>NC_046287.1:71556276-72764610 GCF_004115265.2 Rhinolophus ferrumequinum | reverse complement strand
ACTTTTTGAAAAACATCTTCTATCTATAACTTGGTGCCAATTTAAGTCAATGTTTCAGTTCCAAGATCATTGGCCTTTTAAGTCTGATTTCTACCAGGGCAGTGAAACCCCTTGGTCTTTGCTTGAAGAAATATCACGCCTCAGTGAGCAAGTGTGGGAACATTCTGGAGACCTGGGTACTCAGCCATTAAGAAACCTCAGACACCTGAATCACAATACTGTAGTACTTGAGAGTTAAGGGCCCCAGAGCCCAGAAATGAGCTTGCTTCCCATTGTGCAGAGATGGGTCCACCCTAAGCTGCTAATATTCCTGGGTAGTGCAGTCTGTCTTGTGTTTTCCTGATCATGATGACTGCTCCGGTCTTAGTAGAGAGTAACAGAGATTCTTTATCCAGGGTTTATGACATCTGAACTCTTTGGTACCTAAAAGTATTTAAGAGTTGGCTACAAATCTGTGACTTAAAATGTTCAAGTGAGTAAATCAGTATTGAGCTGACTTTCTAGATAGTTTCACCTGTACTTTGACCTACTTGACAAGTTGAGATAATGTGATAATGAGTTAGTTTTGTACGTCTTTGAAATGTTTTTTTGATGTAATGGGATGAGTGAAATGAACCACTCTGTCTACACAGACAGATGGGACTTGAGAATACAATCATCATCGCTCCAGGGGCCTTGAGCCCTTAGCCTGAAAAGGAAACCTATCTGTGGCCTTCTTTAAAGAACACCAAGGAGAGGGTATCCTTTATCCAGGGGTTCCTGCCTGGACCTACAGCCTAGACACAGCTCCTGGGGATCACTTCCTTCATATGCTCCCATGGTACCAGAGCAGAGGTGGGGTATCTAAGCCTAGCAACAATCCTAAGCGATTAGATAGGCAATGATTAGATAAAGGAGGTCTTAGGCTTCTACTTAGCAAATATTTTGCTATTTTAGCTGGGTTTTCAATGCTGGCTATATTGATGTGAAAGTTTTTTAATTCAACATGGTGATCCTTCCAATTTACTAAAATCAATAGGAATTAAGTAAATACACAAAGACATTTCAAAATTAAACAAACTAATTCAAGAGATTTGCAATTTTAAATAATTTGAGCCATGTCAGGAAGCTCTTTGACTCCTCCCTCCAACTTCAAAGAGGGTTGAAGTTGGTAAATATTTACTCACTATACTATAACAAATTTCTGTTAGTTACACACAACTGATCACCAATTATTAAAAGCCATGATTTGGTTGGGAGGACATTGAAGAGCTTCTTACAGATAAAAGCAATGTCAAAGTGATTGGTTCCTTAAGTGGCAGACAATAGTTTAGTGGTTACCAGAGGGTAAAGGGGGCAGGGGATGGTAGATGAGGGTAAATGGGATCCAATATATGGTGATGGGAGGAGAAGTGACTCTGGGTGGTGAACACACAATATGATATATAGATGAGGTATTACAAAATTGTACATTGAAACCTATGTAACTTTACTACCCATGGTCACCCCAATAAACGAATTAAAAAAAATAGTGGCAGCTGAAGTGGTAGGATTTAATATGTGTTGTCCTGGGGTGGCATGCTTCAGGAGCAACTGATGTTTTTTGGAGTGCCATGAGGACTGAGGATATGTGAAGACATCTCTTTTATCTTGTAGGACTTGGTTATTTACACAGCAGGCTTGAGCTTCCAGGTGAGTATTCTTAACAATATAATTGTTTCAGTTTAGGTTGTACTATATTTCTGAACTTTAAAGTTTCTCAAATAAAATAGTTTAAATTAGATAAGTGTGAAATGTATACTATTGGTATATGTGATATATATTCATACACATTATTATAAGTTGTATTAAAATTTATTTAAAAATACAGGGTCACGTTAGAAAGCATATTTCACAGTGGTAAAGCAGTACTAGTTTTTATTTATTACAAATTCTAAAAAATAATCCAACTTGATAAGGAAAAAGGAACACTGATTATCATTAAAAGCATTTAAATGTAAAATTACCTACTCAATAAAAAATCTTTACATTTTGCAGAAGGCCAATGTTATCTGTTGGTTTTTACAGACAGAATTTCTCTAGGGGTTTGGGGCCTATCAACAGTTTCCATTAAGTACATTGATAACAAAATAAAGCAATAAAACAACTGGGAACTCCTTCTGGACACCAAAGATGAGGAGCCTCTCAATCAGACATGGGCCAGAGAAAGCAGCCCTGTCGGAAATTCAAGTTTCTTTACCAACTGAAGCTGACCCATGCACTTTCCACCCCAGGGCTGTCAGTGGTGGTACAGGGCTGCAGTGAGTCAGGTCCTATGGTGCCAGTTCCAAGAAGCAGCCATCCCGTCCATGAGTCCTAGAGATTCCTTGGTCTTGATCATTTACCTTGATGTACGCGTACTCATGGGATATTCGGAACTGCTATTAAGGGCCCCAAACTACCTTATTTTTGTGTGAAGCTGTTTAGTTTATCCTGTCATCCCAAGACCTCTCCCAGCAAGGGTAGCCAGAGATGCTCACACTTTGTAGGCTGCCTGGCCCTGGAATCAGCCCAAGGTCCTGGTTTATGATCCTCATGGGGTCCCACCGGTCAGTGAAGGCTCAAGGCCTGCGATTGTGGCAGTGGCTTCAGGCAAATATCAAGGGAAAAGCTAAGTATAGTGTTCCCAGCAAAGAGGGTTGCCAACTGGGTTGAGCCATACCAAAATGCATTTGAAATCAGTAAGACTCAACTGTGTACATATAACAATGAATGTTACAAAAACCCAAAACCAAACTAACCACCACAATAATAACAGAGAAAGCTTCTCAAAATCCAGAAACCAGAAAGCCATTTAAAAATGTTTAAACATAATTGTACAAGAAGGAAAAAAAAATCTCAGCTAAACAACAAAGTCAAGCAACCTTATTTTCAAACGTATGTTAAAAAATGACTGTGCTGGCATTATTTACTACATGAACTTTGGTAGTTTTTCCCTTGATATTTTAGGACATGTTAGAGAATGTAAATAGTAAATGCATGGAGACATCACTATTTTGGCACTAGCCAAATAAAAGTTATTACCACCCCCCCAAAAAAAATCACTCTAATCAAGTGAATTTTAATACTCTATGATGTACAGCCCAATCCTTTACAATTCTGTGAAAATTGTATTTTTGGTGTTAACTAACAGTCACTTGAAGCACATCAAGGGAAATCAGGCAAAGAACATTGTGAGCAACAGCACAGGGAGGGGAGTTGGAATCTTGGCCCAACTTTATTATGTGGTTTGTAATCTTGGAATATGCCCTGATTTAAGAGGAAATAATATAAGACTGATCTGTTCCCTCCGGCATTCTCAGTACAAGAGGGGGATTGCTTTTCCTTATTCTCCCTGCTACGCATTCAAATAAGCTTAGAAAATAATTTGGTAAATATAGATTCTAATTCAAAATATTTTAACAACTGCCTGACAATTCCTAGGACTTAGAAACTATTTTGGCTAATATTTAAAATTAAACAGTTTTTAAAAAAACTTTATTCAGAAAAATTAAGAGAAGCTCTTGTCTCTTAATTTTAAAACTGTTTGGGGGGGGGGAGGGTGAGGGGATTGGAGGGCAGTCGGTGACCACAGGATGGCCACGGGGTTTGAAAATTAATCTGGGGAACGTAATTTAGTGGTTACCAGAGGGTAAGGGGGTTGGGGGGTGGGAGATGAGGGTAAGGGGGATCAAATGTATGGTGATGGAAGGAGAACTGACTCTGGGTGGTGAACACACAATGTAATTTATAGATGATGTGATACAGAATTGCACACCTGAAATCTATGTAATTTTACTAACAATTGTCACCCCAATAAATTTAAAAAATTAAAAAAAAAACTGTTTAAGGGAAGCTAATTCTGAAACGGATATTTTCCATCAACTATGGCTGGTAAGAGTAAAGTTTTATGTATATCAACATTAATTTTTTTTAATGTATATATCCCAAATGATGTTTCGATCTTAGTTTTCTTGATGTTCATCTCTTGGGAAAATGTTATTATTAATATGTAATAATCTGTATTTCAGTATATATCAAAAGCTCTAATATAAGTTTTCTCATAGTTTTTACACTTGAATAGCTACCTTGTTAAATGTAGGGTAGGGAATGGCCTTTATATGGTTATCAAATTATCTTCTTTTTTTAAGAGTTTAAAATAAAGGTGCTATTATAAGAAGTTTCTCACTGAAAATGCTAAGAGAACATATTTCCTAGTATAAAAAGAAAAGTAATTTAAGCTGCTTTTACAAAAACACAATAAAGAGACTATGTATATGTGTATGTACTTTTTAATTTCTAGAGACAACTTTATATAAACATGATTGATTACTAGTCAAAGCTATACAAAACATTTTGATAATACTAAGAAAGTAAAAACAACATTTTATTCAAAAGGTTATGAATTCAAATGTAGGAACAGGGACGTGGTAACAGAGCTGGTAGTACTGGCTTTTCCTAATAAACACATACCAAGACAGAGATGTCAGAAAAGGTGCCACAGAAACAAGTAAACAGAAATACCCTTATGTCCCCTACGCCCACTCCATTTCAGATTATAAAGCACCTGTTATAATGTACTAGAGTTTAGTGATTTTATATTAGAAACATTATAAATATAGCTTTTTAAAAGAATCTATCCGTAGAAAATATTATACATATAAAATCACTGTGTATTTCAAAATACTTTAAAACCTAAGAATTTTGTAAAAGCATACCTATCAATATAAAACAGTATTCTTTCTCCACATCAGTTTTTTTTTTTAAATCCACACAATGGTATTGAAAGCCCATAATAAACCCAACTGGCTTATACACTGACATCTGAAATACACACACATACATATACACATATATATATAATTTATATACACTCACACATACATACGGACACACATTTGAGTCTTCACAGAACAAAAGCAGTCACTGACAAAGCATGTTTTCATAGATATTTGTGCAAGCAAAGTGTTTCAATGTGGAAAAATAATTCTGAACTAAATTCTTCTAATTGAACACAGTGGGCGTAATAGTTTTAGCTGCCTATCACATTCTAAACACACTTCTTGATTGCGTTACAGTAAAAGATTTAAATATTCATATATGAAATTCCTCATGTTCCCTGTGTGAAGGGCCTATTCTAGGTTGATTATGGAATAAAAGGGGTTATCAGGGTATGGCTCTGACAACAAAGACTTATGAGTATGCCTACAGTCCTTATAAAAATACTTCACCCCCTGTCTATCCAACTCTTCCTCTCCAACGAAACATGCAACTTGAAAGAGAATTCTGGCATCAGATTTTACCATTTACACCCTGGAAATTGTGGAATGTCAGTACTGAGTTCTATAGCAGGGATGCTAGGGCACTAGCAGCCAAAAACCTAGGCTATCTACCTGTTTATTTGATAGTTAATCACAATAAATTCCTGGTTAGATACACAATCACAACTTGCTTTTTAATGGTATCAGTAAAATAACTGATCATTTGGAAGAGCTGTCAGAAATGTTTTCCTTGCCTTTGGATTGAGCTGGTCAACTGATGTGCTTGATAATGTTTATCCTGGGAATGTAATGTGTGTGTGTGTGTGTGTGTGTGTGTGTGTGTGTGTGTGTGTTTCAGACTGTAGCCTCATCTAGCGGACCATTTAAAATTTGTAAGAAAAATAATTCATGAGAAGTAAAAAACACTGCAGATAAATAGTCCACTATTAGACAATCCCATAAAGTAAAATATAGTAATTAGAGAATCTTAAATATAAAAACAAATCATTTACTCAATGAAGGTTACTGTGTTTATATAGCTTTAACTCAATTTGGTTAATTTTTTTTTCTTAAAGTTTTAAACAATCATGTATTTAACCAAACTCTTTTATTTCCCAACCACTGATGGGTTATTGAGAATACTGGAGCTTGTATTAATAACTTTAATGTGGCCATTATAGAAATAAATGAAATAAAAAGCACTAAACTGTTATGGGATGAGGAAGGAAAAATATTCTTAAATGTTTCCAAAAGAAACATCGGAGGCAAATTTGTCCTGAACCCCTCAAATTGAGCCATATTCCCTTTAATATATGAATAGGCACTTTAAAATCAGAACAGGGAAATTTTCTCTTCTTGAAGCCCTTTATTTTTTCCTCTTTTGCATGTAGTAAACATCTGCTACTGTAGGAAATCTCTAGGACAAGACAAAATGCAAATATAAACAAAGGAGTGAATTCTGTGTCTGACAGGTTAAAAAAACTGAACTGTGATTAGTTATTAAACAATGAAAAAAGTATGAATCATTCCACCAATTGTGTGATCTGGGAGAGTCTAATGGCTTATGTAAGTGACTTTTAAAGCAAGGATGTTTGTTATCTACTTATCCAAACACATGTCTAACTCTGATTTTCAAACATATCCTCATCATTGCCAGTTATACTAGTTTTCTGGCTATGGGGATCACCTTCACTTTGTAGCATAAAGGGTCTCAAGTAGATCACACTACCTCTCTCAAGCCCCTGACTGGGCTGAAGGGGGCATATCATTCACAGTGGTAAAGGCCTCAGAGTTACTGACCACTGCTCTCAGAGAAGATAGCTGTTCAAAGGGGTGCCATCTGGTGATGCAGAATACCACTCCTGCCCTGTGTAGGATGGCATAGGCAAACATTCCTATTGGCTAAAGTTTTAGCTAACTGGCATATCTCATAGTAGAAAAATCTATACGAATCCCACTGCTGGCATTTTTAAGTTACAGCAAAAGGCTCATTTCTTATCCCCTCCTCCTTCTCCTGACCAAGGACAGGCACCAACATGGGTACTTGAGCATTTGTGCATGTTCTAAATTGCTATTAATGAAGACTAACTAGGAAAAGCAACAGTTATTTACCTAACCATACTAGGCACATACAAAACACGTTTGGATTCAGTGAATACCTCCATTTCAGTATGTGCAGTATGTGCCACCAATTAATGACAACACTGAGAAAATGTAATAGTGAAACACCAACAACTTTTAACACTTGTATTCCTCAACACACACACACACACACACACACACACACACACACACACTCTGTTTTGGGGATATTAATCACTGAGGAGAGAGCTCAGGTTTCTCCAGGTACATAATTCACCATCTGAGGAGGTGCTGTCCAGGTGAGTTAAGTATAAATTAGGGTGAACTATGTCTTCAGCAAACCCATGACAACCTAGCCCGATGATGACATCTGTCAGGGTTTACTCCATGTAGATATACGTTAAGACTGTGGACCAGCTCTGCTCCTACAAGCGTTAGCATTCGCTTGTGTTTTCATGGAATATGAAAGGTAAACTGAGGTTTCTTTCGTCATTTGCTTGAATGGCAGATTTTTCTTCCGTTGCTGTATTAATGCCATCTGAATAAGCATCTTCATCATCGTCTTCATCCCTTGAATTGCCCTCCAGGCTGTGTCTGATGCCATAAGTGAAGTAAATCAGGAAACCTTTTAGATAACAAAATATCAACGTTTTAGATGTGTCAGAAAATGACTGTTTGAACATGGAAAATTTTATATGGAACTTAACAGGGCTTTTTGCCTTCTCTTTCTGTGCTATTTTAGAAGAACAGAACGCAAGTACAGGATACCCCACAGAAGGTCCTTGATCAATATTTTCCCAGTAGAATGCACTTCATTTTCAAAACCCAATATTTCTAGAATGTGTGTTTCTCTCCATAAGTGTTTTTCAGATATTTATGTAGAAAAAAAGTATATTTGTGTTATCAAAACTTAATACTACACTTTAAACAAAAGGATATATGGGGAGAAATCTTAAATTACATCCCAAATACAAGCAGTGGATTATCAGAATCACTGTCAGATACGTCGAGAAACATGTCCCGTGTAAACAAAGGGAACGTGGGTGTGTCTTACACAGGTTACTACCACCAGGCGAGGCCAGATAACTGTGTACAAAGCAACTGTTTATTAACAGCCATGCTAGCAGAGATTAGAAGGAAATGTTTCAAGTATCCTCACAAAATAGTTTATTACTTACTTATACATAGGCATCTTGCTGGGTTTTAGCAATATTTTTAAAAATTGGTTGAGAGTTTTGAGTTGATATGAAATGCATTATAATTTCCCCCTTTCAGAATAATGGGAAGTAGACTACCAACCAGTGTTTTGGCATGTCCACTTACTAGGAATGATTCTATTTCCTCTCCTGTCCTCAGAGATTTGAAGATCCGGCCCTCCCTGACCTCAAATAAAGGGACCATCGTCAACATTTTACAAAGAAACTGAGGCACAAAACCAGGGAGGTAACTTGGCCTACGTCACCCAGCTAATAAATGGCAGAGGGGGATTCAAATACACAGAGACTGGCTCCGTAGTTCATGTTCTTAACCAAGATCAAGTACATTAAACCGTAGTGAGTTACAAGTTGAAGAAAGAAGCAATGGAAGGCGGGAAGTATGGAGCAGCATACTACCAGATTAGGAAGAGATTCTTCTGGGCTCCGGGTAGGGGAGTGAATTCTCTAGACTTGTGCCCTGGGATTTAGCCTCAGCTTCCTGGAGCCACCTGGGGAGGTGGCAGGACCCCAAAAGAATGGCTGTGTGGGACGTCCCTGAGGGTGTAGCCAATTGTTAGCTGATTCCTGTCAGGATCTTGTCCCTGAAGCAACAGAGCCACTTACCAGAAATGGTCACCTTGACAGAAAGAGAACCATTTAGTGTAACTTGTATGGATGGATAACTTTTGACCCAAGGCACCACCACCCCAACTCCTTGGCACTGTGTAAGATCCCCCAAAATACAAGCAAAACTCAGTGCTCAGTGCTTGAGTTACAACAAACTTTAACTCTTAATTCCCAACTCAATTTTCACATAGAAAACTGAAGAGGTTACAATGAAAAACAGTGTAATATAGAAAGACATAAGCTCACTTATATTATTTAATGCTAAATTCCCGCCCCCCCAGGCTCTCATAATAAAGTTAGATATCAGAAAAGAGATTTATTGCTAATAGCACATTCAAAATGTCTCCAGAAATTTCCTGGCACACTGGAAAGCACTGCCTTTGCAATCAGAGTCTTGGGCTGCCATTTATAAGTTAGATCCTTTGACATTTGGGGGCTTCATTTCTCTCATCCATTAAGCTGCAGAAAATAGAATCTATAGGGTTCTACAGGGATACTGAGAGGAAATGAATTTTAAAAAGGCATCTGAAAACATCTGGAAAAGTAAGCCCTCAGGTGTTCTAAAAATTGGGCAAGGAGGAAACTGGAAAAAGCCTTAATTTCCAGGAAGGGGGAGAGGACGAATCTTTCTAATCACGGTGCATGGAATTGGAAAAAGCCTAAGTTGAGAAAGCTAAAATATTAAAAGACATACCAAGTGCCATCCAAATGCTAAATCTGATCCAAGTCTCTGCACTCAACTGGACCATCAAATAAATGTTCACCAGGATGCTGAATGCTGGCAAAAATGGTAGGAACGGAACCTAAGGGGGAAAAATATCTTCTTAAACATACTCAGATTTTGAAAGCACATTCCCCAAGTTATTCTGACACGGTGGTAACTAATTTGACATGGTATACACTTTGACTTTGTTTCACTATGTTTATATCTTACAAAAAGGACAACCTGAATAAAACTCATTCTTCTAGAGAATACGAAGGGGAACATGACATTTTACACTAATTATTGCAGCCCAAAGCCACAGGGAATTTATCCAGCCTGTAATGCTTGCATCATCACCAAGATGCAATGGGTTTTAGGCTTCAGTTTAGTTTAGGGTTTACTGATTCAGTTCAGACATCAACAGGACATGCTTCTGGAACTCTGGATACACACAGCATCTCAGGGGATACTTCCAGAACTCTCTTAAAGCCGAAACCTGCCCTTAGTAAGAATGGGACAGGATAATTTCACTTGAAGTGGAAGGGCTTTTGGTGAAAATAAGCCTCCTGAGAGGGTCCTGAGTTTTTAAAATAAAACAGTCTAATTATTATTCTGCTACTGTAGATTATTTGAAAAGAAATTGGTTTACTACTATGTATATATAATAATATGTTGATGGGAGAATATTCAAGTTTTTGAAAAGGAAAGTAACACAGCCAATGTAGGGAGAATACTTATGACAAAAAGGAACATCTCAAAGAATTGTGACACTCTTGGGCATTGGTTAACTTCATCGGAAGTCCTATTTTTTTTTTTTTAAAGAGACAACTCACAAAAACTAACGTACAAGAGAAAATGTGCATAATATTTAGCATCTCTAATCCTCATTACACATACCATAAAGGCTACTTTATGCTGATTCTGGGGCTGCCTCCAAATGATGAGAACTATGACGATGAAGAGAACAATGAACAGCACGAGAAGAGCCAGGCTCCATGCTTCCAGGCTGGCAATAGTATGGACTCCGTACGTGGTCAAAATACTCAGGCCCAGAACAAGAAACGCTGCAGAAGAGATAAGGATGCAAAACAAAATCAGCACACACACCTCACTCAGATGCTTCCGTTCAAATAGTCCATTTTGGTAGGACATCAAGTTCCTTCTTTCTTGCCAAATACGAAGATTCTTCATTTCCTTTATGAGAAGAATGGCTGATTTCACTGATTTAAGACACACTACTTGCTGGCTCATGACTGTCTGCCCCTCAGAAGTCAACCTCCCCTCTGCCACTGCCCTCTTGCTTTTTCTGCCCATGTGCCACCCGGGTCCTCATCTGCTACTGTCCCAGACTGTATCACATGGATTAATGGGAAGCTGTCAGGGATGGATAATTCCCTTTAAAAATGGGAAATGGCAAGTCTACCCATTTTTAGCTGTTGTAAATACTGATTGTTCATGTAAACAACTAATATATGATCTGCATCTTTTCTCCCTATTTCACAGAGCGACATCACCACCCACCCACTCTATCTCTGACCATCAAGTCTGAATTAGGGGTCCATCCTATGGGCTCTCAGAGGCCTCTAACTTGCTACCTATAATTCTGTCTGTAAAGCCCAGTGAGTCCAAGGGCCATCTCTCTTGATATCTCAAGATATCAAGGGATGTCTGTTGATATCCCAGCAGAGTTCCTAGCACATAGATGATGCTCAATAAATGTTGCTGAAAAAATGAAAGATTACATAACTGTGGGTGAGCAGACAAGGATGTTCTATATTGCCTGCCGGCCTCCTTAGGTCCCCACTCCGTGATTAGCAGGTGTACTTGGCCTGACGCGTTCACCCAGGGAGCTCCCTAACAGCAAATGAAATGTACCGATTTGGCACTTCTGCCACTCTCACCGAAGGGAATTTCTTCCTGTCGTCTTCATTTACTCAAATGTGATACATTTATCTTACTAACATAAATATGATCTCCAGTCTAGTGACCTGTTAGGTGGAAATTTCAGGGCTCCGGGTAGTTGCTAACATATTCTCGGGTAATGTGAGGCCTTTTGTCCTCTCTCACATCATACCTGCTCTAGCCACACACGTCTGTTGGGTCTTCATAATGCATGCAGTGAAAGCACTTACCAAGGAATCCAACTAGAAAGCTCACGAGAGAAGATGACTGTTGTGTAGGCAGAGCCGAGGGGCTGAAGAGGGATCGCAGGCTGAAACCCTGTCCTTGCAGCATGATGGCCTGGGATGCACTTTCCGAGGTTGTACTGGCAAATGATTTCAGAGCTTCTTTCTCAGGAGAATATTTGGGCTGCTCGTAAGGTAAGCCGGGCTGGTACCTATCCCCAAATAAAAGTCTGTGTCTTTATTCTGAACGAGATCCTTGGCTCACATGAAACGAGCACCTAAGACTCTAAATGAGGTATCTTACAGTGTCACAGCTTGTGCAATAACTCAACACTTCTCGGGGGTCCCGCCCCACAGCATGCGGAGTCAGACCACAAACCTGCTCAATATAATATATGCACCAATTCTGATTTTCCTTTGATAGCCATTTATTTAAAAGTTATATATTAGATGCAGGAGGGAGCTACATTTTAAAGTGAGACAAGTGTGGTAATAGATGATTATTCTGAAAATATCTACATCCAAAGGAAACGTGCTTAACAGGAACAGCACAGAAACTGATTAAGGATCAGCTACAGAATAACATGTAGTCTTCAGTCTGGCAGCCAAAGGCCTCATCACAATCTGCCTCTCAACTCACCTACCTAAGTCCTATAGCTTCACCCCGACTCGTTCGCCCCGCCATTCTGCCACCTCCCAATCCCATGCGTGCCACTCTCCTGTATTATTTTATCCTCATCCTCTATAGCCTGTGTCAAGATATCAGCCTGCTTCACCTGCTAGTATCTGCCCCAGCCTCCCCAGGGTGGTCTCTTCCCTCTGAGCAGCCTTTACTTAAATTGAAAGATAACATTTGTCCTCCATCTAAGGAATATGCTCACTGAGAAAAAAATACACAAAAGTACACAGAAGAAAATTAAAACTAGTGCACAGTGTTCATCACTGATAATATTTTGGTACAATTTTAGGAGGGCATAAAAGCATATATATACGCACACACACACACAAAATGATTTCTTCATGTATATTTATGTTATTATTTAAATAAATTCAGATGCTACATATAGCTTTACATCCTGAAACTGATATATTTCTCCAAATAATAAAATATCACTTTATGTGTTGTAGAAGAGTTCACGGAATAAATGTATCCTCATGTATTTCACCATTCTCTTATTGATACTCAGGTTAGTTCAATTTTTCACTAATGTAAATTATCTTTTCCATGAACATCCTTTATATCTGTGTGTGCCTCTTTGATTAAATCTTTAGTATAAAATCTCAGCAGCTAAATTACTGGGACAGAAAGTATAATATTCTTAAGTGTCTTTATACGTTATAAGAACCTGCCATTCACATAGAGTGCGACTTTTCACTAATTATCAACTCTATTTGATTCTTTGTTAAGGACCAAGTATGGTTATTATACTTTATATTGATGTTTCTATGTCCATGACCTCTTGCCTCTGCGAGACTGCTAACTCCTTAAAAGTAAGGATGGTGAGTCCCAATTTTCTTTATCCCCTGGGTCCCACATGACACACATCCTTCAGAACCATCTGTCAACAAGGACGACTCACCTGAGAATGAGAACACAGGCTGCGACCAGAGAGTAGGCCAGAAGAGTGCCAATGGACATCATGTCCACGAGTGCCTTCAGGTCAAAAAGAAATGCCATCACAGCTAATGGGAAAAGAAAAGAATGGTGAAAGGCCAACGATAAAATTCTATATACGGTTGATAATGTTCAAGTCAGGAACAACTGACTGACATTTTTGTTGTTGTTTTAGTACCAAAGTTAGTCAAAGAAAGTATAGAAAATACATTTCTCACAATTAATAAGATGTTCTTTAGGTCATATAAATTGCTAATAAAACTTCAAAAAACCCCATTATCTGATAGGTAACTACTTTGATTTATAAAAATCATCCATTTTGATTACTTGAAAAATATTGGCCTGACAAAGAGTGAAAATATTATATAACAGAATACTTTCTTTTGATGTTTCAGAAGAAAAACAGTGCTGAAAAATATTAGCTAGCTCCCTTTTTAAAACCATAAAGAATTCAAACAGAAGAGCTTTCATTATAAATGATACATAATCATTTTGATTTACATCTGCATTTCGAGTTATATCATATACAAAATAAAATAACTTCCAATTAAATTATGTTTCTTATATATAGGCTAAATTCTACTTTGATTAAAACCACACAATCCAGTAAAATTGACTAGATTTGAGAGCTCAGTTTATGGTCCTGTATCCAAATCCCAACAATGTTAAGAGGCAAAATCTACTTTACATACTGGAATAGTTAACTTGCATTTAAAATCCTTTTTCTCTATTGAAACATCAAAATAGTGATAATATTAACTTGAATTTACTACACAGCTGTCCCTAACTTAGTAAGTAGATAACACCACATTCCATTTATATGGTGTTCTAGACCTCTCTGCAAGCTTTATATCTCTATAATCTTATTTTATCTTCAATTCAATAATTCCATGAGACAGGAAAAATTATTTAGGTTTAGCCATATAAAATCACCAGTATTTGACTGTTTTTGACAACAAACAAACAAACAAACAAAAAACAGTTATTTTGCATGGCTTACCCTAAGGATAATTATCCCCATTTTATAGACAGGTTAACTTAGCAAGGTTACAACTACTAGGTAGAAACAGAGTTCCACCTGAAATACATATGCCTCCTACAATACTAAATTGTTCCTTTAAATACACCTCATACCTACTTTGAAAACTCTCCACTGCTAGTATATTGTACATTAAATTATTAAAATTTCAATACATTTTATAAGAATCACAGATAGCCAAAATAATTTTGCCAAGACAGAAGAAAATAATTACCCATACAACCTCATCTAATTAAAAAATAAGCAAAGTAAGGTATGGGAGTAAAAAACAACAAAAATACAGTATTTTATAGCATTAAAAAGCCCTTTGTTACCATTATCTTCATTTAATTATTAACTTTAATATCTTCTTATGCTGCCAAATTAAATTCTTCCTGAAGGAAGAAGGACATATTTTTAAAAATTCTGAATATATAGTAGAGTATTACTGGGCAAGGTTTTGTTGGAAATATAAAGTTTGTGTGGAGTTAATAAAACGTGTAATCCTTTGTCATTATTATAAAGTATCTTTAATATAATAATGCATTTTTAATAATAAAATGGGCTTTAGATCATCTAGTGCAACTTTCATTTTATGGGGGCAGAAATCTAAGCTCTGAAAAAATAAGTGACTTGACTTTCCAATCTTATGTCTAATAAAATGCCAAATTTATTAGAAAATATTTACAAAGTGAGGCTGTTTAGATAATTCTTTCTTACTCTGGAAAAAAAAAATCCCATTTCATACATAATTAAATACTAGCATTCTCTAACCTAATTTCCCTACAATTTAGAGCCTGAGCAAAATTATCAATTTTGGTTTGAATTTCTACCGACTAAAATAATTTATCATTTTATCTATAAAGTTTGCTAGAGTCTTTCTCTTGCTTCCTATAACAGGACATTTAAGGCCATTCTGTTGATCTATAGAATATCTGAAAATTTGTGCATGGGTTAAGAGTCTGTCCAAAGGCATTTTACATCCAAAAGGTAGCCTCTGGAGTTTTTGACCATGACTTTAATACCAAAACTGTTGAAAGAAAAATAGATTCCTACTGGGGTTTACTCTTAGAGAACCATGTCCCAGGAAGTGGGGACATCTACCATACCCACAGCAGTGACTACAACAGCCAAGTATAAATTATCTTTGACATTTCTGATGCTTAATTAAGAATGGGCAAACTTTAGCTTTTTAAAAATGCTATGGTCCTTTAGCAATATTCAACTTATATCCTGAACAAAAAAGAAAGCATTGAATCATTATTCTTAATGAATAAGTCAAAAATTAAGTAATCATTCTTTAATTAAAATTATATGGGTTAACAATACAATTATATGTGCTAGTTCATCTGTCTGAAAAGCATTTCATATCTGTTATACAGTGAAGAACCATTAGAGCCATTTACACATTTGTTAGAAGCCCATATGGTTAAATTAACAAAATAGCAAAAAATCCCAAAGGGTCAGTTAAGAATGAGTTTCAGTAAACCACTGCCACCACAATTTTCAAATGTAAGTAATCCCAATGCCCGGACCCAAATTTATCAGTGATTTTGTTTTTAACTTACATGCACAGCAAGCAGACCCTCCGTATAAGTCATGCATGCGCAAAAAATGTTCAAGTCGAATGTTGAAGAAGCCTATTTTTGTAAAGCTTACCAGAAATGAACCCTGCTGTCAGTGTGGCAGCAACTGGTGACTGCCTCTTACTCACTCTGGCAAGAAATCTAAACAGTAAACCATCCCGGGCCATGGCAAACAGAATTCGGGGTAAAGGAAACATAGAGCCCAGAAGACTAGAACAGAAAAATTCATAATCCATGTGTGAGTTATTACAAGCAGTATTCCAGACAGGTACATACAGGTACAGACTAGACACACTAACGTGCAGAACCTATGCCCCCAAAAATGCAAAATAGGAAACATTCACAAAAAAAGTCATTGACCTTTATGTATATCAAAACAGAAAACCACCTACTGTCCATATTTTTTCAGAATCCTTGATGAGAAAAGATCCCCAATTTTCTTAATAAAAGTAAACTCTCACCTGCCACAGCACCCGATGATAAAGTAGCAATTATTGGTGTCTTCGTTTTGGAATTGATTTGACCTAGACATTTGAAAAGCAACCCATCCTCTGCCATAGCATAGATTACACGAGGCATTGGGAAAATGCATCCAAGAAGACTGAATAAAAAGCAAACACATGCAGTATGGCAAACACATTCATGCAAGATTACATCGCAGAATTGAAATTAAGTAATTGTATAAAATTCAGTATCACTGTATAATAATATCAGTATTATGTGATTAAAAAGTCTTGTTATTTTTAAAATGTATTATGATAGGCCATTTAAAAATATCTGCCAATATTTACTACTGTGCTACTTATTATTCTGTTGCAGATATTTGCCTAGCACAATTATAAGACTAAAAATAACAATGCAAGTGATTTTTGCATGCCCATGATTATTATTGAATTAACATTAAGTAATTAAGACTTAACAATCAACCCAAATCAATCATATCATTAAGACATTATTAATGGCAAAAACTCAGAAAATAAAACTCCTAAACTGATATGTAATTAAAGAAGAGATTAAGTAATTTGACTTCATAGAACAGTCCCTTCATTTATTTAATTATGTATTTTTTATATTTATTTTACCATTATTTTTCCTCATATAGCCTGATCTTTGTTCAAATTAGCAATAATTCCCAGCATCATAACATAATCAAGATAGAGAAAGATTTAAAAAAAAAAAATCAACTCACTATAAGATTAGTACATAGATGTAGCCAGGATTAAAAGTTTAAAAAAATGTAGATGTTTTAAATTACGTGACTGTTTACTGGCTGCATTATTCCATACATGACTTAGTTGTGAACAATAACCATTTAAAAGAAAAGAAAATATTTTATTTAAAAAAATATATCTTCTTCATCTTTTAATAATCTGGATTGAGGTTGGCCACAGATAAATCTGTGTTCCTCTCTTCTAGGACTATGATGGCAAGTTTAGATTTTTGTTGTCACAGTTCAGATTTTTGAAACTATTTGAAACAATTCAGAATAAAACTTTTCACTAGCAGATGGCTGAGAAACCAATGGGGGCAATTTCTAATTGCTGATTCACATGATCTTGAATAGAAAATGAAAAGGTTTTGAGAAAAGAAAAGCTAGGCTGATGAATTATAGAAAAAGATTTTTTTCCAATGTCAGACTTTTAGAAAATTATTTTCACTTAAAAAAATTAGTAATCAGGCAGATATTAATTTTCTCTTCATAAGAGTGCTCTACTGTATAATACAGTATAAAACTAGAATGAAATATCTTACGATCATATGTTAATTCGAAACATGAGTAGTTCAAGAAACCTGAGAAATGAATTCTGAAGTATCGATACAAGCAGCTACTGAAAATCTGGACACTTGAGATTGAGTTACTTTTTTCTTTTCACATAGATATTATATAAATTTCCACCATTAATTTGAGAATAATAATTTCTATTTCTAGACCAAGTTCACTCTGATCAGTGCTAAAGGAAAAAGTCTCAGTGTTTCACAATAAAAATCATATTATATTTAACAATGCCACAATATGTAGCTTCCATGAACACAGACTTCACATTACTTTACAAGGCAATAGAAAAAAAATGTCAAGTCTGTACCTAAGGCCTCAGCTGTCTGTAGCTGAGTGACACTAGAACCAGTAGTATAAGCATCTCAAAGTTTTATAATGCAGACATATATGAACACGTATAACATATACAAGTGTGTACGTGGGTGCATGTACCAATACCATATACATTTCTACTGAAGGGTGGACTAGCATTATCTTGAAAAACTGACTCTTAACTGAATGGGGGGAAAGGACTTTATCACTTAAGATTAAGGCAAGCAATTCTGGGTAAACTATTCAGAGAATACACAGTTGTATAATATGTTCCTCGTATTAGGATTATCTTTAAAACACACAAAAGGAATTCTTTGGACACTGTCTAAACTTTGCAGTAACCCAAACAGCCCCCGACCCAAAGGTAATGAAACGTACCTTGCTGACAAAGCACAGAGGGAGCCTGCTGCCACGACATATTTGGCAGGTCCCCAACCAACATATTCAAATGCTACTGGAAGTGGGCTTTTTTCATCCAGTAGGTAGTATGGCATCATAAGTGTCAAAGCTGCAGAGACCCCAAAATAGGCCATAAAGCAAACAAGCAAAGAGGTCACAATTCCAATAGGAATAGCTTTCTGAGGATTCCGGACTTCTTCACCTAAGGAAACATAAACAAAAGTTTTGCATGTTTGATAAAACATAAATCGGTAAAGCATTAATTCTGCTCCTCCTCCATAGTAATTCTACTCTGCTTTTGTTCCTTCTGTTTTCTTAACTTGATTCATCTATTCTACGTGAAATTTTCTCTCTTCTTAAGGATACTTGCTATGACATAAAAATCCAATTCCAGAAAGAAAACACGATAGACCAGTACTATTAAATGTTTAACAATAGACTCCATTTTTAAAACGATTAATCCACAGAGATTAAACGACTGTCGTGATACTCTTAGGCCCTTAAATATGAAGGCTGCAGGTAAACGTCTACCCAATTCTCTATTTATATTAAACTCTAGTTTTAAAAGAAAATAGTATATTTTGGATCCTTCTAATAAGATTTGGCATTTGAATCACCTAAAACATGGTCAATTACAAGGCCATGCAAAAATATAAACAGAGTAGATACTTAAGAGTTTGATTCTGGAATGATTACTTTGTTGTATAGGATAAAGAGAAATATATTTTGTCCTACTAAAAAAGAGACAATTTAAGAGCCCACTTCATTTGTTACTCACTGTAATAGCACTTCCAGATAGAAGATTAAGGATACAATTATGACTAACATTTATAAAGTATTTGATCACTTGCAAAGCATTTTTCATACAAAATTCCCTCAGTATTTTTTCATATGTATCTGTATCTTAGGTAACCTTCATAACATTTGAGGGGTGCGTACTGCTCTCCCAATTTTACCAATGGAAACCAAGACTCAGCGAGTTTCAGTAAGTTCTTTTTATCACATACACCAGGTGTCACAGCTGGGGCTAGAATCAGCTCCACATCTCATTCTCTTTCCTTGACCCTCTGCTGCCACCCACGGGTCCTCAAGTGGTACAAAGAGCACCTTTTCCTTCTACCTAGAGCCAAGACTCTGCTCTTACCAGTTGTTGCAATGCAGTCAAATCCCACAAAAGCATAAAAGCAAGTTGCAGCACCAGCCAAAGTTCCTGCAAAGCCGTAAGGCATGAAGCCACCAGCCCCGTAGATACTTGTTCCATTTTCACACGGCGGCTCTCTAAGAAGAACAAATGTCTGAATGTCATTTTCATATGAAACTGCTTCTTCTGGTGATTTGTCTGAAACTACATCCTCAGAAGGCTGCTGTGTTCATCAGCTTTTTGAAGTTGACATATACCAACCTAAAAGTAAACCCTGAATCTCTGACCCTGCCCTACAGACGGTGGTATTCCCAACAATGGCACCCTCTCAGGTTACAGACACTGATGTTAGAGGCTGACTGCAGACGCAGGAGGTCCAGACCCACTCTGGCTGGAACGCACAGCCAGGCAGGATTTTGAGAGCACAGACTCCATCTATGAGCCATGATCTGAAATAAAGACTAGAAACTTCCATCTCTTGGACAACTGGGCGGACTGCACATTTAAACAATTTACTGTGAAGACATTTGAAAAGGTAGATAAAATTCTCTAGACTTGATTAATAATACTGAAGTTCAATATTTTGTTACATGTTAAAAATTGTATAAAACCAGAGTATTTTTTGCCTCATCAGACAGCTCATGTAAAGAAAAACATATAGACATACCTCACTCCATGTAATAGATATTTTTGTAATCATATTTCATATACACATAGGAATATTATGCTTAAATAAATCCTGTGATGAAACCTTTCATATATAATTGCTATTAATTTAATCTTTGAGACTATCAGGTTTAAAATGAAACGCATGGATAAGTCTGCTTATGCAACTACGTAGTAACATTCTCTAGAAAATGAGGCCTGAAAATTACTACAAGGCTGAAAAAAATGCAATGAAACCGAATGGTGGTCGCAAGGGAAGATCTGAAGGATGCATGGCTCAAAAATACTCATTGTTATTTAGAAGTGGCCAATCTTTGGGAGAAAAAAAGTATTTTTCCAATGGTTACAGTCTCCTTTCTGTCCCCTAAACCTGGAGCAGAGCTTGAGGTTGAGAACCAACAGCTGCATGGTTTTATAGCTATCCAATAGTGAATATAGCTATTTATGCTTGAGGACAGCCTGGGAAGAAAAGTCCTAGAATAGAACAGACCTTCAGAAAGGTCTCTGAAGCCAAAAACTTCATAACCATTGTCCTAGAGGAAAATGTAACATAAGACAAATTAAGCAAATTAAGGAAAAACTCGGAATAAGAGGGAAAAAAACCCAAATGCTTTACCTGGCACTTGCTGATATATTTTTGAGAAACTCTTCACTAATCTTCCAGTTTGCCACATTTCCTTTCACAAAGCCAGCGACCATAACAAAGAGGAGGACCAGGATATTCACAGCTGTGAAGACTTTATTCACCCAAGCAGACTCTTTTACTCCAAAAGATAAAAGACCTATAGGAAAAGAAAAAATAATTAAGTTTTTACCTGTAGGAAAGATCATGGCATTTGGAGGCAGAGGCTTTAGGATATTATTTCACCAGCATTCATCTATGTAACTCACATTTCCCCTTTCTTACTCATTGCCTGTGAAATAACGTCTTTTGAATATAACCGACTTGATTTTAGAAGGCAGATTGTGCTCATAGATAGGAGCTACCACGCTCCAAGAAATAAATAAATCTAGTAACTTTGGCTATTATTACCAATGGGGAGGTAGGGGTAAAGTAGCTTAATTTTAATAAAATGTTGTTCTAAAGACATATCAAGGTTAGTAGCTGCAAAATTTTGAAAGTACAAGCTCAATCGAATATGTCTGCATTATATTAACTAAATGTATCAACAAAATAATTCTTCAACTGTCATGCCAAACAGATATTTAGTTAAATTGGTTCTCATTTTAATAGTTTTATATTCTGATTATAAAAGTAATCAATTTCCTGTTCAAGTAAGTTGGACATACAGAAAAAAATATGAAGGAAATAAAGGTCAGATATAATTTCCTCTCTAGAATTCTGCACATACATGCACACACACACACACACACACATTTTCATGTCAATAAATATATAATCTTATTTTTAACAGCCACGTTATCTTCCATATATGGAGACACTATAATTTAATCCCTTATTTATAGACAATCAGGTCACTTTTAGTTTCTTAAAACTATAAACAGTACTGACTAAATCACCTTTGTATATCTTTGTACACTTGCTAATTATCTTACAATAATTTTCTATAAGGTAATACTGTATCAAGGATATGCACTTTTATACAAGGCTTTTGGTTCATATAGTCAAAACATTCTCCATAAAGTTTGGCCCGATTTAAATTATCCTCATTTTTTTCTGTTAGGCTCTTCTTGTTCATACTGATTTATAAGATTTATTTATATAATAATGCTATAAGCACCCTGCCTATCATGTATTGCCTGTGTGTTTCCCAGTTTGTTACTTGCTTTTAACATTAGTGTTGATTATATATGTGCAGTCTGCACATATATAACATATATATGAATAAAATGTATAATAGGAAGTTTTGATCTTCAAAGATTCTAATTACAAAGTTATCATGTAAGTTTAGCCTATATTTAAAGTAAAGACATGATGGTCAGTGAACACAGGACAATGATGGAGGCCAAGGCCTGAGTCTTGCCATCGAATTTAATGATTCTAACTGTGTCACAGTCACATGCTTCTCCTTGTTTAGAGATTAAAGCCAAATATTTTAAGTTCATTGAAACCAACCCTAAGTAAAATAAGATGTAACTAATTTAATGGTAGCTAGGCTATTTAGAAACCAAAACAAACAAAATCTATCACTTGCTGAAAAACAATTGATATGATTTTTCTTGATATTAGAAGCAAAATGCCAATATTTTAGACCTATAAATTTTGTTCATGTCTCTAACTCTATCCCTATATGAAACATTTAATTAACGACTAATGTTTTTAAGGGTAAACCTATTTTAAAAATTATGCAATTTTACAAGTCATTATAGAAAGATCTTTCAATCATGTCTTTGTAACCAAGGGAGAACGTAGCTGGAGTTAAGGTTGGAAAGGAAAGCAAGGGGCAGATTACCTGGGGTATATCAAGTAGGAAGTGGAAACAAATATGGATTTTATTCTTAGTGCAATCCTTGATACATTCAAACAGGAATAGAGGTAGAAATGACAATCAAAACAGGAAATGTTCAACTATTTAAAAACAAATATAAATGGACAGTAGGGTATTAACTATGCCTACAAAATAAAATTACCTGCCATCTAAGTGCTTACTAGGTACCAAGTCTGTACAAGATACACACTGATATCTACGGATGAGCAGACTGAGTCATGGAAAAATTAACTCATTCAGTGTTCCAAAGATAGTAAGTAGCAGAGTGGGATTAAAAATCTGAGTACTCTGACTCTAGTTCCTGTGCTTTCTAAACCACTGTGCTACAGTACTGATGAAAATGGAAAAATCCTAGTTATCAAGTACATTTGTCTACGTAATGTCTACGTTAAAATACAACAGGTGGCTTGAATATGCTTCCTTTTCAACCTGGTGCCTACATTATATAGATGATGGCACAAATAGAATTTCTTCTAGAATTAGTATGCTTGCAAATATCTTTACTTATTCCAACAAAACGAAATAATGCCAAAAATTACATATTCTTCCCTATTGAAACTTCACTGCCATTCTGGCAAATCTCCAATCAGTATTATAAAATTGATGTGCCTCATCCTATTATTTAGTGCATTCCAGGTGACATTAACCCAGAAGTGCTATTTCTACCACTCCACACACTTAGATTTATTTTTGAAACATACCTATCACATAAATTGTGATCCTAGCCAGTGGTGAGGACCGCAGATCTCCAATAATAACCTGAGTGTACACAGATGCTGCCTAGTTTTGGGAATTCAGGCCCCAATTTTCATGGTAACCTATTTTCCTGGGACAATTAGTCTGGCTCATCATAGGGAGATGTGTAATTGGTTTCCTTACCTGCTAGAAGTAATATAAGGCACACAGCAAAAAAGTCAGGATACTCTGCAAGGCCGGTGTAATTTATATTGAAGTATGTCCTGAAAAACTGACCAATCTGTTTGTTAAGAAGTTCATCAAAGGTGCCACTCCACGCTCTTGCAACACTTGAGGTACCTTCCCAAAACACAGAACATTCAGAGAATACAAGGTCACTGGGAGAAAATGAACATAACATCAATTGTCACTCTATTTTAGGGTAAACATGGGCTAGTTCAGACAGAACTGAAAATTTTAATCACATATAAAATTATAATTTTATAATTATACAACAGTAATCAAATGCTAAAGTTCATTAAGTGTGGAATCAGGTAATTTTATCTGCTGTAAAGAACTATAGTTTTTTTTTGTTTTTTTTAAGAACAACAACAGGTTTTCAAATCCACTAAAAGGCACATTCACAGATGAAGCAGAATCACCCAATTTTGCAGTTAGGAGGAGACATTTTAGAGATGAGAACATGGAGACACCCAGGAATCAAGAGATTCACTCAAGATCACGTAGTTGTTAACTAATGCAGACCTGCAATGGAACCCTACAGACTCTGACTCAGGAGTGCTATTTCTACCATTCCACACCATGACATTGATTTTTGGAAACCTACCTATCACATAAGATAAAATGAGATTCCAGCCAGTGATGAAGGCCCACAGCTCTCCAACAGTAACATAAGTGTACAAGTACGCAGACCCAGTCTTGGGAACTCGGGCCCCAAATTCAGCATAGCAAAGGCCTGCCATCACGGAAGCAATGGCAGCAATGAGAAAGGAAAGGACGATACTGGGGCCAGAATCAGCTTTGGCAACCTCTCCAGCAAGGACGTAAACCCCAGCACCAAGAGTGCTTCCAACCCCCAGAGCAATGAGGTCCACGGTGGATAAACAACGGCTTAATTTAGAATCTTCTAGACTGTCCAGAACCACAATTTTTCTCCGGATCAGACATCGGGCAAAAGACAGCGCTGCTCTGCAGGGAATCATTCTGAAGAGGTCAACCTGAGGAAGAAAGAGAAGGGAGGAGGTTAGGAGCTGATCTGGAATCATCATCCGTCCAATCAACTGCCCAGGTTCTCAGCACAATTGTGGCTCCTGGATTTTTATTTTTTTCCCTTGTTGTTAGAGGTGTGGCCCGGAGCCATCAGAAGGACCACTTAATAAGCCAAAGGTGTGAATTTCTTCAAGTTCACTCATACCGTACATGCCCTTTTAGAAGAGACTGTGACAATGGCTTATTTGGGTGTAAAGGAATAGGAGAATGAATTTAAGTATGAATTTGTAGTAAAATACAGGTGCTTATATATAGTTACTTGAGATCTCTAAATAAATAAATGAACCCAAAGTCCATGCCAAGAATTATGTGTTCTTTTTAAATGGCATGAATAAAGTGAGACAGAAAAGTCTCTCTCTACCTCTACCACCCCAGACAGGTCCAAACAGCCTAACACTGAAAAAAATTATCAGGTTTTAAAACAAAGTATGGATTTTAGTAGGAAAAAAGTATACACATATTACAGCAAAAAGTCGGAAGCAAAATATATAAAAATATTAACAGTACTGATCTTTGGGTTGTGGGCTAATTTTTACTTCTATGTATTTTATATAATGTGCATTATATTGCTAATATTATATGTATTTCTAATTTACCTCCGATGAATATGTACAATTTATGTATAAAAAAAGTATAAAAGTTAAAAAGCCCTCAATGGCCTTGTCTACAGAGATAAAATTCAGCAGATTAGGAAATAACTGAGGAACAGGGAGTATAATGGTATATGCAGCTTATCAGTCAATATAATCAAATGTATTTAACTGTTAGAAGTTCAAATTCATGTTTGCCACTTCTACTGCATTGTGATCTATAGAGGTTGAACATAGAGCTATCCCTTTCAATCTCATTATATTCGTTATCAATAATCTTAACTCGTGAGATCACAAATCTTCTCCGATGAACTTAGAGGTTTCATACCCTATAAAATAAACCCTTAAACATTTCTCAACTTTTATCTCTGCAAAAAAAACCCTATTGTTAAAAATTATTTTATTTAAACTGAGGGTTGCTAGATGGGCGGGAGGGGTGGGAGGTGGGGGGGAGGGTGAGGGGATTGGAGGGCAATCGGTGACCATAGGATGGCCACGGGCTTGAAAATTAATCTGGGGAACGTAATTTGGTGGTTACCAGAAGGTAAAGGGGTTGGGGGGTGGGGGATGAGGGTGAGGGGGATCAAATGTATGGTGATGGAAGGGGAGCTGACTCTGGGTGGTGAACACACAGTGTGATTTATGGATGATGTGATACAGAATTGCACACCTGAAATCTATGTAATTTTACTAACAATTGTCACCCCAATAAATTAAAAATAAAAATAAAAATAAAAAAAAGAAAAAAAATTATTTTATTTAAAAATAATAGAGAAAATAAATTTTCTCTGCTAAATCTAAATGACTTGTTGCTCATAAGAGATATATTTTCTGGGGCATGAATAATCCAGTTTCACACTAATCCTAGTAGATAAAGCTAATTTACTGAACATTATTCACACATCAATACAAATGCAAGTCCCTGATACTGAAAGCAACTCAAAGAATACAGAAAAAATTCCTAAAGAAAAATGAAAATCAGTTACAAGTTCCCTGACAATTACAATAAAGTTTGACTCATCAGTGTCTTCCATACCACCTGACAGAATGCCAAGCATGGCACTTCACAATACTTGTTGAAAATTTGCAAATACAGATGACATCTCCAATCTTGCGATATTCTGGCTTCGAAAGTCAAAAACTCTCAATACTTCTATAAATCAAATGTGTATCAATTTCTTCCCCTAACTATCCCTTAACTTGCTATTTCTCATATAACACATCTAGAAGATAAGGTAGAAAAGTGTTCTGCTTAAAAAAATAATAAATATGTGAAAAGTTGAAGTTATACAGAGGTCAACTGATGTAGGTGGGAGATGGAATTGTGGGTATTTACTAAATGCTGACCTTCCCGAACATTTAGGTGGTTTTATACAAACAGAGACGTGCAAAGGTTAAGATTTAGGGACCACTGACAATGAAAGAATGCTCAGAAATGATCTAGATCCATTGAATTTAATAATGATTTAAGATCATGTGAAATGGGACCCAATATACACAACTTTCGGAAACTAATATACAAAATTAGGCATACCTGTTTGTCATTTGGCTAAGTAAAACTCTGTCTTGATAAAGTAATTGATTTACCTCAATATTTATGAAAAAAGACACAAATTCTGTAACTACTGCACATTTAAGAGAAAGGATCTGGAATAAAGCAAGGAAAACTAAGAAGAAATTTTGGAGAGTGAAAAGATTGTGAGTAAGCTTTTATTTATTTTTTAATCATTTTTTCTGGTAATATAGTCATAATGTTGTTTGTGAAAATTCTTTTTAAACACACACACATGCACGCGCACGCGCACACACACACACACAAAATGCAAGGGAATAAGCAAGTCAACCAATAACGAAATCTCTGAAAATGTTAAAAACAGTGAAAACTCTTATTGTTAACAGTTACCCAAAATGAGTAAAAGAGTGACCATGATCTCAATATAAAAGTGAATTTAATTCACTCTAGATTACATAGGAAGCAGAACTGTTCTTTACAGAGATGTATAGCTTTAATCAGCTAAGATCAGACTGCTACTGGAAAGTAGTAACGCTAGGTTTTTCCATGTTACCCCAAAGAAATAAGATAAAACTGACATTTGCCAAGCATTCATTTGCTTTTGAGTAACAGAAAAGCAAACGTCAGGAACTCTTCTCAGAACAGGTTACGCAATGTTCTTTGCGTACATTCTCAACTATGCACAGCTGATAAAACACTGATTGCAAAAGCTGTGACAGAAAACCAATTTTGTAGAAATATAATGGAATGGGAGAAAAGCGATGTAAAACATACTGGGTCAATTTAATGAATCACTGTTCAACAAACATTTATTAAGTCCTAGCAGGTGTATCAGACAATGTTTAGTCAAGAAAGAAAAAAGAATCCTGTGCTTTTGTAAAGTATGTTTTTTTGGAAACAGATTGATACATGAAAATAGAGTGGCGACAGGGGAATGAGAAAAAAATAAGATATTTGTGTTTAATATAAGGGATATAATTTGATATTTACATATTTTAAAAGTTGTATATGTCTTCCTTTAAAACATTTTACCAAGATATGCTTCTTATGTGAAATGCTTATGACAACCTTATTCTCATTTCTACAAGGTTCTTTCATTGTTGAAGAAAAATCCACTCATACCTATCCTTGGACTCACGTCTGTATCCACTGCCCTTTCCAGGGCTCTGGTGTACTGTCTCATCAACAAACAACTATGCAGGGAGAAGACACAAGGAATTTGAAGGTGATTCTTTGACTCTTGAGAGCAAGACTTTGTTTTCCCAAGAGCAGAGAAAGGATTCACACCATCATAACCACTGCCAGCTACTGCTACTGTGACCAAGGATTGGTATTTAATATGAAGCTTACATATGTGTAATAATGACAATGATCTTGACTTTGGGAAGAGGCCTACGTAACACTCACACCTGTGGCCTTAGCCTTAGAATATAAAAGCTCTGATCAACATTCCTACAAGGTCACAAGTGATTCTGGTGATGCCAGAAACAGATATGTATCTTTCTTCGATAAACAATTATTTTACTAATTACTAAGACAATGCCCTCTTTATTGAGGACAAAAATATGCACATGTTCAGCTTAGATATGAAAATATAATTATCCAAAGGAAGCCTGGAAGGGATCTGCAATAAACTCTGCAGCAGAAAAATCTCTGAATGATTTTAATGAGCCTGATGATACAGTCGGATGTTCCTTAGCCCCAACCTTAAGGATAATAGTTTCAAGACACCTAGCTCTTTGATGGAGCCACTATTAATTCTTGCCGAAAAATTAAATTTCTTCCTCAGCAACTTGGAAGCACCTCCTTCTCAAACATCTTCAATCCAGGTTGAAAACTTGACAGTACAGAATTTTAGGTCAAGTAAATACCTAGCCCAGATGATATAATACCATAGAGCAGACTTCTTTTCAACTAACCACAGAAATCTTTCAAAATCTGAAAATTAGAGTCAAAAGTTGGTCCTGGATTTTCACTTTGGTTCAGAAGTTTGATGTATCATTTAGTCGCATGGAAATGAATCTTTATCCTCCTCCCCTAAGTCAAGGCTGAAATTTCATACTCCGTCTCAGTATCACAGGCCCTGATAATAAATCTTACAGGAGAAAGGAGTTGTGGCAAGCCCGTGAGGCAGGCATTCCAATAAACCCTCAACAAATCAGCTCATCCGAATTATAACCAAATTTTCCTTCCTCATTCAAGTTGCTAGAATCATAGTGAGACACCTGCACTTCCTGTTTTTGGAATAACAGGGAAAAAGGAATTAAGCCATATATAACTGGGGTCTCTGTCCCATTGTGTGTGTGTGTGTGTGTGTGTGTGTGTGTGTGTGTGTGTGTGTGTGTTTGTGTTCTCTAAACTGGACCTTTTGGTTTTGCAATCTGCAAACTCAACATCAATTACATTTCTACAACTTTAAAGTTCAAAAACACATTTTCAAATTATGCTGTAGGGTAAATAATTTAATAAAAGGAGCGAAGGATATGGACATGATACAATGGATTTATTGACTTTCTCATTCTTTTTACTTTTAAGATAGTTTCTCCAAAAATACTCGTATATCAAAAATATAATGCAGGATAAAAGATAATCAGAAATGGCAACTGTTCACTTTGTTAGAAAAATACAAAAGAACAACAATAAACCTTTGCATTCAAACCTAAAATATTTATTTTTCTGGAAAACAAAAACATGTTTTTGTATACATTTTATTTATATTTGGTCCAAACTTATCTTTTCTCCAAATCAAATTTTCTGAACAATATCACCAAAGTTTTCTCCAGATAGGTGAATGCAAATATAGAAATAAGTAAAACTTAAACACACAATTGAGGGCATTACAAAGTTACAATCTTTGTAGCAATAGCAAATACACTATTTTCTCTATTTTTATATCAAATTGGTACTACCAGGAAGTTAACCTATTTCAAAATTTCTGATACAGAATCCGGATACAGACAAGCATCTAAGGACAACCAGCAACCCAACAGCTGATAGAGAACTCTGGAAAGTTTGTAAAGGCAGATGTTTGAATCCAGTTAGCTTAGTAAAGGCAAAAACAAAGGAATAAAGTGTACCTACCTGCCTCATTCAAACAGATGCAGAACAATAAAAAAAATTACGTGTCCAACTTTTGTTTTTAAGGTTGAAAAAGGGAGGAAGTAAAAAAAAGAAAAAATGTGAAGAAAAGAGGGCAGAGCCCTCAGCACCTGTGCAACTGGAGTATCAGCCCAGTCAGCACTCCACTTTCATGGTAGAACGCTTCGGCACCACGCAGACGCCCGTTTCCATTAGGTCTTAGCAATCTTTGGCTAACATATCACTGCAAATGCCAGAGAGCACCACCTGTTCCCTCTCCCCAACCAGCCTACCCAAGGAAGCGTCCTCTGCTAGGAACAGTCACCCTATACATGCCATTTCAAAAATCAAGAGATACCCTTTCTAACCTGTCACTACTCAAGTGCTATACTAATAAAATGGCTCGTGTTTGTTGATCACTTACCATGTGCCAGGTATAATCTCAACCCTTTTCATTTATTCTTTCATGAATCTTCACAATATCCCTGTAAGATCAGGGCTATTGTGAGTCTCATAATACAAATTGAGGAAACTGAGGCATAGAAAGGTTAGCCAATGTCACAGTTTGCTTTTGGAACCAGGGATGAACGCTGCAGGTGTGACTCTAGAGGCATTATTTACCCACTAGGCTGTACTGCCGGAGAGCCTAGTCCCTGCCACTGCCCGCACCTTCTTTGAAGAGAATCTGCTCTCCCCACAGCATGGTCCTCCCACCCCCTAGCCACAGGTAACTGGACTAGAGACAGACACTTGACTCAGGGTTAAATCTCCAAAGGTTGCGTATGCTCACTTGATATTCTTGGAAATCTGAATAACATGACTGAATTGGTCAGATGATCCAGTGCGCAGGCTGAAGGCATGCAGGCTGGGGGCCAGCTGGACAGCACGTGGAAAAAAAGAGTCTGGCAACAGAAGCCAGACCACAGCCATTCAGGAGAGTAGAGATGGGAGACGCTGCAGTCCCAGCAGCGAGACTCAGAGGGGTCAACTTTCGTCTTTCCCCGAGACTCTGCTGTCCTTCCTGATGTTGGGTGTGTGAGATTCCCTGGTGTCCTTTCAACAAACCTCCTGTTCCCTTAAGCTATTTTGAGTGGTCTCTGTTCCTTGAAACTGGAAGCCACTGATGAAGGTCAAGGTGGTATCGAGAAGGTCTGCTCTGCCTGACTCCATCTGATTTCACCCCTTCACGACTTCCGCTATCTCCTGCAATTTCCAGTGGGTTTCCTGATAACCACTCTTCTTTCCAAGAGCAGACTTCCTGATGCAATGATTTGAATTTGCTTAGGTATTCTTCTTATAAGGAACTCATAGAGTTGAACATGCATTAAACCTGCCTTTGCATCCACCCGCAGATACATAAATCTTCCACCTGAAAGAGGTAGGCAGAAGAAATAGTTTCTTCTTAGATGGACATACAACCAACCTGGGCTCTTGTAACCCTATTTCTCAATGCCCACTGCTGGGCAAGGAGCATCCCGTACCTAGTCAAGGTCCCAGATATAGCAAACAAGGGCTCTAGAGTATTTACTAATGATGTTTAAACCACTTTTTTTTTCACCAATGAGTTATAGTAGTAAACTAGTAGAGCAATTATTCACCTAATGAAGGGAGGGCTAGTGAAGGAAGCACTGGAAATATTTTATCATACTGGAGAAGATTTTTAAGAGCTTCCTGAGTCAGAGAAGTCTCCCAATAGCCTCGCCTTAAGACTTTAAATATTAGCGAGCTATTTTTTTGTTACAAATGCAAATTTCTTAAAAGGACGCCTACTATTTTATTAGTTCCACAAAGACTTCAGTGCTCACTGCTAGGCACTGAAACCCCCATGAACAAGGCTGCCACATCTCCTCCCCTCGTGGCACTTACAGTCTGGTGGGTGGCACAGACAAGAGCCAGAGCAATATCGTAAAGGAATGCTTGTGTATAAGGGCCAGGGCGGGGAGTCGGGGGCACAGCAGGGCTCTTAACTCAGACTCTGACTGGGATTCAGGTGGTCAGAGAAGCTTTCCTGGAGAAAACTATGTCTAATCTGAGACCTAAAGGATGAACTGGATGTAGCCATCTGACTGGATAGTGGGAAGGAGGCCAGGAGGGGATTGGTAGGAACTATGAGTGTTCTAAGTACAGGGAATGGAAAGTGCAAAGGGAGAGAGAGTAGTTCCATATGCTGAGAGCTTAGGGGCTGGGGAAAAGCTAGAGGTAAGTAGGGGGAAGTACGGCTCCTAGAATATCATTAAAATTTCCATGTCAAGCTCTTTGAACTGTCAGAAAGCACAGTAACATTTGGCAGGATGTTTTCATGGAACAAGGTATTCTAGATGAGTGAGCTTCCTAAATTACTGAAGTTTAAATCTCTCAACCTTTGCCTATTGTTGATCAAATCTCGCCAAAACTCAGTGATCCTGCTAAGTGCTACAGAACTTATGGTAGGTATCTGCAGTGGAAACAGGAGTCCAAACAGCTCCTCTTTACATGAAAATGATTCATTCTGTATTATTTCTCAAGAAACTGCCTAAAAAGATGAACATAACTATTTTAAAAACAAGCAAAAAAAAAAAAAACCAACACAAATATTCACTACTACCTTCATTTTAATCCACTGTCACACAGATTAGCACCAACTCAAAGATACCAACAAAATCCAGGTAACCTGGTGGACCTCATGCTCCTGTTGACTAATAATCATTGCTCAGGAAGTTTCTTTGTGTTTTTTTTCCCCCCACTTATTTCTGGATTAGTAGCTGAATTTCAGATTAAAGATGCTAGAAGTATGTTCATGGACTAGGAGGCGTGTTAAAGTACCAGAAAGCTCTTTTTGTCTGAGAGTAAAGAACTGAGAAATACTTTAGAATGCTACTTTCCTCTAATCGCTCTCTTTCCAAATACAGCCAAAGTACCCCTTTCAATTAACCCTTCTACACCCCTCCCAAAAAGCCACCTAATTTAATTAATGAAGCCACTTTCATTTCAATGCTAGGTAAAATTGCTTCCATCAAACTGTGGCAGAAAAGGAATTCAACAAGAATTCACATTCATTTTTAGTCCAAATTCAAGAAATTTAGATAATATACCGAGTGTACTTATGGTTTATAGTTTTGCTGGAAAATCATTTCTTGAAAAAATGGTCATTTTTGAAACTGTATTTTCAGTTTTGAAAAGCATGTTTTGATTTGTTACTTCTTAAAATACAGACACAATGTATCATCACAGATTTTTATCATTAGCATCTTGGCAGATTGTTGAAACACTGCTATTGGCTGAGAGAGATTTAGAAGTTCATGTTGGCTTCAAATAAATCTGAATAAAACATTTCTATTGTGTGCTCAGAGAAAGCAATTAAAACTGTGCCAGTTCTTCATCACCATGACTCAGAGCCTCTAAAATGTAAGTTTAGAATATGCAAACTAAGGATTTTAAAAATCAAAACAACCTGAAATGAGGTCCTGAAAACTGAGGTCTGACAGTCTTGCCACATGTATATTCTACTTATTAATATGCCATAACTACAAACAATTTCTCCAGCTTAGGTCTTCACCAGACTTTTTCTTAATTTGTATATTATTTATTTCATAGACTGAATTCAACCTATCAATTACTTAATGCACTGTCAATTTCTCTAAAAGATCAAGCCTTAGAAATTTCAAAAAGAAAAACGGAAATGTTCTAAATGCAATTTCTGACCCAAATTCCAGGGAGCAGTGGGTATAGGAAGAGGGAGCAAAAGAAGTACAAATGGCCACCCCCATATACCTCTGTAAGGGTCCAGGATACTACTGGGACCCACAGTGGGGGCACCCTGTTTAGATTTGGGCTGGGGGTGGGGTCTTCCTGGGGGGAGCCATAATTGATCTGATTTGTTATCCATTCTTCCATTCCAGAATTCATTTAGAAAAAAATAAATATAGCTGAATACTACTTAACTAGCCCTTGGGATAAAGGTATAAACAAGAAAACCAAATGAATTTTTCTAATAACTAAGCAATATCCATAATCTTTAAAACTCATTTTGAAATTTATATAATCAACCACTTCCTAAAATCAATTACTTAAAAGTTCAACTTTTCCTCTTCCTTACTTTATTTGAAAGAAAATTCCTTTCTTGGAAATAGATAATGAATATTATATAAATACTTAATAACAACTGAAGTTATTTCCCTAATAAATAGCAACACATCATTAAAATAATAATATTTATCTGCAAAATCTTAATTAGAAGTTCCTGGAAACATCTATGTTGATTTTTAATTTTGAACAGCAATAGCTTAAGCTCTTATACAATTTAAAATTCAAATTACCTCATAATCTTCTAAAAGCTCTACTTGGTAATCATTGATCAATAAGAGTTTTCTAAACAAATAAATAATGTGTGAAGCATGGGCTCTACAAGAAATATAATTCATAAAAACGAAAAGTATAGAGCATTATAAGACCTGCCATTTAATCAGAAATCTAAAATATATGTATACACATATATCTACTACTCAAAGAGTTGCTCAAACTTCTTTTTAAAAACACTCATTTTTAATCTTTTTGTTACCCAAAAATAAAACTATAACTTGGCCTTCTCACCTCTAAAACCTCTATAACGGCTCTGTATTACAACATGGCCATGGTACAGCTGTAATATTAAATTAAGAATCAGACAAGAAGATAAATAAACTCCCTTCATCCTTACACTTCTGCTGCTTCTTTGCAAAGAGCTGTTTCATCAGACCTTCAGAATATTCAGCACTAAGATGCAGAGAGAGAAATATCCTGTCTTGGGCTCTGATTCTAGCTGTCCAGGAAACCAGCACTGTTATTCCCCACGCCTGACTTTAAATGATACCTGGGATAGGAAAGCAACTATTTGAAACCATGCTGTGCAGAGATGTGTAAATGAATTATCTTGGTCAAACAGAGTTGAGTGTCCTTAATTTTAAAACATGCTTGTAAATGTTTACAAATATCAGCATACTCCTAAGTAACCAAATTCTGAAATATACAGAATGACCTGAATTTTAATGCTTTGAATCTATTTACTTACACTTATGTCTAATCCGCCTCCTGCCAACTTCTCCAACAACTAGAAAGAACATCACAGCCTAGGTTTTAAAACCAACCCTCCGTCCTCTGTCCTCGGCCTACCTTCCTAGCCTTATGTTTTGTTATTCTCCACATGAATAGTACAGTCCAATTTGTCCACCTACCCCTAGGACGTCTGCATTCTTGTCCACACGTAGGTGACAAGATGTATTGACCTGTGTGTTTCTGGTCGCCCCCTAGTCCTCTACGGCAGGTTCTGGTTCCTAAGCCTTCTGAGCTACTGCAGAGACAGCAGGGAGGTTCTGTCTTGCCTTCTCTGTCAACTCCTGAGCTTTCTTTTGACTCAAAGGAAAAAAAAAACATACACCACACACTTAATTTTTCTAAGTAAGCCAGGCTGATGTATATAATAAGGAGCCAGGGACAGAAGAAAAGCCAGAAGCCTAGAGAACATCCACTTGGCAGAGAGAAGCAGAGTGGTGAGGAAAGGGGGATTTTGAGAAGTGCTGATGTGGGATATGAATTGGATCTCCTCCAAGGGATACGAGGGGAGGTCGAAATTCCTTTTAAATACACTTGTGGCAGTGGGTCGGTGTTACTTTGAACATGACCCTGAAGAGACTGGGTCCCAAGATACTTGGGTAGGATTAACACTTGCTAGTAGTTTGCACCATTCCTGTCCCCTTCCTCCTCCCCCAGTAAAGGCAGAACTGCTTTTTTGGAGTAAAAAGGAAAGTACACATTTACATACCATCACTTTCAAATAGGATTTGTTTGGCTTAACATAAGTGACTGGCAGTCGCTCCTTAGAAACAAGTTGGATAGAACAAGGCGAACAAAGGCAGCTGAGAGAACATCAGGGCCAGGAAAGAGATAGTTGTACCAAAGACATGAGGCAAATGACACTGCAACTACGAATGTGTCTAAATAATTCTGCAAAGCCTTTTTTAATTGAGATATAATTGACATACAGTATTGTATTACAAAGATTTTTAAATATAGTCTTTAGTAATCCCCCAGTGACATTTAATTTTAAAGCCTCTTTAATGCTCTTAATTTTTAATTAGAAAGTATGTGTAAATGTATTTTAGAAATGTTAATATCGCACTTGAAACCCTAGAGGATACTTCTTGTAGGGGACCTTAGAGCGAATCGTCCTTCACTTCGCCTTTACTGCAGAATGTCTTTCATCTCCGACAGGTGGCCCCCCTCCTTGGGCAAGGAGAGGGCTACTTCTTAAGGCATCCTCCTCTCTACTTGTCTTTCCTGAAGCCCTCCTACAACCCCAACCCGCTGGCCTAATTCTGCCCTAAGAATATAGAAAACGCTTCTCACTCAAAGAACCTCAATGGCTACCGCCCTAGGACTTCGTTCCTCTCAGAGAATTACATTAAGTCAAAATATAACAATCACACTTTGAAAAACACTAACTTAAAATGACGCTCCCAACAAGGTAAAGCATTCCAGATATGGTCAAGCAAATACAGAATCTAATTTGCTTATTATCTTCCTCCATGCTACATACTTATATTAATTCTTTATGTCTTATTTTTAATAGCCACCGCAAACCACTTAAACACAATGTATAAAGCTTTGCTGGATCTGCCTTGCTATATCTCCTTAGCCCATCTTCTTCCTCCTCCTCACACCTTCTAGCTACACTGAGTTTCCTTTTAACTTGCTCAGAACTCTAGGTCTCTTACTGCCTCCAGGCTTTCTGCAGAGTTGTTTCTCCTTCCTGGAAAGTTGCTCCTTTTCCTCTTCCCATAGATAACTCTTAATCATGCTTGACACCTTCCCCCAAGCTAAATTAGGTCACCCTATTGCTTGTTCTCACTGCACTCTGTATTTTTGTGGCACCTTTTCTTTATCATAATTATAGTCAACTACTTGGATGAACAAACTTTCCTCCTTGTTATGGGTTGAAATGTGCTCCCCCAAAAGATATGTTGAAGACCTAAACCCTGGCACCTTATTTGAAAACAGGATCGTTGTCGGTTATCAAATTAAGATGAGGTCATTAGGGTGAGCGCTAATCCAATATGACTGGCGTCCTCATAAGAGGAAAGTGGTGTGCGACGACAGAGACACACAGGGAGAGGGCATGTGATGTCAGAGGCAGAAACTGCAGTGACGTAGCTGCAAAGCCAAGAAACACTACAGTTTGACGGCCACCACCAGAAGCTAGAAGAGGCTGGGAGGGATTCTCCGCTGCATGTTTCAGAGGGAGCGCAGCCTTGCTGCCACCTTGATTTGAGACCTCTAGTTTCCAGAGCTATGAGACAATCATATGTTTTGTTTTAAGCCACCCAGTTTGTGCTACTTTCTTATGGCAACCCTAGGAAATGAATATACTCCTTTAGACTAAAAGCTTCTTGAAAGCAAAGTCTATATTTTATTCATTTGTTCTATTCCCAGTGTACTCACAGTGATTGAAACATAGATAGGAGTGAAGTAAACATTTGTTCAGTGAATGAATGATTCATATTTGGTTTGTAGTCCACTGAAACCCTGAGGTCTTTTTCCAAAAGATATCTGTATAGACTGCCCTTCTTGATTCCATTTTGTTTCAGAGGTTATTTTATAATCTAAATTCAGAATTTTAAGTTTAATATTACTTGGTATTATGTGTACTACAAGTCCATCAATTGATATATTAAGCATCCTACTTTTCTTTATCTCACTGAAAATTCAATAAGCATGTCTTCTATCTTAATCCAAATAAGTGATAAAAACATACCTGACAGGGCCAAGGGCAGAGTACCATGGCACACCACCAACACTGTCCTTCCAAAATAGTGTTGACCCATTAATCAACATCCTGGCTAGTATATCATGCAACCAACTACAAATACACATTTCTCTCCAACTTATCCCAAGGTTATCATAATGCAGTACCTTAAATGCTTTCCCAAAATCCTAATTCATTATGTTTACACTTCCCAAATCCACCAATCTAATAACCATGTAAAAAGAGGATATGGAGTTTGCGAGGCATAGCTTATTCTTAGTAAACCAATGACTTTTGGGAATCAGTTACTTGTCTTCCAACTACATAGCTAAAACTGCTAGAATTTTGCTGGTGAACAGTGTTCAGCTTCCTGATCAGAAGTTTCTAGAATCTACACTGGAATAAAGGTTACCTGCTTCTTTCCTTTCTTCTTCTCCCTTTCTTGTACTTCAGGGTACCTCCAAGATGGCAGATGGGTTTTCCACTCTCACATCTACAAGTTATTTTAATATCACAAGATATAAATTCATCCAGGCCTGAAATTGTAAACTAGTTTAAAGAAGCAAAGTTCTCTCTCACCAATCTGGGTTTCCGGTTCCCTTTCAGTTATGTGTTCTATCCTCTAGTCAGATAGCCACGCTTCTTGTAAAGCCAAGATTTAGCAGCTCGGCCTTCCCTCAGTCACCTATTGGTACAACACCAGGTTCCCCCCCCCTTTTTTTCTCCTTCCTGACTAAATGTTTCATAAAGATTCAAGTCAAACATTCCTTTGCTGTTTTTAACAGATTCATGCCATTCACTTTATCCCATCTTTTAAGTCTGAGCTCCTCAAATGAATTCCCGTGGCAACCACAACGAATCTTTCTGGTATCTGCCCTTCTTGTTCCTCACACTGGCCATTTGATTAGGATTTTGATTGTACAGTTATTTCTCTTTACTTCTTTCCAAATAGTATTACCTTTTATGGTTCCATGCAGTCCATGTAGTTTTATTAATATTTTCTCTGACTATTTAGAAATCTGCTTTCTAAAGATCTAGAGTACACAGACTGCATCTGCTAGCTGTTCATTATGGAACATTCTAAGGTATCGGCAAATGATTTCCTTGTCATCAAGAGACAAATATTTTATGAATACTACCAAAAAGTACAGCTTGTGCAAAATCTTTGAAACTCCTAAAATCTCACTACTCAGCCTCCGTATTTCATTTATCTTATGTCCACAAAGACCAAGTTTGTTTAACAATCTCTCACAGGAAGGTTTCAACAATCCTCCTTGCGGGAATGTCCTTGTTTGCAAGCAGCAAAACAGCATTTCATCATCTAGGGCTATAGCACCATCGAGTTGCTTCATGAACTCTGAGCGTGAGCTCACACACACCCAATCTCTAAGGAAGCACTCAGAATTCTACCATGAAAACTGGAAGGCAGACAGCTCATTGCTGAATCAAAACCCCAGCAAACAGACCCTTCTGGATTATCACCTGTGCTTCCCTCTGGACTTGCCACTCCTATAGTTCAAACATCCAAACCCATATCTGTGTAAGGTCCTTCTCTAGGACATCTTTCTGTGAGTGTAAAGATAATTTATTGATGAATCAGAAGAAAATGCGATAAATACTAATACTGATTATACAATGCAGTTTGGCCACTTTCTTGTTTCATATTGTAGAGTTTTTGTTTTTTTTTAAAGACTTCTAGACAACTTTTTGTCCTTCAAATTGGAGAAATACTCATAATCAAAATTTCCTTTCTAATGGGGCAGTCCTAAAGCCTAGCATATTTAAGACACCCAGTGATGGATGTTATTCAACTTAAAAGTCAAGGCAAACTTCTCTCATGGGCTGAAAGGATAGCAACACAAATGTAATGAAAATACAGGGAAAATATGGGGGAAAAATGGTTCCATGTTAGGTTACAACTTTATCTAGATGTAGGGACACAGTCTAGTTCTGAGTCATCCTTCACTCTTGCCCCATCAATCATTTTTGGTAATTTCTCCACATCCAAAAGTTAAAGTGCTATCAGTATACATAGCAAGTAAGCACCAAGAAACAAATCACATATGCTAAGAACTTGTTCCAGATGACATATTGTGGCTCTGTTTTTCCCTAATACAAACAAACTAGAAAATAAATCAGGGCTAGATGTGAAAATCACAACTATGTACATAAATGCATAAACACTTCAGCCAATTATTTTACTCATTCCTGGGGTGGGAATTAAAGGGGGAAGAGGAGGCAAATTGCTTTTCATTTGCCCCTTTACAATGGATACAATAACAAAACAGCAACATTACCATCCTCCCAGGCATCAAAAATAAATTTAAGTAGCCCTCAAAATTAAACACTTAAAAAATTCTAATGAGAATCAGGTGTAATTATAATATTAACATCCACACTCACCTGATCCTATAGCTAGTAATAAAAGCAGACTCATAAAAGCAACCTAGTATGGAAAAGAGCTCGGGGTTTTAGAGGCAGGCAGAGTTTACCTCTCAGCTCTCATCTTCTCACTTGTAAAATGATATTCTCATAAGGTTGTTATGAAGGTCAAATGAGAAAATATATGTGCAGTGCCCACTACAGAGTAGGCATTCAATGTATGGCAGTTGCTGTTCATTTATTATAATATAAAGACGTGTTTGGCATTTATGTCTTGGAACACCAAAAATAATCCATTTATAAAAGCCACTTACTTTTTTTTTTCTCTCTTTTTTTTTTAATTACATTTATTGGGGTGACAATTCTTAGTAAAATTACATAGATTTCAGGTGTGCAATTCTGTATCACATCATCTATAAATTACATTATGTGTTCACGATCCAGAGTCAGTTCTCCTTCCATCACCACATATTTGATACCGCTTACCCTCATCTCCCACCCCCCAACCCCCTTACCCTCTGGTAACCACTAAATTACGTTCCCCAGATTAATTTTCAAACCCCGTGGCCATCTTGTGGTTACTGATTGTTTTCTAATCCTCTCACCTGCCACTTACTTTTTACTTAGAAAGATTTATAGATATACAGAACTTAAGATTTAGAATGAAAGGACTGCCAGTCCCGTACTCTAAGTTTAAAGGAGAAAACTGAGGCCCAGGGACTTTTTCCAGGTGCACAGATAGCTAATGAGATCGGCTCAGAATCCAGGTTTCACCATTCCACTCAGTGCTCAGTAGATAACACCATGTGGCTTACCATGCTGAATTCTATCTCCAACTAATCATGACCATATGTGGTAGCGTGCTCTGAAAGGAGATTTATTTACAAACTAGGTGACCAATGCTGTACTTCTCAGTGGTTCTCCAACTCACACCCCAAAAGCATTTCAGGGGAAGCCCACCCTGTGAGACCAAAGGGGCAGGCTCCCCTTCCATCCTTGCCCCCATCCCACCCCTCTCTTCCAAGAGATTTTGTATGAACGAGTCTTTTCCTCTTAATCCAAATTTTAGAAGTAGAGGCATTTAAAGGAGAAAAAAAAGAAATCCCTTGTATTTGAGAAACAAAAAGTTCTGTTTCTTGACATAAAATTCCCTTATGCCCAAACATCAGCATACTGACATTCGAGTCTCTTGAAGACTCTACAATACAGTCCTTTAAATGTCAGGAGACCTGAGAAATCAGAGGCTTAATCTTGCAAATATATGTAATTGTTAAATCTTACAGTACAAGGATATCTTTCCCTTGTAAAAAATATCAGAATTACTTATTGAAAACTCTAAAAATATACTTACACTACTAATTCTTAGCAAGTACATGAGGATTTCCATTTCCAGAAGTATAGTGGGCTGCATACTCTGAAGAGTTTTCTTACAAAAATACAACTAATCCTGGATAAATGGCAACATAATATTATAGAGCTCACCAGAAAATAATGGAAATTTCACAAGGCAAAGAGACAGACAGACAGACAAACAGACAGACATAGACAGAATAAATGTGAATGAGTGAGATAAAAGCAGAGCAGTGGATGCTAAATTAATGTGAAGGGAATAAATGCCTATGTAAGTACAAAGCCGCCAGCTCTCCTCAAGATAAGAGAGTCATTTGACCTTCATAACAAGACTATATGCTAAGGCAAGACAAAAGGGGATAAGTAGTCTAGGTCAGTAGCAGGTTATACATCTAACAAAATAGTCTCTTAGCTTATCTGTATATACAAATGCAAATCCTCTCCAGAGGAAAGCCCACCCTACGAGGCCTTCAGGATTCCCACTGATTAAAGTCAATGTAATATGAGCTCACAATCAAAACTTCCTAAACACACACAAAATAAACTACTATGTTTAAGAGTCCATGGAAACAATCAACAGATTTAAACTCCCTAACACGTCAGATACTAGAAATACCAGACAAGCATATGGAATAACTACGTAGAAAAAATTTAAAGAAAAAGATTAAATTTAAAAAATGAATCAAAACAAGATACTACCAAAATAACCAGGCAGATTTTTTTTAAAAAGAACTAAATATGAGTCTGGCTAAAGGTTTGTCGATTTTGTTTATCTTCTCTAAGAACCAACTCTTGGATTCATTGATCTTTTGTATTGTTTTTCTGGTTTCTATTTCATTTATTTCTGCTCTGATCTTTATTATCTCCTTCCTTGTGTTCCCTTTGGGCAGAGAACATTATGTTAAGTGAAATAAGTCAGACAGAGAAAGATAAGTACCATATGATCTCACTTATTTGCGGATTCTAAAGAAAAGAATAAGTGAATGAACTAATCAGAAACAGTTTGGGAGACAATGAGGAAAAACTGAGGGTTGCTAGATGGGCGGGGGGGGGGGTGGAGGGTGGGGGGGAGGGTGAGGGGATTGGAGGGCAGTCGGTGACCACAGGATGGCCACGGGGTTTGAAAATTAATCTGGGGAACGTAATTTGGTGGTTACCAGAGCGTAAGGGTGTTGGGGGGTGGGGGATGAGGGTGAGGGGGATCAAATGTATGGTGATGGAAGGGGAGCTGACTCTGGGTGGTGAACACACAGTGTGATTTATGGATGATGTGATACAGAATTGCACAACTGAAATCTATGTAATTCTACTAACAATTGTCACCCCAATAAATTAAAAATAAATTAAAAAAAAAAAGAACTAAATATAACTTGTAGAAATGAAAAAATGTAATCCTAGAAATGTAAAACCCAGTTAAACAGAATGAGTTAAAGAGCATATTTGATGGAGTCTTCAGGGGAGGCTGAGAACCTAGTCTTGATTTCAGTGTTTATGTATATGCCCAGGTAAAAACAAAACTAGATGTTGATGACAAACAGTTCTTTTTGTTATATCATTTGAGAAAATGTGATGAAAAATAGTAAAAATCCTGCCTAGTCCCTCCTTGCAGCCACTTACTAGGGTGGCACAGCATATTCAGGTCCAAGGATACACGCTCAGCACTGCTTTGCTATGGCTGGTAACGTTTTTAGTTTCGAAGGCTCCATATAGCCTGGATCATTTTCCTCCTCTTGCCTAAGAGGCTGTGTGGCTGCAGCCATTAGAGTCATTTGTGTACAGTCTCAATGATATTCTGTAATCTTGGTTAAAAGAACTTCCAAATACAATTTCCTGAGCCTGGCCATTGGATGTTCTCTCCCTATGGAAGCTGCATGACAGAAAACTTTAAATGAAAGCATTAAGAAACTTGCCTTCACATTTGGGTTTGATTTCTTCCCTTTACAACTGGCTGCATGCTAGCAATGCATCATTCTGGGCATGGACACAAATACAGACTAGGGCTTTCTTCAAGGCTTTGCCTTGGGTTTTTTTCCTTAGCCAAGCGTATCCCAGTACCCCATGCTAATGAGAGACTTGCTGCCAGAAAGCTGAAAAGAGGCCACAGCCCAGTGAGGCTTCTTCCAGGGAACAGCCCCAGTCTGAGGCTACTGGCACCACCTTTGGGCTGGGTCCCACCATGGCTGTCTTCACAGAAAGGTCTGGCCCAGGAGCAGAATTCCAAAGGCACTAGATGGATGGCAGGCAGAATTCAGTGTGGGTAAGAGAGGAGAGCTCCTGTAGTGCGATTCCTTAATCAAGAAGCTTACACAAACTAACAGGACAGAAACAGTGTGCCTAGAATATCAAGGAACTATCAGAATCCTGCCAAATTAATCTGATGTGAATTCTTCCAGTCCTACACTGTACCCTGCCATCAACCACAAAGAACAAACATAAACCATTTATAAGCTTTTGTGTGTGGGGGGAAAGCACAGCTTTTCCAAATTTTTGCCTAAATCCTATAAGGATTTCCCTGCACTTTCCTAAAAGATAAACATTCTTTGGCATCCAAAATATACAATTTCATATTTTAAATATGTTTTTCCTAGAAGGCAAGTAAAAAGTCTCAAGGACTACAAAAAAGACTAATAGGGAAAATAATGTAGTTTTTAGTTGTCTTGCATATATTAGCCTAATCAATAATATCAACCAATCAGTGAGAATAAATATCATGACGGTACTATGTTATCGTTCCAAAACAAATCACATCCAAAAAAATTCTAAGCTTGAAATAGCTTTACAGAGGTCATTTCAGTAACACATATATTTAGCTCCAGGTTAAAAAGTTAAGTAAGTTTAAAGCAGGTAACTATGCTTTAGAAAAGATACTTAAAAAATGTATATAGTATAACAAATGTATGGACACAAATCAATATTGAAATATAAAATAAACTCACGCTACTCTATTTTAAAAGATACCGTCTTTCTTGGAAAGTTGCAAATGTGAAAATACTAACACTGCTGCTCATGGGGATTTCTAATAAGCCCAACTACCTCAATTTAAAATTTCTGTGAACACCATACTAACTGCCATAACCTTAGTTCATCCCCTGGTCCTCACTTCACAGGAGCAGTTATTCCTTGTTGCACTTCAGATACTTCACTGCCAACCAGAATACAAACTCCTTACCTCATCATTCAAAGTCCAAACCATGACTCAATCTGTATTTCTAGCCTTATCTTTCTTAGGATTAAATCAGTTAATACAAGTGCTTAAAACAGTGCTTGGCACATGGTAGGTATTCAATAAATGTGAGCTGTTACTATTATTCTTCTTCTTTTCCCCTTCCTCTCCCCCCAATTCCCTTACATTCTACCTTATTTTGGTCATAGAGAATCGTGTGCTATTTTGCCAACAGTTCCCATGCTTTTCAGAGTCTTTTGCTCATGCTGTTTCCCTATCAAGAATGTCTTCTTAACCTCCTCTCTACTTGTAAATACCCTTATGCCCAAACATATTTATTCCTCTCTCTAGGTCCTTTTCAAATCCTGACTTTACCATGAAACTTCCTCTTAATTCCCTCAAATGGAAATGACCCCTCTTTGGAGAGCCCATGATGTCCTGTTGACACCTCTCTGGATGACATGTATCACCTGTGCCCTGGACTGGAGCACCATATGTATTTGGCTTATCACCTCATTTCCAACACACGGATTTGATAAACCTGGAGGGCAGAAACTGTGTCCTATGTGTCTTCATATAACTCCTTTGGAACTTACCACATACCCCTTGAATTGTGAAAAATACTAAAATATTTTAAATGTTTAAACAATTTTTTCAACAATTTCTGTGTTGAAAAAGTATTGATTTTTACATCACTGTTTTTTAAAATTGAATTTATTGAGGTAACATTAGTTAACATTATATAAATTTCACATGTACAACTTTATAATACATCTGTATGCTCCAGTGTGTGCTCACCACCTGAAGCCTAGTCTCCTTCCATCACCATATATTTGGCCCCCTTTACCCTCTTCCTTACCGCCCCCACCCCTCTTCACCTCTGGTAACGACCGTTCTGTTGTCTCTATGTATGCCTTTGTTTTGGGGGGTTTTGTTCGTACATTTGTTGTTTTTTGTTTTATATCCCACATGTAAGTGAAATAATATGGTTCTTGTCCTTTCCTCTCTGACTTACTAGGATAATACTTTCAAGATCCATCCATGTTGTTGCAAATGGCAATGTTTCATTTTTCATGGCAAAGTGGTATTCCGTTGTATAGATGTGCCACATCTTCTTTATCCAGTCATTTGTCGAAGGACACAGGTTGTTTCCACGTCTTGACTATTGTAAATAATGCTGCATTGAACGGGTATATACATTTTTGAGAATAAATGTTTTCAAAGTTTTCAGGTAGATATCCAGAAGAGGGATTGGTGGGTCATATGGTAGCTCTATTCTTAATTTTTTGAGGAACCTTCATACTGTTTTCCATAGTGACTGCATCAATTCACATTCCCATCAGTAGTGTACAGGGGTTCCCTTTTCTCCACAGCCTCTCCAACGTTTGTTATTTCTTGTCTTATTGATCAGAGCCATTCTAACAGGTGTGAGGTGGTATCTCATTGTGGTTTTGATTTACGTTTCCCTTATAACTAGTGATGTTAAGCAGCTTTTCATTTATCTGCTACTGTGTTTCCCTGAAAGTAAGACCTAGCCAGACAATCAGCTCTAATGCATCTTTTGGAGTAAAAAATTAATATAAGACCTGGTCTTATTTAACTATAAGACCAGGTATAATATAATATAATATAATATAATATAATATAATATAATATAATATTGGGTCTTATATTAATTTTTGTTCCAAAAGATGCATTAGAGCTGATTGTCTGGCTAGGTCTTATTTTCAGAGAAACAGGATAGCCATTTGTATGTCTTCCTTAGAAAAGTGTCTATTCAGGCCTTCTGCTCGTTTTTAATTAGATTTTTTTGTTGTTGAGATTTATGGTTATTTGTGTGTGTGGATAAACATACATCCATATTGTTTATTAGAGCCAAAAATACACTTTCATGAATCTCTAAGCTTGATATAACTGTGCCTTGAAATATATTTTAATGGAACATATGCCATAATAAGAAACTTTCTACCTTTGATGATTCTGTCCTAAAACACGTTTGCTATTTGTTACACATAACCTACAAGTATGTTTTAGGATTTTAAATGCATTTGCCACTTATCAAAGTCTCAAAATGTCCCAAATTCTAAAATAAGTGCCAACTAGCATTCAAAACTAAATATAATATAGCTTTAACATATGTTTCACTACAATAATAACTAATAATTCCTTCTACAGAAAACTCTTCTTTTCCTAAATTCATTGTTGAGGTATAAGTTATTTCAACCTAGCAAATGTTCTATTGGTAGACCGGGATTGCTGGATCCCTTACCAGGGTTCCTAGAAGAAGCAGGGTGTTCTTACTGGATCAGTCTGGAAGGCTTTACGGAGAAAAGACAGCAGAGAACATGTTGAGCAATCAGAGTCAGCTTAGCAAACTGAATGTGCACATTTGTTTTAGGATTCTGGCCACTCTTATTCAGAAGACCTGGAGAAACTTGCACCTTCTTTATAAAAGTGACCTTGAAGTGAATGAGGTACAATAGCAGGGGAAAAAGTAAGAGCAACAGTCTGAAGGGTTTGAAGCTAAGATTAGGGAAGCACAAGGCAATTGGATATAAATAGCTATGTAGAAAGCAGGGTGAGAGGCAAAACATGAGTCCCCAAACTCCACATTCTCAGTGCAGGCTGACCTGGAGGGACAGATCTGCAAGAACAGGATTCAGACCCAGGCGACTTGTAGTTATCCCGGGAAAAGAAAATGGCAACAGGTGGCCAATAGACATATGAAAAGATGTTCAACGTCACTAATCATCAGAAAAATGCAAATAAAAACCACAATGAAATACTACCCCTGTCAGATTGGCCATCATCAATAAATCAATAGACAATAAGTGTTGGCGAGGATGTGCAGAAAAGGGAACCCTTGTGCACTGCTGGTGGGATTGCAGATTGGTGCAGCCACTATGGAAAAAAGTATGGAAGTTTCTCAAAAAATTAAAAATAGAACTACCTTATGACCCTGCAATTCTACTGCAGATATTTATCCAAAGAAATCCAAAACACGAATTCCAAAAACTGTATGCACCCCATGTGTACTGCAATGCTATTCACAATAGCCAAGATATGTAAATAACCAAAATGCCCTTCAATAGATGAATGGACAAAGAAATTGTGGTACATTTATACAATGGAGTATTACTCTGCCATACAAAAGAATAAAATCTTAACCATTTGTAACAACATGGATGGACCTAGAGGATATATTAAGAGAAATAAGTCAGACTGAGAAAGACAAATACCATATGATCTCACTTATATGTGAAATACAAAGAAGAGAATAAATAAACAAGTCAGAAATAGACTCAGACACAGAGAACAAGCTGATGGTTGCTAGATGGGAGGGGGGTTGAGGGGATGGGTGAGAAAGGTGAAGGAATTAGGAAGCACAAATTGGTAGTTACAAAATAGTCACAGGGATGTGAAGTGCAGTGTGGGGAATGTAGTAAAACATGTTGTAAAACTGTGTATGGTGTCAGGTGGGTGCTGGACTTGACAGGGGGAATCACTTCCTAAGTTGTATGGATGCCTGGCCACTGCACTGTATACCTGAAACTAACATAAAATAGTATTGAATGTCAACTATAATTAAAAATATATATATAGTCACCGGATGTGAAGTACAGTATAGGGAATATAATTAATGGTGTTATAATACCTATCTACAGTGTCAGGTGGGTAGACTTGGTGGGGTTATCATTTTGTGAGGGGTGTAAATGTCTAATCATTATGTTGTTTTGTACACCTGAAATTAATAATAATAAAAAAGAAAATGGCAGCAGGAATATAAAAGAAAAGAGAGACTCTCATTGATATTGCTTAAAGAGAATTCAACCATCAATTTAAAATTTAAGAAGAGTTCTGGCAAGTTCCTGGAAGGAGACAATTTCATAAAATGCACACAAATATGCTATCACCACTATGGCTTTTACTTCCCCTGCCATTCCTGAGAGCTGACATTAATCAAGGGCATTGCATATATTCACCCAACTAAATTACCCAATAACCCTATGGGATAGGTACTATCACCATCTCTAGTTTACAGATCAGAAAACCAAAGCTTAGAGTGATTAAATACTAGTTAGTGTGTATCAAAGTCAGAACACAAAATCAAGTCTGTCTGACTCTCCACACTGTGTTTCCCTGAAAATAAGACCTGGTCTTACATTAATTTTTGTTCCAAAGGACGCATTAGGGCTTATGTTCAAGGGATGTCCTCCTGAAAAATCATGCTAGGGCTTATTTTCCGGTTAGGTCTTATTTTTGGGGAAACATGGTAATAAGATTACCTTTGGGAAGCAACGTCATGAAGTCTCACAATTTTTTTAAAAAAACACAACTTTTTTTCCCTAATGGTTCTAGTTTTTTACAGCCACTGCAGTTTTTGATTGGTTTGTGCCATCTATAGAGACAAGCATGGAGTTTACATTTCTCTCAGAGCTAAAAGTTTCCCACGATGAGCACTAGGCTGAAGAAACAGAGAGTACCCTGATGAGCAAAGTGTTAACTACCACATCCCAGAAGGGAAGCACAGGCTGCTGTTCTCTCCAATAAATAGCCCAGTTATGACATACACATTCTAAACTGAGATGAAATACTATCCAGAGCATGCCTTAAGGAAAGCAACTTGTCGCCATGGCTTGGTTAAAAGCCAATGTTAGCTAATGATTACATCATCTAGTTCAATATAGCATGCTCAAGAGTTGCAGGATACTGCTCCTTTAGTTTTGGATGTTGCGGCGGCACAATGGAAGGAAGGAAGGAAGGAAGGAAGGAAGGAAGGAAGGAAGGAAGGAAGGAAGGAAGGAAGGAAGGAAGGAAGGAAGGAAGGAGAAGTGACAGGAAGGACGGCGAGGGGAGGGAGGAAAGGAATAAATATAGGAAATAAAAATAAAAAGAAATAATTGGGATCACTGATTGCTCTCCCATTACTCTGGGCTCTTGACACACATGATTTTATATAATCCTCTCAACAACCTCAGGGGAAATGTCCCATCTTCAGATGATGAAACTGATTCTCAGAGATGTTAAGCAACTTGCTTGAAATAACAGAGCTGGATTTGAATCTAAGGTTATGAAGCTCCAAAGTCCACGCTCTTTCCTCTATACCACATAACCTAGAAGCAAGGAGAAATGCAGAATTCTACCTGTTCCCAGGCTCTTGGCAGCTCACCGAACACCCAGCTGATGGAAGATAATTTGAAGGTCACCATCCAGATGTTACCAAAAATATATTTGGAAGACTTTGGAATTTTAAAACCTCACCTCCAATAGATTTTAATGTTTCAAATTCATGAACCATTACTGCCTTAAGACCAAAAGTGTAATAGTTATTAAAATATAAGCAATGGAGAAAAACATTTTAAGGACCAAGAAAAAGAACTAAATAAGCATTATAACTTAGTCTGTATTAAAATTCTAACATGTGTAAAAAACTCACTTCTTCTAGATACAAAAACCTCCAAAGATTTAATATAAGAAAGTTCTAATATAAATGCTGAAGACTTTTACTAACACATGTAAGATTTTCGGAAATATAACATTCAATTTACAATTTATCTAGTTCATTCCTTATCCATCTCTTGCGTTTTCATGTATCTAACATTCTCAATTCTCCCCATATTTCTGAATTCAAAATGTATTTCAGAACAAATAAAGACGTCTGGCCCTGAAAATCACATCTTTTGTGTTTTCATTTTGCTTAGATTTTATGGCAAATGGCCTCTGGTAATATCAGGGGCCTTTCCTTTCCATTACCAAATTTTTTTCTATAGCCTCGTTGTGTGCCTACAAATGAACTGGTCTAATTCAGTTGAAGTCAACATTATTTTCTTAATTCACAGAAGACATCTATTTGAAGGAATGAAAACCAGCAGACCTATTAGATATATACTTGATACATCATTTGAAGTTTTCGTATAGAATCCCCACCTTAACTCCTTAACAGCACCGAGTCTGCTAGTCCAACTCATTAGGCCCTTGTTCCAAACTCCTGTAGGATATTGGTTAGGGGCAGTGGTCTCAGCCCCAGTGAAAACCCTCAGAATATAAGCTTCATAAGGGCAGAGATTTTGTTTGACTGCTTTGTTCACTTGTGTATGCCAAAAACCTACAGAGTACCTGACACATAGTCGCCACTCAAATATTTCTGAATGTTTGGATGCTTGGCTGTAGCCACTATCTTTTTTCTTAAAGGCTGACCAGAAGTATATCCACTAAAGAGTGACCAGAAGAAGGTGAGGGGTCTGGAAACCGTGGTCATGACTTGAAGAGCAATTAAAGAAACAGGCGTTCGGGCACACTAAGCAGGGATGTAGTGGGACCCCGAGCGGGAACCCTGCTCAGCGTCTAGCCAACAAGCACTAGAGAGTCAGCAGCCATGGGTCTGGGCAGGTCACTGGAGTCTCAGTCTTCTCATCTTTGAAATAGAACTGCTCTAAGACATAAGTGAACAGGAAAAGCATCTGGCAAATAGGAAAGCGCTTTAGAAACATAAGTTGGTATTATTTCTACATTTCACTTCTTTTCACTCTTGGGGGGGAAAAAGGCATAAGACAAGAGATGATAAAACTTCATTCGAATATGTGAGTGGTGATGTTTTAACAAGACCAGGACTCTATCCACATTAAACCAGAAGATAAAAACTTCAAATAAAGGAAATAAATATAAAAAAATTATGATAGGAACCAAATAAAACGTAGACCTTGCTATGACTAAAGAGTGTTCTCCTAAGAAGCTGACCACCCATAAAGGTGCCAGATTTCTGTCATTATTTTAAAGAGAACAGGTGATTCAAAATGATTAAGAAATTTGCAGAACAAGGTTTAGTTAGAAGGATATTAGCTAAGGTATCTGCCAACTCAGATTCTGAGTTAAAGGTACAATTTCTTTTTTTGTGGTTGAAAAACTAAGTTTTTCATGATTCTCTGCATATATCCAAACCAGTGGTCAGATAATAGGTAGTGTACACTGAAGTCCATATTGCCAAAACCTCCCACCACATTCAACATCCTCACTTTCCAAAAAAGTAGCAGACATGTAAGTTCACAATGACCAGGAAAAAAAAAAGAAAAAAACCCCACCAGGAATGTCCTCATAATACTGATGACTTTTGAAAGTGTCAAGGGCATTACACCATTACACATCCACCATTCAGATCAAATAAATATTGATTTGGTAAATGAGTCTTAAGTTTAAAGGTTCACCTAATGCAACAGTCTTTTTTTTTGTTAAGAAGTATAATTCCTCTTTCTCTTTCCTTTTCCCTATACACCTAGATGGAATATTTAATTCTGCATAGCCGGTAATACCTTTCATAACAGCTCTACCAATGCACCTGGCCATCATACACAAAACGCTTTTCTGCAAGACCAGAAAAGAAAAGCTCTAACCTAGAAAATACTAAATACTGGGAATATTCAGACCACACATGAACAGATTTTATCTTTCTCATTTCAGTAAAATTCATCAGTCTCCACTGACTTTATCCTAATTATTGTTATGCTCCCAGGATTACGGTAGTTGTGGTTCATAACTTGAAAAACTAGAATCTGCTTGAAGATGAAGATTTTTTGATCATTTTTACAAGACAACATTTTTGGCTGAATGAAGGATAGTGAAGCTAGCTTAAGAGATGAATATGGGATCTAAGAAGCAGGAAAAGGACCTTCTAGAGCAGGGGTGTCAAAACTGCAGCCCGCGGGCCAATTGCGGTCTGCAATCCATTGTTAATTGGCCCGCAGCAAATTCCAAAAATATATTTAGTTTACTTAAATAAACCAGGTGAGGCAATATGTACTTCACCTTGAGTGAGTGGTCCGGCTGTTTGTGTATTTTACCGCATATGGCTCTTGGTGAAAAATGTTGAAAAAAGTTTGGACACCCCTGTTCTAGAGCAAAAATTGAATTTTGTTCCCAGAATAGCTTTAAGAGGAAAACCTTAAGTTATTCTAAAAATTAAAATTAAATTAACATTTTAAGTTATCCCAAAATTAGATATTAGGTTGGTGCAAAAGTAATAGTGGTTTTTGCAATAATTTTTAACCTTTTAAACCGCAAGTACTTTTGCACCCACCTAATCACTGCAAGGAGTCAACTCCCTTCAACAGCCACTACATATTGCCCAATGTCTTCCTTTCTCTGTGTACTCTCAAGAAGGGAAAATATATTTGAAATTACTTATACACCACTGTGTTTTGACCAATTTAAAGAGATCTAGAATAAAAATTGACTGCACTGTACACCTGAAGCTGAACAATAATGAATGCCAACTATAATTATATATATATATGTATATATGTGTATATGTATATACTTACAAGAAGCAGAGTACAGCATTAGGAATAGAGACAGTGGAAATGTAATGGCTGTGTGCGATGTCAGAGGGATAGTGGATGGGGGGAGGGGGGTTCACACAGTGTGAGGGATATAAATGATAAACGTCTAAGTATTACTTTGTCTTGTGCACCTGAAACTAATAAAAAAAGTAAAAAAAAACACACAATTGTTTACTGAGCAATCTAGATGCTAAAAATACAATGACAAGCAATAGATGTGGCACTCATTTCAAGGAACTTACTGTCTAGAAGATCCTTTTAATTAAACTAAAATAAAAATTTCAAAAAAAAAGAAATTGAGGTTTTTCTGGGCTGCAGTCTTACTCCACATCTACTCTTTTCACAATGTGAGGGACTCTTCTGGGTTCTTTATAAATGTTTTCTAGGTCACTCCTCCCAACTCCCAATGTATATTTTGGGGCACACAGTATTTTTTAAATTGACTGCTCTCTGGTTTTAAAAGAAAAATTGAATTATAAAGTTTAATATTTATCTTTGGGCCAATGAGCCAAAGATTTCATTTGCTTCAAAAATGGCAAATAGTGCTATGAAGTCATTGGTTCTGTATGTCACAGTTTGTGAAGAGGTGGCTTGTAAAGGAACTTTGATGGCCCTGTTAGGGGTTCCAACTCTCTAAATTCTAACTTTCAGAGTCGCAGTTATAAACGGGAAGTCATTTCAATGTTTAGCCCCCAGAGTTAGTGCCTGACAGCAAGTCCTTATAAAATGGTTATTATCCTTAAAAAAGCCAAACTATAATATGCTCTGCCAGATGCTTTTTAAGTTTGATAGTTCTTTAAATATATACATACATAATGATTAATGCTTTAGACAGATAGTACTGGAATACAAACCTAATTCACTGAATCTGTCCTGTGAATAATCTTTACCATAACAAAGGTAATAACTGATGACAGAATTTCTTAAAGCAGTAACTATATTATTCTTACTCAAATTATGAACTGAGCACTTCCTAGCTCCGTTTAAAAGTTACTCAGAAAAGCAATGACTAAAAGTGATGACAAATAGAGAAGTTGATATCTCCAGAAAACACAAAACTGGCTCTTCTTTGGAGTAAGTACAAAGCGCTCTTCCACGCAAAGTTAACGTGACACTATAAATGGATGGGGAAGCAGAGTTTTCTGTAATGAAACAGAATTAACACTCCCTATCATCACTGTTTGGTTTGTGTTTGTACTCAGAAAAAGGTGGTCAATTACTCTAAAGTCCGCATTTAGAGTCAGGATGGAGACAGGGAGTTTAGGAAGAGAATAACAGAGAGAGGGAAAGCGGGGGTACTACTGCTCTCGTGCCATGAAGTATAAGCAGATGTGTGGTTTTCCCACACACTGGAGTGCTCCCCAAAGCATCCTCCAAGTGCATGTAGCAATGTTCTCCAAGGCTGACCTTATCGAAAGAAGAAAATAAAACCTACATGCCAAGGACAGCAGATAGTTAAGAGACATCCCGAGCATGGTCTACAAAAGAGTTCAGCCTTGACAGCTGGGTCTCTAGGGCTGGGCCTAGGTTTAACTACATAATTTGTCCATTCACATTTCCAACTAGAAGAAAAATGAAAGGGGAGGAGGAGGAGAAGGAGAAGGAGGAGGTAGGAAGAAGAAAGAGAAGGAAAGAGGAAGAAGAGAAGGAGTGGGGAGGAGAGAAGAGGAAGAGGAGGAGAAGAAGAAAACCTGGAGCCAGCTGTAAATGCTGTGTCGATTATAAATTGAATTATCTTAAATACCCACCAGCTGCAACCACCCCACGACCATCCCAGCTGCATATCAGGGTTTCTAACAGACATGAGTGGCAACATACCGGGCAGGGTCAAGAGAGATGTCAAGAATCTCTTGGTGGGAGACCCTAGGGACTAATAAACGAGAACGGGCTGCTTGCTATTTTGCTTCTAGAGCAGCAAAGAAGCTCAAGGGATCTTCTGATACCCTAAGCCCCTCTTTTCCTAAGCACTGAAATAGAGTTGGAAAAAAAAATCAATATTTATCATTGAGGATTAAGAATTTAAGGAAAAAATGCTGGTTGTTTGCTACAGTTATAAATATTCTCAACATTTTATTGTTTTTCAATATGAAAATATTTCCATTTATGTTACCAGTTAGGAAATTTTGACTTTTCTGCGGTTATGTCTGCACATGTATAATCTCCAGCTCACTCTTACATAATACACACACCTATGAGGAATAGTTAGGGATGGTTCTATTTGAAATAAACTATTTAGGCTTCTGAGCCTAGAGTCTCATGATTTGGTAAAACTATGAATCCAGTATATTATGCCTTAAAAGATGCAGAAAACTGAATTCAGGAAATAATTTCAGTTGAAGTTCTGTTGATGTAAACACTACAGAAAAATTACTTTTTCCTCCTTGAACATTATTCTACACACATCATTTTGTTGGGGGGGGGCATAAAAAAAAAGAAAAAGAAAAAAGGAATAAAGATTTCCTTGTGTTCTTTTTTCCCTTTTTAATTCACTCAATAGAAATTAAACTTTGCTCACATAAACTGACCACTTTTCTTCCAGTTCTTGAAATGGCCTGAATTCTGGTTCATGCATAACAAAGTTAGAAGTGAAATTATGTAGTTCAACTTTACTGATGCCCCTGGACTAATATGTAATGCATTAAAGTTAGATATTATGAGAAAAGGCTCATTCTTAAAACAGAAGAGACTTTCAATTGAATTTTAAACTACCATTGGTACCAACAACTACAGCTGGTGTCTGCACTCATCACTAGTCAAGTTATCTCCCCTTCAGTGATATCATCCTGCTTGCCTTATGCTATCATCACCTCCACCTTTCAACACCACACACAACAGGTAACCGACAACTCTGAATTAAGTTGGTGATGGTCAATCAGCAGAAAGTCAAGTAGTAGATAGATAGCAACTGTACTAAATACTTTCAAAATTGGGATTAATGATGTGGGTTCTCCAGGCTTTGTTTAATATTTAAAATCCATCTAAAAATTACTTTACTACTATTTCCAGTAGTTTAGTGAAATAAATGGTGCCTTCAGTTTTCAAAGTTTTCACAGGAACAATTTATCAGTTCTAGAAGTAGTCAAGGGATGCAACATCCCTAGAGCTAGCAATGCAGTAAGAATAGAAAAATACTTTAATTTACAAGAATAACATTTGAAATGACCAAAAAAATGGTTGTTTGTCCTTCACAATCTTTTGTACTCTGTTGCAAAAAAGATAAGGATAATGTAAATATGCTATTCATTATTCAGAAAGATCATATGATCTATCTCAGTGAGACAAAATGCAATATCAACAGAAATTTTATGCAAAGTTTGCTCTTTTTTTGTTTGGTTCACTGAACAAAGTGCAAACCATCTGTTACCTATGATAATCAGAAAAAAATAAAAATTCAAACAGCTTTTTATTCTTGAAGATAGCACAATAGCATTCCAAACAGAACTTAACTTGTTTAAAAGCACCACTTACAAGGTTTAAATCCTAATGACTTGAGATGGCTCAGAACCCATATGTACAGTCATCATTTTTTAGGTTAAGATTACATTTTCCCAATTTTTTTTTATTTTTTATTTTTGGTAAAAGCATGCCATTAAAAAAATTAGCATCGTAAGAATGCCAGTATACTAAAATGTCTTATTCAAATGTTAATTTCCAAGGAATTTTAAAATCTAAAAATTTTTAAGTTAAAATTGTATTTTGATCCCCATTTATAAAATTCCTGCTACTTAAGTAGTATATTATAGTGATTACGACATGCTTTCACTAAAGCAGAATGGCCAGATATGAATCAGAGCTTTGGCTAAGTCAAAATGCTTGAAATTAAGTCTTCCCTCTGCCCCTAGCTGTCGTGTACCTTTTACGATGAGTGACACTTCATACGATCTGTTTCTTAATCTATAAAAAGAGTTCTAAAATGTCATTCTCAGAAGCTTGCTTCCCTTCCGAATCTCTCTTGCACTGTGCGTGGCGTCTACATAGGGCCAGGAACTCAGGAACTGTCCCTGGCCAGAGAGGCTGGAGGTGAACACTTCTAAAACATCAGAAATTGTCCACAAGTTTCGATGCATTGTTAAATTTAGAGTAAGGAATCCAAAAGTAGCCATCCCAACAGTGTCGCACCATTTTTTACAGTAGTATAACCAAATTTCCAGGATACTGAGCCTTATTCACGTATTACCATCTAAAGAAAAAAGTGATTTTGTTTTAAAGATGAAATTCAAAGTTTCAGGAGTGTTTAAAACAGGGCCAGCCCAGGATATGCTTTCAAAGCTCTCTAGTACTACAAATTGTATTACCACCCACCGTTGTTTCTCAATGCCATGTAAATGTGCTTTGTGCTGTTTTCTTGATGAATACTGCATACACAAGTCCTACTCCACCTACACAACCACTATGTCACAAATGTAATGCATTTACAGAAGGCTTCTTGCAACAAACATTACAAATCTTAACCACTTATAAATCAAGTTTTGTGAAAGATAAGAATTCCAGTAGAGAAGTCAACTTTAAAATTGCTTACTTTGCCTCACTGTTATTCATTTGGCACATGATTAAACAAGTAAAAGGAAAAGCTTTAGGTTTTACACACTGACCAGGCTCTGAAGTGATGCTTACATTGCTGTTTAGTATGACCTCTTTAGTTCTATTAAACTGTAAGTTTATTAAATTCCAGAGATTTCTACAAGGAGATGCACATCAAACTGACATTGAGCTATAAGATTGGATTTCCAAAGTCATTCTGAAGGGGCAACAATTTTAGACAAGAGGGCACTATTTTTATCTACCTTTTTCTTCCCATTTTGCATATATTTATAATTACTCAATTAAAATGATCTCAGCTAAACTTATTAATTCTCGGTCCACAGGTAGACATAGAAATCTGCGAATCTGAAACTTTGGTGGAAAGAGTGGCAACATGGGAGACAACTGAAGTCCAAAGTGCTCCTCCCACCGTGACATAAATGAGAATGGGCATCATTGTGTCATCGTCATAGATTTTTAACTCAGAGCACCCCACAGCTACACCTACTTCTGAGCCAGTTCTCAGCTCCTCCTTGGAGGCCATGAGCAGTCTTATGTCAGCAGGTTATGACCAAGAAGGCCCCATCCCGCCCCAAAGGGCTCTGTCCTAAGATATTTTTCCTAGGAGCTGAAATGGCTTCTGAATTGCAGGGCTCTCATCCTGGGTTCCTGAAACCCTAAGGGTCCACTGGTTGGAATTCAGGGAATCTTGAAATCTTACACAAAGTTATTGGGGCAGGGGCATCTTATGTGCAAATGTGTGGTTCTTCTTCTTTCCACTGAAGTATAAACATAATCAGAATGGAGAGAATATTAGACTAAAGGAGGAAGAGCTTGTTCTCTGTATGTCAAAGAACTACAATTACCATTAGTTCAGTTGATCACAATTGTATGAAACTTACCATGAAGCCTTTCATTAGAAAAGGCAGTAAGTCAATGTCATCTTTTCTTTTCCAACCTGAATTTCTTTAGTTCTCCCACTTGATTCACTTGTCCAATCTTTTAAGAGTTGAACAGTGAAATTTCAGAGACTGCTCAAACAGCATGGACCTCATATTAACATGATTTTACTACAAAGAACATGAGCTTCACTTCTCCTCCAAATATGTTAATGTAAATTCATAATATAGATTAAAATGCCAAAGAGAAAAGAGGATTCTGTAGGAAAGTAACTGAACACCGTGAAGCTCCATGGAGACTAAATTGTGGTCCACAGGGGCACCTCATTTGTCACATGGCCCACTCCTCACACTGCACAGAGCTGGTGCTCAACATTACTCCAAGCTGAGACTCACTAAAAAACTCAGCAGTGCTATTTTGCTTTGAGGTGATGAAGCAACTGAATTCTCAGCAGGTTTTGGACTCGGGTGAAGTTTGTCACTCCTTCTGCCAACTCCTTCATAGAAATCCGGATCAATGCAAAATGTCAAACCTAAAAATTGAAATAGCAATCTCACTTGGCTTGATTAACCATAGCCAATTTGACTTCATTTTCTTGCACTGGCTGTCTTGGAACAAAGGTAAATTCCTCAAGTGGCCCAAACTCTCTAGAATGTTATTGAGTCCTCAGGATAGAACGTCAAAAATTCACCTCAGCCTTCTTCTAGGTCTCACAAAAATGTCTCCCAAACTACAACAGAATTAAAGAAACCGCTTAAAACTTGCTGTTGGAGTCACCACATATATAAAATTGTGTTGTTTAATATCATTAAAGCAGATAAAAAGACTATACAAAGTAGCCTGAACTTTTTAGACATAGGATTTTCCCAGAGGAATTCATACCTAAGCTGATACAAACTATCAGGAGGTTTTCATTTCCATTTTATGAGGACAAGCACCTAAGCAAGTTGCAAACATCCTGTGGATGTGGACTATGAGCCCATGCAAAAATAGTAGGTCCTCTTTTCTTCCAGAGAGTGGAAACATTATAGTAGTGAATACAGGCATACCTCATTTTGTTGTGCTTAGCTTTATTACGCTTCCCAGAGGTTACGTACTTTACAAACTAAAAGCAAGACCCTGCACCAGCAAAAGGATTATGACTCGTTTTATTGCAATACTTGCTTTATTGTGGTGGTCTGGAATCAAACTGGCAGTATCTCCAAGGTATGCCTGCATAAAGTGAATTTCAGCAAGAAAAAAAGATCACTATCTAAAGCAAGATGCTCTTCCGAAGGAAAAGGGAAAATTTCATTCAATACAGATATTCTCTACTTGAAGGACAAACACAAAGAAGAAATTTGTAAAAATTTGTATTAATTTATTTAGGAGAAATTGATTTAAAATTTCATTTATTCATATATTATTATAAAATAATAATACAATGAACATCCACCCACCAAACAACCCAAGCACCTAAAATGAATATTTATTGGTCATACATGAGCCAATAATGGCATAACAACAGTGTGTTGCAAAGGAAGAGCTATGATTAATGGAATTCTGAGCACATAAGGTCCATTAAACAAAAACCTTGCAAAGTAATGTTTTACTAGTAGAAATGAACTCACCCCAGGATTCCTTTAAATAAAGATTTGCCTAGTAGATTGAAGATATAAATCAATTTCCTGCCTCCTCCCTCCCCTACCCTCAACACATATACCTGCCACCTCTCAGGAACAATTATCAGATTATTTTTAAAAAGGTATATTCACAAGAATCTGAAACCTGGAAGGTGAAGCTGTGGTACCCAGCTCCATGTCTTCATGGAAACCCTGGTACAATAAAAAAGGTATGTCTAACAACAACTGAAGACTACAGTAAATATAGTTTTGGGTTATATAATTATTTTAAAATGCCTATTTTCTTCTACTGAGTCAATGGTAGGACACTAAACTGTACATGATTCCTTCTAACAAAAGAACTCTTCCCTCTCTAACAAGGAATAGACAAGTATCCCTTCAGCTATCAGAATTTTTATCAGTCCCTCGTCCATTCCAAGATGAAAGCCTAGATTGGAACCGATACGAAGCTGTACATGGGGACTGATGTCCTGGTCCTGAGGGTGTTCTGTGGGAGAAGCAATAATGGGATGGCTGAAGGCCTCTCACCATCTTTCCCTTCTTGACAAGGCGCTTTGTGGGTTTTTTAAACTCATTCAGTTCATATAAAGGCCCAAGCTTGCCTAAGGTAACAACTCAACTGTCAGAGTGAGAAATTAACATAATCTTACGTTCTTAATATTTTTTTATTAAAGTATAGTTGACATACAACATCATAGGAGTTTCAGGTGTGCAACACTCAAGTCCTTAATTTGATTGCACTTTTGGAATGGCTTTGTTCTTCAATATTTGCATCTAAAATATAATCTCCTAATGTATTTTAACCTTCCTCTAAGACCTTTCGGGATCGTTTGCATTTTCAGTCAAACATCACAATTTCCTAGATGCCCCGGGTAATAAATGATGGGCAATTCTGTCAAGTTATGAATAAGTATTATTGCCCTCCAAAATGCAAATTTTAGTGGACAACTGCTCAGCTTGAACTGAAGTCCAAGTGACCCAAGTTTTACCAGCAAGCAACTGGAGGAGGAGGAAGTATAGTATTAGTTGGTGCAAAAGTAATTGCGGCTTTTGCAATTGTTTTAACCTTTTAAACTGCTATTACTTTTGCACCAGCCTAATAGTTGTGATAGGAACTGTAATGGGGATGACAGCACCTAGACTGATTGGCCATTTGGTTTATGTCGGGAACACCCTGCATACACTGGGGGTGCCAAAAAATATATATACATATGACTTGTATTCGTCTTTTGTTATTGGTATATTGAGTATTACCATTTTAATACAGCTTTTTCCTTTCTTAAAATGTATACACTTTTTTTGGCACCCTCTGTATTAAAAAGAGTTTAGAAAAGATTGTTCTCTCTCCTCCTTTTTGTATCACTCAAATGGCAGCTGTATCATTCTCTTCCCATTGTGTGTGTACTTGTTAACTCCCTCACTGAGTAGTCAACTTCTGAAGAACAGAAACTAGGTTATGTATTCTTTGTTTCTCTATAGACTCTAGATTTGGGCCACAGATATATACAACATATATTCACCCATGGATTAACTAAATGCTGATCATGGAAGACTCTAAATAGAATACCTCATAGGATATTCTTAGAATCAAAGTTACAAAGTCGTATTTCCTATTCCAAGGGAATGCCAATGTATCAAAACAGTTTTAAGTAATTTGGTTGCACATACAATTGCTGTTTCCATCGCATGGATACATTCTTTTAGAAACCAGATAGCATGAATGAGGGAGAGAGGGAATATAACCCACAGGCTTTGGGAAAATACATTTTGCATGTGATACAGAGATTATGTGCCACCCCCAGTACTCAAATATATTTCAAGGTCTAGAGATTATGGTGATTTGTAAAAGAAGAAATTTAATTGCATTTTGAAAATCTGCCCAGAGTTTAGATTAAGAGAGTAAACAAATAAGGTGGAACATACAAAGAGACCCCATTTTTTTCCCTTTATGGTTCAACATACATTAACTGTTAATTGCACTAGTGCTATATCATTGTCGTCATTTACCAAGATGACAGTTAGATACCCAGAGCCAAGGCAGGAAAAGACCCTAACCTAACAACTTTTATCTCCTAATTATGATCAAGTTACCAACTCACATATGATCTTTCTGCTGACACAGGAGTAGAATAAATAAAAAGTGACCTTTAAGTTTGACTTTATTACTTGACTTTTTGAATGAATAAGCATTTTTTAAGTGGAAGAAATCCAATTATCTTAAAATCTGACCCTCTCCCCTCCCCACAAAAAGGATGGGCAAACGGAGAATAAAATGAGAGCATCATAATTACAGTGTCTTACAGCACCCTGGTGACATCAGGCTCCATGCAGTGTGATCACTAGGTCTCCACTGGAAGTGCTTTGTCGGCATAAACAGCATTGCATTAGGTATAATTGTATAATATAGGGAGTCTTGATGAAGCCAGAGTGGGTTAAGGAAATAAAAGAATTTTCCCCACAACTGTGGGAAAAACTAGCAAGAATCAACAAGGGCCATAAAAATTCTTTGTTGTGTATTGTTCACAAAATATTCCAAAAATGAATACAAGATAGAGCTCTCTTTTCTTCTAACTCCTAGAAGAAAGGTTACGAAATGTTCTTCCATCATCCGCCTTATTGCTCAATACCAGATTAGGCTCCAATTCTGAAGAGCGGTGCTAGTTTTCAGCACTGGAATGGGTGTGCGCTCTCTTTATTTTATTTATTTTTTGCAGCGGGATAGGGAGAAGGCATAAAATTAAATACATGACATCTGCAGCACTAAGTCATCACACAGGACACTATAACTTGACGATTCAATCTCGGATGCAAGAAACCCCAAGATTTTCAACACCGTACCATGTCCATGCACACCCAGAAAAACAGAACCACAGATTTCCCGGAGGAGAGAGATCCAAAGTAAAAGTCTGTATAAGACCAGAAGAGATGTGACCCACATATTCAAACCCAGACTTTTAAATACAAACCGCATTAACTGAAATCTTAAAGTCAACACTGACGGTACTTACCAACGAGAAGGCTAACTAATGGCAGCAGAGGCCATCCTCAGAAACATTTAAAGTTAAAAAGTCCCATAATCTCATGTAAAACAATAGTATACTGCTTGATTCCACAGATTAATGTATAACAGTTACGTTTACTAAGTTGGACAAGAAAAGTTAATAGGTAAATCATGGTCTGATTATCTTAACTCAGCTAGGGAGAGCCTGATCCACTAGTTAGGGCCTGGTAGAAATGAACCCTCAGTTGTTTGGTTTGGTTTTGTCAGTGGCATTTACCACATTTCTGCAGCTTCAAACAACACTTCTGAAATAACAGCCAGAAAGGCATTTCAAGGAAAACATAAGAAGAGTCAGGACAAATGTATTACTACCATTAAAATAAAAACACCAAGCACATGTGCTTTGGATGATGAAATCGGAAAGGAGCATCATCCTCACTTAATGACTGCAAGGTCACAGACCAGCCGTGTATACGACGGTGGTCGCACAAAGTTATAATGGAGCTGAAAGATTCCTATTGCCTAGGTGACATGGCATAGCTGTCATAAGGTCTTAGCACAACACTTGACTCACGTGTTTGTGGAGATGCTGGTGTAAACAAACCCACTGCTCTGCCAGTCGTATAAAAGTACAGCACATACAATTATGTCCAGTACATAATAGTTGATAACTGACTATGTTAATGCCTTTACTACACTACATCATTCATTTAGAGTATACTCTTCCTACTCATAAAAAAAGGTTGCTGTAACACACACAGTATGCCGTGTTACACCAGCAGCAGCCTCACGCATCTTGTGTTTACTGCATCTCTTGTATCATTTTCTCCTGAGCTTGATTTACTCGTATGTTGTTTTAGACAGTAACACACTGTACAGGCTTAGGATCATGAAGCATAGACCATCCTGGTTTGTGTACGTGCACTCTATGATGCTCGCGCAGGATGAAATCGCCTAACATGGCATTCCTCAGAACGTATCCCCGTTGTTAAGTGGCGTAAGACTACATTAGAGTGTGTTCTTTACTTGCTTTCTCGTGTAGACAGTACTGAAGTCATCCGTTTATAGGTGTTGTTACTTTCCATAAAATTACAACAAAACAAAAAACTACTCCTAAAATCTCTCAATGGAGGCTCTATCGAATGCAAAAATAATGGCAGAATCCCTCTACAGTTGGATCTATGCATTACTTTTGGTTGTCTGGTGCCTGGTACAGAGCAGGGACTCAGCAATTTTCAATGAAGGAGTATACATTTGAAGACAGACATAACAGCCTTTATTAGACTATTGAAATCAGTAGCATTCACTCAACAACAAAGATATATGGGGCATGTGTTATGTGCCAGACACTATGTTACACATTAGCATGAAAATTTGTTAAAACAGAGGACAATGAAAAGAACAATTTCAGTATCTTTTTTTTTTAAATCAAGGCTAGATGTATATGGTTTTGAATATTCAGATTAAAGGTATAGAAATGAGTTAACCACTTAGATTTTCAAAATCTAAGTTAGATTTGATACCAGTTAGACAAGTGGTATCATGTAATGGAAATCTGAAAGTTAACTGAGTTTTTTATTACAGGCCTGCCTGAGAAAGATTTCAAGTTCAGGTCCAGACCACAGCAATAAAGAAGTATCGCAATAGAGTTGTAATCTTTTTACTGGTGGAGGGTCTTGCATTCAGTTTGTAAAAAAAACGCATCTGTGAAATGCAATAAAGCGAAGCACAATAAGGTGAGGTATACCTGCATTCAGCTGGATGACAAAACATTCAAATGAGACACAAAGTACTAAACATGTTTAGAATATTTAGAAAGATACTCAACTGTAAATGTTGCTTTTAATGTCTGACATGCAGTAAGTAGTCTATAAGAAGTGAGTCCTTAAAAATCAATGTTTGGGAAAACATTCATAGCATGTTTGAGGAAAAATCAAAACAGCAACAGAAAGGTATTTTCAAGATTCTATTTGGAAAGTTGGTTACTGAAAGGCACCAAAGTAAAACCAGCAGATGGCTCTGAACACTTAAAAAAATACATACCTTTCTAGATAGATATGGATATATGAAACAACAAACAAAGATACTAAACAGAAGGGCAGGCAGAAACTAGGGAACTAGAGGTCACCAGAGGAAAACTAGAAGGGAAAGCCCATTTGAAAAAGTGGGCTGGCAAGAGATGAAATGGCCACAGATGAGGGCTCCAGGTCTGGCCAGAAGAGCCAGGAGAAACAGTAATAACTTAAATAAGGAAGCATGAGAAGAGAACAAAAGCCGGGCCATCTAGAAAAGAGACCAGGCACTCCCTCTCTGCAAAGGTGAGCAGGTCTGTAGTGGAAAGCAAGAAACATGAGCTTTACAATTCTTCAGGCACATACGTTCAAATGACAAAAAATATATGAGAATAGGATATGCAAAACTCCAGAGTGTTCTAGACTTTTAAACTCCAACAGCTCCCATGTCTTCCCTTTTCCCCTAGACTATATTCTCCCGTTCAGAGTCCTGACTAAGTCCAGTGACAATGAGTAGAGACTTTGGAAACAAAAGGCTTTGCTGATGTGCTCAAGAGGCCAAAGAGTCTGCAAAGTGAATCTTTGCAGGAAACACCCAGAGTTTTACTCTGGTCTTCAAGGCTGAGGCAAACCCTAAAAGATTAAAATGCCTTAAGGTGAATGATATCCCCTAATCAAGTGTAAACCAAGTATGGGGCAAGGAAGGAAACATGAAAAACCCTAATAAATAATGTGACCTCCCCGAGTCGCCAACGAGCAACGTTTTAATAAAGGGAGAAATAAATGCTTATGTTCTTCTGCACTGAGAAATCATTTCATGTTAAGCTTTAGTGCAATTAAAAGAAAAAAAGAATTTAATATTACAAAAGGGAAAACTCGTAACAACCATAAGTATATAATTAGAATATTCTTACCCTATACATCCCCTAGAAAAAGACCACAAACATAAATGTTTGCAATTTGCTGAGGAGGTAATTATTACTAATTCTGAGGGGGGAAAGAGGGGACTTAAGTTTTAAAGACTGGCTGGGGCAAGAATGAGAAAGTGTCAAGTCAGAGGACTCACACTCTAACTTCATGCCAGCCCCCACGCCCCCAAGATTCAGATAGCTTTATCTGAATAACATCTAACATATCCCCTCATTAAAAGGATGAGTGTTTCTGTATAAAAGACTAGATAAATCTTATTGCCAGTCCTGAAAGAGTCACATCTCCTAATCGCCTTTTTAGGCAGTTCTGCATGAAAATTTGAAAGTTTGAACATTTTTGCTCCTGAGATTTAGGTACCGGTTCCACTTAGATGACCCTGTCAGCGTATTTTTAAAAAATATCTCTAAGATAACAATCTCTGAAAACGTTACTCCCTGGATTGGATGTACGCGTCAAGAGAAGTTATAAAGTTCTCTGGAGGAGCGGTATTCTGGAGTGAAGGGCCTCGTGATTCCCTAAGCATCAAGAATAGCATTTCGAGTTCAAGGATGAACACTGAATGAATTAGGCTTAAAAAAGTACAGCCCGTCCCAAAAGGTTTAAAACTGCACCCATTTGCTTTAAAATACCCCAAACACTACGACGGGTCACTTTACCTGTCTTGCCAGTTCTGAGCAGCTCTAGGATGTGAAAAGGTTTCCAGAACTCCAAGGGGCATTCTATGTTTAAACCAAGAACCTCAAGGGAGGGGAAGGCTACTTCAAGGACCCCTTAGTGGGCGGAAAGCTGGGAGACTCAGTCTGCCCTTCCGGAGAGGGATGCACAGGGTCCCTCTGTACAAGAGTGGCTAAAGGGCCCCTGCGGAGTTGCCGTGCCAGGCCGTCTCCCAGCTCCCGCGATCCGTGTGGCCACTGGGGACCCCGATGTCTCGGGGACCCGACGGGGGCCAGCACAGCCCGGGGCGCAGCTCTAAAGACGAGTGTCCGCGGCAGCAGCCCCCTCCCGCATCCCGGGGACTCAGTGTAGCTAGAGCGTGTCCTCCGGGCAGCTGTGCGCAGCTGGACGCGGCTCTCGGAGTCCCCACCCCAGCCCTTCCGCTCCGGCTGGAGCGCTCAGGCTGCCCCTCGCCTGAGGCCCCTCCGTGTGGCGGGAGACTTGGCAACTTACTGGGGCAGCACAGGGCCGCGCGGAGGGGGCGGTGGTGGGCGAGTGGCTGGAGCGCGTCGGGGACCCGCGGCTCGCAAATGCTGAGAAGACCTCGTAGGTCTGCGCGGAGAGGAGCGCCTGAATCGCCGCGCTGCAGAAAGCGGGCTGGGCACGTGGGCGCCCTTCTGTGTAGCCGCGCGGGGGGCGGGGGGCGGGGGGCGGGGCGCGGGGCCGGGCGGCACCACGGCACCACCCCCTTCCCTCCCCCGTGCTCGCTCGCCCCCACCGGAGCCCGCCTCCTGCCAGGACGGCGCGGGCCAATTCTCGAGGAAGGCGGTGTCCGGCCGCGGCGGCGCCGGGTCTGTGCACCGCGGACACTCGTGAGCTTGATTTCGCCTGGGGCTCCGCGGGTGGGCGGCTCCAGGGACTGCGGGCTTGGGGATCCTGGCTGAGCGGAACGGAAAACCGGGCGATCCCTCAATTCCTGCTTTCCCTGGAAGACCCACCCTCAGGGTCTGAAGCTGCTCCTAAGCAGAGTTCATCTAAGGAGGGGTCTTTGTCCCGTGTTTACTTTTCGTTGAGAAGAATTTGTAAATAAGAAAACAATTATAATAAAATACAGTGATGATAATGACAAATAGACGCCCGGATGAGTGTACTTTGTCAAATCGTACTATTTCACCAATAAAAATCACAAAGGTTTTTAAAAACGTGCAGTTGATATTTTGAAAACTCCAGTAATGTGAATAGGTAGTAATGGTTGTTTGGAGGTGGGCTATAAGGAAATGACATTTGCTATTTCCAAGAGAGTAAATTACACAATCAAGTTTCCTCATATTGTGCTACTGTTTAGGAATCTCTGATAAAATGAAAGCCATGATGTGAAACTTCATTTTAATCCAAAAGGAGGCAAAACAGACGCTGAATTTCAATAATACACAGTGAGTGTGTATTATTTTTGTTTGATAGAAAAGTCTATTTTGTTTATAACTGTGGTAAATATCTCTTTATTCATTAATTAGTAAGTAATACTATTAACTTTGGTAAAGTGCCCTTTTCCTATTGATGCATTATACATACATTTTTAATGTCATGTTCTAAATCATTCTTAATTTTTTTAAGACATGTATTCCCAAGAGAATCTGATTAAATGTTTGGGGCTTCCCTCCAGAAAATGGCACATGTAGAAAATCTCAGTGATCATTTTCGAAGTTCATGTACATCATGGAGCCATCAATGGACCACATTAAACAAGTGGACGTCTAAATAGCACCATGGCTTCAAAGGTATCATCTGTTTTAGTAAGTATCCTAAGTAATAGAGACTCTGTCAATATAAACTTATTTTTACAGTAAATAGCAGATGCCATAGGCAAATAATCATTAATGACATCAAGGAAAATACTATTGACTCGAACACCAATTTCACTCAACCCCATAAGGGCTTGGAGGCACTACACAAGAGTGTGAAGATTCACGACTCAATAAACTTTTTTCTCATTTCTAAGGATGAGGGATCTGATCTAAAATTTTTCACCTTTTTTTTTAATAGAGCTTTTTTTTTTTAATTTTTAAATTTAAGAAACTATACCCTCACATATTTTTATTTGAACACCCTGAAGGGACGGTTTGTGATTAGGCTGCAGCACAATGATTTGGAGTAAACTATTTGACTTTTAGAAACCAGCAATTTAGTCAAAATACCAATCTCTGAGTTTGTCTAGTAATCTGCCCATCTAATGTGGGTACTTCCTGAAACAAGAACACACTGTGTTCCTGTGTGTGAATAAAAAAATGACTTCATCTCTAAGCAAAAATGAGTAAGTCCTTTCTAACAAGCAAGATGTTTGATGAATATCTGAACACACTAGAGTCTTTGACTTACATATTCCTTTTCCTGTTTGAAATTATTGATTAACTGTGAATCCTGTATCTGATCTTTGGTTATTTCTCGACTTTTAAAATGTATTTTGATGTAGAAAGAAGAGAATGTTCTCAGATCTAGTATGAATCTCTAAAATGGACTATGATAGATGAGGGAAAATAGAATAGACTATTTAGAAACAAAATATTTGAAATGAATTAAGCTATTTTGACTTCATCTTCATTTGCATTTCCTTTTGCATTGCTCTATTCCTGCTACTTGGAATGGAATTAGTATCTTCTTAGCTAAGTAATGCTTTCACCCCGCCCTTCCCCGTTTCCCACCTCCCCCTCTCAGAAATACCTCAATCACTTTTCGCTGTCATCTGTCAAGCTGTTGGTATCCTTAGGAATGAAAACAGAAAATCCAATTTAGTCATTTTCAGCAGGAGTAACCTAGATCATCATCTTCCAAAGATTTCAGAAGCATTTATGTACGTCTGAACTCCGAAGGAAATTGCAGGGATTTTCAAGGGACTTTTGTAGCTGAATAAATTTCACATCCTGTACTCCTACACTTGCCAAATACAACCCAAAGTAAAGCTCATGTCCATGAGTAAGGGATTTCCTTTAACTTTCAAGACTGAATGAGTTGATTCTCATTAGTTCTAATTTTGACTCCATTATCTCGGAGCTATTTCAGCAAAGACAAAAAAAATCCCGTTTTTTTGTGTGTTTTTTTTTTGCTGTTGTTGTTGTTTTTGTTTTTTTTCATATGGATGTATACTAGATACTGATGCTTGTGCTATAATTGAATAGGCTTGAAAGAGAAACAGGATTCTATTGGAGTTCCAGGCCACTAGAGTTTCAAGGGTTTTCAGGCCACTGTTGTTTTCCACCCCCGTCCCCCTTTCAAAATGTGTAAAAAATTAAAGACAACTTTCCACTGGACACATTCCACATTTACCCATCCTTTAAGGTAAACAATAAAATATTGAAAAAGTGGTTGAAAAAATACAATAAGTCCTTATAATGACAAATTATCTTTTAAATTTTTTTTTTCTGCTCGTCTTTTATCTAAAACCAAATAATGGTTTCGCCATGATTTTCTGTCCTGCACTGCTCTCCCTATGAATTTCCCTGCACCCTTCACTTAACTTATTTCTGGGTTTTCTTTTCCTTGGCCATTAATCAAGAATCGCTTAGAGCTCCACTGACTCTGTGCTGGTCTCTGTTTCATTCTGCCAGGATTCCTGCTGGGTCTGTATCTCCTCAAAAAAGTCAGCTTTCTCAATCCAAACACCTTCAGTCAGTCTGTTGCTCTAAGGATTGGAAACTGGGGGTTTAGAAGAGAGCTCAACTGATATAAATCCTTCTCTTTCTTCCTTCAGCCTTGACAAAGATTCTAATTGCTCTAGAAATTGCTTCCCAACCATGTCCAATGGACTTTTCTCAGTTCACATCTGCCTCAAATTCTCTACTTCCTCCCCATTTTTGTCTAGAAATTGTCTTCTGCCTTGGCTCGCATGATCTCTTTGTTTTCTTTCTACCATCCTGATAACTTTTTGTCCTGCCTACTGACTATGGAACTGTTAAGATTAAATTCTTGAATCATTCTTATCTCCATCAACCTTCGCAACCTTAGTTGTTATCCATTCCTAAGGCTCAGCATTGGTTCCAAAAGCTACTTTGCCAGCCCTCCTCTTTCATCCTTGCTCTAAATTGTGTCTCTGGTAAGATGAAATTTCCAGAACCCGAAATTATATGGTTGAAAACAAACCTAACTCTTTCTTAGACTCGTATCTCTCTATCGTCCTTCTTAATATTCTCCTGGTACTCCAGGTGCCTTCAGTTATTGTTTACTACTTTCTCTCCTTTACTTTTTTATGTTCCATCAGTCACAAAGTTCTGCTACTATTCCTCCATTTATACTTCATCACAGGTACGATCCTTTCTCTTGATTTGTATGAATTCACTACACTAATCTCTATTCTCATCATCTTAAGACAAGTTATTGCAGTCTTCTGAAAAACTCGTGGTATCTTCTCATTGATTATAGAATGAAACTAAACTCTTCTATCATATAAAGTCTCCATCAACTGCCTCAGTACATTTTCTCTACCTATCTTTTAAACCTGTGCTGTATGTAGTAGCCACTAGCCGTATATGGCTCTTGAGCAGTTGGTTTATGGCTAATCCAAATTGAGATGTGCTGGAGTAAAATATGCACTGAATTTCAAAGACTTAGTATAGTTAAAATCAGGTAAAAATGTCTCATTAATAATTTTTTTGCATATGGATTACATGTGGAAATAATGTTTGGGATATATTTATTGGGCTAAGTAATACATATCATTAGAATTATTTGCACCCATTTCTTTTGACTTCTTTTCAGAGAAACTGCTAGACATTTTTAAATTACAAATGTGTCTCACCTTCTCTTTCTATTGGACAATGCTGCTTTAGATATTGGATAGGCCTATTCTGAGGTAGGCTCAATGCAACAGACCAGAGGCCTTTTTTACAAGGAAAGAATGATCCAGACTTCGCCTACCCTTTTCAAACCAGCTGGGGAGATAAGATTGGAAAGTCAGTTATTGATACAACAGAGGGTAAATACCAAATGACTAAAGCATCCTGTGGGTGCTTAAAGGAGAGAGATCCTTAAAGGTCACAGATGCCTTTCGTGAAGAAGTGGAATTTCAAAAGATCCTTGAAAGACAGAGTATTTCCTTTTTGCAGCTGTATAAGAAAGAGAAAGGCATTCTGGGTCAGAGGAGGTGGGAAGGCACTGAGTATGCTTGGGGTACAATGTGTAGACCAATTTATCTGGGGTGAGTGCCATGCCCTGACAGGGACTTGGGTCTATACATATCCTGTCTCTGTGCACTCAATCACTTCCAGAATGATGTCTTGCTTGCTTTTCATACATCTCTATCTCACTGCTTTCTTCCAGACTTGGCCATACTCAGGACCTGAAGCTAGAAAATAAAGGCCCATGTATGTTGCCAGCCATATCTTTGCACTGCTTCTGACTAAGCTTCCAGAAAGCATGCTTTAAATGTATGTTCCTGGACAATGACCCTACATGGTGTTTTCACTGAGGATACCTTCTACTTAACTGGGTAAACCTTTGAATGGAGAGGCCAACCTATGTAAAGCACAGAACTCAGTGTTTATTTAACTTGCCACCTACCAAGGTTGACCAATCATTCTGATTTTCCTAGGACCATCCCAGTTTTAGCACAGAAAGTTCCAGGTTCCAGGAAACCCTTTAGTCATAGGGAAACTGGGATGTTTGGTCTCCTTTACTTACTCTTGTTCCAAGCTCTGACTTTGTTTTTCATTTCTAGTCACTGCTAGAAATTAGCGTCCTGCTAATTTCATTTCTATGACAAAATAACAGAGACAGTGTAATTATGTTTAAAAAGAGTGTGGTTGCTTTCTCTGGCCACCGCAGTGCTGATTTGACAATACTTATTCTTAGCTTTGGTTTTGAGATGTCCAAGGCAGGGGAGTGTGTGTGTGTGTGTGTGTTACAATTCTTCATATTAAATTCGTCTTCCATTTACAAAATATTTCACTGGGATACTGTCAAGACGAAGTGTGTCATACACTCAGTCAAATAAAGGAGGGATATTTCAATTCCAAAAAGAGAATAGAAGTCTTACCTGCGAGTAGATTTATCTCTTTATTGGAACCTAATTATTTCTGGCAGTTCCCTGTCACTTCCTCCTGAGACCTTTCCCTCACCCCTTTGAAGCCATGCTTCTCCTATAAGTCCCATTCTTGTTCTCAAGAGCTGTTAGCTAAAAGTCAGCATCAAAATGAAGTGAAAACCCCAAGATGTGAAATTCAGAGAATCTGGTTCAATTCCAAGTTCTGTCACTAAAAGGGTTGCATGATTGCGAAGTCGCCAAGTCCCAAAGGAATGACGGCACAGTGGTGGAAGGATAGGCAGTAGATTCAAACTTTTAAGATACTGAACTGAAACCTTTCAGATCATACCATCGATGCCATATATTCGTAAAGCTAGCTATAATAGAATCATCCACCCAAAAGTTCTCGCACAAGTCTTAAAGAATATCTAAATTCTAATTTCCACTTAGCAACAAGTTCTTGCACAATGCTGTGAATTCCAAGTTGCAAAACTTGGGTCTCAAAATACTCATGTGGAAAATGTTCCTGTCTAGCACCTTCCAGGGATTCTCTCTAGCCTCATCAAAATTTAAAATCTTTGAAATCAAACAATGAAAAGTAAATTAACGTCTGGTGGTGAGGGGAAGGGAGAGGGAGAGTTAGGTCCTTGCTCATCATGACTTTGATGTCTTAAACTGTCTGGCTTAGGCTCACAAGATCCATCCCTTAGAAAGCTCTCTCAGTTGGTAATGAGTCCTAAAGACCTCCGGGGAGAAGTGCTTCAGAGAACATATTTTAAAAGTTCTCACCTGTTTACTTTTATATTTGGATGGGCACAGATTCATGCCTCCCAACAAATTAAGGAGACCGTCTCCCCCTTTTCTTGTCCTAGACGAAATGGTGAGCAGTCTGGTCCACTTTGCTTCTTCATACAAGTCACAAGGAGAACACCTGGAGTTATATAGATGCGTTGAATCTGGCGGCTCTCATGTAGATTCTTCCCTAGTCTCGAATATCAAATTAGACCACAGTCTGCAGGGCAACTGTGCATCTTCTCCAGAAGTTTTAGAGGAAACTGCCCTTTTGTGCTTTTACATGGAACTGGACAGTTTCTACAGCCAGGCTACACCTGAGTAACATCCTGCCCTAATTGCAAGAGATCATGAAATAAAAAGGCACATGCATGTTACCAGCACATGCAGCAAAGAGCACAAATTAATCCTTCTGGTTGCTAACTACACCAAATATATGATATGAGAAAAAACTTGTCAACTGCATTTTTCCCTGTGAAATGGGGGAGATAATAGTACTTTAACTTCTCCAAAAGATTGTGAGGAGAGACATAAATAAGCAAAACCACAGGGAACAACTTAAGTTACTAAGGTTTTGCATCAGTTCACACCCCCATCAGTGTGAAATTTAGTTCCAGATACCATTTAAAGTTTAAAATCTAACTCTTAATTTTCAGGTTATAGACATAAATCATGTAATATAGCAGTATCTTTAACATTACACTGAAACAAATAAACCAAGGTTTTAAAATAAGTGACTCCTTTTTTTTTGAGAATTATTTTTTTATTAGTTTCAGGTGCACAAGACAAAGTAATACTTAGACGTTTATCGTTTATATCCCTCACACTGTGGGAACCCCCCTCCCCCCATCCACTACCCCCCTGACATCGCACAGAGCCTTTACATTTCCACTGTCTCCATTCCTAATGCTGTACTCCGCTCCTTGTAAGTATATACATGCATATATACATATACATATATATACACACATATACATATATATGTGAGTGTGTGTATATATATATATATATATATATATATATATATATAAAATTATAGTTGGCATTCATTATTGTTCAGCTTCAGGTGTACAGTGCAGTGATCAGGCATCTACATCATCCCTGAGGTGGTCTCCCAAATGGGACACGTGTCCATCGGATACCCTACAAAATCTTTACGACATTATTGATTACATTCCCCAAATTAATTTTCAAAACCCCGTGGCCATCTTGTGGTTACCGACTGTTTTCTACTCCCCTCACCTTCCCCCTTATCTCCACCCCCCCGCACATCTAGCAACCCTCAGTTTTTCCTCTATGTCTCCAAAACTGTTTCTAATTAGTTCATTCACTTACTCTTTTCTTTAGATTCCACATATAAGTGAGATCATATGGTATTTGTCTTTCTCTGTCTGACTTATTTCACTCACCATAATGTTCTCTAGGTCCATCCATGTTGTTGCAAATGGTAAGATTTCTTTCTTCTTTATGGCTGCTTAATACTCCATTGTATAAATGTACCACAGTTTCTTAATCCAGTCATCTACCGATGGGCATTTCAGTTGTTTCCATGTTTTGGCTATTGTGTGTAGTGCTGCAATAAACATAAGAGTGCATAAAGATTTTTGAATTAGAGTTTTGGATTTCTCCGGATAGATACCTATGAGTGGAATTACTGGATCATGAGGTAGTTCCATTTTCAGGTTTTTGAGATACCTCCATACTGTTTTCCATAGTGGCTGCACCAATCTGCAATCCCACCAACAGTGCACAAGCGTTCCCTTTTCTCCACTACCGCGCCAGCATTTGTTGTTTGTTGATTTATTGATGATAGCCATTTTGACTGGGGTGAGGTGGTATCTCATTGTGGTTTTTATTTGCATTTCTCTGATAGTTAGTGAGGTTGAGCATTTCTTCATATGTCTGTTTGCCATCTGTATGTCCTTTTTAGAAAAATGTCTCTTCATGTCCTCTGCCCATTTTTTAATTTGGTTGTTTGTTTTTTTGGACTTGAGTTGAGTGAGTTTTTTTTAATAAATTTGTGATATTAACCCTTTATCAGATATATCATTGGCAAATATCTTTTCCCATTCAGTAGGATCCCTTTTTGTTTTATTGATGGTTTCCTTTGCTGTGAAAAAACTTTTTAGTTTGATGTAATCCCACATGTTTATTTTTTCTCTTACTTCCCTCACGCGAGGGGATATATCAGTAAAAATCTTACTCCGGGTAATGTCTGTGAAGTTCCTTCCTATATTTTCTTCTAGGAATTTTATGGTTTCAGATCTTACATTTAAGTCTTTAAGCCATTTTGAATTTATTTTTGTATAAGGAGGTGGTCCAGCTTCATTTTTTTGCATGTGCCTGTCCAGGTTTCCCAGCACCACTTATTGAATAGACTGTCTTTACCCCACCGTACATTCTTCCTTCCATTGTCATAGATTAAATGGCCATATAGGCATGGATTTATTTCTGGACTCTCTATTCTGTTCCATTGATCTATGTGTCTGTTTTTATGCCAGTACCATGCTGTTTTGATTACTGTAGCCTTGTAGTATAATCTGATGTCAGGTATTGTTATACCTCCCACTTTGTTCTTATTTCTCAAGATTGCTAAGGCTATCCAGGATCTTTTACGGTTCCATATAAATTTTAGGATTATGTGTTCTATTTCTGTGAAAAACGTCGTTGGTAGTTTGATAGGAATTGCATTGAATATGTATATTGCCTTAAGCAAAAAGTGACTCTATTAAACCGGATTGATTTGCCAAGCAGCCCTTCAACAGTGGTTCATAGTTGGTGCCACCGCCACGGGTCAGCAGCAATGATGGCCAGAACGTGACCCATGATCCACTAATTGACTGAAAGGATTTCAGCACACTGATCGTGCTGCTTCCCCTTCTGCTGGCCCTCTGTCGACCATCTTTCTAGCATTCTTACAGTTCGGGGATCCTTAGTGCAAACAACTAGCAGAAGAAAAATAGGAGAGGAGAGAAAAATCTTGAAATCACGGTATTTTAATTTTAAATTCTCAATCACATTGCAGTCTATGTAAGTATGTGATAATTATTGAAAGTATGCAAAAATATGTTTGCATTTGTTATGAAACACATCTAAGTATGGGTCTCAGGAAAATCTACTGGGCCCCCAGTTCCAATGCTGCAATTTCAGCCTCCCACAAGGCCAGGCAGATAACACCAAACTTTGAATCTAGTTAGGCATCTGATAATAGTAAGATGGAGAGAGAGAGGCTATGGAACTGAGAAAGCATTCGAATACAAACATTTAAAAACACTGAGCCAGATAGGCAATACACAAATACAGGCTGAATTAGGCCTCAGGGCTACAAATTTTCAACATCTGTTCTAAAGGTTACCCATATAATCATGCAGTCAATTGAAATCATTTATTAAAATTATTTTTAAACCCATTTGCTACAGGCTTAGTGGCTATTCATTTTCTGTACTATTCTAGTATGGTATTCCCTTTAAGGTACTATTTTATTTGTTGTTTTTTAAACAAATACAAAGTTAATATAAATTTCTTTCAAAAAAGTTACATAAGCATATTTCCCATGAGAAACTCCACTTGTTTGTGTGGGAAATTATACAAAAGAGTTTATTAGCAATAAGATTCTGCATGATCATCAGACGAGCAAAGTAATCTTTTTTTTTAACTGAGCGCATATTCTAATCCTCCTGTCTAAATTATGTGAATAAAATCTTTGAAGTACTGTTGAAGAGGTAATCTTGGCTAAATTGAACTTGACAGTGCCCCTTTATTTAGTTCCAATGCGATTAGACTTTAAGGCGCATATAGAATCACAGAGAATACTGGTTTAAAATATGATTCAATGAGGACATTCCAGCATTAGATAAAGTAGCTTGGGACAATAAAACCGGTATTGAATAAAAGCTTCAACAGTCAAAATTTAACATTTCCTTTTTCATTTGGTTGGGGAGGTGCAGTTTGATAGAATGTTTCACATCATTTTATATTTAAAAAGGGTTGGCAGGAATATTTAAGGGGGTAAACATTTGTTTTTCAACTGTATGTTGTAGACCCATAAGGTCTGGCTAGCTTTGCCCTGCATAACCCCAGGAAGTGCCATTCATGTGGACGACAGTGTGAAAGGGTTTAGGCAGAATATAATTGACGCAGCCTGCAAAGCAGCTTCATTGAGGATTCAAGGGTGAAACAAGCTGTTCCACAGAGGTACAATTCTTAAAGAACCGGAATTTGTCTTTTTAAGTACCCGCATTTAAAACGCCTGTGTGTATGTATGTATTTATAAATAAGTATTTCAAATGGATTTTTAAAACTAGCATGCAATTTCCTGGACTCTTAAAGAGACTATGCAGAAGACATTTTCTTGTACCTTTGGGTCGTGATGATGAGCTTGCAAGTGACCAGAACACTGTTTTGTACTACGTATACATTACCGCAATGGTTACTGAAGTGTGCGTGGCTAACGACCACCTTGACGGTGTATTAAAAATGTTCTTGACATGTCTTTAAAGGAAGGACAATTAGCTAGAACACTTCATTTGGGTTTTCCCAGAAACAAACACTGAGACAAGGATTTTACTGCCAGAAATTTATTTTGGGGGGATAAGGGAATAGGGGATTAAGACAGCAAAGGAAGGAAGCTAATAAAAGATGTGTTATCTAGAAAATTATTACATCGACAAGTGGTGCTTAGTCCTTTGGGAAACAGTGTAGATGATATAACTCAGAATTATCTGAGGGAGAGAGAAATGGGATAATTTCCATCAAATTTGGTCCAGGATTTCTCCTAGGGGCTGTTAACTACCCCAGAACATAGGTAAAAAAGTGCATTCATGACCAGAGAAAGCTCCTACGAAGGGATGCAAGACATAGCTTTCCTTGTCCTTATTACATAGTAGTAACCCTGTATCTCCATGTTAACCAGGTCTTCCTTCTTTGCTTTGCTTATTCGTCTTCTGGAATAAGAAGCTGAAAACGACAAGGAAAATAAGTAACTCAAGATTCAGCGGAGCCCTTACTCTGTTCCCTCATAGAAATGATTCCTCTCCTTCCCAGGAATGAGGACCTTTGGCCCAGCAGAGGTAAAGGTTGCAGAACTGGGAAGCACAAAGTCCCCAAGTCATTACCTGACCTGTGTATTTTAAATTAAGTTTAAATGGGGTATGACAGGGACCACAGCCCCTGTATTCTACCATTCTGCTCAAGATGTGATATTCCTCTTAATTTATTATCATGGATGGTGGAGGCATTTTCAGAAGACTTTCATTTGGTCTTTCATAACATATAACTTATTCTGTAGGTCAAAGAACCAGATGTTTATATGTATCAGAACTTATCCAATTATATACTTCAAACACGTACAGTTCATTGTATTCCAAGAATACCTCAATAAAGCTGATAGAGAAATAAAGAATTGGACTTTATTGAGACTGAACTGAATTGAGACTGCTCTAATAAAGTTCTTGAAAAGTTATAGAATCGGACTGAGAGAAAATTGAATTACTCAGGCAGAAATGGGGTAGTATAACAAACACAGTTGGGGGGGATTGTTATTCTATATATACTAGTGAGTTGAGACTTTGCAATATATTAGTTATAAAACCTGCCGTTCACTTGCAGTCACCAAATGCTTCAGCCAACCCAAAAACCTCATCATCCTATGATATCTTGACCACTCATTGTTAGTTCTGCTAGTGCATTTACAAAGTCTCTTGACTGATGCATCATGGGCTTGGGCTTCTGAATTAATCTAATTTCTTTTCTCTCTGAGCTCTGAGATAATCAAGATACAGATTCAGAAATTGGGGTCAAATATTAGCTTTGATTTATTATAAAGGAATTGGTGAATATAGCTTGGAACTAAGGTCCTAACCTTCCCTGATGATTTGAACTTATCCTACCAACACTTGGACAGCTGCATTTCCTCCTTGCCTCTCTCCTCACCCCTCGCCAACCCCAAGGCAAAAATAATTGTAGTAGATTCACATGAAGAATCAGGTGCAGAGGGAGAAGGAGATTCTGTTTAGGGACTAAATATGTCACTGAATAAGCTACTTGAGAAAATGTTTGCAATTTAGTTCATTATCATTACAAGCTTCAAGGTGAACAACATTAGGAAGCATATTTTTGAATTACAAACTGTCCTCCGTAAATAAGTCTGCAGATGGCATCCAGGTGCTCTTCTTTTTTTTTAATTTGCTGCATCCATTCCTAATATTAACACTAATCTCAGTGCATTTTTTTTTCAGTTGATATCTAGTTCACAAAATAGTCTTTAGCTGCAATATATCTTCTCCTATAGCAAAGTTGTCAAGCACATTTCCTTCACATACATGTCAAGAACTCCACATCAGTTATTTAAGAGCAAAGTGAACTCTGATAGATATGAAGACATGCACAGAGTTGTTCTATCATTTCAAAACGGATTGATGCAAAAGTATTGCACAATTTGCACAATTTAATTTAGGAGTATTCAACTCTATGCACAGAGAGGAAGTGAGAGAGATTGAGAGAGAAACAGAAAAAGTAGTACAGTTCCACCTACTCTTCTACTCCATGTGTTTATGCCTCAAATTAAGCATGAAATAGGGGCTGAGAGTCTGTTCTTCCTTCCTAAGCTGTTCTATGACCCCATGTGTCTCTCATTCCACTGCACTAAGTGGTTATTTTGCACATCATGAAATCTATCTAATGAAATCCATCTAATTCATCCAATGGTAACCAAAGTAGGCGTGATCTGTGCCAATGTGGCAGGAATACTGATTTTGTTGTATTAAGTAAGAGATCGTTGGTCTTTGAAGTGGTAAACATTGACATCCCAACATCACCATCCTAAGAGATTTTCAAGGGGAATGCTCTTCCTTTGCTTTCTATGCTACCCATCTAACCCAACCCCTGGATGCCTTTGTAATATTTACCATTGACCGTGTCATTTAGTAAAAGGAGTTTGGAGGAGCTAATTCCATTTTCTCTCTGAGCATAATATTTGCCTTCAACTTTGTTTGTAGTTGGTTTGCCAAGCTTGTTGACGTATCTGTGAGGTCTACCTGTTTTTTTTTTTTCTCTAAGGAGTACAGTTTTGAATATCTTTGTATTTTGTTCTCGTCTCTATGTTTAGCAACAAAACTAATCAATTTTATACCAGACGTATGATTTTGTGCTTGTCCTGGAAATAGGTTTACCAGATGTGCCACTGTACTTTTTCTTTTAATGATATGAGAGCTCCCATGGCTTCCTGACAGTCTTTGACAACATTTTATGATAAAGAGTGTCCTGGGACTAGAGGTGACAGGATCGCTAGTCTAATAAAAAAGGTTTCAGATAATGATCTTTCTCATTTACTTCTGTTTTGCAGCTGGTTATGTAAAATCATTTTTCAGGTTCCTTTGTCCCAGCACACACTGGTTGATAACTCTGCATTCATGCGGGTTGTGTTGTGTTCTCTATTTACACTTATGATATACTTGGAATTTGATGTTTACATATTATTTTATTCTTTAGTAAATCATGCTTGGGCATTCAATTCATTTTTATGATTAATTATAAAAAGGAAATATAATCATCAAAGAAGAAAAACTCTATACACATTTCTTTGGCCTGTACTCTCCCATTGAAATTCACTGGTGATAAAACAAATAAAACCTGCAACATAGTCAACACTCTTACAAGTATGTATGTCATGCAGGATCTCTGGTCTCGCTCCCAGCATAAGAACGCAGGATATGGTGAGGCCAAAAAGGAACATCAACGGAGCCATGGATAAGGGGTTCATACCACTATATTCTTGCTGGCGGCTGGGTTGGAGATACAGGAAGCAGGCTCCACACTATGCGCAATCCGCAGCCCACTTCTCTGCCAACCAACCCACCCCCTAGTGTAGCCACGGCAGTAATATTAGTGACCAATGGCTAAGCGGTAACAGCTGATGGCCACCCAGCCACAGCGGATGGCCATCCGATTACAGCTGATGGCCATCTTATAACTGAGCCAGCACCTTTCCATGTGAGGCCAAGAGCCTGGAAACTGCTCTCTGGGACTCTGTCCCCACAATGTACCTATGTGATCAGGTAAGTGGCTTGGATTAGATAACTTCCTAAGATTATTTTTATTCTATGTTTCTACTATTATCTCCAAGAAAATGAGGCAAGTGGTAATCCAACATGTCACAGGACAGCAGAGAACCTAGGATTTATGTTCTTGTTGTGGTCTCCCTATTCATTGATAAACCATGCAGGTGCATTGAAAAACTGAAAGCAGAGTTTCTGGCATGACCCAATACAGCTATTTCATTCCACACAGAAGTATATAGAGACCTAGATAATTTATTTTTATTTATTTTATTTATTAGTTTCAGGTGTACAAAACAATGTAATAGTTAGACATTTATCATTTATATCCCTCACGCAGTGATAACCCCCCTCCCCCCATCTACTACCCCTCTGACATTGCATACAGCCATTATATTTCCACTGAGACCTAGACAATTTAAATGTCTTCCAAAAAGACCATCACGGTAGTTAGTGGCAGAGCTAGGGAAAAAACTCAGACTAGATATCATGATTTTTCCATTATTATTTTCTTCTCAAAGCAAGTCCCATGACATTGCTTATATGTAATGGAAATTCTCTGGAAGTTTCCCCAGCCAACTGGATGTCTTGAGAAGAATGTAAACCTTAGAAGAGATACATCGCTAATGCATCACTGCTTGTGTAATGAAGGTGGCAGGTGTCCAGTGGGTCAAGGTTGAAGCAGTTGGCAGGAGAGTAGTATCTGCCTCAAACATGCTTCACCACTGGACAAATATAGGAGTTCAGTACTTAGGACAACTTGTCCTTTGACCTTGTGATTTCACAGACGTGAGTAGAAATGTAGCTAGAGAGGCAGCAAGACAGTGACCTGTCAGTTGTCAAAACCATTTGTCAACAAGATGAAATGTGTCCCAAGCCTGCACAAGTTCAAAAGTACACAGGGTACATTACTAGAAAAGACAAATTTTCTAACATTGCTTTAGGCATCCTAATATATTGCTTGATTTTTTTTTTCTAAGAGATGAAAAAGATGTCTTTTTTAATACTTAGGAAAGCTTGGGTTATGTCTCTATGGTTGGGGGCGGTTAAAAGAGAATATAATACAAAAGGCAAAACTTTACACAAAACTTATGGGAAAAGAAAGTAAGGCTAAACTGTTTGATCATATGTCCCAGCTGGCAGCCCTGTGATTAGCGATGTCAGGGGGTGTGTGGAGGGGTGTAGCTGGAGAGCTGCAATCATTGCTTTCTATCTGGTGTTGACATAGGTGTCAAAAACCAGTTGACAAGCTGGATATGTTGGGTAATTCTTGTGATAACTGAGTTAGGCAAATACCTAAGTGAAAAACAGACTGTAAGTGTCCACTAGCTGCAACGCCCAGAGACTGATGAGGTTTTATTCCTTGTACTGAATACACTTTATCCCAGAAGATGGATAGGTGGTGCAGGGTGATATATACTTTCTTATTCAGAGACCCACCATTTCGACAGGTTCTCATTTATACTGTTAACTACAGCTTGAAGAAAATAAATATTAGGCTAATATTAAATAATTGTGTTACGAAAATGTATAAAGGGCTAACAACTTTCCTTAAATTAAATGTTAATAGTGGTAACCTGACTTTGTGTATGCAAAAGGGACTGCCATGGCACCTCTACAGGGGTTTGAATTTAAAAATTATGGTTGCTCTCCTATGACCATAGAGTTAGCTATAAAAATCATTTCAAGAACATGTAGTTTTATACTTCTCTGGAGAAAAGTAAACCTCTCTAAAAAGCATGAAGGATACATACACAGGCAAATTTTTTTCTTTTTGAGTACAAATAAAATTTTACTTAATAAGAAAGAAAAGTAATACTATGCAATTCTAACCACAGCTGATTTTATGTCTGGCACTTAAAAATTAAATTTTGTAATAAAGGAATAATGAGTTATTTGAGTTTTGAGGGTTTTTTTAAAATAAAGTGTGAGGTCTTATAATGCTTTGAAAACTCTCTTAATGCAACTGCATTGATCATCAATCAGGTCCTAGAGAAATATGGGACTTTTTAAACACCATAAAAGCAGATAAAACTGACACAGTTAACTTTCCAAGAGTTTTCAATTGAAAACAATCAATCAGATTAATGTATAGAAAAATTCAGATATAAAATTCTACAGCAAACTGAGGGATAATATGGCAAGATCCACATTCCTGAACCTCCTTTCAAATGCAATATTGATTTTCTATAAATAAAATTCTATTCTCCTATCCATCCACTAACCACTAAAGGAAATAGATATAGTCAACTTCACTTCCACTTAAATTAGTAAGTCTGAACACAGGATTTTTTTTTTTAGTTTTATGTATTCGATAGAGAATCATAAGCAATGCAAAGGTCATCCCTAAAGCCTGAGGTTATTAAATGAGGTATATCCCCAAATGAGACATTAAAATAGAAAAAGTAAAATTCAGAACTGTGCCAAGTTTTTACTGGAATTCATTAAGAATACAAATGAAAAGGATTTCATTGGGTCTGATTGAGAGAAAAACTGTTCTAAGCTTTTCCCAGAACACAGTTTGACAACCACTGTTCCACTTGATTTTTAAGCTCATATGTATTACAAAGCAAATGAAATCCATATGTTTCTGATTCACTTACACTCAACTCATCAAAATGTATTTGCACGAGCTTCTTGAAGTCGGAGCAGTTTCTAAACCAGACTTTATCCTTATGAAATGGAACTCTAAGACAGAATTGTACTTAAGTATATAATTAGTTTTAAACTATCTGAAGAATTACACTAATCTCGTGTGGCTTAACATATATCATTAACCTATCTCTTGGAAATGGGCAATTGGTACAAAATTTTAGCCAAATAAATCCTCACTACTCCTTTTGCCCATTGCCTTTTTGCTTCCATTGTTTTTTCAAGGGACACAGAAGGAATTTGGCCTGAAAAAGAGAAATCTGTTCTCTTCTACAGGAACATAATGTATTCGATTACTTTTCTCTCTAACTCTTCAGGTAAACAAAGCTTGTCAGCTATGGAGTTAAGTAACTCTCATTCCTAGTTGTCTGTTAGGCTTTTATTCAGGGGATTTTGGTCAGACTTTGATTATTGTTAATAATTACTTAAAGTGTTAGCCTCATGAGGGAGGATTCTGTTCTTTGGTCTTGCATTCCCACATCGGGCACACAACCAGGTATAAAAGACTTTTAGTTGAAGGAATTAATATGGCTGGTCTTGTCGAGGTGACTGGCACACCTCGTTTGTTTCTTGTTCCTTTGTTTCTTGTTCCTTAATAGAGTATACGTGGCCCTATAATCAATTTAAGTAGATATGATTGGAGATTAACAGAGATATAATGGTATTGGGTTTTGCAGAGCACTTAAACTATTTTAACTATTCAGGTCATTATAGCATCAAAAGTTCTTCAGGCACCTTTCAAAGTTGTTGTGTGACAACCAAAGTGGGATTAAGGAGACTTACCAAGAAAAATCCACTGGACATCTTTATGGTGGCATGAATTACGTTCCATTGTAACCCTTGAGAGAAGTGTCTCCCTCAAAGACAATGATTCTAGGACTAGGGGTTTCTCTGTCATTTTTTCTCCAACCTGACAGTGGCTGGAGTTCAGCCCCAACACAGCCAGCAGTATGTGGACTTTTCAGGCAAGGACTTCATAAAATACATATTTGCTAGTTGGTCTCTTTTCTCCATTAAGCTAATTCCACAGATGACCCCACAATTATTTTCCAGTCCCTTCTAAAGGAGATTTGGTTATTAAATCCTTTCCTCTCAGCAGGGCTTAAGGTGGCAGTGAGATGTAGAAAAAAACAAAGTATTTAAGGTCACATAGACCTGGGTTCCAAAACGAACTGTGTTACTTTTGGTAAATGGTTCAACCTCTCTGAACTTCAATTTGATTATTTCTTTTCTTTTTTAAAAAATTTTTATGAAATTTATTGGAGTGACATTGGTTAGAAAAATTATATAGGTTTCAAGTGTACATTTCTATAATATATCGTCTATATACTGCATTGTGTGCTCACGACCCAGAGGCAGTTCTCCTTCCATCACCATATATTTGACCCCCTTTACCCTCTTCTACCCCTTAACCTCTGGTAACCTCTGGTAACCACTAAACTGTTGTCTGTGCCTATGCTTTATTTTATTTTTAAAAGATTTTTATTAAAATATAGCTAACATACAATATTATATTAGTTTCAGGTATACACAACAGTTATTCAACATTTATATACCTAAAGAAGTAATCACCATGATAAGGACAGCAACCATATTGAATATAGTCAGTTTCGTTATTTCAAATGCAATTATGTAGCTGGCTTAAGGATTGTAAAAAGAATTAAATAAGAAAACATACACAGTTCCTAACACATAATTGATTCTCATAAATATTAGTTTTATCCTCTCTATTCAATACGTACCTATAATCTCACATTTATTATTTCTGTGCATACTCAACAGGTACCAACTATGAGCTAGGCTATGAGTTTTGGTTTTCAAATTGAGTGGAAGAGAGACATTAAACAATTACATAAATGAATATGTATTGATGAATTACAACATACCTGAAGAAAATGTACAATATTGTAAGCACTCTTACGGCCAGACACCTATCTCCTGGTAAATTTGCTCATTTCCAGGGAAATACCTGGATTCATAATACCGAATGAATTTCCATGGGCTTAACTGCCATCACATGTTATGCCTTCAAATCATATTTGATTTTTATGAAGTGGGGAGGGATCAACACTTGTGTTCATCAGACCTATAAAAACACATGCAAAGGGATCCACATTAAAGCATTAAAATATAAAGAGATACAGACATTATCATTACTGTTTATTTATTGTAAACTGCCAAATTATTAATAGATTTGCATCTGGAAGACTGTATTGCATCTGCTAGCACTAGGGATATGTTATAGGCAAGATTTTTATTGCCAACATAGAACAGAGAGCAGCCATATTCTGTTGCCCAGGAAAGGCAGTGCTCTTTTTTTCAGTTTTATTAAGATACACTTTATATATTAAAAATTACACGTATTTAATGTATACATTTTAATGAGTTTGGAAATATGTATACAATTGTGATACCAACATACTAAACATAGCCATCGCCTCCAAAAGACTTCTTGCGTCCCCTTGCTTTTTATTTTATGATGGTGGTGGTGAGAACCCTTAGCATGAGATCTACCCTCTTAAATTTTGAAGTGCACAACACAGTACTGTTAGCTATGGGCACCATGTTGTACAGCAGATCTCTAGAATTTACTCATCTTATACAACTGAAACTTTATACCCATTTAGCATTTTCCCCTTGCCCCATTCCCTGGCAACTACCATTCTATCCTCTGCTTCTGAGTTTTATTTTGATACCTCATATAAGAGGCATTATGCAGTATTTGTCCTATGATTGACATATTTCACTTTGCTTAATGTCCTCCATGTTGTCAAAATGGTAGGATTTCCTTTGTAGAGGCTGAATAATATTCCATTGTATGTATATACCACATTTTCTTTACCCATTCATTAGTCAGTGGACATTTAGATTTTCATATTCTGGCTCTTGTAAATAATGAGGATGTAGGTATCTCTTCGAGACGGTGATTTCACCTCCTTAGGATATATATCCACAAGTGGGATTGCTGGATAATATGGTAGTTCTGTTTTTAATTTTTTGAGGAAACTGTTCTGTTTCCACAGTGGCTGCACCATTTTACATTCCCACCAACAGTGTACAAGGGTCTTTTTCAATATTGTTCACGGTGATTTAGAATTCAGAAACAATGTAATAAGTGATGATTAGGGGCCCAGACAGCTCACCTGGCACATACTACCCATAACATAGCTGAATCATGATTGTTAATAGTGCTAAATTGAGTGCTGGGCCACGTGAAATAGAAAGCAGAAGGCAAAAAATATCTTTTCCCTGGTATCATACTGACCTCAGACCAACTGTAAAAACAGGCAAGCGTGACCAATGCAGCTTACCCCCTCCACCAAGCACCCACAGCCATGATGTTATATAAAAGCTATGCATTTGAACCTGCTCAAAGTGATAAATGTTGTCAACATTGGGAAGGGTTGGGAATTTTATTTGTTTATTTTGAGTTAGAAAAATAAAATTATATTTACAAAGCATAGAAAATACAGAAAAGCAAAAAGTCCCAAATTTTTATCATACTGACCTACATATCATTCTTACACATGTCCATGCCCTCTGTTTTGGCAAAAATGTAATGCATACTATTTGGCACCCTGATTTTGTCCTTTTTATTAACTTATATGCATTTTTCCTTTTGCTACTTTGTATTTTTAACCATCACATTCAATGACAGCTGGAATTTCACTGGATAGATGCATGTCTTGATGTCATTAACCCTTTTGCTTATGCTGGAAAATTAGATTGCATCCAAAATTTTTTATTATTTCAAATAACATCATGAAAAATTTCTTCTTGCACATCATTTTTTTTCTTATTTAGGATGATCTCCTTAGAGGTCCCAAAAGGGAGACCCTTACATAAAAGGCTTGGGAAGTATGTGTGCCAAGTTATTTTCCAAAAAGACTGTATCTCTTTATATATTCTAGACACAAGTCTTTTGTTTAACACGTGATTTACAAATATTTTCTCCCAGTTACAATTTTTATTTTTCATCTTTTTAACAGGTCTTTTGCAGAGAAAAAGTTTTAAATTTGGGGGAAGGTCCAACTTGTTAATTTTCCTTTTATCAATTATTCATTTATTAATCAAGTCTAGAAATTTGTGTCTAGTCCTTACACCCAAACACTGTACCCTATTTTTTTTCTAGAAGTTTTATAGTTTTATGTCAGACATTTAATTCCATGATCCATATTAGGTTAAATTTGGTATAAGGTGTGAGGTTTAGGTTACAGTTTTGTTTTTGCCTATGGATGTCCATTTATTGCTCCAGCATCATTTATTTACAAGGCTATATCTCCTCCATTGAATTGCTTTTGTTCCTTTGTCAAAAATAAATTGAATCCATATTTGTGTGGATCTATTTCTGGGTCTCCACTCTATGCCACTGATCTATGTATCTATTCCTTGGCCAGTACTACAGTCTTGGTTACTGTAACTATGTAGGAAGGCTTACCCTTGGGAAGAGTGATTCCTCCCAATGTATTCTTCTTTCTCAAAATTGTTTTGGTTATTCTAGGGCTTTTCCCTTTCTATATAAATTTTAGAATAAGCTTGTCTATGTCTACAAAAAACCTTGCTGAGATTGTGACAGGAATTGTGTTAAACCTATAGATCAATTTAGACAGAATTGACATCTTTTCTATATTGAGTCTTCCAATGTATGAGCACAGTATGTCTCTCTAAGTATTGAAATTTTACTTGATTTCTTTAGTCAGCATTTTATAATTTTCATTATATATACCTAGTGCATATTTTGTTAGATTAATGTCTAAGTATTTCATTTTCTTTAGAGCAATTGCAAATGGTGTTGCATTTTTACTTTGGGTTCACTTGTTCATTGTAAGTACATAGAAATTTAATTAATTTCTGTGTGCTGATTTGTATCATGGTACCTTATTGAACTGACTTTTAAGTTCTAGGGTTTTGTTGTAGATCCCTACGTATTTTCTATGTAGACAATCCCGTTGTCTGCAAATAGAGACACTGATATGATCATATGACTTCTCTTCTTTAGCCTGTTGATATGGCGGGTTACATCGGTTGATTTTCAAATATTGAACCAACTTTGTATACCCAGAATTAATTCTACTTAGTCATAGTGTATTATTTTTTTATGCATTACTGGGTTACTAAATTTTGTTGAGGATTTTTGCATCTAAGTTTGTGAGAACTACTGGTCTATAATTTTTGTGTGTGTTGTCTTTGTCTGGTTTTGATATCAGGGTAATAATGGCCTTGTAAAAGGAATTGGGAAGTACTACCTCTTTATGAAAGCAATTGCATTAATACAAAATTGGTGTTATTTGAATGCTTGGTAAAATTTTCCAGTGAAAATATCTGGGCCTGGATAGTTCTTTCTTATTATCTATTTCACCTTGTCCGAGTTTTGGTAGTTTGTGAAGTACAGAAACTAGGGGAAGGAAAAAGTATTTAGGTAAAGGCAATATTACCACAGTGGTAGGCAAACTATACTTGGAAGTCAGCCCCAAGCTAACCATTCCCTAATAGATACCACTTGTTACTTTTCTCACTAACAGAGCTTCCAAACTCACAGATTTTTTAAAGGAACCATTTTTAAGATTTCTTGCTTGCTTCTTTCCTTTAACAGCACATCTGATTAGTTTAGAGTAGGTAACTGGGGCAGTAGCTATTAGTCTATATGTGTAGTTCAGAAGTCAGTATCTATTTTTATACTATAATGTGATACAGGCTCATTGCCAGTTTTGTGGCAGTACCCACTCCAGGCTATAGGTAAACTCAGTCATACACAGACACTGGACAGTGACAGAATACCCAAGAATCTGCCACACGATGAGCTAAAGTGGAGCAACCCAAAATGCCATCGAAAGAAATAAATGCCTTAAAAATTAACTCTAAAAAAATATGCTTCTTATTTTTAATTTGTAAATATTGATTACAAAAATAAGTTTAAAAGACTAAAATTTATTTCTCAGAGAAACTAATCTAAATGTTAATGAAACTCTGGTTGATTATTGGGAGGAGAAAATCCCCATTCCATTTCTGCCTTTCAGCAGCATCAGAGCAGCATGGCAAGAGTTTCTTAGCACCACGCCCTTGGAAGGAAGCATGGCTGCAAGCTTTTCCAATATCTTCAGCCTCTGTGGCACCCTTACTCCATAAACAGAGTTGAGTCATTCAAACCTTTGGCGTTTCAATCAGATAGTTGGCAAGGTTTCCATTTGCTGCTCACAAAGAATTCTGTCTTTTCTAAAAGCAGACCTGACTTAGAATAGTCTTTTCATGTTGGGTTTTCATGTTTATCACTTAACAGATATTCACAGCATGGGTACCCTCCTCCTGAAATAGATGTGAACATTTACATTCATGAGGAATCAATTTTGTGAATTCTGCAGAAGAACACAAAACCTGAAAATGTTAACCAAATCTCCAGGCATGGTTATGAGTGGTCATTAGACCATCAAATAATCAAGGACCCTGCTTGTCACAAATACCCGCCAGGAACATCAAACAGTTATTCTGACTCATATTACAACCATCTATCCATTGCTAATCCAGTTCTTGGCCAGAATACCTTTAGGAATAGAATCTAATTTTCGCAGGTCACCATAATGGAGATTTTTCTTTTCTTTTGTTTTGTTTTAGAATAAGACACTGACGAGTAGCAACTCCAGATTACACACATTGTAGGATTCTGGTCCTATAAAGTTTCATGCTATAGGGATTTGGTCATCACATGAAAATTATTGGACTCTTAAAGCATGTGTTATATTCACATTTCTGCTGTTTTTTAAAGACATTTAAGAAATAAGATTATATAAATCAGATCTACTTCTAACAGTTTTATTCAATCTTTTGTTCTTTCCTGGACATACTATTTCTGTATTGTTTTATAAAATTAAAGTGAAAACAGTGAGACATATCCTTTAACTTTATGAATAAATTTTATTATCAAATAAGCTTACAACTTAAAGTGTTCAAAATGTGTAGGGTTGATGACATGAAAATGTTGAATTCACTTCATCCGTAATCTTGTAGCATGTGGCAACTGGAAGAGGCACTGTGGGTGCAAACCCCATATTTACAGCTTCTTAAACCTAAAAATGCAAGGAAGTATTCCTAACTTCTGCCATGAAAATGGGTAGCTTGTTTCAGCTTGTCATTGTTCCCTGTATTGGAACTTACTGTACACTTTTCAAGTCTGCTCTCCGTCCACATTATTATGCTTTTCTATTCCATTCTAAGAAGCAATACGATCTGGTTTAGAAAGGTGCCTCTGATCTCCTCAGGAGAGAGAACAAAGAGATGTCCACATCAAGGACAAAGGTTGAACCAGTGTTTTATGTTCTCTCAAATCAGGGCTCCCCAAACTTCTCTGAGAATCAGAATGACCAAGCCTCTTGTCAGAAATACTCATTTCCCATCTGTGCCTCTGAAGAGCCTAAGTCAATAGGCTTGGGGTGGGAGACAGGGATCCCTCGTTTTAGTAAGTTACTTGAACGTTGTTATCGTCGGGGCTGTATGGGAAACGTTGAATTAAAGTATGTTTTTGCACATTGCATTTCAAGGCCAACATTTAAACTGAAGGAGGTTGTAAAGGTTGTACTCCGCCCAAGCCAAGTGGGCAGGAGACAGGGCTGAAATTCCACCAGTGCTGCTGGCTGGGGAGTGCTGTCTGGCAGGAGTGTGTGGGACTGGGGGAAGGAGAGCTTTTTAAATTGGTCCACCGAGGGCAGGTGACTTTTTCTAATTGGTACCACATTGCGTACGTGCCAGCCACTGGCCCGGATCAAAATGGTTTAGAATGCTAGTTATATATACAGATTTCTGGATTCTGACGCCAGATCTATTGAAAATGGATCTCTGGGTTGTTTTGTATATTAAACAAGTTTCCTCACTCCCCATCATTGTGACTAATACGTATAAAATTTAGAGAGCCTCTGATAGCTTAGATCCAAACCCTTCAAATAGCGATCTCATCGATAGAGGTGGCTCTGTATTCTTTTCATCCCTTATCACTGAGGACTAATATTAGAAGTTGCAGGTGGCATTGAACAGAAATTAGAAAGGGATCTGGGACTCTAGTGCTCTAATAGTACAACCTGAAAAAAACAAAGTTCACAGGTCCTTAGATCCCTGGCCCAAAGGTGCCCCACCAATTCCCACCACCTTTGGATCTGGAGCCTACTCATAATAAACACTACACACCCAAATTGTGACTCCACTACTGGAGCTCAACCACCACCACCACCTGACCTGCCCTGCTACGTTAACCCAGCTCCCCGTCTCCCGCATTTTCTTCTGAGTTTCCACACTTCATTGGATTCTATTCCTCATGTTCCAATCGTACCACAACTCTTTTCAAAGTTTGTCTTTATTCTCTGTACATTTCCCATGGCCCTTGAACCAAACCGCCTCTGACATTTCATCGTATGCCTACATATGCATATTCACCGATTCTCTCTGCAGCCCTTCCTTCTCCTCACCTGGTTGGCTGTTACCCACCCACAGCGCTCAGCCTTCTGTGACCTCAGCACCAAGGACACTCCCTCAGCACATGCTGGTTTCCTTCCAGCGCCACAGAACAAACAGCTCCTTTGGGTACCGGCAACTGATTAAGCTGCGCAGAGGCTACTCAGGCTCAGAGATCTGGGAACAGATGTTATGGAAATGGTTTTTATTTATGCTTTTGTTTAGTTCTGTGTCTTGGCTGTTGTTGCACTTATTTGAGTCCGACACATGTCACAAAGTCGTCTCAACCTCACATAACAAGAGTCATAAAAACACAGTAGAAGATCAAAAATAATCTGTAGTACTTTAAAGTAGCTTTCCAAGGGGTAAAAGAAACTCGATTTTTGGAAAATCATTGGTTGGGCGACCCCCCCCCAAAACAAAAACAAAAACAAAAAACCATAGCTGCAATCAACTGATTCTTCCTAAAAGCGATCTTTTCACATATTAGTCTGTGATCATTAGAAAATGACCCATTTTAGAAAATAAAAAAGATACACATTTTATTTATTAAATGTTATTAATAAGACACACATTTTTCTTCAATAATACAAACTGAGGTGTTTAGTCTTTTAAGGCAGCTCTTCTTACCCTAGAATTTGCCTCTAGAAAACTGGGTTATGGATGGGTGACTGCTGATTTTCCCTGTAACTTAACTGGGCTTGAGTCATCATTGCCGACTTTGCTTAACAATGTCACACATCTTGTGACATACATATGCTGAAAGGCTTTGCTAATTGATGTACTTTCAGTGGACTTGGGTGTGGAAATCAATGAACGAAAATACACTCTTAGATTTAAAGTGAATCTCCTCTTGGAACAGAACCACCTGACGGTAGTGAAGGTTCTACACGTGGTTAAGTGATTGACTGTGATGGGAAAGACACACCAGCTCAGGGGTCACTTCACAGAGGAAGAGGAAGCTCAGACTACATCCAATCACCGTGTGTCACTGTCATCACGGTAAGGGGACAACTCATGCAAATTTCCAGGTGCTATTCTATCTCCAGGCATTGGTTTCCTATCTGCTGGCCTTTCATTGTATTTAAAGCTATACAGAGAACACTTCCAATTGAAAGAGACTTTCTCTTTTATTTGCAAAACATATATATGTACACACACACACACACACACACACACACACACACACACACACAGTTCTTCTTTTATTCAAATAATTTGGAAAACATGTAATTGCTCTTCCACACTGTGGCAGTTTGGGTTAAGGGAGAGGGAGCAGCAGAAGGTTAGGGATCTGATGTCTGTTCTGCAGAGCCTGGCTCCTGGTGTTTTCACTCGGGAGAGAAAATAATTCAGTGTTCTAATAGTCAAAACAATTCCTGAAAAAGCTAGATTCACAGCAACAATATTTGAAAACTAGAATTCAGACTTTGAAAACTTTAGAAAGCAACCTGGTGCCTTTCTTGGTTTAAGGAGAAGGCAAAAGATAGAAAGGAAGATTTTGGTGAAGGGTTTTGCCAGGGTCACGGGTGCTTTGGGTTTTCCCTGTTTAAGTCCAAGGTATAAAGACATACTACCTCAAATATTCAGGTGGGGGCGGGGAAGGGATGAAATAATGGTGAGTGTCAGGGTTCAGATAACAATTCCAAGTTTATAATAAGCTCACAAACATCTGGAATCTACCAAACTGGCCTGGCTTGGTCTCAAGAAAGGCTCTCATGAGATTTTTCAGTTACTTCCTGCTCTTTCCAGGATGTATATGTATAAACATCTTTTCCCAATATGTCTCTACGTTTGTTTCCAGGTGAAATGGGATGTGTAGGTACAACCGGGATGCAGAATGAGAAAATATACTTCACATGTTATTATTAGATGATTATTTCCATAGCGTCTATCATAGGCCTTTAATAGTCAATAAGGTCTATCTGGTAATTTGTTTAAAAATGTATTTTAATAGAATTCTCTCTCTACATATATATTTGTACATATATATATGCATGTATGTATACACACAAATATATATACATATATACAACATACACATATTTGCCTATTTATCTATGAAGAATAAGGAAGAGGGCAAAACATTCTGGTGTCCAGACACAGGATATACAAGTGCTACAGTCACATTGTATTTCAGGGGGAAGAAATGTGGTAGCATGATATATGAGAAGACATTATTTCACCTTTGGTAAAACTCTCTGTAGGAAATCATAAGGCGAATTTTAAAGACTATGGTTTCTATATCTAAAAAACAAATGCACCAACTGGCTTAATGGAGGAAAAAAGTAGATAAAAATAGCATTTAGAATTTCTGTATTTTTCTCCAGGGAACAACTACTTAGTACTGTAATGAACTGAAAATACTAATATTTTCAGTTTACAGGGAAAGTTTGAAACTTATACCAGAAGTTTCAAAGCCTAACTTCTGAGCCCTGAGCCGTTGCCAATACACAACATTTATTTTTGGCTCCATGTCTGCTTACAGAGTTTGCTTTTACCAGGCTTTATGTAGCCTTTGATTTTTATCCAAAAGTTTTGTCCAACACTCCTAATGAGTTCCCCTTTCAGACAGGTTAGTGGCCTTTCCTTCGGAGCTGAAATGTGTATACTAGTCTGGCTCATTTTAAATAAACATATAAAACCAATGATATCGCAATGGAGAGAACACAGGAACCCAGAACTGGGGCCTCATGTCACAGCAGGAATGATTACTCAGTAAGGCAGTCAGAGTTCCCAGAGTAAATAATTTCCATTTTACCACTGGATTGGAAGATAAGAGCTGACTTCAAAAAATTAAATTTAAAAATTTTGATATCTTGTACTTGGCAATATTTTAGAAAGATATATGTATATTTCTCTCTGTCCTTCCTAGTCCCTAAAATACTTGACAGGAGACTTTCCAAGCGAAGGAAAACTCCCCAGGCACAAGTATGAGGATAAGAAATTACAAAAACTCGATTATGAAGCCTAATCATATTTAGTTAGGACAAAGAAATTTCTTACCAAAAGGCAAAAATAATCAAACTCCAATTTTACTTTAAATTTGCTGAGTCCAGTGATTAAATATTCTTAGGGTGAAGTCAGAATGACCCTATACTCCTTCAATTTAATGAATAGTTAGTTGTGGTTAGTAATTTATCCAACAAACATATCGAAGAAGCTTAAAAACAAGCAACTATGCTAATTTAGTTTACTATCCAAAAAGTGTGGGGCTTGGAATCATGATTCAAGTAATGATTTCAATTTAGCTAAGAAACAGATCTGAGAATGTATAACCAATCTATTTGGAGGCAAGGAGAGCTGCATGCAAGTTCCGGCCAATCATTCAATTATCAGCTATTAACTATCGTTTTATGTGGCAAGTACTATGCTAAGCAATGAATATATAAAAATGAAGGATTGAAAAAGAGCCACTCATGGTCCAGTTAGTGTGTGAAATGACAGATTATCATAATACACATAATACACATAATACACACAGTGACAAGTGCCATGATGGAGGTATCAACCAGGTACTCCAGGAAAACACAAGGGTCAGAAGATAGAGATAGTGCTTGCCTCAGAAAACTGGGAAAGACTCCATAGATGAGATGATTTTTGAATTGAGCCTTGGAGGATGAGCAGGCATATTCCCGATGAGGAAGGACCTGGTCATTCCAGGCAAGGGGAACTGCCTGTGCCAAGATATGGAGTCCTAAAATCACCAGATCTTTTAGATCTGCTGGAGTGTAGTTAGCTTGGAGATGAGCACAAGATGGGATATGTGGGTAGATGCTCCCATTATTTTCCTTCATTATCCTGTCCATGTAGTTAACAAAATTAGACTGAACGATCTCTAACTTTCAGAATTCCATGATCTTATGAAAGGAAAAAAAAAAATTTGTTCTTAGTTGGAAGAAAATAAGTCTTTGGGGTGAACGAGGGTGTGGGATTGTTTCCATGAAAGTGAAGATTTGCAGCTGCCTCACACAAGCTAAATTAACAATAAAATAAAAAATAAATAAATAAGATTTTTTTTTTCCTATTCTTAGTATGTTTCACATGTGCCTCTGGTGCTATTTAGAAAGAAGATGACAATTTTTGCTCCAATAATAGATATGTTCCCTTTCATTTTCTTTTATTAGATTCCCTCAGCAAATGAAGTTTTTGTTCTAGTCTCATTCTTGTATAGGAAGTGTGTATTTCAAAACCAGGCAATCTAGTTCTAAGAACCAATTTGTTGTCATTTCCAGACGGGCACATATGCAGGAAACTTAGGATACAAGTTCTGTGTAAAACTGTCTCGTGACAAGGTTCTTCAGAAACCAAACTGAACCTCAAGTTATTGGGAAGAGAAAATGACCTTTAAGACTGATATGCTGCCATGAATTAAAGAGAAATAAACAGAAAACTATTCTCCACATAGAACATAATCTCAATTAAAAATATAGAAGTTGAAAAAATAAAAAACAAAGTGGCTTATAAAAGACAAAAACACTTGGGATTTTTAAAAAAAAAATACAGCATATTGAAAATTACTATAAGCACTCATATTAATGGGGAATAAACAAATCTGTTGATTATTTAAATAATTGAACTTTAACTCATTGACACTAAGATGTCAGCTAAACTTTAAATTTAAACTCTAGGAAAAGATAATAATTACTTTTCCAAATGATATTTCTTCAGTGTGTAGTTTAAAAAGTAGCTAAAGAAATCAGTACAAAGTGATTATCTGATTTTTCAAAACTCGAATCTCAGCTACTTTATTTAGTATCCGAAATCCTAAAGAGTACTTGAGACATTTTGCTTCTTTGAGATCAATAAAGACCACTGATTGCTCTGACATAAACAACTTCACCCCAATAATTTTGCACTCTATTTCCCATGGAAAAACAGGCTCTCAGGAAGGAAATCTTTGCGTTTTCCTGTTCTCATGTCTTTCATAGCAGCCCTTCCTAATACCTTCACCTACCCAAAGGTTAGCCACCCTTTAAGATCAAATTCAAACCATCTTCTCATGTGAAATGTACACTTGAATATCTATGCTTGAATAATTGCTTTCTGCTCAGAAAATTTTCACTATGTTTCTCATCACTTTACCAGCAATTAATAACATGCTAGCTTTTTATTATTCTGAATTGTTGTATTATTGACTCTCAGTAGGAGCAAGTGTTTGTACCCAGTCTCCCCAACAAGGTCATTACTCCTTGAGGACAGAGACCTTTTCTTCTTGGAGCCTCTACAGAGTTTAGTTCAGTAAATATCTGGTGATCTGAATAATTGGTCAATTCAACAAACATTTGCAAAGCAGCTACCCTGTGAAATGAACTAACATAGACCCGGTGTCTTTTTCCAAGTTTGTCATGAAGGCTGACAGTAAACCCAAAGTCAATTAAATGTAAAAGTTTTTAACCATTATTGAGGAGTTGATTATTTCCATAAGGTAATAATTTGAGAATTTTTATTTGGCTCAAAGAAAGAAGGATTGAAATATTTGTAGGGCTTTAAAAAACCTAAATGTATAGTCTTTTCCATTTCTCCAACAGCATTTCTATTTATGTCATAGATTTATAGCCAATGGTGTGATGGCCAAAGGGAGATATATTATTGCCCTGAACTCAGGACTCAGGTACCTTCCATGGCTCTCTTGAACCAGATGTGAGCCTCTGTCTGAAAAAAGCCCAGTGATCTATTTGATGGCACCATATCAGTATCCCCATTAACATGATGATCTTGTCAATAACCTAGTAGAAAGGACAGAACATGGCAATTTGAATTAGGTAACCGATTTTGAATGTAGCTGTATTGCTTAGCATTGGTCCACAAACTCCAGAGTTCCCCCGTGAACGTAAAACTGGCCCCTATACATGAAGGGCAAGGAGAGAAGGAAGGAGGCAGATCACTCCGGGTAGGTATGTGGCAGGTTTAATACACAAGAGAACTTACATATTTGGTTCCTTATAATTGATTTCCAACAAGAGCAGAAAATACTCATAAGTCTTTGTATGCACACACGCTTTTGTTTCTTTTGGGTAAATACCTAGGAGTGGAATAGCTGAGTCAAGTAGAAGTTATATGTTACTATTTAAGAAATTGCCAAACTATTTTCCAAAGTGTTTGTACCATTTTACATTGCCATCGGCAGTGTATGAGACTTTCAATTGCTCAACATCTTTGTTAACACATGGTATGGTTAATCTTTTTAATTTTATCCATTTGCAATTTGTATTTCCCTGTTGGACTAATCATGTTGATCATATTTTCATGTGCTTGTTTGCCATTCATACATCTTCTTTGGTGATGTGCTTGTTCAAATTTTTTGCCCATTTTTTCATTTAAAATAATTTTCCTGCTTTATTGATATATAATTGACATATAACGTTGAAATGTAATTGACATATAACATTGTGTAAGTTTAAGGTGTTCAGTGTGATGATTTAAATATTTACTACAATAAGGTTAGTTAACACATTCTTCACCTCACATAATTACCATTTTGTCGTTGTTTTGGTGACAACATTAAAGCTCTATTCTCATAGCAACTTTTGAGTATAAAATACAGTGTTGTTAACTTTAGTCACCATACTTTAGACCCTGGAACTTATTCATCTTATAAGTAGAAGTTTGTACCCTTTGAACAACATCTCCCCATTTTTTCTACCCCTCAGCTCCTGACAACTCTATTTATATGCGTCTGATGTTTTTGATCACACATACAAGTGAAATCATACAGTATTTGTCTTTCTCTGTCTGACATGCTTTACTTAGTATGCTCTCAAATTCTACCCATGTTGTTGTAAATGGCAGATTTTCATTTTTTATAGCTGAATAACATTCCACTATGTATATATACACCACATTTTCTTTATCCATTTATCGATCAATGGATATGTAGGTTGTTTCCATGTGTGGTTCACCCATTTTTAAAAATTGTATTGTTTCATATTACCAAGTTTTGAGAGTACTTTATATACAAATCCTGGATGCAAATCCTTTATCAGATATGTGATTTGCAAATATTTTCTTCCAGGCACTGGCTTGTCTTCTCACTCTCTTAAAATGTCTTTCAATGAGAAAACATTTCTTGATTTTGATAAAGCCCAATTTATGATGTTTTTTAGTAGATTGTGTTTTTGTGTTATAGGTAAGAAAACTTTGCTTATAGTCACAAAGATTTTCTCCTAGAAGTTTTATAGTTTTAGGTTTTACATTTAGATCTATGATCCATTTTGAGCTGAATAGTATGAAGCATGGATCAGTTTTGCATATGGATATCTAATTTTTCTAGCACCATTTATTGAAGACTATCCTTTCTACACTGACTTGCTTTTGTACTTTAGTTGAAAATCAATTGACCATATATGTGTGGGTCAATTGACCATATATGACCATATATGTCTATTCTTAAGCAAATTCGATTTGATTACTGTAGTTTAACAATTTTGAAGTTAGTTACTGTAAGTCTTCCAAACTGGTTCTCATTTTTCAAAATTGTTTTCAATATTCTAGGTTCTCTGCATTTCTACATGGTTTATAAAATCAGTTTGTCAATCATACAAACACTTGCTACAATGTTGACTGGGATTGCACTAAATGTACAAATAAATTTGGGGAGTAACATTATATATTGAGTTCTCTAATCCATGAAGACGGTATAACTTTCCATTTATTAAAATCTTCTTTAAATTTCTCTCAGTAATGTTTGTATTTTGCAATATAAGGATTTGTTAGATTTTTTTGTTGGATTTATCCCCACTTCACATTTTTAATAGTATAGTAAATGGTATTATTTTTAATTTCTAATTATTAGTTGCTAGTATAGAGTAATAAAATTGGTTTTTGTGTTGATCTTGTAGCCTGTATCCTTGCTCACCTTCTTTGCTAGTTCTAATAGCTTTTGTTGTGTGTAATTTCTGTAGGATTTTCTGTGTATAGAATCATGTCAGTTGCAAATAAAGAGAGGTTTACTTATTTTTCAATCTGGATATCTCTGCATTCTTGGCCCTGCCTTATTACACTGGCTAGACATCTGGCATAATGGTGAATAACAGTGGTGAGAGTGGACATCCTTGACTTGCTTCTTACAGAAAAAGTTTTCAGACTTTCATCATTGAATATGATATTTGCTGTAATTTTTGTAGATGCCCTTTATCAGGTTGAGTTTCCTTCTATTTCTAGTTTGCTGAGAGTGTCCTTTAAAAAAAAAAGTAAGAACGGATGTTGGATTTTTGTGGAATTACTTTTCTGCATCTATTAAGATGATAACATGGACTTTGTTTTAATCTGATATTGATTTTTAATTGTTAAAGCAATCTGCCAACCTAGTATAGATTTTTAAAACAGAGAAATTCGTTAAGTTAAATTTGAGTTTTATTTACTTGACTGCCTAGTTCCTGTAGCACAGTTTATCAATTCATGAAAGATTATTTTTCTAGCTATGATTGTTTTCAATAAGTCTTAAAAATTATTAATTTTTAAGAGTGAAATAATCTTAACACAGATAAAATTCATAATGATAATTGGTTTGCCAAGGTTAAATGCAATGTGCTTTTTTCTTCAGTCTTTATAGAAATGAGAAAATATATGAAATGTCTACTTTTCATGAGCGACTAGGTATTGCCAAATACATAATTTTCAAATCTAGGGCAAAGTATTTTGGGTGCTCCCACCTATTTACAGAACTCTCTTTTCCTCCATTTACTTGTGAGAACATTGGTTGGGATTTATTGTAAGTCACCTCCCTTTTGGAGGAATTTTTGGCAAAGGAGGTTACAGGAACACTGCTTTGGGTGACCGTAGTAGTCCACAGCGGGGAACATATAAGAATTCAACAGTAATATCATCCATTAGCTACTGCTTCTAGAGAGATGTGCAGGAAATGTTCATGATTAAATTTCAGTTGAAACTCAGGGCAGGAAATGACTATTCTCATCAAAGAGGAATTAAAAGATTCCCTCAGGCCTCAGAAGGCAGCAAGGCTGATTGCACTGCTGAGAAAGTTGCCAAAATGAAAAGACAGATAATGAGCTCTTGAGTTGGAGAGACAGAGTCAACCAGCCATCAGCCGTTTCATTAACCAGTAAATCAGGCAAAGCAGACTGGAAGAACTCCAAGCCTTCAGAAGAAATGGAATCAAGACTTAATCCTCAAGGACGTTAAGCAAGCACATAGGCAAAGACTAGAAGTTTTTGCAATACAGTGGCTACTAGTGTAGGAAATGGGGACACAGAGACCAGATCTGAGTACTGCCCACACATTTTCTGACCATGTCTCCCTCCATTTTCTTTTGAGATCCTATCAGTTTTCATTTTTTGTGTTATTGTGATGTGAAATACATAGGGCAACTGGCACATTACTGGTATATAGCTGTGAAAGGAGAAAGTTGCCATTCATATCCCTAAGTGACTTTTAAGGACAGATTCTGTTCAATGGAAAAGCGCTTTGAGCTGCCAAAGACTTAATTTGTTGGTATGCGATGAGAGTAAGAGCTGGGGAGTGTTGACTTGCCTTGCTCATTACAAAAAGAGAATTTGGAGTTCCCAAGGAAATTTTGGTGTAAAAGGAGCAGAGAAATGCCTGTGAGTAGAGAGTCAGAGAGAAAAAGAAAGGCTGGGTGAAAGGCCAGTAAGAAACATGGCGGGTGAGTGAAATAGCACTTTAAAGGCAGGAATGACAGATGTTTTGAGTGAAACTTTGATAGACTTATCCCAATACTACACAGGTATGCAGAATTGGAACTTTCTTCTTTTTTCTAGAATTGAACTAAAATTTGAATCCCCCCTTTTAATAGGTAGTGACAAAAGTAATCTTCCCATTCAAGGTGAACTCAGATACTTAGGGTTTGCAACTCTGTAGATTATGGCTATTTTCTCAGTCATTTCCTATTCTGCCTCAAGTTTTCCTCCTCTCTGCCCAGGAGGTGATGTGTGTTCCAAAATGAAAGAATTTAATGATCATCCAGATCAGGGGAAAAGGATGCCTAGTCTTCCATTTATCCCTGTGCATCTCTGACAGCCACGAAACTGCAACTTATCCCACCAGCCTCTGAATGCATGTCCTGCTGAAATGACCACTGTCCTCCTAAAAGGCCTCCAGATTATCTGCTCAGTGCAGGCCACTCTGAGTCCTGCTCACTGGGGCATAGATCTAGCGTCCTTCACATCCACTGGCCTGGGTATCATCCTCGTCCCCCTCTCAGGGCCAAGATAATCTTCTGCCGCTGTCCCCACATCACCCAGGGAGCACATGAGGCTGTGCTTGGGCCAGATGTCCGGGCATCTCTCTCAGATTTTGCTGGTGCCAGAATGTATGCAGAGTTCCTCTGAAAGATTCGAAGTCTGCCCAGGCTATGTTCTGAGAAGGAAGGCCCAATCCTTCCCTGGCTTGGGTTCCCTAAACCCATCTTGGATTTCCAGTTGCCTTCCCTACCTGGACTTGGCTTAGGCCAAGAGTGGGAGCAGGTTCCAGAAACACTCATAAACTCTCTCTTGCTGTCTTCTCTCCTTTGACTTTCTTTGGCTGGGGACCCAACAAAAGTCTTTTATCCCCTCTTTGTGTGGCCGAAAATGGGCTCTTCATCTTTCTCTTCCCCATATATTGTTTGAGAATAAACTTTATGTCTTCTTCCTTCAGGCTTTGGCTCTACATAATCAAAGCTAAGTTTTTGGAAGCCAGAAAACATTTTTTTCAGGTGTTGTGGCTCTCAGCTCAACTCTGCTACTCAAAGGCTTATATCTGACATCCTTTTAAGAGCACACAAAAGATATTACAGCTGTTTCAGTAGTAAGAGGAAAGATAATGGTAAAAGGAAATGTAAAGAAAGGAAACTTCAGTTAATATTTCAAATATTGTTCACTACACTAATATGTATTTTTAGATTGGTGATTCTGTGTTGGGTACTGGGACATAAGCAAGCCTAAAAGTCCTAAAAAATCCTCAGTATTGCATATATATTCTCAAATATTTGGTTTGAGTAGCTTGTAGATAGAAGTAGAGTAAAAAAGCTGAGTGTAAGTCTAAGATGACATACCATGGAAGAGATGCAACAGGACACTAGAGCCTGTGTTGACTTTACTTCTCATTTAAAAATCTGCAGAAATTTGGACTTTCATGGGGCTGTGGATTCAAGCTAATTTTATCTCAGAGAGTGAGTATATCCCAGCTGACATTTGGGTTAAAGAGGAAATGGTCAATAAATGTTGGCTAATTATAGTAGTAGTAGAAATAGAAATTGTGGCAGCAGGAATGTTCTTGAAGAAGCATATATCCCAGTGCCAACTGGCTGGGGAAAGAACAACATGAGACAGGACCAGCACAGGAGGTATCCTCTTAGCAACACTTGTTTAGAGGCCTAGGTGAGAGAAACTGAGACTGATATCCTAACCCACCATGTATCTCCTATAAATCATTAATCTACAGCATAAAATGGCGCTTCAGAGGACCTCAAAATGGTAATTGATCAATGTCTGGTTGCTGACCTTGCAAGCAGGTGATGTCTGTGGGCATCTGTTTGAGTTACTATAATTGTATACTTTTGGGTGGTCTGAAAGAGGATAGGATAAGTGTATCAGTCAGCGTTCTCCAGAGAAACAGAACCAATAGGATATTAGATATAGATATAGATGTAGATAGATATAGTATATATATATAGGAGATATAGGGAATATATGTATTTCAATATAATCTTATTATCCTTTATATATTCTATGATCCTATATGCTATTATCCTAAATCCTATTAGGATATCCCATTATAGTATATATTTTCTATATGTCTGTTCTATGTCTATATATCTATCTAATATCTATATTTAGATCTCTATTTAGATTGATTTAAGGAACTGGCTCACACAGTTATAGGGCTGACAAGTCCCGAATGTGCAGGGCAGACTGGCAGGCTGTAACGTCCAGCAGTTGATGTTGCAGTCATGAGTCCTACGATAGTCTCGGGGCTGAATTCTTTCCTTCAGGGACCTTAGCCTTTTATCTAAAGGCCTTCAATTGATTGGATGGGGCTCACCCACATTATGGAGGGAATCTGCTTTGTTCTAAGGCTACTGATTTAAATGTTAATTGTACCTTAAAAAATAACTTTCACACAACATCCAGACGGATGTTATACTGTACAACGGGGGCACCTTAGCCTACTAAAGCTGACACATAAAGTTAACCACCAAAATAAGGGGTTTTGCTTTTATTTTCTTAGAGACAAGGAGAGTGGGAAGCATGACTGCCATACTGTTTGCTCCCTGTCTGGTTCATCAGACAGGTTTGAGCACCAGTGGAAAGATGGGTGAGCCCCAAACTAAAGGAGCTTCCTGAGAAATTCTGTGGACTCAGGACTCAAGCAGACGTTCTTTGCAGGCGGCTCAGAACAATGTGACCCAGAGTTGGGAAGACAGGCACCCTCCCCACGTCTGTGGGAAACCCCGCATGGCTCTGGCCCTTCAAAATGGTCAGCCTGGAAGTGCCAGGAAACAACTCCTTTGGCACAGCTATTAATCTTCTCATCGAAGGCTCCATTAGTGATGTCGATGATGAGGTATCTCCCAGGTGGGGGTTTCATAAGACAGAGGCTGGAGTGGAGCTTGAGGAAAACACGTGATCCTGGGCATATCTGAGCAAGCTTCTAGGAATGCCTAGGCATGCTGGAGGGGAACATTTCTGGAGGCAGGAATTTCTGTCTGAGCAAGTAGAGACAATGAACCAATGGAAGCCATATCCACAGGCTAGAAAGACCCAGAGACTTCCAGGTTATGTTCTTGTCACTTTACACACTGTAGACATTGTTATGCATACATATCTACAAACTGCTTGAACATGACCTAAGTATTAAAGTCAAGAATCCAAGGCTCAGGGTGAGCAAAATCAGATCTGTTCCAGCTATGCTTTATAGACGTATAGATAAGTGTGTTAACTTTGCACCCAATCTGGTCTTCGGTCAAACTGATGGAGGTGTCTGAAGTTCAGCTGACTTAGTTTAATTAACTTGAAACAGCAAACGATCTAGTTTGATGAGCAAGAGCACACAATATGCCGTAAGATAAACATGAATTCAAGTTCCGGTACCACCTGGATCCCTTTGTGACTTGGATTAATTATTTAGTGTTTAAGTCGTAGTTTTTTTCTTTCCTTACAGGTCTGTTACAAGCTCCAGCATATAGTACGGACTCAACCAACAGTAGCTGTTAATGTTATTATTCTCTACTTCATCTACCACTATTTCCATTTCCCCCCCATAATCTTTAGCTGACATCAATGAAAGTAAGTGTTACATATCTACGGTGGTTCTTAACCTGGATGGGCAATTGTGAATGTTGTGGTTGGCGGGAGGGGAGGGGGTACTATTTTTGGGTGTCACAACGACAGGAGGATTCGACTGGCATTTAGTGCCCAGACATCAAGGACAATAAATACTCTGCAATTTGTTGCTTAGTCTTGCACTATGAATTAACTGTCCAAAATACCTCTGGTGCCATTAAGAACTGTGTTTTCATTTCTGCCTATTTTGAGCTAGAAAAGAGAACTGAAATGGAGGAGGAGCTGGGCCCAGGAGAAGGGTGTATGACAGGTCCTATACTAATTGCTTTGCATTCACTACTCCTTGATTACTCACAAGTTATCCAGTTATTAATTCCCATTTTACAAGTGAGGAAACTGAGGCACAAGGAAGTTGAGCACTTCCCAGGCTTATACTGCTGGGAAGTGGGAGAGCCTGAATTCAAGCCCAGGTAGCCTGGGTCCTGAGTCCCATGCTCTTAAATATTCCATTATCATGCCTCTCACTAGGGTGAAATAAAGCAAAACTAAATTAAGCAAAAATAATTAAACAACACAAAACACTCATTGTGAGTATAATTGGTTTTACAGCTTCCAATGATAAGTGAAAATTCTTTTTTTTTTTTTAAGCTCCAAAAGATTAAAGTAAAGTGATTTTCTGTATAGTGCCAGGTGAGTACTAGACTAGTCGGGGGATTACTTCTTAAATTATATAAATGTCTAACCACTATGCTGTACACCTGAAATTAACATAAAACAGTATTGAATGTCAACTGTCACTGAAAAATTTAAAAAGGGGAAACGAGAAGAGGAGTAAGAGGTCCAAATTTCCAGGTATAAAACAAATAAGTCATGGGGATATAATGTACAGCATAGGGAATATAGTCAATAATATTGTGACAGTGTGGTACAGTGTCAGATGGTTGCTGGACTTATGGTGATCACTTCTTTAGGTACATAAATGGTGAATAACTATTCTGTACACCTGAAACTAATATAATATTGAATGTTAGCTATATTTTAATAAAAATCTCACAAAAATAAAATAAATAAAATAAAGTTATTTTCCTGGAAAGTGCCTACATTGTGTTACAAGAGAAACAATTTGAGAAAAGTATTAATAATCTCAGCCTCACTATATGCACTTCTCAATTAAGTTTGTAGGAAGTAACCTCTCCTAGTGCAAGGAACTCTGTGTGTGTGTGTGTGTGTGTGTGTGTATACATGTATTTTATATCTTCTATTTATAGAGATAAATTTGTATTAAAGGATTACTCGCTCTCCATAGTATTATAATGAAAAGTTTGACATTCATTTTTTTTCCCCAGAAAAAAGTATGTTTTGTTGCTTGAAGGATGTGAAGAAATAAAGGTAATACCTTGACTTACAAATAAGCTACATGACTTTAAACAACCTGCACTTTTATATATTCCATAACGGTGACCCAAGTTTTTGGACTTTCAACTTTTACTTATCAACTGATAAACAAACATTTAAAGGAGTTTCACAATGACCTTGAAGGTCAGTCAACACATTATTTTAAACCATGCTTTCTTGGTTTGTCCAGAAATGTTTGTACAATTACTTTAATATTGATTGAATATTTTATTGTATTTTGCCATTATTTTAAATAATTAGTAAGAGAAAAGTGACACTGGTGCTACAATTATAGCAGATGCAAATAATTAGTCACAATCAGGTGTTTAGCTTTAGTTGCAACCATGTACTTTGAACTTAAGTCTGTCAAGTATGTATTGAATTATGAGGGTAAAGAAAAAAAAATGCTAGAATTAGATCGTCAAAGCTCATGACTGATAAAGTGCACTAATTTGTGGAAATGGAAAAATCTTTAAATTAAGGATTGAGAATTCTCACTGCAAACACCCCAGAAATCTGAAGGTTCAGGGAAGTTCCCAGAACCACTGCCAACAATATGGCTTTGCAGCAGCTTCTGCTTTCAAAGCGCAAAGGAGTCAGGTGTTCAGTTTTCACTCAATAAATATTTCAGTACAGTCAATGAGCATCGTCACATTCTCCTGCTCAATCCGAGGCAAATTGTTTTGCTTTTCCAGCAAGCGTCTTCTCAAAATGTTAAAGCTAATTGACTTTGTTTCATATCAATGCCACTTCAAGTAAGCTAAGCGAAGTAGAATTGAGAGGAGAAATTACTTTAGCAAATTACTTTTTGTCTCTATGCATTTGCCCTACGTTTTGGTGTTCAGTGTATGCATTATGTATCCTGAAAAGGACAAATAATATCAATTTTTACCACTATTAGGTATTTTGTCATATTTTAAAACTTTCTAGTCATGGAAGCTCTACTGTCTAGTCTATCGTGAGTCAATTGTCCTGCTTTGGTTTTCAGGGGTACTGGACACACAAAGGTGGGTACTAAATATAAAGTCATGGGAGTCACTGTTGAATCAATCCCATCCCTTCCTCTTCTCGTTAGTTCTTTAATTCAAAACTTTTAGAGTTTAAAGATTGCTTTCAAAAGTTGTACCAGGATACCATCAGTTAAAATAGAACAAGATCACACAATGTGATACATAGATGATGTATTATAGAATTGTACACTTGAAACCTATGTACTTTTACTCACCATTGCCACCCCAATAAATTTTAATTAAAAAAAATAGAATAAGATCAGTTTTTCTCAATTTTCAGAAAGTTACTAGAATTATCTCTATTTAACTTTTTTTCCTATAAATTTTCTTAAAATCTTTTGTGTCAGCTGTTCCCAAGACCAACATGAATGAACAAATTGCTAACAAATATTACCACAAAATTTAGGAACAGCCTATGAAAAGGCTCTTTTATGGACACATTATTGTGGTTGAGATATTATATTTCTCTATATGACTGCAAAAATAGCTACATATATAGTTACATACATGTAATTCTATATCCTAGTAGAATATTGTTTAATAGTCTGCAGGAACCATGGAATCTAAGAAGCTTTATGACTTCCAAGTGTTCTTTAACCTAACAACCTAAAGAAGAAAGAGTTAAGATATTGGTCTTCAAGAGAAGTCGCTTCTGTTGGCACCCCTATCTCTTAAGGATGCCCAGGCCACTGCTGCCTTCTGCTTCTACGGTGGAGGTAGGAAGTCTGTTCCTACAAATGTAAGGTCAAGCCAGACCCCAGGCATTCTGATGCAGATGTAATTTTATAAATGTGATTTCGATACAGTGTAAGTAGTAGCATGATTAGTACCAGTTTGCATACACTTCTGAGGAATGGCCCAGAAAGGTGACTATATTTATTTGTGAAATCTGAGCACCAAACAGCCTGTTTACAACATGAATTGTTTACAACTCATTCATAAATTGGTGATTATCCAGGGAGACTCCCTGCAAATTGGCAGGATAATCAGGAACAAAACACTGAAAGTAAACTTGACTTGTTCTACCTGCAAGTAATGGGCCTCTGATTTTGTGCTGCGTTCAGGCTCTTTAAGTACATCTTTGCAATGGCAAGACAGTCAAGAGTGACTGCCAAATCCAAATGCAAACACAGGTGGTTCTTGACAAGTTAGATCCAGATCATATTCTTGTTAGTTCACCATTTTGAATAAATCTTGTTCATGGCTATTGTTTGCAAAAGTATTCTCTCTGCCAAAGAAAAAAAGGGAGAATTTTCTTGCAGAGCCAGCATTCAAAATTACTCATTATCTCCATAAGAAACCCTAATGTAGCCCAAGCACAACTCTTACATCTGTTTATTAGAAAACTCAAATTGTCCTTGCTACGAGATTCATGATTATGTACATTTTGCCAATATTTACCATCTGTATCTAAATTAAAAAAAGCAAGGTAAGATTTTACTAATTATGTAAATTCTATTTTCTCATTCTATTAAGCAAACACCAAAGATACATTCCAGATTAAAAGTTAAAGATCAACTAAATAATTTAACAATAACAAAACATTGGCTTTAAAGCACCAGGACATATTCCTCCAAACCTAACTGAACTTCACAGAAAAATCTTTTTTTTCACTTTTCTGTAAAAACAACATTGCCAAGATTCTGACAACTTAGATCTTTTTCCAGCTATTGTTATACATTTGGGATATCTGCTTTTATGGTTTCCTCATGGAAAGCAAGCCTGATTTTATCCTTGAAAAAGGATTGCTTCTCATAAAGATTATTTTTAGATTGAAATTTTAGGAAGCATACACTTTGAAGGTCTCACAACTATTCGGTATCCAGTTTATGTCTTGCTTTAAAAAAACCAAAATAAAATGTATCTTTCACAAATGTGTTGACTTTGACTCATGACACTGTGTCATAATTATAGACTATGACTTGTTTTTATTGAAAAGACATTTTAAAATACATGTTCTTTATAATTGTTAAAATATACAATGTGAATATTTGTAAAATGTAAAAAAAAACTTAAGGAAAATGAAAATCACCTACAAACGCACTACCCAGATGTAATTGTTATATCTGTAAATTTCTTTCTTCTATTTTCTCTCTCTTTACACACACACACACACGCACATACTCATTTTGAAACACAATTCAGGCCATATTGTATATAGTTTTGTATCTGGTTTTTGGCTTAAAAAAATTTTTTTTATTAAATTTATTGGGGGTAACACAGGTTAGGAAAATAATATGGGCTTAACAGATACAATTCTGTATTACATCATCTATATATTGCATTGTGTGTTCACCACCCAAAGTCAGTTCTCCTTCCATCACCATTTATTTGATCCCCTTTACCATGTTCTACCACCTATTCCTCCCTTGCCCACTGGTAACCACTAAACTGTTATCTACATCTATGAGTTTTTGTTTCTTTTTTTATTTGTTGCTTTCAGTTTTATATCCCACATATGAGTCATATGGTTCTCGACTTTTTCTGTCTGACTTATTTCACTTAGCATGATAATCTCAAGATCCATCCAAGTTGTCACAAATAGCAGTATTTATCCTTTCTTATGGCTGAGTAACAGCCTATTGTATATATGTACCACATCTTCTCTACCCAATATTCTATCGAAGGACACTCTGCTGCAATGAGCATAGATGTACATATATCTTTACAGATAAATGTTTTCAGATTTTTTGGGGGTAGATACCCAGAAGAGGAATTTCTGGGTTCTATGGTAATTCTATTTTTTAACTTTTTTGAGGAATCTCCATACTGTTTTCCATAGCGGCTGTACCAATTTACATTCCTACCAGCAGTATATGAGAGTTTCTTTTTCTCCACAGCCTCTCCAACACTTGTTATTACTTGTCTTGTTGAAAATAGCCATTCTAGTAGGTGTGAGGTAGTAGCTAGTGAGATTGAACATTTTGTCATATTTCTGTTTGCTATTTGTATGTCTTCTTGGGAGCAGTGTCTGTTCAAGTCCTCTTCCCATTTTTTAATTGGATTGTTTGCTTTTTGTTGTTGAGGTGTATGAGCCCCTTGTAGGAGGTGTTGTTCGCAAATATCTTCTCCCATTTGGCTGGTGGACTCTTTGTTTTATTGATGGTTTCTTTCGCTGTGCAGAATTATTTTCAGTTCGATGTAGTCTCATTCGTTTATTTTTGCTTTTGTTGTAAGCACTACTGAACTATACACCTAAAAATGATTAAGATGGCAAAATTTGTGGTATGTATTTTACTACAATTAAAAATTAAAAAAAAACAACTTTAAAAAATTAGTACGAAGTCACTGGTTGACTAGTAGTGGGCCATGCGAGTAACGACTTGTGTTTCTTCGATTGTCGCTTGCCAGAGGCTCCATACTACATCCCTATGTGCTGCAGACATCTGAGCACATTTGTTTCTGCTGGTGTCCAAAGGCCATGTAGCTGATATGTTTCCACTACAATTCAAGTCAGAGAGTCTTTTCATGCTTTAGGCCCCACTCAGAGCTAGTAGCCCATATGGCTAGCTGAGTAATAGGTTAGAGCACAAAGTGGTAGCGGTGTAAAGTGAAGCAACTTGTTTTTCATGATACAGAAGCTATTTCTGGTAGTCCCAGACTACCGCAGATCCCTAGAAACTTCACTGAGAAGGCAGAACCCTGAATTTTCCTAGAATACATCTCCCACCCTGGGACACGTGTGTGCCTTACTTAGGCATCTTGGGCACCTGCTACTTTCTGCTCATCAGATCTCATCGGCATGATGTTGTCAGTGTAGTAGGCCAGCGTGGTATTCTTGGAATAGTAGTAGACTGATCAAGGCCCCCATGGACAAGTTGTGACAGAGATGCATAAAATTACACTTCCAGATGAAAATAAACTCTCTGTGATGATCTCTGCTTATTGGAATGAACAGACAAGAGTTATTTTGGAAGAATTCCATCTGGAGGGAATGTTGAAGTGAATGTTGAAATGAACCTCAAAGGACTTGATAGATGGGAACAGTGTGAGCAAAGGCATAGAGATAAGCAAATGCAGGATTATAGAAAGTGATTGGTTGATTAATGGATACATTCAAAAAATATTTTTTAAGCACCTACCAAGTACCAGTGATTTACTTTCCTGCATTTATAAAAGAGAGTAGTAGGATGTGGCTGGACCTAACAGGATAAAAGAAGGAAATGGTACTTCATTCTGAAGGCAATTGTAAACCACTTGAAGGTTTTAAGCTGGAGAATTATGTGATTAGAGTTGCCTTTTAGAAAGATGAATCTGGCAGCAGAGGCCAATATTCAATCCAGGAAGAAGCACTGAGGATCTGAACTAGAGTAATGATGGTGAAGAAGGAAGGGGAAGGACCAGTGGATGAAATGGGGAGGAGTAAGAGACAAAACTCCAAGATTTTGAGCTTGAGTGATTGAGATCAACAAAAGAAGCAAAGAAGTAATGAAATCATGAGGAGGATTTGATATTAGGTGGAAGGTAATAATAATAATAATAATAATGGCAGATATTATTAGACTGAAACACTCTGAGAGCAGGGACTGTGATTGCTTTGGTTCACGCATTTATGCCCAGTGCTTGGCACAAGGTGAGTGCTCAATAAACATCTGTCACAAAACATGTTAAATGCTCAGTCTGACTGAATTGTGACATCTACCCTAAGAAGGTTTAATTAGCCCCCATTTTTTGCTACCAATTCTGTTTTTTATTTTGAATACTTCAGGCATATACAAAAACATAGGGAATAATATAATAAACATTCATTCTCATATATATAGAGATACTTACTCCTCAGCTTGAGAAACAAAGCAATACAGATATTATCATTATCTCCATTTTACAGATGAAAAACCTGAGGCTGACAATTAAAAAATGTGCTCTAGGTTACATAGCTAACTCACGACAGAGCTGTGATTCAAATATAGGCCTGTCTGCCTCCAGAACCCACTTTCTTAACCCCACCAAGGTGGTTACATTGATGGGACATCCGAGTGGAGGTACTCAGCAGGTAGATGGAAATACAATATGTGAGACAGAGAGAGAATTGAGGACTGGAAGTATTAATTTGGGAACAATGGGCATAAAATTGATGCTTGAGGGGATGGCTGTCAAAAGGCAATCAACAATACTAAGTGATTTGAGGACAGAGACTTGGGCTTGCGCGATACACCTTCTGAAGGGAGAACAAAATATAAGAGACAACTTCAAAACATTGCCTGTTCAGAGTCAGTGCTCTTTTTATGCTGGCCTGGAGTTTCTCTTTTGGTTCCTAGAAGAAGGCCAGAGCTGCCGGCAGTCCACAGAGTGCTTGTTTGGCATATCTGGCATAGGGATAGGCCAAAGAAGACATCGATACTTTGCGTCATCAAGTTTATAAAAATCCTGAAGGTGAGTGTGCTATTTATTGACTCCCAAGCAGAATCCCTATCATATTGAATATCTAATATGTTTCTAGCTAAGACTGGGCTTGTTCAGAGATGTGTGCCCTCCTCCACACAGAACATGGACCACTGTGGTTTAATCGTGCTGAATACGATTTTATTGAGTTTGTAATCATTAGCAATACTACCCCCTGAGGAAACATTTCTTGGCTTCACTGCCAGATCAGAAGTTTTAGTTGCCTCAGGAGAAATGTAAGTATTTTGGAAAAAGTCTTGCAAGTTTTTGATAAGTATCCAAATCTCCTCAGGCCCTGATGATCACAGGATTTGGGGTAAGTTCCCAGTTAGTATCAACTTTTTATTCAAAAATTCCTATAGTAATCTTATTTACAACTAGACTATCTATGTGATAAAGATTTCTGAAGAAGATGTTCTCCAGAAGAAGTTTGGTAATATACAATAAAGTAGATTAGGCTTTGGCAAGTGACATGTTTAGAGCTTTTTAACAACATTATCAACCCCCTTCAAAAAGATCAGAAACACAGAAACAGAGATAGTATATTATTTTAACTCTCTCAAATTCCTTTCTCTATAAAGTTAGCATAGGTTAGGCTAGGCGAGGTACGAAACTTAATTAACCATTAAGTCTCACTGGCTTTCATGCAACAACCACCACAAAAAAGGTATTCTTTTCATTCAAAGGAATCTGCTATGACTCTTCAGAGTAGCTCCCTTCCAAGGAATGACTCAAGGAAATAGTCTATTTCTCTCTTCATTCATTTCAATCTAATGCTGAATAGTTTTGGGCCACAGTCATGTCATATATTTTGGATGAATTTATTTATCATCGTTATTTTCTCTATAATCTCAATAGCTGTCCTCCAAATATCAAGACCGGGAAAAAGAAAGCTGAAGGGCCACACACAGGTTTTGCAGAGCTTTGGCAAAAAGTAACATGTCACTTCTCACAGTCTATTGGCCAGAACTGGTCACATGTCCCCACCCAAGAGTAACAGGGTTGAAAAGTGTAGTGTTCTGTGTGCCCATGAAAGACAGAAGGATTAAATAATGTTGTGTACAGTCTTATCTACCATTTTCACAAAGGTCAAAATCAATGAAATCTGCTACACTAATGATAAAATGAGGACAGCCATGATGTCCCTTGGCAATGGGAAGTCATTTGATGAATATGCAGGTAACTAGGTACTAACCCCATTGTCTGATATTTTGATTGATGGTGAAAATAGTTTTGTTGAAATATACTTATTTTCTACCCAGGTTTAACACATGCTGAAGAAAAATAGCCAGTTTCTGGGTAGAAAATTGGTGTAAATCCATGAGCAAATTATGTAGTATTAGAAGAATAAGTTTTTTCTCCCTTCTCATTTCTTGGTTCTGAGGCCAGATAGAGAGATTTCTGCTCTGGAAAGACTCAGAGATGCAGCATCCATCTAAATATCCTATGGTTCATTCCAGACGCACCAGATATCAACCTTTAAGAACTAAGTGTATGAACCTGAGTCTATCCATTATTTTCTGTATAATATGGAAAAAATAGACAGTAGATCAATTTCTTTGAGGTTTTTTTTTTTGGCATTTCCATATGCCCTGTACCATCTTAGCTTACTTTTCATTTCCTTGGTGTTATACCGAGATGTTATATCACAATCATGGAACTCTTCACTGGGTCTCCCTTCAATCTCCCAGTGTCTGCTATCATACCTTGGGCATGACCATCAGTTAATTAATATCAATGTTTCTTAAGTAAATAAATGACTAGTTCCACTTTTTGCCCTACTTAAGATCAACATAGTCAGCCATTTCAATGTACCCTAGGTCCCTTCACCTTACTGCTTTCCAACTCTTGCTGCTTCGTTCAATCTCTTCTACCTCACTGGGTGGTGGTTCGGAGAGGAAGTGAAACTTGGGGATATGAGGCAGTGTAAGTACCAGAAAGTGCAGAATGGCTGTCTAACGTCAACATAGTTTGTGGTTTAACAACCTGGATAGTGACCAGGGCAGAGGGACAAGTCAAGGAGGATTCCTCAGAAAACTGTTAGCTCAAGCTAAAGTGTTTACTTATAGAGATTTCTTTCCCTATTGTTCTTTTATTTCAGTTTGTTGTATGTTAATTGATCCTAAAATTGGAATATAATTCTTGACATATTTTAACCTAATGGTGATTTTATAGCCACGGTTAATGGAAGATGCATATTTTTAACTAATCCTGGAAATTTTTTCTTATCATTAGGTTATTTCAGTTTTTTGGATTTATATCTTTTCACCTACCAATTAGTGCTTTTGGGTGCTTTAAAAAAACATATGCTAATATGCAACAAGTCAGAAATATATGTATGCAAAAATTACTCACCAGGTAAACTCATGATTAGTCCACCAGTACAGGGATAGAAGAGTCCTGAAATAACATAATTCCTAGATCATTAAACCACTCAAAATGCATCCCCCCAAATGGAGATAGGATTTCTAGTACTGATGGAATTTGGGGCCAGAAGCTACCTTGAGATCATCCTCATTATCAATGAGGAGATAGAAGCCAGTGTTGAGTTGGGACCAGAGTGCCCCTGACTCTCTATTCCTGGTGTTCTTTAGGAACGAATAAATTATAGCCCTGGGTCAACTTTGTCGTATGCAAACGTCAGTTGATAGGACTTGTCCCAATTGACTTACTGAACAGTAGGAGGATGAAATGACAGAAAATATGTGAAGGAGATCTGAGAACTTAAAAATGTAACACTGTATTGATTAAATAAACATTTATTTGGAAGGCTGCAATGTGCCTACGAGGCACTGGACAAAAAAAGATAAAGAACAGTCGCTACAGTCAAAGAATTTACTATCTAGTCGGAAAGAGGTGAGTAAAAGCTGGGAAAAAACTGAGTCGATATTACTCTAAGAACTATAGCACAGTTTTATGAAATTTTAGTTATGGTGGAGCATTCTACAACTTGGGTTGCAAGAAAAAGTGTGTGTGGGGGGGAGGGCATTCATTCTCTTTGGTTTTTTCCAATGGCATAATACTAACAATTGGCAACAGCTACTGTTACTAACATCCGGTAAATGAAAAAGTGGTACCTTAGAACGGGTGCCTTGTCTCTATATCTTCCTGTTCAGTTGGAGCTAAGTGAAGATGGCCAATGAGCAGCCAACACGGTGTCAAGGAAAAGCTTCTCTTCCAACCGTTCAACCGTGCTGTCGGCAGGTTGATGAGAGGTGCTCGACTTAATAGAGCACCTCCCACGGCGTTAACAGTGTTGCTGCTATTTCCACCCTCATTCCGAATGCTACGCCTGCTGCTCACATGCTGAAATATGCAGACAGAGGACATACTGGATCCGGAGTGCCTGTAGCCGCCTTTTTTCTGGCCCTACCCTGAAGTCGCATCTCTCCTGGGACGCTCTGGAAGGAAGCCGATGGGCTGGTGGGGCAGCGCGTATTCCTTACCTCTCCTCCAAAAGGCCACACCCCACACAAGGCCCCCATTGTGTGTTGGGGAACAGTAGCCCCACAGTATTACGTTGGCTGCCTCTCGTACAAGGAAGCAAGCGGCTCTCGCTCTGGCGACTTCAGCCAGAAATGAGGCAGAGAGGCGGCAGGCAGGGCAGGTGGCAGAAGCGCAAAGGCGCACGCTCTAGGGCCGCGCGGGCGCCTCGTGCCCACATGCCCGCTGTGCGCGGGCGCCGCTGCACCTGGAGGCGGAGCCAGACCCCACAGCCACCCGCTCCCGAGCGCGAAGCCCCCTCCCGCTGTAGATGCGCGCAGGTGCGTGAGGCAGCGTCCGCCCAAGACCTGGTAGACTTGGTCGGATCATGGAGCACATCCGCACCCCCAAGGTTGGTGGCACGGGCGCGGGCGGAGGAGGGAGCGGGAAGAGGGATGCTGAGCTTCTGGGAGGCCCGGTTTCTCCGCTGGGCGCTGGCCGAGTCAGCACCGGGGGCGAGGCTGGAGGCGGCGCCCGAGCATCTCCTGGTTCGCTGTGCACCTCCGCATCTTTCTCTTGTTGCCTCGCAGGCCTAGCCTTGGCTTCTACTGCATCGAACCTCTTGTCCTTGGGGGTGCGCAGTGGACATAGGGGTGGATGGGAGGAAACCCCAATTGTCTGTTGAACAGTGGGGCTGCTGATCTGCTGATAAACGCTCCCTTCTGGTCCCGCACTAGGTTGCTGCTGTCTTCTTTTTATTTATTTATTTATTTATTTATTTATTTATTTATTTATTTATTTATTTATTTATTTATTTTTAATCTTTTTGGTTTTCTGTTGGATGCTCTGAGCAGTTGGAAGAGAAACAAGCCTTCCTAATGACAGGTGCAAGGAATTGAGTTATGTGCAGGCGAATTGAATGCATTCAGGAAGCTCCTTAAATCGAAGGGTTCAGACCAGCCCAAGTCCCTTTTCCGCTTTCCCATCATCAGGCTATATGCCACAGTGGACCTTACACAGGGCAAATGATTAATATTTACTGTAGGTTTAATGATATTATCAATCCTTCGGTCTTCTTGCCTTTTTCAGCCTGTTTCGTTCTTTGGGGAGAAGATTCATTCCCTGGTGTACTTCAAACACCAGCTTTTGCCCCTCAAAAGTGACTGGTCCCTGATCATTCCAGTTAAATAACAGTGGGAGCGTTGACTGTTGTACCAAACCTTCCTACTCATAGTTGTATCAATTATATAATTTAGAGTGAAAAAAGGTGATCCACATTCCTGTCTAATAAAAACTCTAAACTAGTGAAAGAATATATTTTAAAAGCCTATTGGCGATCTCTTGTTACTACCACCACAATCCTTGTGTTTCCAGGACAATCTCATATTAAAAATCTAAGCCCTTGACAGAGTTAAGTCAAAGCTGAGTCTGAGCAGTCAGAACTTAGCCCCAGGGATCGCATTCATCTCCTGGCAGGAGGAGATACATTAAGTCCAGTAAGAAGAATTCATTTTACTGGAGTGGTTCCTAAGTACTTTTTTTGTAAAAGCAGCTTTATAATTTTGTCAGTGGAACAATAAATCTTCTCGTTTACGAGAGCCTGTCAGTTCCAACAGTAAATTTAAATTGTATTGCTTTTGCATGGTGAAATTAAATTGTTGCTTCACAATCGGGAAATTGTAAACGTAGAACAGAGTGCCAGAAACCACAAGGTAGGTGGCTCAAAGCTTTCAGGGTTTAAGTGGTGCTAAATAATTTATTCCAGAATGATGAATTTAACTCATGGATTCTCTCTGCCCTTGACAAGGGTGTCCTTCCTTTGTCATGACGAAGGGGACCTTTGTAAGAGTGCTAGGTGATGCGAATGTCAATAGCAAGAGTGATAGGATGCCATTTTCCTATCGAATATGAATTTGAGGAGTAAAGGCCTTTCTAGTCCATATTCAAACGCACTCTGTACAAAGCCATATGTGTAAACTTGAGCGGCAAGCAATATTATCACTTATTCTTAAAACTGTTTTTTAGAAACACCTCTAAGCAGTGTAGTATTTCAAATAAGAAATCCCCTTCTATCAGGAAATGGAAAGGAGTGTGGGGAAATGGAGAATTGTCTAAAGTGTCATTGACTTGACGGTAATTAACATTTAGGGTAATGCAGGTGGGGGGAAATAAAACTGCATAGGTTAGGTGAATCCAATTCATTCATTCATTCATTTCATGCCACAAGCATTTGAAACGTTTGTACATGCCAGGCTCTTGTTAGGTCCTGGGAGCACAAAGCATCAGAGAGCTCCCAGGCTGGAAGAGAAGCAGTTGTAAATATGGATAGAGATATATACAAGGAGCAGCAGGTTGTGGGGTGGTTTGCGGAGAATGATGGAAGATGAGCTGTACCATGAAGGGTGAGGAAAACCTTCTTAGAAGAGCTGAATCTTAACATGCAAGGAGTCAAGGAGGAACAGGAGCATTTGAGACAGCTGTCATGCAGTTGTGTAAACAGGATGTAATCAATCAATTACAACCTCAAAGAAGCTGAAACCATTAACACTGATAAAGATAGAAAGGATGAAATGATTCCTCAAGGGTAAACAACGTCTCTTTTCATTTTACATTTTTAAGTGCTAATTTTCACAGCATAGATGGACAAGAGAACAAGACAACTTATAGAGCGTGTATTACAACATATGTAATTATTGATGGTCAGATGTATCTTTATTATTTGTTTGCATTATACACTGGGGGTGCTGAATTGGTAGCTTGCCTTAGACATCCTGATTTCATGTCTTGGGTGGCTTATAAGGAATATACACAAACTTGTTTACCTGACCCATTGTGGGTTTAAAGTTATATTTATCATGTGGCTAGGAAGGTTTTATTTTAAGAGGAAATGAAATGCATGCATGTATAATGTACAGTTGCTTTCCTACTACAGTGCAACTCATTCATTTATTCTTTGTAAACGGTGTGAAATCTATCACAGCCTCTGCATTCAGCTTCAGTCCCGGGAGTGCAGTTTAAGGAGACAGATGCACATGAATAATCAGGAATGCATTGCACATATTTCTTCGTGTGTGTGTGTGTGTGTGTTTAACTGAAGCCTTTAATAGAGCATATACTAAGCAGGGTATTTTTCTGCCAGAGTGGTGCCTCCATAGAGAAGTGTTGCAAGGACAAGCTGGTTTGCAGTAGGGTTGACGTGAGGACAGCAGGAACTACCTGGATGCATCACAGTAAACTTTTGGGTTTCTACTACACTGGCTTGCTTTTCCACTCTGAGAACCTGCCTGTAAGAAATACCCTGCAGGAAGAATAGGGATAATTTGGGTTCAAGTACTACTTAATTGTACGAAAAGGCTTCAGTGCTCCTAAAAACAGCCTGACCCATTTGTAGGATCTGGTTTGGTACTGGATTGAGGCTAATGTGTCTAAGGATAATGTGTCTGGCTATGTAATCGTTTTGTGCTTCGGTCTTTCTGGAAGACATGTTTTTCCCCCACATGTGTAAATCTCAGTTGTAAAACAGAATATGTGATGACCTTCAAAACTCCAAAACAGACCTTGAAAATGTCTTTTCTTCCTTTCCACCATTGTCCCCTCATCTGAGCCACTGCTCTAATAGGCCCCTAACTGGTCTCCTAGTTTCCTCTTTGCTCTTCTCTAATCCTTTTCCCACAGAGGGAGCCTGGATGATGCTTTTGACCCAAATGGATCATGTTTCTTCCCTGCTCAGATTCTTGGGTGCCTACCCTTCGTACCCAGGATATAAAGTGAGGCTCCCCAGTGTGGCTGTTAGGCCCTGCGTGGATTGGACGGACTCCTGTTCACTTCCCCAGCCTCATTGGGTGACAGTCTTCTCATTATTAACTATCCACTGATCATCACTGGCCTCGTGGATTTCTCAAAGGTGATAGGTGCTCTCTGGCCTCAGAATTTCTGCACTGCCCTTTCATCCCGGGGGTACTCTTCTCCTCACTCTTTACCTGGCGAAATCTCCCATCTGTCAGATTAAATATATTTTCCTCAGAGAGGCTCTTGCCCAATTCCTCATCTAAAACACATCTGCCTGTGTTTTCTATCACAGCACCCAGTATTTCACCTCATGCCCTGGTTGCAAGTTTTATATTTATTTGAGTGGTTGTTTGTTTAGAGTCAAGCTCCCCTGCTAAACCAGGAGCTGTATGAAGGTGAGGATCATATCTTGTTCGTCCCGGTGTCCGTAGCACCTAACACAGTCCCTGGCACCAAAAAAACACTCAGTAAATCAACTGATAATCGAATAATAGAAGGAATGAATAATTCTTGATTTCAGCACTTCAGTTTTTAGTATTTGCTTTAGCAATCCAGGTGTCATGTGCACTGTGCCAATGACTAGTTACAATGTTGTGAATCTTTTAATAGCACTAGTGTTAAGTACGTGTGAATGTCAATATGTTGTGTAAAATACATAGCATGTATATGATACATATTTTGTGATGCTATATAATTTTAGTGAAATAGAATTCAAATAACATTTCACGATTTCAGTCATTTTGAAGTATACAATTCAGTGTTTTTCAGGCATTTACCATGTTGTGGAGCTATCACCACTGTGTATAATTCAGAACATTTAATCACCCCCAAAAGAAACCCAGGACCTATTTGTAGTCAGTCCTCATTTCCTCCTCCAGCCCATGGCAACTACTAGTCTACTTTCATTCTCTATGAAATTTGCCTATTCTGCACATTTCATATAAATGGAATAATATAATATGTGGCCTTTTGTGGCTTGTTTCTTTCATTTAGCATAATGTTTTCCAGGTTCATCCAAGTTGTAGCATGTATCTGTACTTCACTCCTTTTCACTGCAGAATAATATTCCATTCAGTAGATACTATATCATGTTCTGTTTATCCATTTATCAATTGATGGGCATTTAAGTTGTTTACAATTTTCGGTTGTTATGCGCAGTGCTGTTAAGAACAGTCACATATTTGCTTTTTTTGTGAACATAATTTTTCAGTTCTCTTGGGTGTATTCTAGAAGTGGAATTACTGGGGTCTATGTTTAATTTTTTGAGGAAATTGTGATTACGTCTTGCATATCATGCAACTAAATCTTTCTTCTTCATATGTATCCAACAATATAGAATTATTTATATAGTATCTAGGATGTAAGTAATTTGGAAATAATTGTTTAAGTAGTGTGAATAGACAGGCTTACATCAAAAGGGAATATAGATTTTTATTGTTATAAAATTTCTCAGAAAAACAACCCAATGAGTATGAAGTTATACTTGTATCACTCCAAATTCACTTCTAATGTGTGATAATATGCTCTTTTTATATAGTCGTAAATAGAATGTTTTTTATCCTATTGCACTTTTGTCTACCGTTATTTTGTATATATATTTTATATTCAGAAGTCATCCACCTATTCATTGTTTTAATAATTGCATGTTGTTCATTTGACTATAGTTTGCTTAACCTTTCTCCACTATTAGGGGTCTGGATTTTGTGCCCCTAAAGTCCCTCCTATAGTTTTCTTAATGTATATTGTCCAGGGTGGAATGACTGAGAGTAGCTACAGTTTTATAAAGGTTCTTATTACATGATGTCTTTCAGTATTTGAAAACCTCTCATATGTCCCAGGGTTTAAGCAAATTTGTAATAGTTTCAGAGAGCAGAAGTAAAGGGTACAGATTGCAGAGTAGAAGATCTTGGCTCGATATACAGAAGTTCTTTCCCACAATTCAGCATGTATGTATAAGAGGAATTAGTTTATCTCTTTAATGAATAAAGGTGTCTAAGCAGAGTCTGGACACATCAGAGAAGACATGGAGGCATTTCAGGCAAGAGAGGCTGGATTAGAGTCGTGTGAATTTCCTCTGAGCCAAGTATCGTGCTACCCCAAAATTCATACTTCTGATGCAGAGAACTTGCTGTGTCCCTTGGCGGTTCATAATGACCATGGACAACTCTTCATTAAGAAGTTTCATTAAGAAGAAACTTCGTTAAGAAGTTTTCCTTATATGTAGTCAAAATCTGTCTCACTGTACTTTTTAGTAATTGGGTCTAGCTCTCTTCCTTAGGATATTACTGAATATATCAACCCTCATTCCAGGAAATGGCCCTTCAAGTATTTCGTTTGATGCTGCCATCTCCCAAACCCTTTCTTCCTACCTAAGTCATTACTTCGCACCTCCTCTTCTGTCAACCAACCAGTGGCTTGGTTTTAAGTCCCTTTATATCGGTGCTTACTTTACAATGAGTTACAAAAACATGATTATTTTAAGTTTGGTTGAATTGGGAAAGAGCAAAGTTTGATAACTATTTTTTAATTGTATTTATTATCACATTCTATCTCAATGGACTTCTGGTGTGCTTACTGTGGAAGAGAACCCTCAGCTGTCTCCGCCCATTGTGCTGTGAAGCTCAGTTTCCCTTGAATGATAGTATCTTGCACTTATCTTTGTTGAATATTATCTCATTGGATTTAGCTTATTGCTTAATCCCTTATTCTGATTTTGGGTCCTGATACACATATGCTATTCCTCTCAGTATGGGACCATTCTCTAACGAGCTTGTCTTCTGTTACCTCATCCATGATCTTATCCAAGAAAGAAGCTAGATAGGTGGATAAGACTTCTGAGGGACTTAAGCCACTTGCTCCCATTTCTCAGGATCTTGATTTTGGTTACAGATTGACTAGTTCTCTCAGGTTGGTGCCATCTATCTCCCATTTGATGAACTCGTCCTCCATCACCTTTCCAAGTAGCTCATTCAAAGAAAGAAATGGAGTAGTCTGCGATGATGACTGAGTGAATCCTTCCCGTTCCTGCAGATTGGTGGTTTCCTTTTCTAGGCTCATACAAAATTCCATTAAAGGAGCCATTTTAGAATCTTGCCTAGAATTAATGTCAAACTCACCAACGTATAATTACAAAATTTCATATCCCCCATTTGAAAATAGTGATCTAATTTGCAAGTTCTCTCTGTGGTAGAGAGAGCTCAATAGAGCATGAGAAGATTGACTTTCTCTGTGTCATTCACCACCTTTATACCATTGGCAATAAATGGTCTGTCTTCTTTATCTTCGTTTAACAAATAATTTCAGGTTATAAAAGTATATTACTTTTGATTCTACATTAGAAACAGTATAGAAATTAACCACTGTTAATATTTGAGTATATTTCCATCGGGTTTTTTTTCTTTGTATGAATATTCAAACTTTTTATTTGTTTGTTTAGAAATTTAGAATCACCCAGTTCAATTTTGTGGGATGCGCTTTTTAACTTACCATATTGCGGTCTTTAAAAACATGCTTTTAGAAGACTATATGATTGATTTAATCTTATGAAAATGTCTTTATCACTGTAAACCATCTCCCTATGAGGCTATTACAATAATGTTATGATGAACATCTTGTTTTGTAGTTATTATATGCTTATGTGATTACTCCCTTAGGATAGAGCCTAATATGGAATTACTGTGTCACAGAAGATGAAGAATTTTATGGTTGATATATGTTGCCAAATGACTTTCCCAAAATGTTATGTCAATTTTCAGAATCAGTGTCTTTCTCACTGTATCATCATTGCTTTATTATTTTTAAAAATATTTGCTAATTTAAAGGGTGGAATAGCATCTTGTTATTTCATTGTACTTTTTATTGCTAGTAAGGTTGATGTGTTTTCAAAAATATGTTTATTGACCATTTTACTTTTATGAATTATCTATTTATATGTTTTTCCATTTTAATAATTGGTATTTGTGTGTGTGTGTATAGTATGCATATATATATATGTGCATACTATATATATAAATATATATATATAAATATATATATATATTTACACACACATATATATATCCAAAGATAGAATTCACATACTATAAAATTAACTCTTTTATAATATACAATTCTGTGCTTTTAAAAATATTCATAGAGTTACACAACCATCTCGATTACTTAATTCCCAAATATGTCATCACTCAAAAGAAACCCTATACCTATTAACTGTCACTCCCCATTTCCTCCTCCTGTCACCCCCAGCAACTAATGTACTCCTTCCTGTCTTTATGTGTTTGCCTTTCCTGGACATTTTGTATAATTGGAATCATATAATATATGGTCTTTTGTGGCTTGCTTTTTTTACTTAGTATTATAATATAGTGTTCTCAAGGTTCATCCAAGTTGTAGAATGTATCAGCACTTTGTTTCTTTTTATCCATTCTATGGATTTGCCACATTTTATTTATCCATTCATCAGTTGATGGACATTGTGTTGTTCCTGTTTTTTTGACTATTATGAATAATGCTGCTACGAATTTGTGAGTACAAGTTTTTGTGTGGACATATGCCTTTATTCCTCTTAAATGGAATTTCAGTTGGCTATGAGTGGAATTATTCAATCATATGGCAACCCAATGTTTAACATTTTGAGGAACTGCCAAATTGTTTCCAAAGTAGCTGCACGATTTTAAAATCCCCTCAACAATGTACGAAGATTCCAATTTTTCCATATTCTTGCCAACGCTTGTTATTGTCTATCTTTTATTTTGTTCATCTTCGTTGGTGTGAAGTGGTATTCATCGTGGTTTTGATTTGCATTTCCCTAATGACTAATTATTTTGAGTATCTTTTCATGTGCTTAATGACCATTTTTATAGTTTCTTCGGAGAAGTGTGTCTATTCAATTTTTTGTGTTCTTTTTTTTTTTTTTTAAAGATTTTCTTGGAGAAGGGGAACAGGACTTTATTGGGGAACAGTGTGTATTTCCAGAACTTTTTTCCAAAGTCAAGTTGTTGCCCTTTCAGTCTTAGTTGTGGAGGGCAGAGCTCAGCTCCAGGTTCAGTTGCCATTGCTAGTTGCAGGTGGTGCAGTCCACCATCCCTTGTGGGAGTCGAACCGGCAACCTTGTGGTTGAGAGGATGCGTTCTAACCAACTGAGCCATCTAGGAGCTCAGCGGCAGCTCAGCTCAAGGTGCTTTGTTCAATCTTAGTTGCAGGGGGTGGAGCCTACCATCCCTTGCGGGACTCAAGGAATTGAACCAGCAACCTTGTGGTTGAGAGCCCAGTGGCCCATGTGGGAATCAAACCAGCAGCCTTCGGAGTTAGGAGCACGGAGCTCCAACCGCCTGAGCCACCGGGCTGGCCCCTGTGTTCATTTTTTAATTGGATTATTTATCTTTTTAATTATTGAGTTGCAAAAGTTCTTTATATATTCTGGATGTAAATTCCTAATCATATACAAGTTCTGACAATTAAGTTCGCAAACTTGTGGCAACCATGTTGCTAACCTTTCTTGATATCAGAGGGATTATTTATTATGAATTTGTACCAACTGGACAAACAGGTACCCAAGTTTACTATTTGGAAGTGCTGAAAAGGCTGTGTGAAAAGTTAAACTTCTTGCCAGCAATTCATAGCTCTTGCATCACGACAATGCACCAGCTCACACGGCACTGTCTGTGAGGGAGTTTTTAACCAGTAAATAACTGTAATGGAACACCCTCCCTACTCACCTGATCTGGCCCTTAATACCTTCTTTCTTTACCCAAAGATAAAGGAAATAGTGAAAGGAAGACATTTTGATGACATTCAGGACATCAAGGGTAATACGATGACAGCTCTGATGACCATTCCAGAAAAAGAGTTCCAAAATTGCTTTGAAGGGTGGACTAGGCACTGGCATCTCTGCATAACTTCCCAAGGGGGTTACTTCAAAGGTGACCATAGTGATATTCAACAATGAGGTATGTAGCACTTTTTCTAGGATGAGTTCGCAAACTTAATTGTCAGACCTCATATATGACTTGGAAATGTCTTATCCCATCCTGTCAGGTTTTTTTGCACTGTTTTGATGGTGTCCACTGAAGCATAAAAGATTTTAATTTTGATGTAGTCCAACTTACCCATTTTTACGTTTGTCACTGTGATTTTGACATCGAATTTATGTATAGTTTTAAAAAAGACTTTTTTCTGATTATAAAAGTGATATGTTACAGGAAATGCAATTCAAAACAACAGAAAGAAAATAAGACATGCACAATTTCAACACTCATGAAAAATTACTGTTGATTTTGTATATATTGCCAGCCTTTTTCTTTACATATAAATAGAAAAGCAATATAAAACAAAATTAGATCTCTCTCTCTCCCTCTCTCTCTCTCTCTCTCTCTCTCTCTCTCTCTCTCTCTCTCTGTAATTTTGGGGTGTGAGAACCTGACTTTTATATGTCACACCATAATTTTTTTTCTGACTTTATTAAACGTTCTTCTGAAAAGCAGTTTGTCATAACCACATGGTCTCACGCTGTGTGGATGCATAAGAAGTTATTTAGTGTTGGGAGACAGTTCTCTGTGGGTCTTAAATATTTCTGCACTTTTGTTCTGACCTGTGTTTTCAAGGATGGTTTTAGAGAACAACCTTGAAAGACAGAAATAGTTTCTCTATCAGGAGCAGAGAGCAGGTTTGTTTTCTATCCAGGATGATAAAGATAATGTTTTCCTCGGGGGCAAAGGTTGGTCAGGGTTGCTTAGCAGATCTCTGGTAAGACTGACTTTTCTTAAACTGTAAGCTCTAAGTTTCCATATCTGTGACAGAGATAAACTCTGTGTGCTGCATCCATCTGGGCTGCTCCATATTGCCTCTTAGACTCAGAAGGTATAGGGAGCTGATGTGAACATAAAGCTCATGCTTCCTCATGTGCAGTGAGTAATAAAGTCTTTGATTTCTGCCCCAGGCGTCTTGTGTCTTCCTTCCGCATCAAGAAACTGAGGGAGGCTAACTTGTTTTGTTGCAAGCAGGTTAAAATCTCAGATACTTAATAGTTCTTGACAGTTAATCCCCTAGTATTTGATATTTCATTTGTCTCAATTTTGTCACTACAATAAATAACTGTGACAAAGTCTGTCTGGAGTGTGGCTTGAGTACACAGAACACGTTGTGTGTCATAGAACTTAAGAATCCATATTCATTCACTCCAGCATGCTTTATATACAAATGCAGGTATCTGTCAAGTAGCTTTCAAGTTAAAGGGATATAGACTGTATATGTGTTGGGTGTGTGTGATGGAGAAAATGCCATGAAGGAAAATAACAAATACAAGGGGAGGGGGAAGATATTGGTTGGAGTGAGTTAGGATTGTTAAATTTAACTTATGATGGTAATATGGTCTTCCTGAAAAATGACAATAGAGCAGAGACCTGAAAAAGCTAGGGAACACGCTATCTGTATATCTAAGGAAAACAGCAGGAGCATCTAGTGCAAAGGCCCTGACGTAGGAGTGTGCTTGCAGTCCTCAAGAAATAGCAGAAAGACGGTGTGGCTGCAAAGCAGGGGTGGAGTAGTTGTGGAACATGAGGGTTCAGAGGGAGCAGGGAAGATGATGTCAGACTTTCACTCTGGGTGTGAAGAGAGCCATGGAAGGGATCAGAGCTCTGACTTAAATTTAACAAGATCTTGGGCAAAAATAAACGGGGTGGAGGTGGGAGGGTAGGCAGAAATGGAAAGAAGGGACCAAGGGGCAGTAGCAATAGAGATAGGAATAAACTGGATATGTTTTCAAAGCAGAGTGGTGAGGATTCACTGATGGAGTAGATATGAGAGGAGAGCAAATGCGGAGGCAAGCGTAATGCCAGGGTTATGCCCCTGCACTGGAAGGATGGATTCTGAGGTTGGGACAATTAGGGGAGGAGAGGATTGCAAGGAGTGAGGTGAAAGGGAATCTGGAGCTCAATTTGGGACGTAAGAGTTTGTCCTATTAGACACACAGGTGATTTCCTTTATAAAATCTGGGTATTTCTTTAAGGAACTAAAGAATGACAATACAGGAGTGGCATCCTTTTATTTTTTTTAAAGGGCTATTTTTTAAATATATATTTTATAAAGGTCTCAAATTCTTTAGAAAAGCGTCTGATGTACATAAATCCAGTCAATAAGCAGAAATTTTGAAAAGTGTTCTCATAAACCATGTTTGTATGGGAGGTTATAGTTCCCTATATATTTCATTGTTTTAAAGAACTATTTAATAATACTGAATATTTTATTATATATCATGAGGTCCGACAATTAAGTTCGCAAGCTCATCCTAGAAAAAAAGCTACATACCTCATTGCTGAATATCACTATGATCACCTTTGAAGTACTCCCCTTGGGAAGCTATGCACCAATGCCAGCGCCTAGTCCACCCTTCAAAACAATTTTGGAACTCTTTTTCTGGAATGGCCATCAGAGCTGTCATCGTATTACGCTTGATGTCCTGAAGTCATCAAAATGTCTTCCTTTCAATATTTCGTTTATCTTTGGATAAAGAAAGAAGACATTGGGGGTCAGATCAGGTGAGTAGGAAGAGTGTTCCAATATAGTTATTTGTTAAAAACTGGCTAAAAACTCCCTCACAGACTGTCCCGTGTGAGCTGGTGCATTGCTGTAATACAAGAGTCATGAATTGTTGGTGAAAAGTTCAAGTCATCTAACTTTTTCTTGCAGCCTTTTCAGCGCTTCCAAATAGTCAACTTGGTTAACTGTTTGTCCAGTTAGTACAAATTCATAATGAATAATCCTTCTGATATCAAAAAAGGTTAGCAACATTGTTACAACAAGCTTGTGAACTTAATTGTCAAACCTTGTATGATATATAAATAATATATTTGTTTCCAGTGGTTTAATCTTTGTTCTTTACAGTCCATCATCCATCAAGACGGACTATAAACAAACACGTTTTCCAGCATGAGAGGAGTGTAATATTTAAAGACACGCTGGATGGTTCCTTCGCAATAGGGAAACATCCTGCTTTGCTTTGCTTTCTCTGGTTCAGTTATTTGCATCTGTTTTCAAAAAGCAAACAAAAAAACACATACAACTCAACAATAGCAACAAAAACCAAGCAGATCAGTTCAAAACAGAAAAGGTCTTGAGTAGACATTTCTCAAAATAAGGTCTATAAATCAACAATAAGTTCATGAAAAGATGCCCAATATCACTAGCTATTAGAGAAATGCAAATAAAAACCACAATGAGATACCATTTCATACCCATTAGGATGGCTATTGTAAAAAAAAACAAAAAACGATAAAACCTGAAAATAAGTGTTGGCAAGAATGTGGAGAAATTGAACTCTTGGAAATTGCTGTAAAGTGGTGCAGCTGCTGTAGAAAACAGTTCTGGCAGTTCCTCAGAAAGTTAAACATAGAATTACCATATGTCCCAGCAATTCCACTCCTAGGTGTATACCCAAAAACATTAAAAATGTACACAAACAGATACTTGGCTTGTAGGCCTATGCTCATAGCTGCATTATTCACAATGGCCAAAGGATATAAACAATCCAGGTATCCAGTAACAGATAAATGGATAAACAAAATGTGGTATATACACACAATGGAATATTATTCAGCCATAAAAAGGAATGAAGTTCTGATACATGCTACAAAATGGATGAAACCTTAAGACATTTTGCTGAGTAAAACAAGCCAGGCAAAATAGGACAAATATATGATTCCACTTATCTGACGTATCTAGAATGAGCAAATTCTTAGACAGAAGTAGAATAATGTTTACTGGGGGGAAGTTAAGGAAAATGAGAGTTATTGCTTAATAGTTGTAGAATTTCTGTTTCAGGTGATGAAAAAGTTTGGAAATGTAGTGATCGTTGTACAACAATATGAATGCACTTAGTGCCACTCAATTATATGCTTAAAGACGGTTAAAGTGGTAAATTTTATGTTGTGCGTATTTTGCCACAATAAAAAGCAAAAAGCAAACTAATATACTTCCTGGTATGTAACCAGTGCTCAATAAATACTTATTGAGTGACTGAATTTGTTGAATGAATGAATGAATGAATTCCAACTATGTTTAATTTGGCAAATGTACATCACCTATTAGCACGCTATTGGGAAGCAATGTGGCTCTGAAGTCAGTGCCCAGAGTTTAAATTCTTACTCCATCACTTACTTATTAGATATATGGGGTTTTTTTACTGGTGGCATAATTTTTAAAAATGAGAAATAGTTCAGATACCATAAAATTCACTTTTTTAAAGTATACAATTCAGTGGGTTTTGTCACATGTTTTCTAACCATCATTGCTATCTATCTAATTTCACAACAATTTCATCACCCCCAAGAGAAACTTCATACCCATTAGTATTCAGTCTGCATTTCTCTCTCCCACACTCCTGGAAACCACTCATCTACTTTCTATCTCTACAGATTTTCCTGTTCTGCACATTTTATATAAACAGAGCCATACAACACGTGGTCCATTATGACTGGCTTCTTTCAGTTAGCATATCATTTTCAAGATTCATCCATATTTGTAGCATGGATGAGAACTTCATGCCTTTTATTGCTGAATAATATTCCATTGTATGAATATACCCACATTTGTTTATCCATTTATCATTTGATAGATACTTGAGTTGTTTCCACTTTTTGTTTATTGTGAATAATGCTTCTATGAACACTGATGTACAAGTTCTTTTGTGTGAACATATGTTTTCAATTCTCTCGGGTATCCAGGATTAGAATTATTCGGTCATATGGAAGCTATATGTTTAATCTCTTGAGAAACTGACAAACTGTTTTCCAAAGAGGCTGTACTGTTTTATAGTCCCAACAGCGATGTGTGAGGATTCTAATTTCTCCATATTCTTGCCAGCACTTGTTCTTGTCAGCTTTCTTTCTAATAACCCTCATAATAGGCATGAAGTGATAGCTCATTGTGCTGTGATTTACATTTCCTTGATGACTAATGATGTTGAGCAGCTTTTTATGTGCTTATTAGCCGTTTGTGTATCTTCTTGGTAGAAATTATTTATTCTAATCCTTTGCTTTTTAATAGACGTTTTCAGTGCAGTTTTGGGTTCACAGAAATATTGAGCAGAAGATGCATCCCCATACATCCCCTGCCCCCCGTGCAGACATAGCTTCCCCCCCAGGATTGACATCCCCCAGCAGAGGAGTCCATTTGGTACAACTGATGAACCTACACTGACACATCATTAACATCCAAAGTCCATTCTTTACATTAGAATGGACTCTTAGGGTCCACTGTTAGTGTAGTACATTCTATGGGTTTGGACAAATTCATAATGGCATGTGTCCACAATTATAGTGTCCTACAGGGTAGTTTTACTGCCCAAAAAATCCTGGTTTCCCTTATTCATCCCTCTCTGCCCCCTAACGCCCGGCAACCACTGACCTTTTTAGTGTCTCCATAGTTTTGCCTTTTCCAGAATGTCATATGGTTGGACTCATACACCACGTAGCATTTTCATATTGGCTTCTTTCACTTAGAGAAATGCAGTTGAGTTCCCCCCATGTCTTTTCATGGCTTGATAGCCCATTTCTGTTTTATTGCTGAATACTATTACATCATCTGGATGTACTACTGTTTACTTATCCATTCACCTACTGACGGATGTCTTGGTTGCCCCCAGGTATTGGCAATTGTGAATAAAGCTGCTTTAAACATCCATGTGCAGGTTTTGTGTGGATGTAAGTTTTCAGCTTCGTTGGGTAAAAACCACAGAATACAATTCCTGGATCATATGGTAATAGTATGTTTAGTTTCGTAAGAAACTGCCAAACTGTCTTCCAAAGTGGCTGAAGCATTTTGTATTCCCACCAGTAATGTATGAACATTCCTGTTTCTTCATATCCTCACCAGCATTTGGTGGTGTCAGTATTTTGGATTTTGGCCATTCTAATAGGTGTGTGGTAGTATCTCATTGTTATTTTAATTTGTATTTCCCTGATGACATGAAGAGTGTTTTTTCATATGCTTATTTGCTATCTGTATGTCTTCTTTGGTGAGGTGTCTGTTGAAATCTTTGGCCCATTTTTTTAATTGGGTTGGTTTTACCAGAAATATCTTTTGAAACATTTTCTTCCAATCTGTGGCTTGTCTTTTCATTTTTTTTACAGTATCTTTCACAATACATAAGTTTTGAATTTTAATTGTCTAGTTTATCAGTTCTTTCTTCCATAGATTGTGTCGTTGGTGTTGTATTTAAAAAGTCATTGTCAAACTCAAGATGGTCAAGATTTTTTTTTTTTATGTTATAGTCTAGGCATTTGTTCATTTTCATTTAGGCTGTCTCTCTTTTTATTGTTGAATTGTACATCTTTATATATTTTGGATAATAGATCCTTATCACATATATGACTTGCAAATATTTTATTCCATTCTGTGGGTTCTTTTTCTTTTTTTCACTTTCTTATCGTCCTTTGAAGCAAAAAGGTTTTTAATTCTGATGAAGTCCAATTGACCTACCCTTGACCTATGTTTTCTTTGATTGCTTGTGCTTTAAGTGCCGTGTGTGTGTGCGCGCGTGTGTATGTATGTGTGTACATAAAACAAAAAAAAAATTGCCTAATCCAGGTCACAAAGATTTACACTGTTTAGGTCTTTGATCCATTTTGAGTTAATTTTTATATGTGGTAGAGGTCCAAATTCATTTATTTGCACATGGGATTCCATTTGTCCAGGCACTATTTATCAAAAAGACTTATTCCATTTAAGATGCATGGGTTTCTTACTGGACACTTGGTTCTATTCTTTTTATCTCCATGTCTATTTTTAATGTGTACCACATAGTCGTTTTTTTAAAAAAATTCAATCACAGTTGATATTAAATATTATTTTATATTAATTTTAGGTGTACAGCATAGTGGTTAGACATTTATATAATTGATACAGTGATCCCCCTGATTAGTCTGGTACCCCCCTGGCACTATACATAGTTATTACCATGTTATTATATTCCCTATGCTGTACTTTACATCCCCATAACTATTTTATAACTACCAATTTGTACTTCTTAACCGCTTCGCATTTTTCACCCTGTCCCCCGACCTCCCTCCCATCTGGCAACCATCAGCTTGTTCCCTGCATCTGTGAGCCTGTTTCTGTTTTGTTTGTTCATGTATTTTGTTCCATAGAGTCCACATATACTTGTAAGTAACATCATATGGTATTTGTCCTTCTCTGTCTGACTTATTTCACTTAGCATAATACCTTCTAGGTCCATCCATGTTGTCACAAATGTGTACCACACAGTCTCGACTATATAGCCAGGTATATGATCTTGATTGAGTCACTTGAGGTCTCTCAATGCATTGATTTCCTCAACTATCTCTTATGAGGAGGTTCAGTGAGAGAATACCTTTAGAGTACTTAACATTGCATTTAGTACATTTTTAAACTGTTTTTCTTTTTTATAATCTTTGCAAAAGGAGGTGGTCACATGTTTGTATGCTGATAGAACTGTGAAGTTTGAGAATAAAAAGAATTTACTTAATCCAAACATTTCATTTGACTTACTTCCCCACCATATAGTAGGTTTATTATTGTTTTTCTCTGAAGGCACTCTGCAAAGACTGGATTTTGGGAAAGGTGTCAAGTTTTGCTCAGAAAGTCTGCAGTGGTTTATATGCCCTACAGACAGCGTCTGAGTGACATTACCCTGAACTCCTGAGGGACAGTATTTTGGAGTGGACGTGTGAAGAAACTGAGAAACACACTTAAATTTTTTTTTTAGTGGATAAAAGTAACATGGTAACATTTGTGCCACCGGTTAAATTTTTGAAAGGGATGTAATTAAGGGATTATATTATAGCCTTGAAACATTGGTGAGGAATGATAAAGGCATGAAACTGTAACCTCCTATGTTTGTCCACTTATTTACTTATTAGCAAATTTCAACCTTTCCCATTGAACTTACGTTAGTAACTGATTGGGTTGGGTTATCACTTCTGTTAACATCTCCGCAAACAAAACAGTGTCTGGAATGCTTGTTTTCACAGAACAGATGGACATATATTTTCTCATCCATATTTAAAGCTTATTTTTATCAGTGTTTCCATTCTGAACAGGACAAGCTGTGAACTATGCATGAAATTAAACCTCTTGACCAAACACCCAGGATTCCGTGACTTTGTCTCATGTGATGGTTCATGTTTGTATTCTTATATTATACTCAGAGGGAGTCCAAGAAGCTCATTTTGTATTTCTTAGGCCAGGAACAGTCTAAACTTTTTTTTTTTTCCCTAGTGCCCTTTCCCCTGGTGGACAGCTAGTTGAAGCCTTTGGGAGTAAAAGTACTTCCCAGGACATAAACCCAACCCTTCCTCCCACAGCCACTTAAAATAGTTTAAAAATAACCCCCACTTAACATTTTGTGGCAGGCTTTGACAACTTTATGAAAATTGTATGTTTACTTTTCTCCTCTTTTTCAAGAGGAGAAACACTATTTATTAGAGATTCCCGGAGACATAAATTTTATTGCCAAGCTATGACAGAACGTTTCCTTCCTAAGGGCATATAGCAAAGCGCAAGCTATGCAGAAATTGCAGGTGCAGTTGACTTTCACATTGAAGTGAGCTGTTCAGCGAGTTTGAGTAGTGGAGTATAGAGATTCTGCTTTCTTGAGCTAAGTGGGTAGATTCAGAGACAGTAGCCATGCATTTATTCATTTATTTGTACCTTAAACAAATATTCCTTGAATGCTTCCTGTATGCCATGCACTGTTTTAGGCCTGGAGATCCAGTGGTGACAAAACAGACAGTGTCCCTAGTTTTATGGAACTTACATCGTAGGTAAGAATGAAACAATAAAAAATAACATTGCAGTGTTTTAAAATGCTTATATATGTTTTTTTCACTGGAAGCCAAGACCTTAGGAAAATCTTCCATTTTTAGAAGATCCATTTGCTAGATCCTGCTACCCTTCCCCCGTGAACATTCCAGTTGCTTCCACACTCCACAGAGAGAAAGCCAAGTCCTAACACTGTGCTGGAAAGGCTCACCGCTCGCCCTGGCCTGCTGTAGCACTTCATCTGCTATGCCTCCCTTCACAGACTCTGCTCTTGTAGACCCTTGAACATGCGGAAGCAGTTCCTGCTCAGGTCCTCTCATGTGTTGTTCCCTTTGCCTGGAAGGCTCCTTTTCCAAAGTTCCTCGTGGTTGGCTCCTCCACTTACTTTGGTTCTCGACTGAAAGAGCCAGTCGTTGTATTAGAAAAGACGTTCCCTGGGCATGCTGAGGGTCGGCCCTCCATACCCAACTGCTTGTCCTGCTTTCATTTCCTTCCTAGCACCTTTTGGCACGTGTATATGTATTTTGTTTTTAACGTGCCTATTTGTTTCCCATTCTCCTGTCCACCCATCCTCAGAGCGCAAGCTCCCTGTGAGCAGTGACTTTGCCTTGGCCACAGGTGGATCCCCAACACCCAGAATGTTCTGGGCCTGGCGCAGAGTAGATGTGCACAGTGAATATTACTTGACTGAATGAATCAAGGACATGGTTTAATGTGACATTGTATCCAAGCTCCAGTATCTTTCAACAACCTTGTGTCTTATTCTTCTTTTGCCTTATTTTTTAATGTAAGGATGCTAATATTTTATTAATTCAAAAGACTTTATAAGAAAATATAAGTATGGCTTCCAATAAGAATGTTATACCTGCATTTGGTCCAAGCTCACAGATTTTAGTTTTGCAAGGGAAACCGGGCTTTCAAGTTAAAAACATTGTCACTAAAACTTTAATCCTTAAGGATTCCCACAAAGCATATTACAACTGACAGCACGAAAACACAATCTCACACAGTAACTCGAAGTTCGGCTCTATGCTATCCCCTTTCACTGGCAGGACATTGGTATCTTGGAGTCTCAAATTTCCAAATAAAGAATGTTATGAAGAGCTAGGTATTCATATACAGCTAGCACACAAGGAACTGATGACCTAGAGCAAAGACAAACTAACCTTCTGGAAACTTCTCAGATTCTACACCAACTGGGCAACCTCTCCCCAGTGTGCAGACTAATTGGATTTTATTTTAAAACCTTGAATCTCGTTTAACGGTACAGCTTTTATTTTTACTTGCTGGCTTGTGTTCACAGCAGCTTTTAAAGACTGCTAGTTCAACTACCATGACATACTGTATTCCAGTTATGGAAAAAAGTAAAGGTCTCAGTTCCATTTTAGGTACATGGCATTTAGTTTTCACTTCTGCAGATGAAATTATTATTATTATTTTTATCTGTGTTTCTTGTACTTACTCCATCTTCCACAATTGAATTTTACTAACCTTCTTGTCTGAAAATTCAAATTGAGTAATAAAGCATTCCTGGTTAATCATACCTGATTCTGTCTACAAGCCCTCATATTGTTCATTTGTGCCATAGTGTTGTTCGTTTTCATTCACTGGACAGATATTTTAGCATATACATGTGCCAGGCATTAGGATACAAAGATGGAAGAAAAATGTAGTCCCTCTCCTTAAGCATCCCACAGTTGAAGGTTGTTATGTTGCTCTGAAGTCATTGCAATGGTCTATTATTTCAGGAAGCCACGAACCCAAGGACTGTATGTCCTGTTTCCTTCTTCTAATGTATGTTCTAAGGTAAGTGTGGGCCTCGCATCGTCCATGGTTCTGCAGGGAATATTGGAAAGAAAAGAAGATCTGGTGCCTTCCTTGAGAATAGATGTTCTTGGAAACAATGAGAGTGGTAGAGTTAAAAGAGCATGTAATAGGCAATGTGGGAAAAATGGGAAGTAAATAGTCATGATTGGAGGTGTCACAGAAATTCAAAGGGTAGAGAATAATCGCCAGGGACTGGAGTGGTTGAGGAGAGGTGGCATAAAGGAGGCAGGTCCTGAGAATTAGGCTGGAGGGAACAATTGTCCTGGGTGAGCGGACTGGTGACAGGGCACTCGTGCAGCCTTTCTTATTGGGCCTCGGAAGAGGCCTCCTCCGGTCCTTGTGTCTGCAAGACATTCTTTATATTCATTTCCCAGAATTGGACTGAGGGGAACCAGAGGTTGCACTGTAAGAGAAGAAGGAGAAAAATGTGGTGCCAATTATGGAGTCTGTCCTTGGGGGCTTGAATCCCAGAGGTGAGGCATGGGATTGTGTAAATGAGCTGGAACCTGGCCTTGCCCTGGGTGGATGGGCCGTACCCCTTCGTCCTCTGGCACTGGTGCTTGCCAGAGGATGGTGGGAGGGGGGTGTGTACAGCTTGGGTCTCTTTGTGCCCAGGCTGTCTCCTCTCTTTGAACCAATAGTAAGTTCCATTTGGCATAACCTGCCTTTGGAAAAATACTTTCCCATAATTCCCAAACAACTATAGAAGTAGGCAATTTAGACTTTGCTGTTAGTGCCTTTGTCAAAAATATGTCAACTTCAGAAGCATTTTAGAATTTTAGAAATATATTTTTATAGGAAAATCATTATCGTAATAAAGCAAGCCTTTGACTTTCTATATTGCTTCATAGCAAGGTCTTATTCTCCATTACTATTTTATATTTTTAAGTGACTATTTTTTTTAAAACAGCTGTCTTGAAAAGGTCACTCCATACATTTATTCTTTGAGTAACAATGGGCCCTGCATCTGTTCTTCATTTATTTTCCTCTTAACATCTTTCTTCTTTTTCTCTTATTTGTGCTTGTTGAAAATGGTATTTTTGGTTGAGGTTATTTTAAGGTGGTGTTGAAATAAGTCCTGGGACTGTCCTCTCGTTCAACAGCACATGTTCTTTGAAGCCTACACATCCAGGGTCATCTTACCAAAATAAACTCTATGGGCCCCGTGCAAAGCTCTCAAGCTCCTGACTCTTTTTATTTAGGACAGTTGGCTGCTGGCATAATGTTTATAGTTTCCTCTGAGCAAACATGGGCTCCCTTTTCTCTGCCTTTTCTAAGTATTCTTAGCACTCTCATTACTTAAGTAGTTATGGCTCTGTGTCATTATTTTAGCTTCATTATCCCTCTCAGGGCATTTTTTAAGTTTAGTTGAATGTCAGTCAAATCTACTGTTTTAACAATTGTATAGGTAGATGGAACTCAACAACCTGCCCGTTTATAGGCATTCAAGGTCATCTGAGATCATCGAGATATTTTCTTCACCTTGATAAAAATATCCTTATCTGTATAGGAAAGTTGACTGATTTGATTCTTCTTTTAAAAGCAAATTTTGCAAAGCTGACAGTTTTCAAGGAGTATAATCTTACTTATTGGAATTAGTTCAAGATTTGTAGATGGCTCAAAAACTATAGAACTATGTATATTAAGCACTCTATTTCCAATGTGGAGAAAGGACTTAAGTTTTCCAGCAAATTGGGAAATACGTACATTCTTTACTTTGGCGGCTAACACACTAAATATCCTTCTAACATGCATACAATTCCAGGATCTTTATTCATTTTCAGTGTCCTTTTGTGCAAGCAGCATAACAAAATGGTCCGGCTGAACCCATCCTTCCTTTTACAAAAGCCTTACTTGTAAAAATGAGATCAAGATTACTCGGATGAATTTTTATGCCAATATTTACTCCTGAGTCTGTCTAAACCCCTAGGATCATGAGTCTGTTTCCACCTGGGTTTTAATCCTTCTAAATCTGAACCCTCCTACTTCAGTTATCTAGGCTGAAGCTGGTTCTGTCCAGAGAAAAGGACTTGAACTGATGGATGGCAGCTGTCCAATTTTCATATGGTTCTTTTGCAGGTACCTTGCGTTGTATTACATCTGACTGTATTAAGTATGTTTTAAACACAATTTTGCTTCATAGAAGGATAAATTTTTAAAAGAGTTATTTTTTTCAGGCAGCTTGAAAATAGGATTATTTGCATGCCGTTTCAGTGTCTGTATCCCATGAGTATTTGTCTCTGTTATATTAACAATATGGGTTTTATGAAGGGCAGAATCTTGTCAGTATTTCTTCTGGTTGCATATCATATATTTTCTTGGATTATGCTTTGTGATTCTTACCCTTCCCTCAGTTCTGCTCCAATATCTGACCTCTGAATAAAATGGTCCTGGGAAAATACTTTCATTGGTTTTATAGTTTTAAACAGATTAAATCCGCCTTTTGGGAGAAGGATTGTTGGTGTTCCTGATTTTTCTACCAATAGCTGGGATAGAAACCTCCAGAAGCTTCATGACTACCCCGTTTTACTTGTTTAAGCAATTTTATTTACGTAGAAAAAAAGTGCTTTTTAAAATTTTTTACTTTTAATTATTTTTGCAAACAAGTTTATTATGTAACATTTTATAATATGATTTTATTTTCCCAGTTTTATTGAGCGATATTAGTTTAACATGTGTACAATGTAATGATTTGATATATGTATATATGAGTATTGCAAAATTATCACCACAATAAGTTTAGCTAATATCCATCATCTCACATAGTAAATTATTTTTTATCTTCTGATGAGAACTTTGAAGATGTACTTTCTTAATAGCTTTCAGATATATAATACAATATTGAAAATGCTTCTTTTGAAATTGGAAAAATCAAATGCTTTTTTTCCCTGCTATTCTAAGAGATTATAACAATTCTAATTGTCTGAAGAATTTTTGATTGCTTTACTTCTTCTTCTTCTCTGCCAAGGTACTTTACAACTATAATTGGGCAGTCAATCTTTCTTGCATACTCTGTCATTAACACTACTTTAACAGGGGAAATGAAATCACAGACATGAGGTGGTCATTCAGTGGGAACAAGAGTTAAATCTCTAAAGTCTTTTTGTAGATTTGTTTATTAATAATTACCGTTTATTAACAGTTACTGAGATGTACACCTTTTCTCTTTTTTTCTTACACATGCAGTTAGTTACTCGTAGGTGGAATCATTCATTCATTGTCCAGGAGCTATGGGTAGAAACTTAAAATATCTTACTTAGCAACACAGGGACACCTACCATAAATAAGGCCACTCGGAATTTCTAATGGGGTGGATGTTTCTATAATTAATGCATGGCTGGTTAGAAGTGAAACTTGATTCCTGAAGTGGTTCTGCCCAGGCTGCAGGTCATTGCACCTTCTGACCTAAAACAAAATGGTGCACGTTTGAAGACTCTGGCCAGCTAATCCTGGGAAACCAGACTCTTCAAGGCTGACTTCCATACCAGGGGGATCTGGCCCTGTAGACAAAATGAAATGAACAGGCAGGGAGTTAAAATGCCCCACCAAGCTTCTCTATATTGAATTATCAATACTTTTGTTTTAGATAGATATTTTTCCTTGTCAACCATAATTACTGTCTAATTGAAACTTAGGAAAAATGGAGGACAGGCTTTTGAACCATGGTGCCTTTCCTTAAAACTACAGTAGTAGGCCTGGAATGAAGAGGTAAACCTCAGGGAGGTCCAGGGAAGCAGATGTGGGAGGCAGACACTTCTGGCTCTGCCACTTTCTAGCTGTGAGAACTTGCACCATTGATTTATTCTTCATGCACTTCTATTTTTTCATTTGTAAAATTGAATAACTATGTCTTCCTTCCAGCTTGGGTTAGAAATAGTATATGGACAATACCTGACAGTGAGGAGTTGCTCAGTAAAAGGTAGTGAGTATTGTTACTATTATTACCCTTCCTTCTTTTGCCCCGTCTGCTCAAGGGAGAAGTTAAAAGGAATCTGCCACTATTGTGCTTCCTTCTTTACCATCAGCTTTTCTGGAAAGCTCGTCTTGGGTGGGCCTGATTAGTAGTGAGGGCCTGAGGGAGTGGGCACTGCCTAAATCCAGAACAGCCTCCACACCCAAGACTGGATACCGAAGGATGGCTTCCCTCTCTGGGAGCTTCAGCAGTGGAACGCCCACCACTGTCTCCTCATCACCGTGCTAACCACTGCACAATGTAATGGACCTACGTTAATAGTGTGCATTTCAAATACACTTTAGGAAAAATGGACTCTGTCTTTACTTTTAACTTCTCATTATTTTAATTGTCTCAAGGTTGGTTTCTGAATAAGTTCTCCTTGTCACTTAGCCACTTTCTGATGAGTGGTGTGGAATTTTGATGGGTGGGCACTAAGGAGCCAAATTGGTCTGTATGTCATGTAGCCTGAACATCACCATTAAAAATTATATATATATATATAAAGTAGATGGATGACTAGATAGATTTTAACATATGTTTTCAGAAACCAGGTTGGTAGTCTGAAGTAAACATTTATTTCACATAATGTTTTCTTTCAGTTTATCTTAAACAGTCTGGTAAGCATTAAGATGAAATATAATGCTTTTAAAAAAATGCAATCTGATGTCATTTGTTAAAGAAAGGCAACGAAAATACTATCTTTTAAATACTACAGTAATGAAGATTCATTCAGACTTGAAACCAAGTGATAATTGTCAGAAGTGAATAACTCAGGAAGTCTTAATAAGTAGTCTAGGATTTCCAGGCAGTGATTTCCTAATACTCCCAAAGAAGGAAAGAGGAGAACTTCAGTGAGAGAAGGGAACCTGGAGACTGAAAACAAGCCAGTGTGGCCCAGGCAGCTTCTCTCCAGGCTGGTGGGTGGTGTAGCATGGGCATGGCGTATTCATCTTTCTCCACTGGGCCTCGAACACTGGGAATCACTGCAGCCTCTGGGCTAATTACAGAGACTGTTGCAGCATCTGTTTTTGCTGGGTCTGGTGCTTTCTTTCCTCAGGAAATCACAAGAGTTTTGTTGGTCAACCACATTACTGAGTGGCTGAATTTCTGGACAATTTAATATTGAGGCATTATTGTGTATATTTCCACCGTTGCTGTTTTGCGTGCTTAGAAACTTTTTTATGTGGTACCACTGAATTAGAATTTCAGCCTGTCAGGATAGAGAAGGACATTCAATCCCCAGTAGGGCCTTAGGAGAAGTCAAAACCCAGAGATAGTAACTCAGCTGCTGGCCCCTCATAGTTCAGTTTCAAAATCAGAATCAGATCCGGACCTCAGGCCTTCTGACTCACAAATACTTTACTTTTCATGTTGGTAGAATTAGGAAATGTCATGATACCAGATTTAGCATGACAAACTATTTTTCTAGCTGCTTTTCTTAGATTAGAACATAAACTTGTCTTTGGTTTTGGCTGCTGCAGACATTTTGATTTCTCCCTGTTGAATAACCTCTGGATCTCTTTCCCCCAAATGGCAGTGACCTACAGCCTAATTTGTATGATATTGAATGTCTTTGGCCCAAGCAAAGCTGGTGGCCAGGGCCATTCGTTTTTTCTTTCCTTTTCAAGAAAAGGTAACCCTACCTTGAACTTTGGGCTTCTTGTCCTGCAGAACAGCTTTACTTTTCTAGATAGTCTGAGATGATTCTGGAACCCCAAATACTCAACAGTCCAGTATTCGGCCTGCAGGAGAGAAAGTAAAGTCTCATATTCTATGAAGGTTGCAATTGGAAGGCGGCGTGATGGGGAATTGCTAAGAGAGGCTCCATCTCTTGGTGATTTACAGGGTCCTCCTGATTCTAGGCAGCGAGGGAAGGATCAAGTTGGACTCGTGTTCCTCAGCTGGGTATCCCATTTCAGGCCTGGCACTGCTATGGTGGGGCCCGGTATTTTCTCTGAAGCTTTTCAGCCTTGGCCTAGAAAAGCTGACAAAACCTTTTTTTCTTTTTCCTCAATCTAACCCCAACTAAGCAGGGATGGGAATGAAAAGACTATTAAACTGGGGCACAGTGTTTTCCATTGAATCTGTACGATTCTCGAGGAAGACAAAACCTTTGTCCTCGTGTAGTGTCACACATAGACGTTTTGTTGAATGGCATTGGATGTTTGGTGTTCTCACTTTGATGAGTCCTGAGAGTCCGGGACATCTCCTCGGCCAGAGTGTAGGCCATTGCACCCTGTTCCCGGGGTTTCTGTCTTTTAGTTTATCTCAAAGTATATTCTGAAAGGGGTTTGTGAATTTCGTTTTATGGTATGCTTTTGCCTCAAAGCATTCTATTTTCTAATACTAATTTCATGCATAAAGTTGTTTAAAATAATTGTGAGTTGATTATCCTAAACATATTAATTTTGAATAACAGGACTAACGTGACCTCACAGGCTCACCAGTGCTCACTGCCTGGGTAAGCAATGAGCTTGAGCTTTGGGGCTATGCAGACCTTAGCTCCAGGTTGGAGAAACATGTCAGGTCTCTAAACATAACTGTGAAGTGGGGAGTGTTTAAGGACTTCACTTCTGGGTATTACAGGGATTCCCTGAGGTCAGATATGCAAAGTGATAGATAGCATCGTGCATGACATGGAGTAAGTAGTCTAAACAATATTTGTAATTGTTTTCGTTTTTATTTTGGTAATTTTTACATAAACCAAGTGACAGCTGCGACTGGCCCGTTCCATGAGATATGGATAAAGTTATTTTGAACACCTTCATTCTACTCCCTTCAGAAGTCCAAAGCTTGCTCTCCCCAACCAGAATTTCTGCCAACTCCTTTGTTGGTTTGCGTTTTCGTAGTCACCTCTGACATAATGTGCCTGAATTCATTCAGGTTACAGATTGTTTCAGCATATGTTTTTGCATCTCTGTTCCATGACACAGCTGTGCAGATTTAGAACCCTCCTCTTACTTAATTATACAGCCCTCTCTAGCACATCAAGGTATTATGGTATATAACCAATTCCCCTGAAGATTTGGGGCAAAGGGAAGGTTCATAAAGCAGAAGACAGATTAGATTCTTTCTCCCCTTCCCTGGGATTATTGCACCTGGCACTTCACTACCAAATCCAACAACGCTTAAAATGAGGTGTAAATATTTTCTAAAATACACCAAAAGATGAAGAGTGTTTGTTTTGGATTATGGGACTAGGAATGATTTTCTTTTTTTCCTTTTATATTTCTGAATCTTAAAACCTTACATAAAGAAGTATATGTTTCATAATTTTTTAAAAAAACAGTTTTTAAAGCTAGGGTAACAAGCTTCATAAGATTGGAGAGACCAACATAAGCAGGATAAGTCCTTTCCCAGTGATCCTCATCTCTTTTTTCTAATCCTTTAAAACGTTATTTCTCACAAATTCCTCCTAATGGGAGTTATTTTTTTTCCTGTGTGAATCACAATTTGAGATGGCCCTCATTGGCAACATTAATAGGTTTCTTTCTTGAAAATATCTTGACATGCCAGTTGCTTCTGGAAAGCTCTTTGTATGCTTTGGCTCTTTGCTGCTCTGGGATGGAGTTTGAGTGGCCAGGCTGTCCCCCTCTGGCTTCGGCCCAATCCCACCCTTCCTTCTGCAAGCAGTAGAACCTCTACTTTCTCAGCTCTCCTGAGCGCACTCCTCCCGCTGCTGCTATGGCTTCTGAGGCCAGTGCTCCCGGGACCACGCCTGCTAAAGCCACCAGCCTCTTCCAGGTTCCTGAATTCAATGCGCATTTTAAAGTTCTTCTCTTACTTGATCTCTCAGCAGTGTGTGGCATACACACCCTTTCTCTCTTAAACCGCTGAGTCTGCGCACCTTCCCTAATGAGTCTGCGCACCTTCCCTTAACAGTACGCTCTCCTGATGTTCCTCTTAATTGACCATTCCTTCCTAGTTTGCTTTTCTGATTCCTTTTCTTCCATCCAACCTTTAAATGTTGGATTTCCTCAGATCTCTTCTCACTCTACATCAGGGGTGTCCAAACTTTTTTCAACGTTTTTTACCAAGGACCATATGCGGTAAAATACACAAACAGCCGGACCACTCAATCGAGGTGAAGTACGTATTGCCTCACCTGGTTTATTTACGTAAACTAAATATATTTTTGGAATTTGCTGCGGGCCAATTAACAATGGATTGCGGACCGCAGTTGGCCCGCGGGCCGCAGTTTGGACACCCCTGCTCTACATGCTCTCCCCAGGTAACTAACCTCTTTAGGTCTCATGGTTTCAGATATCATTTATATGCCAATGACTACAAACTTAACTGCATTGCAGCAAATCTAAAACCTTAGTGATTGTAAGATGCACCAAGATATTATGTACCACAAAGAAAGACAAAAACACTGCCAATTAAATGACACAATGGTGTCTTACCATATTAATCATAAGATGCATTCCATTTTCAGAAATAAAAAATGTACACCCAGGACATAAAAAAAATGTACGCCCCCAAATTAATGATATACTGTAATGTGTTTTGCATAGATGAACTGCCATTTGCAGAGCGTGAATACCTGCTTTGTCTTCAATATGGAGTTCCTAGGAACATGCAAATGAATTGAAATAACTCTGTCTAGAGAAACTGGTAGTTTCCTATGAGTCATATCTCTCCAAGTACGAAAGAAACCTTATTACCGTATGGTTTATCATGTGTGTTAATGAGATGGAATAAATCTAGCCAAACAATGAGGCAAAGTTATTAAATCAGTGGGTCTTTAAGATGGTGCCAAAACTCTTGAGATTTATTTCATTTTATCTAGATTTGACGACTAGAGTCACCGTCAAGAATGTTCTGGCTATCTTAGAATGAACTGCAACAACATCCAAAGTTAAAAAGAAGACATGGAAAAATCTCATTATTACTCTAATCTACCACCATCTGTGAACCTTGTTCAGTTCCACTGAGGTTTTCTAAAAATAATCGAAGTGGTATGGCTTCCTTCACTTCTATAGGAAGAATGATCCATAGTAAATATTTTAAAGACTTCTTTAAAGATTAAGAAATCTATTATAATTATTGATAACATAGGACTAAAGTAAAAAAACAAATATTTATCCAAATACATATTAAAAAGACATAACGTTTGTTCCTGATTTTCAAAAGTCAAAACTCTTAGTAAACTAATAACTCACTTCCATAATGTGATTTTAAAATAGTGTCAACATCAAACCCAGTGGTAAATATTGGAAGCAGGTGCATATGAAAAGATGCTCAACATCATTAGCCATCAGGGAAATGCAAATCAAAGTCACAATGAAATAACATCTCACACCTAGTAGGATGGTTGTAAAAGCAGATTATCACAAGTGTTCGCAAAGGTTGGGAAAACTGGAACCCTCGTACAATGGTGGTGGGAATATAAAGTGGAATAGCCACTTTGGAAAACAGTCTGCGAGTGTCTAAAAAGGTTTAACAAAGAGTTACCATCTGACCCAGCAATTCCATTCCTTGGTGTATATGTATGTACCAGGTCAGACAATTAAATTCGTGAACTCATCCTAGAAAAAATGCTACATACCTCATTGTTGAATACCATTATGGTCACTTTCAAAGTACTCCCCTTGGGAATCTATTCACTGATGCCAGTGCCTAGTCCGCCCTTCACAGCATTTTGGAACTCTTTTTCTGAAATGGCCATCAGAGCTGCCATCGTATTACCCTTGATGTCCTGAATATCATCAAAATGTCTTCCTTTCAATACTTCCTTTATCTTCAGGTAAAGAAAGAAGTCATTGGGGGCCAGATCAGGTGAGTAGAGAGGGTGTGCCAATACAGCTATTTGTTTACTCGCTAAAACTCCCTCACAGACTGTCCCGTGTGAGCTGATGTATTGTTGTGATGCAAGAGCCATGAATTGTTGGTGAAAAGTTCAGGTCGTCTAACTTTTTCACACAGCTTTTTCAGCACTTCCAAATGGTAAACTTGGTTAACTGTTTGTCCACTTGGTACAAATTCAAAATGAATAATCCCTCTGATATCAAAAGACGATTAGCAACCTCGTTGCAATACGTTCGCGAACTTCATTGTCAGACGTTGTATACCCAAGAGAAATGAATACCCATGTCGTCACAAACACTTGTACAAGAATCTTCATAGCAACATTATTGACAGTAGCAAAAAAGTAGACGTAACCCAAATGTCCATCAACTGACAGATGGATAAATAAAATGTGGTGTATACATATAATGGAATATTATTTGGCAATAAAAAGAAACGAAGTACTGATAAAATCTCCAATGGATTAACTTGAAACATAGATTGAAAACATGCTACTAATTGAAAGAAACCAGTCACAAAGTACAATATAGTGTATGATTCTGTTTATATGAAATGTCCAGAATAGTCAAATCCACAGAGACAAAAAGTAGAATGTTGGTTGCCTAGTGCTGAGGTGGTTGGAGGAGAAATGAGGGGTGACTGCTAATGGTTACAAGGTTTCTTTTTGGGGTGATAAAAAATGTTTTATAATTGATCGTGATAATGGTTGCACAGTGATGATATACACAGAGCTTAATGGTACTTAAAACCGTTGAATAGTACATTTTAAATGGGTGAATTGTATGGTATACGAATTATAGCTCAATAAAAGTGTTATTGAAAAAAATAAACAAAAACAACATGAGTGACTGACTGCTGTTAGCACTGTTGCTTACTGTTATTCTCAATGCCCTGTTTCCCCGAAAATAAGACCTAGCCGGACAATCAGCTCTAATGTGTCTTTTGGAGCAAAAATTAATATAAGACCCGGTCTTATATTATATTATATTATATTATATTATATTATATTATATTTTATTATATTATATTATATTATACCCGGTTTTATATTATAGTAAAATAATACCGGGTCTTATATTAATTTTTGCTCCAAAAGACACATTAGAGCTGATAGTCCGGCTAGGTCTTATATTCGGGAAACACGGTGTCATTAACCAAAGGGAAAAAAGAGGTATAAATACTAGAAAGGAAGAGACAAATTATTACAGAAAATATTCCTCTCAGAACATCCATGAGACTTTTTTGAAAAAATTATTAGAATCAGTTTGGTAAAGAGGCAGTTATAAAACACACATAAAAATTAGGCCAGAGGCTACTATCCTTACTATAGAAACAGTTCTTATGAATATATAAGAAGTGATGATTGCCTAGTAGGAAAGTAAACCAATGATATGAAGATGATTTCAAAAAGAGACAGTGAACAAACTTATGAAAGAATGTGGAGCACATCAGTAACAAACGAAATACTTTTTTCAAACCGTGAGCTGATAGGTTAAGGACGCTGTTCTTAAACGGACATCTTAAACTTACATAGCCATTCATAACATACAAGGCCTCAGGAATTATACAACCACGCCAGAGTGAATGGTATGACTAAGGAAAATATTTTAAATACCTAATCTTTTATTTACCTCATTATATCCCTGGAAATGGGGAAGAAGTGGGATGGCATCCTTATGTGCTCTTTTCTGAAGGCTGGTTTGGTTCAAAGGGCTGGGAGGAGACTGAGGCTTTGGATGTCTTGAGTGCTGTTTGCCCTTGGAGTTGTCCTGAGGCGTGCTCGTCAGATCCGCTACCCTCCTAGGTCTTCCCTGGAGCCATTGAGAAGCTGCGGACTCTCCAGTTACACCAGGGCCACAGCTTCTACATTAGGCTAAAGAATGGAACAAGTAGAATTCACTAATCCCTCAGCTGCCTCGTGGAAGCAAGAAAGCATCCTGACTTGAGGGATGAGGGTTGAGCCAGTGTCTGTAGGTGGTTGCTCTTTAGCAGTAGTAGCTAGAAGCATTGCTGAGTATCCCATCATTACACTCATGTTCATCTGGCTCTGCCTTATTAGTCAGCATTGCTTCAGCTTTCACTTGCCCAGTCGAGATTGTCTTGTCATTCCCATTACATCTCCATCCGACTGCACATAACCTTGCAACTGCTTTGCATACAAGAGTTGTATGCTTGATAAAAATTGTTTCCAGAAAACTCTCCTAACAGTTCAAATTCGCTCCATGGTGAGACTTCCATTTATTAGAGGGATTTAATTATAAATGAATGTGAGCATCTTAATTTGGGAGATTTTCCTTGTAAACATGCAGAACATTTCTCTGACACTTTTTGCTCCCAGATGTGTATTTATTAATACATTTCATGCTCATTTATGTGGAAGCAGACAACCTTGAGACCATTTTTACAACTGAGAGACACATACGCATAGACAAATATATGCTATCTTTTTAATTGAGAACTTCATACATGGTTATTGTGTAAACTCAGAACTTCGATGCCCATACACTTCTTGCCTTAAATTAGAATTATGTAATTATAATGAAATAAAAATGCCGACCTATTTAAAATACAGAAAGGGTATCCTTAATGAATAGGATTTATAAATCTTTTGTGGTACATTGAATGGTATGTTTAAGTAATGGATGAATTTTTATCTTTTGATATACAGAATCATATTCTAAGATCTCATTAAGGGGCAAATTTTGTTTGTTATTGGGAAATTCTCAAAATTATATTTTAGATTAAGTACAAGATTACCTGCTTGTTATTTACTTTTGTGCCTACCTATTGTGCTTTAGTATAACTGTCAAACTGATTTCTCTAGGTTGAAAATGTCCGCTTGGTAGATCGAATATCTTCTAAAAAAGCAGCCCTAGGTACTTTGTATTTGACGGCTACTCATGTCATATTCGTGGAAAATGCAACTGACACAAGAAAAGAAACATGGGTATGCATTCCTTCTTTTGAACTTTACATGTTTTCCATTGTTTGAAATAAAAAGTTTGAGTCTCCATTCTTTTGTTTGTCCTCAGGGCGCAGGGAGTGGGTGTTTGGTGTTTGCATGTTCAAAGGACTGTTTCTGGAATGTGACCTCTGCCTTTTCTGTACAGAGTCAAATCTCCTTGATCTGCTTATTCATTTTAAACACCAATTATTTGGCCATCTTCTAAGATAGAAATAGCCAGTGCTTCCTGTCAAAGCTGACAAGTAGTGATTCAATAATGTCAATATTCCAGATACAGTCGTTTTACTATATTGTCTCCACTTTTCTGATAATTTAAAAATCAAAAAAAGAAAAGGAAAGCTATGAAAGAGCCCCATTGTAAGGTATGTCTGCTACTTAATATTGAGACCATTAGATATTTTTTATTTTAGATAGCCACCCAACTAGGAGAGTAGGACCAGAGCCAGAGTCCCTGAATTATGGATTTTGCCTTTCCTGTATTCTGTAGACATGGTTATGTTTTTAGCAGAAGGTGGCAGAGACGACGTGGGGAGAAATTTAAAGAAAGAAATGCTGCCATTGAGGACTGAGCAGAGACCCTCCTGAAACACCAGAAATGCCCTTCAGTATGATTTCCTTTAAAATAAATGTCTTCTGCAGCCTGACTGATCACCAACAGCTTAGAAAACAACAAGCTCAGCTTGCTATTGAACTCCGGCATTCCATGTGGATTCAGGAGCATGGCGGCTCCTCCCAGCTGAGTCATCTGTAACTTTTGTTGATCGCGAGATTTATTTTACTAACTTCTCATGATCTTAGTTAACTTTAGCTATTCACTGCAATCAACATTTGACTACCAAAATATTTTTCCCTTACTTGCACTTGCACAAAATTGTATGCGGAATAGTTGGCTTCAAATAATTAGCCTAGTTATCAGAAAGTTTGGCGTTGACAAATACAATGATAAATTTAGACTGTTGGTTCTTTCCCAAAACATCCCAGTTCTTGTCATCTGAGTGCAGTGTTGAGCCAGCTGAAGGTTGGGGAGTGTTTCTTGTCTATCTGTGTGTCTCCGAGGTCTGTGTTAGTCCTTTTCATATTTATCAGCTATTTGTGCTTAGCTTATCTACATTAACCTTTGGTTGTAGATTCTTCACAGTCAGATTTCCACCATTGAAAAGCAGGCAACAACGGCTACTGGATGCCCTCTGCTTATTCGTTGCAAGAACTTCCAGCTATTACAACTCATCATACCGCAGGAGAGAGACTGTCATGATGTGTACATTTCTCTGATACGTCTTACAAGGCCAGGTAGGGCAACTCGGTGTTCAGTATTGACCCTCTCTTAAAAAGTTCACAAATCACGTTCAAGAAATTTGTATAGTACTTGAGAATTATATAGTGTTTTTGGAATTATATGTTGTCCGAGGCCTCAGATGAGGCCAAGAAATCTGAATGGTATAGTTCCTTGTCTTTTAGGGTCTCCCTCTGAGTTGTAGACTGTATGAACCTCTTTCGTTGTTCTTAGTATTCACTTTTTCTCAGTGGGGGTTATAGTGTGATTTCCTTTCAGAGTGAAATCATCTTAAAATTATTTCCTTTTGATACTCTGATAATTGAACTACCTTGATTGAAGTCTAAGACCAAACTGACAAATTGTTTTGTGTGGAAAACATTGATTTCAAACAATTCTAGTGCAATTTTCTCTCTCTTGGGGCCTTTAAGGTTTGGTTTCTGTTGCTTTTTGATAGTAATAGATGTTTCACAAGATTAGTATCAGTGAATATTGAAGGTATGTTGTTGATTCTTCTCAACAGAACCTCCTTAAGTTTCCTGGGAAGAATGTTTGGTCAATTTGAAAAGTATGAGGTGTGATCAAAAGATATGGTGAATGTTTAAATTAAAAAAAAATCATTACAGTAAAAGACACATTGCCATTTATCTCCCTCAAAATACTCCCCCTCGCTTCTAACACACGTACCAATCCCATCGTTCTTGCTATGTTCTGAAGCAGTTCTGGAAGTTCTCTTTCATGAGCGTCTTCAGTTATACTGTCATGGCTGCCTCGATGTCCTGAATCGATTCAAAATGTTTTCCTTTCATGGTCATTTTGACTCTGGGGAAGAGTCAGAAGTTGCAGGGTGCCAGATCCGGTGAATAAGGTGGATGAGGAGACACCGTAATGTTTTTAATTGACAGAAATAGCCCTACAAGAAGCGATGTGTGACATGGAGCCTTTCCGTTGTGATCACAAAATACAGTGAGTGCGGCTGCCAAATGCCATCCAATAGAAAGGTAGGGATCTTCAATATGGGAAGCAGCTCTTCAAACCTTAGTAACAGTGTATGACAAGTTTTAATCTGTTCGGTGTAGTCAGTCAGGTGTGAGCTACAGTTGAGAGAAAGTGTGTTTTAAAGTGTGCCGTAAATCATCCTCCATCATGACAACACCCCGTGTCATACATCGCTTCTGGTATACAGCAATTTCTGTCAAATAAAAACATTATGGTGTGTCCTCATCCACCTTAGTCACGGGATCTGGCACCGTGGGACTTCTGGCTCTTTCCCAAAGTCAAAATGATTCAGGACATCAAGGCAGTCACGACAGAGTAACTAAAGACACTCATGAAAGAGGCTTCCAGAACTGCTTCAGAAAGTGGCAAGAATGATGGGATAAGTGTGTTTGAAGCGAGGGGGAGTATTTTGAGGGGGATTAATGACAATGTGTCTTTTACTGTAACAATAATCTTGTTTTTATTTAAACAACATTCACCGTATTGTTTGATCACACCTTGTATGTACTCTCAGCTACTCTCATTATATCTCTTTTCTTGGGTCTTCAGATTTCTAGCTTACTACACATTTCTAAAGAAGTGTTTCTTGTTCCCTGTGTGGCTTGTGTGAGCTGTGGGTTTCTTTTACTTGAAAGAAATACACGTCTAAGTTTTTTTGGAGAATACAGTGAAAAGACATCATTTATATAAAAGTAATATCCATGGTAGTGACACCCAGAAGTCATTAATAAGGAAATAGCATATGGGCTTGTAGTTACTTTGCTAAATGCTTTGTGACTTGGGACAAGAAGTTTGATTATAAACTCATCAAGGCGTTTGGTTGGTTTATAGGCGTCCTCAATTTCTTATATGACCATATCTATAGATAGCTAAGAACTAAAGTTACATAATTTGAATGATGCCAGGGAGCTGTGAGAATCTGATGATTTTGACTTTATTTGCTCCTTTTTCAAGGCAGCTTTTCATCTTAGTGTGTTGAAAAAAAACTGCAGAGGTAGCCAGAAAAGCAGTTGAACTTTTTAGAGGGGGCACTATAATTGGAACAGAGTTCTGGGAAGATGTACGTTAGGTTGTATGCAACCGAGAATATGAGGACAGTTGTGTGCCAGTAGTTTCTGTGTCACTGGGTAATAAATGTGCTCTGACCAGATTAATGAGATTTAGGAATAGTCCAGAGACCTGGGAAAGGGCTAAGCAGCTGGAAGATCACAGTGGCAGTGAGGGCTCTGGCCCCCGATGACAACCAGCGCCAAGACTTGCATTGTGAGGTTCCCCAGGGAGGAAAATCACTGTGTTCCACAATTTTAAAAATAAACACTTTTTCATAAAGTTGAAGTTTTAGGAGTTAGGTACTAGACTTGGAGGCCAAAGAAGGAAAACATAGTAATTAATTAAAGCCATTACCTTAACAGATTTTTAAAAGCCACCAGAAGTTTGAAACATTGGAATTAGAAATGATAGTTCACATAAAACATAGTACTGTAATAAGTGTGGGAAGATGACACAGAACCTAAGTACTTTCGCAGTTTAATGTTAAAGGCAATGCTAAAATTAGGACAGATTACAGCCCATAGCCTTGGAATCAGCATTTTGAATCTGGGTGGAGTTGGGGAAATGTAGAGAGGGTCTCAACTAGGGTTAGTAGAGGCTTATCCGAACCATCTGAGGATCTTTTACAAAATATACCTCACACTCCTCTAGGTATACCAGAAGAGAGGCGGGTGTGTGTGTGTGTGTGTGTGTGTGTGTGTGTGTGTGTGTGTATGTGTGGTATATTTTGAATTCTAGTGGCACAATATAGCTCTCTGTGGTTATTCCGGTTAGTCACCAACACAAATCTCATATTTTCAGCTTCCCTCATGGACAGAGCTAACCACAAGGTCCTATAGAGGACTTTTTTTTTTTTTTTTTTGTAAAAAAGAAGAAATGTTTGGGAGTTCATTTAAGTCAAGGCCTATGAAGGAGATATTTTCAAAGTTCTTGATAGTCTCTCTTCCCTGAATTAGTATTTCTGAGATAAGGGTAAAAATCAAATTACTAAAAAATTTGGTGAGATTTTATTGGTTTGCCTTTTGTATGAATTAAGATTTATAAGAATTTGTTCATGGACTATAAAGATCCCAGTAAAAAAAAATAATGTAAGGGTAAAGGCAGTAAACGTCTTAATTTTTAGTAAAGAAATAACCTAGGTTAAAATAATGGTGTGGCCCAGATGAGAAAATAAGTTAATACCATAAATCCAATGTACTAGTGAGGGCTTCCATTTTTCCCATGTTCCTTCTTTTCGTCTCCCTCTAATTTGCCTCCTGCTGTTTATTTTTGTAGCAATTATCATTCCCTCTGTAGTGTCTGTGGGCCCTTTAGTGTTTAAATCCTCTTTTGTTTATTTTCACATTTTTACTAAACTATTTTTTCAGTTCATCTTAGTCCCCAATTCTTCTATTCACTATGATTTTTAAAATCTCCTAATTGCTTCATTTGACATTTCACAGCGCTTGTCTAAGTCATTGCTGTTTAAGCCGTTTTCACAGTGGTGATTTCCTTTACAGTGAGGCTAGTCTCTGGGTCCAGCAGTCCTTTCCCACTAAGCATTAGCGTCCACAGTCCTCATGCTTCATTTGAGCGTTTGTTTGTTGAAAATAGACAGGAAAGTCCTTAGGACTTTTATTTTAAATACACAGAATTCAATAATAGCTGTGTAAAATGGTTTTCAAGTTCATTTATTTTAAGGTGCCTGAAATAAGCAGAAGGTTTGGAGCAATTTAGCTTTCTTTTGGGTCTAAAAAACCCCACATTTTTGTGTCTTTCTGATGACTTTTCCGTTCCCTTACCCACCCTTCACATTCTGCTAATGCTGATTCATGTTTGTTTCTCCTTTAGATTTTTTTTGAAACAATTTTTTTTGTAAGGGAAAAGTCAATAATATAGTTTTATTATTTAGGTTTTACATTGGTCGTTACAAGTTTCTTTTTGATTTTTAAAGTGCTTTTGATTTTCATATTAAATTACCTTTTGTTTCTCCCAGTTAATCTATAATGAGAAGGAATCTACCCCACCCCCCATATTTTTTCCCCTAAATATTATGTTTTCATAACCTTTATCCTGAAATCTGGGCAACAAACTAAATTATTTTTCTTTCTTCCCTAATTGCTTTGTTTTACCCATAGCTCTCTTATTTGGTGCCATGAACACCCCTTCCCTTTTTTTATGGGAAGGAATCAGTAGAAATTGGCTACAGAGACAGGGCCATTTGTGGACTTGGTGATTCCAGGATGGTGTAAATCTCCAAGAATTAGGAAGTGGGATTATCTGTGAGTGAAGGAGTGGATGAGAGCAATTGATGTTGAAGTGATCATAGTGGCGCGTGCCTCCCTCTATTAAGGGATGCACGATGAACAACAGTGCCAGAACAAAATAATGCCAGTCAAAACATGCACCTCTATGTTTGGGTCTGGCTTAGGCTGTCTGCTTAGTTCTGAGACACTGATTTGGCTTTTTTAGAAACATACACCAAATGCTACTCGTTAATTTAATGTAGTATTTTAGAAATTGTCATTTTCCTTTCTAAATAGAGAGAAAAGCCTTTAAGCCTGCCTTTGTTTAGCAATTACATGATTTAAGTAGGTCAATAAAGTGAATACTAGAATGACTTCCACTTTTTCAGAAAACAGGTGCACATTCAGTTTCTTTCCCCAGCCTAAGACGTGTTGACTATTTGCTTCTTACTGGAGGAGCTCTTGTGTCCTCCTAGTAATGGGGCCCTGGTGGTGAGGCCTTAATTAATTGCACCTCATGTTGAAACCTGCAGTCACTAACTGCTAACGATGTTTTGTGTTGGATGTGATAGCCCAGACTGTGGGACGCGAAAAGCCAGTGGAATATTTAACACGTCTGTTTTAGGAGTGGATGACAAATCAGGGATTTGCCCTTCCTAACACAGACAGATAGTTTCTCTCCGTGCTGACAGATTCTGTGAAGAATCTATTTCACATAGTCTACTCTTGGTTTGAACTTACCTTCCTGCCAATTACTGAAAATTCTGCCAGGTATTTCACAGGAGATGAAGGGGAGGGGAACAGAATACTGTAAATGGGAAATAGTAAACTTCGCACCTGTGTTAATGGTACCTTCTAATGTCTCCGAGTAGGCAGTCCTCAGCTGAAGGCTTCCCCTGGGCTGGCCTCTGGGTAGGAAGCTTGTCCACATTAACGAACTGAGCCCTGACTGACAAAAGTCTAGGTTTCTCTGCCCACATGTAGAATGATACTTAAATTGGGCTGGAGCTACGGTTGGTCACCCTTTTCCTTAAAAATAACTGAAAGAAAAAAATTGTGTAATTTCAGTGGCACCCCATTCTAATGTATCCCTGTTCAAGAGTGATCTTCTCGATGCCTGTTATAAACTATTCTTGCTTTAATTTAGGTACAATTTCCTTGCCTCTTCCCAATGACAAGAAGCATGAGCCCCCACACAGAAAACTATCAGTAGTCATAGAATTTGTTTCTTTTACTACCTTTAAACCTATTTGTAAATATTTAACAAAGAGAACTTAACTTGCATTATTACTCCATATTCATTAGGTCTTCTTTCACTGAGGGAACTGAGGCTTTCTCAAGAGGTTCTTTTGGCATCTTAAACAAATTGCATTTGCGGTTAACATTATGATATCAGAAGCTTGAGTCATGAAAATGGTACTTAGTGATGGAAAAGATGTGTCAGTGTCAAGCCAACTGTTCCCAGAACAGAATCTTAATTTTATATGCTGTCTGCTCAATTAGCTAAGATAAAAAGACATGCTTTCTGCTGAACGTTATCTACTCTGTGTTTCTGTGTGCATATACCTATTTGTGTATATCTTCTTATTTGCTTAAATCATCAGTAATCTAAATTTTGAAGTTTACAAACATGACATCAAGAGAGACTGAAATAGAATATAGATTATTTATCGCACTGATATGCCACAGTCTTCAATATGCTGAAGCGTTCATGTCCAAGGAAAAGTCTGGTACTTCAAATATGATCCATATCTTTCTTTTTGCTTGTAAATGAGTCATCTCAATAGTAATCACAACACACTGAATTTTGATCTCAGGCTGCCTGTGTGTAACCGTGGCCTTTTGCTGGGGTGAGATTCTTTACAGGGCCTGATACATACATTCAGAAGAATTAAATTGTCCAAGCTAAATGCCATCAACAGATTAAGGAATAAATGTGGGGACCTAAGAAAACTGTGAGGAGAAAGAAATCTGTGGGAGAAAAACAGGAAGATCAGGGGGATGGAACAAGGAAAGAAAAGATACAAAAGAGGTCCATCTGGGGAGAAGAGAGAAGGACCTGCCCTGGAGGAGCACTATGTGTGGGGAGTAGGAGTATGTGCTGTACAACCAGATTGTCTAATTTAAATCCAGACTCCCCGTTTACTAGCTGTGTGACCGTAGGACCATTCCTCAACCTATCTTTTCTTCAGATTTCTCTTCTGTAAAATGAGGCCCATCATGGTCCCTACTAGATGGAGTATACATTTAATTAGAACAAATCTGGGATGAAACAAAGGTTCAGTGCATTATCTGCCATGATTTATTATCACCAGAAGCGCTTAGGCCTTCACTATCCAATATGGTAGCCACTGGCCACATGAGGCTGTCGAGAGCTTGAAGTGTGGCTAGAATAAACTAAAACATGCTGGTAAGTGTGAAATAGGGAATTTCAAAGACAGTACAAAACAAAATACATAAAATATCAATACATTTTATATTATGTACATGTTGAAATGAAAGTACTTAGGATATATTGGGCTAAATAAAACATATTAGTAAATTTTCATTGTTCCTTTTTAGTTTTTTAATGTGACTATAAGGATATTTTAAATGACATGTATGACTTGATTACATTTCTGTTGGACAGCACTGGCCTAGATGCTTCCTGCATCAAAGAAAACCAGAACAAGAAAACCAAATCTTAGATCTTATTGGTAGTGGTGGTGGTGGGTTTGGGTCTGGCCTCACAAGCATAAAAGGCGATGCATAAGGACAAAGATATCTTGGCAGAAATTGAAAGAAAACTTTCATCATACATCTTTCAACTTGCCCCTCAGGACCAGCGTGCCATGCACTACGAATTGATATTTTTATATGAATCCTATAAATATTGTATAAGCAGTACAATTATGGCATTTAGGTAGTTGTTGAAAGTGCAAATGTTTTCAGTACAAACATTTAAATATATTCTACAGCTTTTTCAACTGTTTTCCTTGTTAATACCATGAGCACCAAAATGTGGCGGTGGCCTAGCCCTCTGTCTACCTCCCAGATGCCCTCCCAAATCCAAGCTCGATAGACATAAACAAATTGAATTCTTGATGTCTAATGACTACAAGCATTCCTAATTAATATTTATGCTCTGTATCTTACGTGGTCTGGAAAATATGTTTGCTTTCAAAAGCAACTTAAAAAAAAAGTGCAAAATGGAGAAGGCCTTGTTTCTAAAGTGAAAGTAGCTCTTGCAAAGTTGAATCCAGTTGGCCCAAGGTCTTCGTGTGGTTGCTGGGAGGAGGTGGGTGACCCTGCCCACAGAGATGAGGTGATCCTGGGAGGTTCCAAGGGGGGAGGAGCTGGGCTGGCCTTTCGGTGTGGTCCAGCCCAGACAGAGTTGTTTGGGGGAGATTTGGTTCTGGCTTTCGTTGAGCTTGATTATGCTTTATTCTCCCTTTTCTTGCAGTGAAATATGAGGAGTTATACTGCTTTTCATTCAACCCCAAGCTGGATAAAGAAGAAAGAGAACAAGGCTGGATGCTGATTGATCTTAGTGAAGAATACAAGCGCATGGGCCTCCCTAATAATTATTGGCAGCTCAGTGATGTGAATAGAGACTACAGAGTAAGTGGCAGCATTTAGTGAAAGCCAGATAATTAATCCACATGAAATTATGGTTTCACGTAGCTTAGCCTGACTTCTGCTTGATCTCCTTTAGTTTTTATAGCTCTTGGTAGACACAAATATGTCGATTTCTAAATCTCTCTTGGCTATATTTCCTACCTTCTAGTATCAGAAAGTTTGAACAAAGGGATCTCAAAGACCATCCCCTCCACACTCTTCCTCTAATGGTTGAGGAAATAGAAATCCAGACAAGCCCATCAGCAGACCTCATGGCCAAGCAGTTAGTGGGAGAGCCAGCCAAGACCTCTTCTCCCATTAAGTCTTTTTATAGCACAACGAGTGATTAGTGGGGAAGTCGCAGAGACGCTGATGGCAGTTTGGCACCAGCTCCTCTGTACTCTCTGAACTCTTGATTGGTACACAAGGTCACCAAGAGACTTCCCTAGAGAAATGTGTCTACACTTGCAGAAAGGAATATGGAGAGGGAGGGAAATGGGAGTGGCAGAACTAATTCCATATACTCTAAGCCCATAATGATGGGTTTAGAAATCAGTGTTGATTTCCCTGTTAATTTTTTAAATATTTTAAGTAATAAAAGTAAGAACATTGCAGAGAATTTATAAAAGCGAGACAAAAGAAAAAACAAAGGAAATGAAAGAACCCACCATCCATTGCCCTGACATTTTTTTTATTAGGTTTTGAAATTTTCCCTCAGATTTTTTTTCTCATCTGCATAGCTTAGCAACTTTTTTATTCTATAAGTAATGAATTTCATTGTTAAAAATGAGAAAATATAGAGGAAAAAGAACTGTTCAAATTTGTGTAACAAAAATGGAATCATACTACATATGCCTGTGTTCTGCCTTTCTTCAAGAGCATATTGTATTTTCCTGTCAATATATATTTTATATTATTTGAAACATTATATATTACATAATATGGCTAAATTACATTCTATCTACCTAACCTCCAATTTTTAGACATTTATATTATTGCTATTTTTTTATTATTTTAAATAACATAGTGAGAATATCCTGGTACCTATACCTTTGTCCACATTAAAATACTTTATTTTAAAGACAGATTCCTAGAGGTGGAACTTCTAGTTCAAAAGTTTGACACACATTTTTGGACATATTGTCAAAAAGAACTGCAGAAAGGTTAGACCAGTTCATATAAATTCTCAACATTTATGTATGAAAATGCTTGATCCTTGGGACCCGCACTAGTCAAGAGATTATTTCTTCAAAATATCTTTTGACAACTTAATAGTGGGACAAGTGATTTCTCATTTAAACTTAATATGCATGCTTTGACCAGAAGCTTTGGCAAGAAGCTTTATATGTGCTGATTGACCATTTATGTCTTAGCTCCTGTTAATTGATAATTTCTGGTCACATATTTTGAATGCTGATTATTTTCTTCATCTTAGCATAAGGATTTTCTATATTGTTACACAGTATTCATATCAGTCAGTTAAATGACCATAAAACATTTCATCAAATGAAAGTAACATAATATACTTAAGTATTCCCAATTATTAGACGTTTAGATTACTCATTTCTATAACCATGTGACTTTATTAACTAATCATATAGTTAAATTTTGAAAAAATATCAATCTGGTCGGTGTGCAATGGGTCTCAGTGTGGTGTTATTTGCACACCTTCATCACTAGCAAATTTGAGCTTGTGTTTATTGATGATTCAAGTCGACTCTTCTGTTAATTGCTTATTCATATTTTTCATCTTTTTTTTTATAAGGTTGTCTTTTTCTAATTGATTTGTAAAAGTTCCTTATATACTCTATATAATAATCTGTTCTCATTTATATGTGTTGCAAATATCTCCTCTTAGAAGATAGTTATATACTGTTCCTAGTGCATCTTTTGATTCTCAGAAGTTTTGAGTTGTCAATCTTTCCCATTTGTTTCATGTTTTAGCATATATATTTTTTTAAATCCTGGTATATTTGCTAACGATACAATCTGACACTATATAATTTCCATAATTACATTTTTAATAATTATGGTTATTATAGTTTTGTAATAAATCTTGGTATTTTACAGGTCAGGTCCTTTCACATTGTTCTTCTGAATATCTTGAATTTATAGATTATTTGGGATAGAGTGGATGTTTTCATGATACTGAATTTTCTTCATACTTACACTTAAATCTGACAACCATAACCTTACACTGTAAGTAGGCATTTGGGGTCTTTTTGTCTCATTCATTATACAGTATCTTACTAATGGAGTCAGATAGTTTGTTCTCACGCTAAAGCTGACATTTGCAGTGAATTTTTAGCCTTGAAATGAAAGAAAGAAAAACGCAAGTTTAGTAAAGAAAATTGGAATTGGATGTCCTTTTTTAAAAAATATGATACACCCTTGGGTGAGGAAGAAAATCTTGGGGAATAATATTTTCTTGGGAAAGGAGGTTCTTCCTATTTTTGATGAGATTTTTTTCTTCTTCTAGAATTAGCACCACAAACATGACTCACATTTAGTCACTTAAGTCCCACACTGTAGAGACTGCAAAACATGAGTTACTCAGCATTTCTTCTCAAAAGTAGCATATGGCAAACCAAAACTAACAATGCACAAATTGTGTTGAAACAGGAAAGATGAAAACCTAGGGAATTTTCTGATTTTACAAATATTGAAATAGGAAGAAAGATGATGTACCCTTATTTATTACCAATTTAGAAATACACTGAAAGTTGTTTCTTTCAAAAAATGTCTAATAGTCATTTGAGAAGGTTGTGTCTTCATCTATTACTTGGGCTTTTAACCTCATGGTTGAGAAAATGTTTACTTTTTCCTTTTTTTCCAAGAGTTCTTTCTTCCCACAAATTCTTTGAGGTAAGTGGGGCTGGTGATGTCATCTGATGGGGAGGAAGCTGTTGCCCATGGTGGAAATAAAACCATACATGGAGTACAAAAACTTAGGTTCCAGAACCACTTCTGCCATTTTCTACTTGTGATAATTATTATTATCATAAATATCATCTCTATCGTCATTACTATTTTCCCTTTTTATAAGACACTGTGAATGGTAATCTAACTCTCTAAACTAAGATGCTTTTGTACCTAACTCTTGAAATTGTCTTTATTTAAATAAAATAATTGACATTCATTACTAGGTTAAAATTTTAATCTACTTCTCTTGGAATAAAGTGTAAAGTATAATTCAAACCAGTCATTTTTTAAAAATTTTGTTTGTGTTAGGTCTTTACAGCTATGGTTTTTCTTTTTAAAGTTTATTGGGGTGACAACGATTCGTGAAGTTACGTAGTTTTCAAGTGTATAATTCTGTAATGCATCATCTATAGATCACATTGCTATGTTTTATGTGTTATGTATTATTTTATTTATACAGAGGCTGCCAAAAATGTCTACACATTTTAAGAAAGGAAATTAGTGTTATTAAAATTGTAACACTCAATATATACCAATAACAAAAGATGAATACAAGTCACATGTATGCATTTTTTTTGGCACCCCCCCGCCAGCATATAAGTCATTTTATGCTGCTCATACCTTCTTCTCCCCATTACATTGTAAATTCCTTGAAATAAAATTTAGGACGTAAATATTTAAGAAGAAAGTTGTCTACGTAGGTGTAGCTCAGTTCCTTACAATTCACTTTCATGCTCAGTTGAGTGATTAGTCCTCAATAAGTACAGAGGTCTGATTAAGATGTCGTGGATACCATCGCAGATGGATCTTCCCCTGCAATGGAAGATTCATTGACTGGAAGGTTATTAGCAGGTCAACAAACATCAGTAGTCCTGGGAATGCGAAGTTCTAGAGGTCAACAACTCTTTTGTGTTTATTACTGCCCTAGCGCCAAACATAATGCCTGGAGCATAATAAATATTCAGTAAAAACTTGTTTAGTGAGTGAAAGAATTAACAAAAAAAGATTCCTCTTGGCAAGGCCAACCAAGACATGCAGGCACTCTAGGCAGGCTAATTTATTTCGTGGAGGACAAAGAAAATCATTTCCTTATTGATAAAAAACAAAAAAAAAATAATGCAGAAATGATTTCAACTTAATCCACTTTTCATTGGCTCAGGCAGTGTAAAGAAAAGTCGCAAGGAAAGCATTTTCCACTTTTCTGAACTTCTCGTATTCTCTCGTAATCTTCCTATTGATTTCCCAAACCAGACAAAATATTGTGAAGTGTATTGAATAGTTTCAGAATTTGGTGGCATAAAAGCAAAGTGAATAGTGCTGTGCACTATTCATTGTCAGAATTTTGACTATAATTGAGTGGCTTGTATAAAAATGACAGCAGTCAGTGCTCTCCAGGCTTGTTATTTTAATTTCCACTTGAAAGTTCTATCTACTTTCATGAGAGCAGGATGTGCTTACTTTTTTCCGGGTTGGTGAAAAAGTATCTTGAAACCTGTCTTAGTTTTCACCATGAGTCTAACTTTCCTCCAAGGATGTTTTAGCTCCTCTTAGAGATTCTCATGCAAGTGCTTATCAGAATGCCTTGTATTTAAGCTCTGATGCTTGGAGTCTTTTCCCCTAGACCCAGTGTTCAGGGGAAAGCAGGAGTCCCTGTATCTGTCATTCTTGTGTTCCTAGAGAGGAGGCATGACAGCTTGTGGAAGTCTGACCACTGATGTCTCGGCTCAGGCTGTGGAGCACGTGGCCCTTGCACAGGCCAACCCCAAAGGTCTGCCTTTTCCTACTCTGTGCAGAGAGAGAGCCCAGGTGCTATGAGAGGGCAGAGGGTCTTCCTGCTCCTTGTGAAGAAAGGGGACCCTGAGTAGGTTGGGGCCGAGAGTATCAAGGAGAGTGGGCTCTGGGTGTATACTTCCTCTCTTGATGCCATACCAGACATGGTGTATATTAGAGCCTCAACCTGGGCCAAGCTGGGCATCTTCTGGCCTTAAGAGGCCACAAGAGGATCTGGCAGGAGCTCCAGAGTTCCTGGCTCATCTCTTTGCTATTCAAAAGGCCGTATGTAATAAGCGTAATGAGAACTCTCACCCATTACTTCCTTATTCTTATTTCATTGAATCATAAATAACTTTGCCATTCCTTAGTGTTGTTATAAGGAAGAAAGTAGGCAATCCCCAACTGACTGAAAACCTACCAATTTCCTTGTAAAAACTTATTTTAAGAAAATGTTATTAGTCTGGGGCAGTGACTACATGTCTCTTGAACCTCAGACAGGCAGGTGTGGTCTGTGTAGTAATGGTGTAGCTGACTAAGCGAGGATCAGATAACAGATTTGCATGGGGAACTAGGAAGCATAGTGTCTTGTGCCAGCGATTCTGGTAAAAGCTCTCTGGGTCCAAGTAGGTGGTGCTGTCTGTTCTTGGAATGGGATTTTCCTCCAGTGTGTCAGTGCCAGAACCCACGTTCAAGTTTTTGGTAATCTTCCCTAAAATGACTTTGACAATGAAATTACACTTTGAGCCTGGAAGTATCACTTGTGTGGGCTTTTTATCTCCTACTCTATGTTGCTCATAAGTCCAGTGACAATGAGTGCCAGCAGGCAAGGGAGGGCATCATCACAGAACCATGTACAGGTAACCCCCGTATAACACGGCACTTCTACAACACGGTTTCGCTCTAACACAGTTCGAGAATTGGGGGAAACCCTCATGCAACACGTAATCCTAGAACACTGTTTCATTCTAACACGGTTTGAGAATTAGAGAAATCCCCAAACAACACGAAGCGTAATAAGAGCTTTTAAGAGCAAAAGATGTCTCATTTGAAATTTTTCATTCTAGCATGGATGTCGTATCAGATTTGACTGCAAAATTTTAAAATTTATTAGAATTTTAAGTCCATTTGGTTTGTGGAGTATTAAGCTCAGAGGATGAAGATATCTTGTCAAAAAGAAAACACCCTTGGTTTTATGGTGCTTAGTAGTGATGCTGAAGGAAACATTATTTAATACATATTAATATGTTATACTTTTGGTATAAAATGCTTTAATAAAGATATTTCTTTTAATTATAAAAATATAATAGTATGTTTTTTAAATTTTTGGAACCTGACCCCCATTTTTGTACCAGTTCTTTGTTTCATATATCACGGATTCACATAACACAGCATTTTTTAGGAACCTAACAACTGTGTTATATGGGGGCTACCTGTATATGAGCTTTGCAGGCTTGGATCTTGCTTGTGGTGGGTTTTCATTCCCTTCAGTCTCATCTTTCCAGAGTGGAAAGGGGGGATGGTGATGGACAGAAGATATGCAGGTAAAGCATTTCCTCTGTTGCTACACCTGCTTGAGGAGTCCTCTTGAAATGCCCAAGAAGATGCTTGACTTCCAGGAAATGAACAGTTGCTTTGGCGAAGCCCAGGGAACTGCCATCTAAACCATCTTCACATTGCAAAAAGATTGACTGGCTGATATCAAAGCAAAATACCTGTCTAGCAGCAAATCAACTGACATTAACGTTGCCACCACTAACATTTCTGTCAGACCTTATCATTTATAAAGTCCTTTGTCATGGGTGTTATCTGATTTGATCTTTTTGTCAATCATGTGGGACAATATTTCTAATTTATATCAGTTTTAGAGATCAGAAAACCAAACACTCAGTGTCCTTTGACTTCCAGAAGGTCATGAAGTTGGCAAATCAGAACCAGGTTCTAAACTGTTGCTTTCTGACTAAATTACAAGATCATTCTAAGGCACCAGAGTTTCACTGACAGGGATGCACAGAGAGAGAGAGCAAATACTTTCTCACCACTTACAAAATCGACACATAAGAAACAAAAATAAAGCTGTTATCTTGTGTGGTAGGAAGTCAGGTCTAAAAATTCACATGAGCCTGGAGTTCAGGGAGGAGGTTTCCTGAAGGAGGGGAGATGGTTCTTGAAGAATGGATGAGACTTGGGAAGATGGAGGGGAGGCGTATCCAGGGAGGGCATCCGCTGACGGCCAGCTCAGAGACAGGAGTGCATACAGTGTGTGCAGGGACAGAATGGTGACTTGAAGACTTCACCTCTGGTGCTTGCATTTTAGGAAGTTGTCTCCCTCTCAGTGTTAGGCTACCTTTCAGTCAAAATAGGCAACTGAAGTTTCCTCAGCTGCTGGGATACAGAATGGCAATTTGCCCCTTTTGGATGAAAGAAATGTTCATTTGTCACTGTCTTGCCTCATGCGAAGAGCCCTTTGAAGGGACAGTGCACAAGGACAAGATGCTAAAGAGTATTTGTTTTCCTTTACTATGATTTCATAGAATCAGCAGCATTTCATTTCTTTGAAGTGGCTTTTGGTTTCCTCAAAATAGTCTCCTATAACTTGGTTAAGAAAACTTAAATATGCAACCTGTAAGTCTGGCGAACAGAACTCCTTGTGGAGTTCAATTATTACTAGATTCCCTAAAAAAGCCCCTTGTATTTCCTGTGACAGGTTTGTGATTCTTACCCAACTGAACTGTACGTTCCCAAATCGGCCACGGCACACATCATAGTGGGGAGTTCCAAATTCCGGAGCAGACGGCGATTTCCTGCCCTGTCTTACTACTATAAAGATAACCATGTAAGTCCCAGGCATGCTTTTGTTTCATGCTATGCTTTTCTTGTTTTATCACCAACAGGCATTTTTTAGTGGCCAACTGCTCTGCATGTATGTTTGAATTCTTCTTCAAGGTATTGCTGTGTGTGGTAGGAACAACACAACTATGCTCGAACCCTTATCTCATGTAGAAGTTGACCTTCCACATTTATTTGACAATAAAGTAATGGGACCGACCGAGTCAGAAACCTAAACTTTATCATCCACCTGAGTGTGGCCTCTTTTAAGTGGTCATCAAGAGACCTTTTGCAATGCCTATTTTAGAAAAGCCCCCAAATCTATGGCACCTTCTGGGTTTTTTAGTGGCACCTTTTTTTGAGTGTCCTCAGCATAAGAAATCGTTGTTTTTGGAGAGTGGGTTTTACTTTTTAATATTATTTGTAAAAGCTAGAATTAGGTTTGTCTGCAACTAACAGAACTAAGTAACAGTGGCTTAATAAGGAGAACTTTTTCGCTGACATAAAACTCCAAAGGTGGGCAGTCCACGCCTGCTATCTTGGCTCTCCACCACTCAGCCTCAGGGACCCAAGGCCTGCTCACCTGTCTGGTCTGCTATGCCTAGGGTTAGGCCCTCAGTACGTGGTGTAAGAGATTACTTTAGTACCAGCCATCACCTCCACTTGGCAGCTGGTGGATACTGGAGGGCTAAATGGTGCGCTCACAGCTTTTTGAGGAATGTTTCCAAAACTGCCACATGACACTTCTGCTCACATCCATTGGTCAGAACTGCACAGGGCAGGTGAGAAAATATACTCTTATGGGTAACCATGTGAACAACTAAAAATCATGGTTACATTATGTGGAAGATAAGAAAACAAATCTGGGAAGACAAGAATGGTCTTTGCCACCCACTTCAGAAGTTATTTGACTTGAGGCAGGTGAAAAAGTTCGGTTTTCAAGACAGATGATAGAGTTTTGGATTCAAAGCCAAGTGAGGCTGTAAACAACTGCAGCAGGTGTGTGTGAGTGTGCCTGCCCATGGTTAGACCTCTAGGCAGGGAGTACCTGGGGAGGGTCTGTGTCAGATTCTAAACGGAGGCTTCCGGAAATACTTCAGGCCATGCCAGCTTCACCAGAGCAAGCATCTAGCCTTCTGTGTTGCTTCCTTTGAAGGCAAATATTCATTTAGCTGTATACGTTCTGTTAGTTGAAAAGATATAAATTGTCTTATTTAGAGTTACACTCAGTGCTCTGAAATGGGGTCTAAGGAGGGCAAGTATTTCATTAATGTCCTGTATTATTTGACTTCAAATATATTTCAACCTATACAATGGTGAGAGGCAAAGGAAGATGTGCTTCTCCTTTAAAGAAAAATGGTGGAATGACTACAGATTGATGCTGTACTTGAAATTAGGATGCCAGCAACATTTACCTTTTTTTGTAGCATCTAATGATAAAGAAGTAAGAGGGGCGGGGATATTTTATTCTTTCATTGTTAAGAGGTGGAGATGGGTTGTGTATTTAAAAAGTGAGCATAGTATTTGTCCTACTTCTTTTTCTTCTGTTTTGATATTCTTGAGAACTGTTTTTTGTTGCTGTTTTTTTGTCGGCATGAGTATTGTAAGGTCAAGTGTGTAGCTGTCTCAGAGTGGAATCGCATTGTTAGCGATTAGACTGCCCAGGCCAGCGTCTTCGTCTACTGCCTCAGATGCCCATCACCCAGCCCGTGCTCTTCTTAGTTGATCGCCAGGCTTGGAAATGAACTTATACAGCAATCAGTCAGAGTTTAAAACAATTGATTTCCTGTATTTGAAAACGTTACAGGAGACAGGACTTCAAGTTTCAGCTCTTCTCACAAGCTCCACACAGAGATGTGTTTCTAAGCTAAATGATCTCATCACCCCAGGGAAATCCGTAATGTGAATCTGCACACATGGCCAGCGTCCCACCCCCAGGAACTAAAACCTACATGCACCCGGAATAGTGGTCAGATGTGTGTTTTATAACAACATTTAGGTTTTACTATCAAGGTTGATTATGTAAATGCTACTGATGTGACTAGGGATTTCTATAAAGGGAAATATTATTGAAGATGGATTTCTGTGGTTAAGTGGCAGACACGTGAAATGTCAAAGCAGCGTTTCACTGCTATCAGTGCTCAGCAAAACCCATGCATAACCCAGGCAGTCTTCCATAAAAAGGAAACAGATACAAATTATGTAAATTTACCGATCTTTCTTTCTTCACTTTTGTGATTTTAGATATTTTAGACTTAAGAGTATGTATTCCTACCCCAATAGAATGTATGCGTGTGAAAAAGATGAGCACATTTCTTAGTTAAAATGCTGTTCCCCACGTATCACTTTGTTACCAAAGGAACACGTAAGATTTTCACTTGGCTACTGTTGGGTAGTAGGAATTGGTGATTAGATTAAAGAGAAGCTTGAAATGAACATCATTTCATGAACCAGAATTCCTGTTGAGGGTCCTTTGATATAAATGCGCCCGCTGATGGTACGTAATTCCCTTTGGGTCAGCTTTTTATCATACGGGGTGTTTTAATCAGCTCCTGGTCACGTGTTGGTGAGGTTCGTATTCCTGCCCTAAGGTTACTGGGATGGTTGAACACATGACACCTGACACTACACAGTTTATTAGTTACACAGGTAAATTCACTGCCCAGGGGAGGAGGACACTGCCTGCCAGGCAGGGCCACATGGAGGCTGCACTCAGGAACTGAGTGAGACCCGAGGGGCTTGTGGTAGGCAGGCTTTATAGTATGAAGGGTGAGGTGACATGAGGTGATCCCTGGTTCCTGCAGGAGGATGTGATTGGCTTGTCTGAGTAATTCCACCGCTGGCAGGGAACTGAAACCTTCTAGTCAGGATGAACAGGAATTGTGCTTGGTCCGTTGGGAGAAAACTCTTTATCCATGGGAGCAGAAAGTGGAGGGGAACTTGCTGTTAGACCATTTGAGGCCCTCCCAATTTTACCAGATGTCGAGATAGCACATAATAATTAATTTTAGGCCTTATACCACACACATGGACTATATAGAGCCATCCTGACTCCCTTTGGATATCACACTATTAACAGCTTTGTAGATCACGGTTAGTGATGTGTAAATGTCACTCGTGTTAGGAAGCCTGTGTTTGTTATTTACAAGCCCTTAGAATTGCTGTATCCTTTGTTCTTTCTTAAGTATTTAATTATTTTTAAGAAAGCAGTTTTGCTTTAAATTGTTAATAGCATGGTCTCCCCAAATCATAGTACAAATCTCTGGGAAATCATATTCTGGAAGATTTCCAAAGAGGCAATTTTCCTTAAGAAAAATACAGACCTTGTCCTCCTTTTATAAGTAATGTTTATTGAAATTTACTATGTGATAGGTACAGTTCTAGGAGTGTTATATACCTCATCATATCCTGTAGTTTGGGTATTATTATCCCCATATTATAGATGAGAAAACCAAGGTTCTGAGACAATAGGTAAATTACCCAAGATCATATAGCAAGTGAAAGCAAATCTTGGAATAAAAACCAGATCTTCTTGAATGCTACATCTTAATTCTGGATCATGCTTCCTGACTTATTTTTGCTCATGGGTGCTATATTATTTTGGTTCAGAATCCAGGATCAGGAAATATTTTGCCTGGATTCGATTCCTGGCTTTCCCTATTACTAGCTGTGTGACCCTGAGCAAGTTACTTCACCTCTCTGTGTCTTGGTTGCCTGATGTATAGAATAATCAATCTTACTGTATCTGGTAAATGGGAAGATTAAATAAAAATATGAAAATTTCTTGTATTACTTCCCACCACATAGTAAACATTCAAAAAATGTTGGGTACTTTAATTATTAGTAGTATCGTAAATGAGAAGCTCTCATGACAGTTTACCATTGAGGAGTTTTCTCTTTGCTCTCAGATGACTGACATCAGTAAGTAATGCTTCCAGAAAATGGTGTTATTCTCTCCATAGACTGACTATCTGGTAGACAAATGCACTTAGAGAATACTTACGGCTCTGTACAAAATTGATAACTATATGCTAGCAGTCATTGAGCCAATGAAGAATTCTATTTGAGCATATCTGTAGATTATTAAGACAATATAACTACAAAGCATTAAAATGTAGTCTGTTTAATATATCTGGTTTAATGTATTGACCACATTTCATAGTATAACTCTGTTCTGACTTAACCCTTTGCTGAACGCTAGCTGTTCTCAACCTGAAGGTAATAGTAATAGTTGTCAGTTACTGGCTTCATTTCATAGGTGGAGTCCCAGTAGTTCAGTGCGTTTAGGTGTGGAGTGTGCATTCTCAGACAAATTCTCACCATTTAAATATGTTCCCTTCCCCATCTAACTCTTCTGATAGAATCTAAGAAATTGCCTGGTAGTAGCTGTCCTTAACTCTTATTTCTTTAACCCAGATAAAGTGTCAGATAAAGCCAGCTCAAAATTGTTTTCTCTGGAGTCAGAATTCGCTCAGAGTAGGGTGGCAGACAGACCCTGACCCCTTTGAAGACCAGAAGACACAGGACGCTGGATGAAAGACTGTGAAAAGCCATGTGTGGCAACATGCTTTCGATCCATTAGATGCAGCTGCCTTTTGTTCCCCAACCCACTTTGGTTCCTTCTATCACTTTTGCCTTTTTTCTCCTGGACCTCCCTCTAGCTGGCTGTCCTCTTGTCCATGTTTGGACCTTCGGGTCCCTTTCTCCTCCACATGGCAGTTGGACTTTTGCTGCAAACAACTCAAGAATTAACCCTGGAGCAACTCTGCTGGCCCTTTGCTTTGCTTCCCTCTTTCCCGTGCACGGCCCTCCTGAATTCTGAGCCAGGCTGCAGGCCCCAAATCCCCTGAAGCACTTCAATAAATGCCCCTCTCTGTTACAGAATGGTACTGGAACTCGTAGATGGCTGCCCAGCTGTGGGTCTAGCTATTGTGTGATTCTCAGTCCTGCCAGCAGGTCCTCAGCCGAAGGATGGTATAGTTAGTGAGAAACATCCCTGCCTTCTCTGCTGAGGAGTACCAAAGTTCACCTTTTTCTGGAGAATTCCAGACTCTATTTAACTTGTCCTGGGTTGAGCTTTAGGGACAGTTAAGCTGTGCTTGAACTCAGAGCTAGGGTGCCTTTTCCTGGATAGAGCCCCGCAGTGCAGAGGCCCTGAGCGGGCTCCGCTGGGACTATTTTCAGTGCAAGTTTCTCCTGCTTCGCTTGCCCAAAGCGAGAGGGTTCTCTTCCTGAGTGACCACTGCTGCCTCCATCCTCTTGCACAGTGGTCTCGTGGTCTCAGTGTAGATTCTTAGAAAGAGTCATTCCTATATTGTATTTGGTGATTTGAGTTTAATTTAAATGTTGAAATCTAAATCCATAAAAAGTACTTTGCCACGAAAATATAAGTTTTGTAGCTGTGAAGATGTATCTATACTTGCCTATGCAGAACTCGTGGAGATGTTTATGCTATTGTATATGTTAGAATTGCTGGATAGGGAAATTGCAGAATAGAATGCAGATTGATTTCGAGGAAACCCCTTGCTTCTAACACACTTGAGTCAACCTAGACTTGTGCCTGCTGTTTGGTGCCACAGCCAGAAGCAGCCTGTGCTGTCATCACAGTGAAAGCGGCCACATTTAGGAATCAACTGGTTTTCAGTATTTCTGATGTTTTTAAAGGGACTAGTAAAAAATGATGGGAAATATTTAAAAATATGTGTTTTTTTGTTTGTTGTTTGTTGCTTTTTTTTTTTTAACTATAGTCTTGCCATTAATGCCTATAAATTTTAGGAGAATAGTTACTGACTTTATAGTTCTACCTTCAGCAGGAAAATGAGACACTACCCATGAAAAGGAAAGTAGGTGATTTAAATGGCTTTACATTTCATAACTTCGATCCTATTCAAACATCCTTACATATCCTAATTTCTTACACAGAGAACTTTTTTGCACTGCCTGCCCTTGCATTGTTTTCTTTGACCTGAATTAAAAAGAAAGCAACCTTGATTTCCACAAGGCATTAGCATGATACTTTTACAAGCCAGTGTTGTGTAGGTAGCCTAGCGGGTCTCTGGTGGGTCCACTTGCACAGTTGCCTGACGCTGTTGTGTTGCCATGGCCTCTCCCCTCAGGCCTCCATCTGTCGGAGCAGCCAGCCCCTGTCAGGCTTCAGCGCCCGGTGCCTGGAGGATGAGCAGATGCTCCAGGCCATCAGGAAAGCCAATCCAGGAAGCGACTTCATTTACGTCGTTGACACTCGGCCTAAGGTAAGTGTCACCATTCTGATGCATGACTTTGCAGCTCTGAATCATGAGACTAGACCCACAGCAAAGCTAAGTGACTACCTGCTCAGGTTGCTTCATCTGCAAAGGGGCTGTTCCTCTTTGCACAGTCAGCTTTTGGCTGCCCTGTATGGCTGCTTCCTGGGTATCCTAAGCTCCTGTCTCAGTCAGGTACTTTGGATATTTCCCCTGCTGCAGTGTGCAGAGTACATAGTGAACACATCAAATGCATGTGGTTTAATTTTGGAGATCGCTTTCCTAAATACACCAAACTAGTTTTTGGTTCATTTCTAAAATGACCTGATCTGCTCGGACAATATGAAATTTACTATGGAGCAGGAGCAGTTCAATTTTTGTGAGGTGTTCAGCTATATTATTTCAAATTCAGCTTGAAGTAATCTTTATCTATGCTTTGGAAAGATTTACAAAATACAATGTTAAGTAAAAAAAGTCACAAAATAATATGTATGCTATTGTGTTTATGTACAAAAAGCCAAACTATAAGAATGCAAAAAAGTTTATTAAAATAGAAAAAAATCTCGAAGGATAAACACCAATCTATTAAAATTCTATGGAGAAGGGAGGATTGGGGGAGGTAGAGAACTTTCTATTTGTCCCTTGTTTGAAAATACTGTTTTACAATTATGCATGTGTTCGTATGTTAATGCTATAATTTAATAAAACAACCAATAGGAAATAATAGATCTAATCATCAAGGGGTAAGCCAAGTCCATCTCACTCACTTTTACATTTTACTCTAGTTAATATTAGGTTCAGTATAATTTCCAGTTTTACTCCTTATACCCATTGTTTTGCAAACCAGTCAACAAATGGAGTCCTCAGAGGGATATGCCAGTGAACATGTGGAAACAAAATCACCTATAAGTTCATGAAATATATAGGACAAAATGAGTTGACAGAGCAAAATGGCCTTTAATTAATATATTTGGCATTGCAATTTCTTGCCAATAATGAAAATATACCTGGACCTATGACTGATAAGAGAGAGAAAGGTACACAGAGCTCTATCTTTCCATATGGGTATGGAAAGGTGTTCAAGATTTACTATTAAGCAATAAGAGTAAGAAACAGAAAATATGTACAATATAATCCCATTTATGTAATAATTGCGTTCTAAAAATTATATATTGTTCTTCACATTGAAAAAAATTTGAGGGTACATATACTGAACTGTTAACAGTGGTTTGTCCTGTGGGGCGAGAGGAAGATTTTTAGAAACCTTTACTTTATAAACTTTAGTTTGAAAAAATTTTTAATCATAAAAAGATTAAAAGAGCACAAAAACCTTAAATGTTAAACACAGTTACCATATGACTCAGCAATTCTACTCCTAACTCAAGAGAAATAAAAACATATGTCCACATAAAAACTTGTACATTAATATTTATTCATTATTAATAATAGCCCCAACGTCGAAACAACCAAATATCCATCAACTGAGAATGGATTAATAAATGTGGTATACCCATTCAATATTATTTGGCTATAGGTTCAACATGGATGAACCTTGAAAATGTTAGCTAAGCGAAAGAATTCAGTTACAGAGGACACATGATATGATTCCATTTATATGAAATGTTCAAAACAGACAAATCTGTAGAGAAGATGCTAGAGCAGTGGTTGCTTAGGACTAGGCAAACGGGGAAATGGGGGGTGACAGCTAATGGGTAGAGTGATTCTTCTTGGGATGATTAAAATGTTCTAAAACTAGATTGTCATGATGGTTGTGTAACTCTGTGAACATACCAAACACCACTGAATTGTACACTAAATGGATGAATTGTATGTCATGTGAATTATATGTCAATGAAGCTATTGTTAAAAAGAACAGAAGGACATAAGAAATATTAGAGCAGGATGGAGGAAATATGACCAACAGCCCACGTCACTTAAAAGTATACAGTGACATTAAGAACAGTGATATTAAGAATAGACCTACTCAGTACTCCTGGGTGATCTGAAAAATAATGAGAACTGGATACTGTCCGTTGTGTAGGCACTCAGACCCTGACAATTTGCACTGCTTCCCTCATGTCATTACATGTTGTGATTCATGGTCTGGATCATTTAATTTGATGTTTTACTGGTGTAAGATCAGTGCCTTACTCATACCCTTGACCTCAAAACAGTTCCCTCCGCTCCTGATGGAAGTGTACTTATGGGAAAGATGTGGGTGGCATAGTGAGGCTGGAGTTAGTCTCCGAAGCCAGATCAGCAGATCAGTCGTGGACATCAATGACGAAACAGACATTGCCGCTGGGCCACATTCTAGCAGATTATATGTAAAGGATTTCCTTTTTTTTTAGATAAATTCTCAAAGCACAACATACACCATATGCGTTTCTGACTGGGGAAAAAGCAGGGTCTCTGCTTGAAGGTTCTCACCTGAAAGATGCCAGAAAAATCTCTGACTTTTACTTTGCTCTTTTGATTTGTTTGTTTCTTTTTTTTTCTGGCTCATTATCCTATAACCCCTTCCTTCTAACCTTGACTGCTTTCCCTCATCTTCATTGTACCATTTGTGTAAGTCAGTTGGAGCTGTTCTGAATTTCCTAACAGTCAGAAATGACATGGTGGATACCTGCTTCTTAGACACATATACTGAAGACTAAACAAGACAAGGAAGGAAGGAAAGACAGGGCCTTTACTGGATTGGGATGTCCTTCTCCTATCGTGTTTTCCCAGATTTAAATAAAGACAAACAGATTCGCCTACTGATTTAAGGGCCGGTGATGCAAATGTGTACTATGTTATGTAAACTTCCTGGGAAACGTGGCAGCTGTTGAGCCGGGCATATTCCAGATTTAAAGTAAATTAATCCAAAGGATTTGATTTGAAGTGGTATATTTAGCACTAAGTGTGTTTACTCTCAGCAAATAAGAAGTTTGATGCTGATCCAGTAAAGAAAATTGGTGTCTCATACAAGTTGTGCCCTCTGTTCATATTTTCCCACGCGTGTTTTAACACACTCCACATGAGTTTTAACATGTTTGCTTAGAGCTTTCATTCTTTTCAAGATCATGTCTGTTGATTTTTGTTCCGGAGTATGTCAGGCTTCCTTGGTAGCCAGGGGACGGAGACGGAGTTCATGTTTGTATAGATGGTGGGCAGTGGCGCATGGGGCACTGGCCAGGTTTGCTCCCAGTTTTAATTAAAAAGAGGAAGGGTTAGGAGGCTGCGGGGATCATTCTTGTCCTTTGAGCAGGGCTCGCCCCAGGTGCTGCCTGTTCAGATGTAAGCCTTCTGAATTGCTTGTTGACGTTAAAATCGTGAGAGGGAAACCCAGTGAGATCCTCAGCGTGTATTGAATATCCACTCAAAAACACTACACCTTGAGGTCATAAATTACTGCTAGGATTTGGTGCATTAAAAAGATATGAAATCGTGTTGGTGCCACAGCTGTTGAGTTGTAAAATGAGAGATAACTCACCTTGTCTCAGTTGTGTTCATGACTTTATTATTAATTTGTTCTGGGACTTTGCTGAGCTTGTAAAAATGCCAGGCACTTTGTCATTTAATTCTTATAATAATCTTGCCAATTAGGAGATGTTCTTTTCTTCTTATGGGTAAGGTCTTCTTATGGATACGATAGATTTAGAAAGGTTAAATGATTCACCCAACGGCACCTAGTTCAGGGTACAGCCCAGATTCAGATCCAGGCTTATCTGACGCCAAAGCCCCTTCTCCTGTTTGACCACGGTGCTGTCTGTTGACAAAAGTCTCCAGGGGAGCCTTGTGTCCACTGTCAGACCCAGGAGGATTGCCCCCTCTGAGCACAGACTCAGTGAAGCTAGAGACTCAGAGCTGAAGAACCCACTACAAGCTCATCCAAAATCAGGCCAGGGCCAGAGGAGCAAGAAGGGCTGTGCGCTGTGCTGACGCCAGCTCTTTGGGACGTAGTGGGGAGCTCTAAAGAGAAGGGGGGAGGTAAGGCAGGCGCCTGCCTCAGCTAACACTCAGCCTTTCCTCCTCACTTCTTCTCCAAAGGCAGCTCTGCGGTTATGGCTTCTCATTTCACCTTGTAAGTGATTTTTCCGTTGTATAGATAATCTGTCACATTGGAAGTTTTTCTTTTCTTCTCTCATTACAGGAATCAGTAATTAGGTGGTTTCTACTCACGGAGTCATGTGAGGGGAGATTTGCGATAATCAGTTGTAAGGGTTGGGGTGCCTGAAAGAGAAGAATCATGGACCTCATTTCCTAGTGGGATACGTATGTAGCATACTTGCTGATGGCCACCACTGGTAGTGAGCAGGGGAAAGGGAATTGGAGAGAGACAGCAGTGGAACAGTCTGTTCTTCCTCTCTTTGGCAGGACAAGGATGGAGGAATTTCCCACGTGTCAGGTGGACACTGAGGAAGGATGCTGTTCATTTTACTGTTATCCTTCCTGAGAGGGCTTGTCCCATGGAGGCGCCCAGCAGCAAGTGACTGTGGGTCACATGCTGCGAAGGGAAGCCGAGGGGATTGGAATAAGGCGGAAGCCAAGGTGGCTCTCGTGTCAGTGAACTGTGTACCTCCTACCCCCAAGGGCCCACAGACATGCCTTAGGAGATTCAGCATGTAGATACTTAGGCCAGAGAGGACAGTGATGGCCAGTAAGTGTTAACCAGAGAAGCAGCGACAACCGATGGAGAGAGAATTGCAGTCTTGTCCAGCTTTGTAAAGAGATATTACCTCTTCTCTTTTCCCTCCTAGATAAAGCCAGATAGAGCCTGGAAGGGGGAAAAGGAAGAAGTACCAGAGCAGAACCTTCACCAGTCCAAATAGCCTGTAATGAGGGAAAGGGACAATTTTGCATCACACATGGGATTGGAATTTTAAATTGAACTGGATGATGATTTCCTGAGAGTAATCTGAAAGCTCTTAATTCTGCCTAATATGTTGTTAGGGGGTAGAAAAGAAGGGTTTTGAATAGCACAGTTGTAGACAGTAGTTGCAAGAAATAAAATCATATATTTTCATGTTGATTTTACATGTTAAGCTTCTTCAATTTCACCAGTTACAGACAGAGAGAAAAGGACCATCGTTTGACCCTCTGTACTAGGATGTGGCCCAATCCCCCTGCTGCCAAGATCAACTTCTATTCTCATTTCCCAACCACATCAGATCAGGTCCTATCATTATTCAGGTATAGAATGTACTCTGCTGAAATTTTAGAAGCCAAGACTAAGATAGTGAGCAGGCTGACCTTTAACTTGATATCAAGATTATTATTGATTTCATGGTTTTCGTATGTTTATTGATTGGTTTAGGGTGAGGGGAAGAATCTGATTCTATTTCTTAACTTTCTTGTCCTGTTAACCCTCTCAACTTCATTCCATTATTCAGTCCTTTGTTGCGTCAGTCAGCCAGTCAATAAATCTTCATTGAGAGCCTGTCAGGTGCCAGGTCGAGGCGTGGGGATATGGTTATAAACAGGGCAGCCACGCTCCCTGTGGAGCCTACATCTTCTGTCGCATTCCAGTGGACCTTCTGTGTCATGGGCACGGAAACTCCAATTTTTCAATTTTACCTGCTCAGGATCTTTCACTTGCTTTCTACTGCCACAGATGAAGTCTAAGCTTCATTGGGCCTGTTAGTAGAGGACCGTAAATGTTTCCTAGCTTCTTCTCTTGCTACTGCCACCATACGTGATCCTGCCACTCTGTTCGCACTGGTTGGCTCTCCAATACCCACCTGCTCCTTTGATTTGTGTCCCTCACTTCTTCTCTTCTTCTGTTTTATCTGGAATACCCTTCCTTCTCTCTCTATCTTTCCGGAGTATTATAGCCCATCTCAAGTGCTCCTTCCTTCATGGCACATTGCCCCTGATCCCCTGGGCCACGTGGGGCTGTTCCCAATTAGAACTGCCGCCACTGTCACTGCCTCTGACCAGTCGTTCAGTTCCTGCCCAGTCCTGCTGGGTATTTTCCGTTCCTCTTTGGTGCTACGTGCTTTCCTTTACACATTCAAGTGTAAGCTCATGGTGGGAGGAACAGTTTAGCCATCATTTTATTTTTTTCAGTGTCTGGCACATGGTAGGTGTTCATGAAGTGTTTGTTGAGAAATGGTGGGTTCTCTTTGTTTCATTTACGAGCTTTTCTGCACCCAAAGATGATGAGATTATCAAATAGCAGAGTGATCTTGGGTTAGAAAACAGGACACTCTTTCCAGTCCCACTTTTCATTTGTCTGTTGTGTTCCTTAAGCATAAATTGAAACCAAAATACAGTTACCTCTGTTGTTTTATCTGTTTGAGAATTTTTAGGGGCGGAAATGAATAGCTTTTCCTTCAGTTGTTAAATGGAGTTCTCAGCCAAAGGGACAGGACCAAATTAGACTTCCTAATAGTGTTTCGTTTATGTAAGGGACACTATCACTTCTTGCATTTGTATTAATTATATAACTGTATTTCCTGCTTTGAGGGTTCAGCGTTTGCCATACTATGAAATGTCCTGTGAAATGTGTGGAAACTTTTAGAAAGTACCCTTTGGATGGTAGGTTAAATAGTGCCACCTTCTGTTCATGATGAGAAGTACCATTGCCTTTCAAGAAGCCATCTTGTGTTGCTTCTTTGCTTTTAAAGACTACCAATACATTTTCCCAAGTCATAGACAGTCAACTATTTAAAAAATGTGAGCAGAGGCCTAATTATAGATTAAAATAATAATAATAATAGTATTTTGGGTTTTATTCATTGAACTGTTTCAAAAGAGTATCTCTGTAGTACATGGTGAGTATGCTTAACTTGAATTATGTAAGATAGAGAATAAACCCAAGGTCCATGTAGCTGAAGTTTACTTGCAAGTATCCTAGTAAAAAACTTGTTGTAAACAATAAGCCAACGGCTTTGGAAAATGGTTAGACAAATCAGTGATATTTTATAATTTCTTAGTAATAATGTCTAAAGGTAATTGTAGAAAAAATTTCCCCTTAAAATATTTAAAAAATTTAAAGCATGAGCATAAGTTATCTTAAAAATAACATTATTTTAATATTTTTTCTTGATTAAGGCCAAACCCTTTATTCTCATAGCATGCTTAGGAGAAAGGGGACACTCTTTTGTAAACTGGAAACAGTGTCTTGAGGGGCTAATGTGCCTCAGCTGATGTCACATGTACTCAATCATGGAGCAGGACTACGGTGAAAATGTGATGACCTATGTGCCAGCATGAGCTCTTTATGGCAATGGCTGTCCTCTGATGTTTTCTTTTTCACTTCTAATATGTTTTATTTCTGTTGTTTAAATCACAAATCTCCTATATCTTCTTTATAACAAGGAATACAGGAGTATCTAGAGGAGTACTGATAGTGTCCCCCTGCCACTTGCCACCTCTATCTTTCTGCTGTAACTACTGCCGATTTCTTAGTCTTCCATTTTTATTCTGCTTAATCAAACATGCATAAACATAAACATTTATCTGTAGGTTGGTTTGCTTTTACAGAAAAAAAAATGGAATAATTATATGACTATTATTCTGTAGCTTAATCTTTTCATTGAACCTGTCATGGGCCAATTTCCAGTTTCTCTCTTTCTCTCTCACTCTCGCGCTCTTTCTCTTTCTTTTTCTCAGTACAATTAGTAGTCCAGGGCATGCATATATCATAATTTATCTAGTCATAGCCCTATTGAAATATTCATAGGTTTTTAGTTTTGTACTTTTATATAAAAAAAAGTTGCAATAAACCACATTTTTGGACATCTATCTTTAGATGCTGGTACTTTTAACTGTTTTAGATTCTCACAAGTTGGAGATCTGGGTCAAACAATGTATGTTTCTAACTTAATTTAGCTTTTTAAACTTAGCTTTTCAAAAAGTATTTATTAATGCCACCCAGTACTGCATTGTGGTCCTAAAAACTGACATTTTTTTCTGGCAGTGAGTCCTTGGTGTTAGTTCTCTGCCTGGGAGAGCCCTCTGCCCTTTGTGGCAGAGGAAGAGAATGGCCAGTGAGTGCAGTTTTCTAGGACATGATTACCCACCCACTTAGCCAAACAGCAAGAATTGTGTATTACCAATAATGCCTCCATTCTAGAAATCTGTATTTCCCAGCTAAGGCAGGACTTGTCCCCTTCTTGATTTTAGTTACACAGGACTAGGGCAAAAAATGTATTTCTTCAAAGTCCTTTATTATTGAACCCTGTTTGCACAAGGATACCCCCACTTCTCGTGTACAAAATTATGGTCATCAAAATGATCAGAAAGCCCTTGTAATTGGTCTCTAGATTTAAATAAGGTGGCTGGCAGACGTGCCTCTGAGATTTAGCATCTGCATGCCCTCTCTTCATTATACTCAGTGGTTCCTGCTCAAGGTTTAATTGGATGTCTGCAGGATTCTTGCAGGCAAATTGGAATGGTGCATCCATTCCTATTGGATGGTGGCCTTAATTGCAGTATAATACTGGAAGAAATCATCATTTGACTTACAGACCTTTATGTTGACAGCTGTGTCTGCTGATATTCTTCTGTCAACCTGCACGTTGTAATATCTGGTATTAAATCAGGGCAACTTGCCTCTGTGACAGAATTCCATATTCGCTTCGGCAGTGACTGGGAACTGCGAGGGGCATCTCCGGAAGGGTGTATCCATAGAATGCTTCTTCCCAGCTCAGAAAACGTCCCCCACATCAACAAGTTTATGTTGAAAACAAACTGAGCACGTGGGTCTGAAACTACATAGTTCAGCACAATGCACAATTCTAAGTTCAGTGACTTAAAACATTCACTGTGAATGCTTTTGTGGACATCCATGAAATGTTTTGGTTGTTTCATGTGCTGAATATAACTGGTGACTGTTCTGTTTTGCTGTCCATGGCAGCTTAATGCCATGGCCAATCGCGCTGCAGGGAAAGGCTATGAGAATGAAGACAACTATTCCAACATCAAGTTTCAGTTTATCGGGATAGAGAACATCCATGTCATGAGGAACAGTCTGCAAAAAATGCTGGAAGGTAAACCATTTCCTTATGAATGGAATTTAAAAAATGCAATTAAATGTTTTAATGCCAACATGGAATAAGATAGTCTTTTGATTTTAAAACTGTGTTTTTACAATGATGCCGTTTGCCTCGGTGGGGTACGTTGGGAAGGATATCATATTGCAGTGACTCTTTAAACATTTAACAGCCTTTCTCGTATTTTTGGTGTCATCATGAAGTGATTTTTGTCACTTGGTTAGCAGTCAGGCACTCTCCAGTGGTATATAACGTCTGAGATAAAAGTGCCCCGGGATAGTTTTTCTTTCTCCTTTATGATATTAGTTTGATCCACATTCGAGGCCATTTGGAGATATCCTTTCAGTTAAAGCAACAGCCCACTGATCTTATGTGGAGATGAGGTTCATAAACTGAGTCCGAGTGGCTGAATTGCCATTAGGAGGGAGGATGTTGGAGTCCCAATCCTCATTTTCAAACAGCAGTAACCATGGCAATGTGCCCACACATAGATCACCCCTATTTACCCCACAGTCATGTGCAGTGCGACACCCACACACAGACTGACATACTCACCAGAAAGGAAATTACAATGACCAACTATGTAACATAGGAGAGTCATTCATGTGGCCAAACCAGCCATAAGCTGATTAGCAGAAATTCTGCATTTCAAGTAAAACCAGCTTCATTGACTGCTTGTGGTCCTTGTGATGACAAAGGCCCAAGGAGGAATCTGTGACCACGGTCCTCCACTTCTGGCTCTAGTAGAAACCAAAGAGCAAGAGGAAGATTTGTGCCTTGGGAACCTAGAGAGGCTGTCAGTGCTGCACTTGCACTTGGGGGGAAAGCCCTGGAGACAGGGAGCTGAGTGCTAGGAAAGCGGCTGTCTGAAAAGGAAGTGTGGGGTCTGGAATGAAGAGGGACAAAGTGCTGAACGATTTTTTTCCAGGAGACACATTTGCCCTCGGTGACTAGGCAGTTCTCTGCTTAATCAGTACAACAGGGTGTAGTGAGAGTCTAACAGTGGGGCAGGAGAGAGTGTCACAGGCAGGCCCATTTCCATCCTCTTTCCTGGATTCCCTGGGTCATGTCAGTCATTGTGAAACTTTGAGCACATCCATTCCCTTCTCTGGGGCTCCGCTACCTGCCGTAACATGAAAGGATCGGACTCATGGCTTCTTCCAGCCATGGCAGCCTGTGAAATCAACAATTTGATGCTCCTGCTTGCAAACACTTTAACATTGAGCATTTGAACGGTTAGAAGGAATCTCGTCCTGCATCTGAAAAAGTCACCGCCCCAGAGGCAGCTCCATCTTACTTCTAGGGGAAATTTGCCATGTCTCAGGTCACAGTGACGATACCTGGGCCTGACTGTTTGAGCTTCTTAAACCTCTGGAGATTATCCTGAGCAGTTTGCTTTTTAGGAGTCAAAAAATTGGACCTGCTTTGTACTGTTATTGAAAGGATAGTCTCACTTTAGTATGAAGAGTGTTCACCATAATCAGAATCATTAAAACAATATAGATTGCTATGCTTTGTATTTTTCATTTCGTAATTTCATAATTTGACTTTCGAGAGCATACATTTTCTTCTATGCAGAAAGTAGCTCCTAAGAGTCCTACTAACGTATCCTTTTGACTTTAGTTTTTAAGTGAGCACTTATTTGGTTCTTATTGGGAACCATTTCTTGTCCGTATATCTGTGGTCGGACTCACTGTTTCTAAACAACATGCACACTGAGGTCCAGAGGGCAGGTTCTTCTCTGTTTCATAAGAGATTATGGTGCTTCTGCATCACTTTTCCAGCTCAGTGCAATGAGCAAGGACAGCATTCTGGATGCCTTTCAGGGGACTTGACCAATGTTTGACTATCTGTTTTTACCAAGTAAATTATAAACCACTCTGAAGCCTCAGCTGATGAAGTGATGCAATCAGACGCACCTTCTGAGGTGTTTCCTCCTTTGAACAGCTGTCCTTGGCATCAGAGGCTTGACTCCTGGTCTCTTGGGAGGAAGAGGAATAGTACATTTCATTCATGATTATTATCTTCTGGGTTTTTTTTTTTTACACCACTGTTATTGATATTATCAGAATAGATACTGAGAGTTACAGAGGACAATAATTGTTTACATTCTGGCTGCAAATAGTTCTGTCTGTGAGCAAGAGTTGCGGGATTTTTCATCAGAAACTATAATCTAGGACCAAGTTCATATCCTGTGTAGGTCCTTTATTATAGAGCTGATTTAATTTTGTGTGATTTATAAGTTCTAAATCAAACTGTTTTGTGGTAGTCATACCTCCCAATCAGATAATGATTCCTTTCAGTAATGTAGCAATTTTATAATTTATCAAGTGCTTTCCACAGCAGCTCCCTTTTTGATCATATAGATAATTGGTTCTTCCTTCAAATAAGAAAAGGATGATTGATTTTATATATATATAAACAGTCAGTAGAAGAGCCTGAAATGGGCTCTTTCCAAGGCCAACGAAATTGTTATCATCAGATGTGGAGGTAAAAGTCTCCTAGGGCATCCTTGGTGTTGGGGAGGAAATCACTGAGAGGAAGGTAGAGGCGTGTAGATAGAAATACTTTCACGTCTAGGCTTGCTGAGGCTGTGCTACACTGTAATGCCTCTTTGCAAATATCTGTTTTCAAGGTAGGTAGGTGTTTACGGGAAAGGCATCACGGCAGTGACATCTTCCTCCTTTTTCAATCAACATGCTCCAACTTTTGGGTGTTGCCTAGAAAACTGTACTTTCTTCCCACTACCTGTTTAGTGCCTGGATTCTACGTGACTATTAGATTAATATTGTTGGCCGCTGTGTGCTTCTATGTAACTGAACCCTTACTCTTTGATTTATTCATTTAACTAAAACTTGAGCAACTGCCATGTGCCAGGCTTCTCCAGTATTGTCACTTCAATGATTGTATCTGATTTTCACAGCAATAGTGTGCAGTCCGTGGTATTATCTGCTCTTTACAGGTGAAGAAACTGAGTCTCAGCAAGGATAGACAACTCAATTTAAGATAATTTTTAAAAGAGGAAGGAGTTGAAACAGATATATTTATAGAAAAACATTTAAACTTGCTTTGGGAATTAAAGAAATGGAAGTTAAAACCTCAAGGTACCATTTCTCACTTAGTTTTTAAAAAGTAAAATATTCAGTACTGAAAAGAATGTGGTAAAACTGGTGCTTTAAATATTTCTAGTGTTATTTAAATTGGCTTAGAGAGACATAACATATTGCCTCCCCTTAGGGACTAATCCAAAATATGGTTTTTAAAAAGAAATATGCATGCCTATTTTTATAGTAGTGTTTTATTTATAATAGAATTTTAGAAGCCATAGGAATATTCAGCAATAATAGACTGATTAAATAATTTGCTCTGTCTCTTGATAGAAAATATATCCATTAAAAATAATAAATATGAAGAATATATGTGTATATTGTAACATGAGAGAATGTGGATAATGTAAGTGAAAAAATTTAGGTTGTAAAATTGTACAAATACTGTGATTTACTATATGGTAAATCATCTATATAAAGAAAGAGTAGGAGAGAATGCCTAGAAAAATAATTGGATTAGAATGGAAGGATGACCGGTACATTTTTTCTTTTTCCTTCTTTATTTATAAAACATTCTCTATGGTTGGTATGTTACATTAAAAATATATGTGTGTGTGTGTGTGTGTGTGTGTGTGTGTGTGAGTGTGTGTGTGTATAGATATGAAATCTCACAGTTTCTGTGGGTCAGGAGTCTGGGCATCTCTCATATATAAATAGTAACCCATGGACCCTCTGCCCAGGGTCTTACGAGGCTGCAATTAAAGTGACGGCTGGGCAACATTGTCATCTGGATGTTTGTTTGGATAGGGAAGAATCTGCTTCCAGGCTCATTCAGGTTGTTGGCAGAATTCCACTGAGGGCCCTGAGGTTTGGTGGCTGTCAGCTGTGGGCCTCCCTTAGGTCCTAGAGGCTGCCCCCAGTTCTCTGCCCTGTGGACCCTACATAAGCGGTTCACAACATGGCAGTTTATTTCTACAGTTACAGAGTCTGGTATATTACATTTAAAACATATTTTTATATTGCATTTTTAAAAACATCCTTCTCAGTATGACATAACAAAGCAGACTATGAGCCTAGTACTTACTGTCACCTTACAGCGATCCTTGTTGCTTTGTGGTTCCAGTATTAGACAGACTCACAGATACCCACCCTACGTGGTAATGATGCTGTTACATTTATGGAGTGATTTAATGTTCAATCTGTTTTACTATTTTACGATGTGTTTATATTCTTATAATATAAAACATTGTTTTATATTTTAAGATACATTTATTCAAGTAATCCTCATTGCAATCATGGTGTACCTATTCTTAGTATCCCCATTCTACAGATGAAGAAATTGAGGCACAGAGGCTAAAAAGCTTGTGCAAGCTCATAACAGTAAGTGGTAGGACCAAGATTTTCATCTTAGTATGAATCCAGACACAACACGCTTTACCACTTGGCTTTATGGCCTCTGTAGGTAGCGGGTTGGGTAGAAAGTGTCTTGACCTAAGTGTCTGAAGACCTGGGTTTGGGTTCTTGCCTTAGTCTCTGAGTAAACGCGGACAAACCTCATCTCCTGTATTTGTAAAACAATACAAGCCAGACTTATTAAAAAAATTCCTTGCAAACCATCAAGTGCTTTCCAATGTGAGGTGCATTATACTTTTTCTTGGGAAGCAATGCTGTAGTTTAAAAATAAGCACTGAAGAGAATGGATGAGGTAATGGGGCTATAGATTAATTCACTCCGTCAGGCAAGTATTTGGTAGGTCACATTCCTTTTTAGGGGTAACTTTTCTGTTTCTTTATTCAAGAGACATGGAGTAAGACAACACAATCTGCCAGGCATGGAAGTGCTTGCCTTGTGGTCTGTGTCCACTCAGCACAAGTTCATGAAAAAAATAATTAAATACATGCCATGTCAGGCCCGTGGGCATTTTCTCAGCAAGTTGTTTTGTAGAGACACAAACCTCAGCCTGACAGTGGATCCGCTAGGAGTGGGTCCAGCGCACGGGAACACAGGCCCAATGTTGATTCAGCACTTTGGGCAGTCCTGCAGTGAAGGAACCAAGCAGGTTCGATTTCAAAGATTGAACATTTTTGTAGCAGGACCCAAACCGTAACCGCTTTCGTCATATCCCCTGGAATTGTGTGGCACTGACCACGGAGAAAGTGTTGTGGCAAAATCGGGTGGCCGCAGAGATGGTATTTGATCTGTGCTGCTGTGTGAAGGTTCTGATCCCCAATTATTCAGAACCTTCATTGGGTGTAGAAAGGAGAGTTTAAGCAGAGAGCTTTGAGTTTGTCCTGGGAGGCACGACTGCAGTGGGTGTTATGGTCATCCGACACCCTGCTCTGGTCTCCCTGCCAGGTTGTCCCAGGTGCACCAAGGTCAGGAAAGAACAGTTCCTACCACACGCAGCTCCAAGGTTTCCGTGAACTATTTCTCTCTGCTCAGAGAGTTAAGGATGCAGCTATCAGTTCAAATGGCCTTGTTGTTTGACACTTTTTCCTCATCTCCTGCGTAGGTGAGATGATGGCTAATTCAACCTTGAAGAAATGGAGGCGTTCAACCCATTAAAGATATTTCCTGTTTAAGTTTTTCATTTTAAAGTATTTCCTATGACATAGCCTCTACGTTTATGCTGTGAAATTCTACCAGATATGAGCTAAGAAAAGGCTATGGGAAGGTTAATGCTTTTTAAGTTCTTCACATTCGGACTTTTTTACCCCTGTTAATTTCCCCATAGTGCTGACCTCTTAGATGACACAGCCAATAAGGCCTGGCTGGAAATCTGGTCATCACCCTACAAATTTAGCAAGATGGCGTGGGTTTCCACATAGAAAACCCACTTTTCCTTAAAGTGGAGCTAGATAGCTTCACACAGCAACAGTTATAAGGCTTTTTAATGAATCTTCTGCTAGGCCAACTGGTCTGTCCTGTCAGGCTTCGCTGGTCACCAATTCAGGGTCACTAGAGGAAAGAAAGGGACCAAGGATATGTCCTTTGCTATCTGTGGTGTTGTAAGAAGATGTAGAATGTGGCTGAGAGAGTGCTGGATGGTGCCGTGTTTCCCCGAAAATAAGACCGGGTCTTATATAAATTTTTGCTCCAAAAGACGCATTTGGGCTTATGTTCAGGGGATGTCATCCTGGAAAATCATGCTAGGGCTTATTTTCCGGTTAGGTCTTGTTTTCAGGGAAACACGGTATCAGCTAATCTAGACAATAATATCCTCAGCCCGAAGGCACAGAGGAAAGGGCAAAACCCTTTGGGTGTAGGTGCTGTGGACGGGATTCCAGCTCAGTTATTTACTGGCTGTGTAACTGTGGATGACTTAGCAAACCTGTTTAAGCCACACTTTGCAATCTGAAAGTTGCTAGTAAATAATACCCTGTATGGTGGACAGTGTATGCAGAGTACCAGGCACAATGCCTGCTTATAGTAAAGACATAATAACTAGAAGCTTCCACAGTTATCTCAACCATTCATCTGTTCATCCACAATTACTGAGACAAGGTGCTACGCATTGGATAGAAAAATGCTTCATTCATTAATACAAAATGAAGTAACTGATTTTTCATATAGAGCAACAATCAGGCAGAAAGAAAAGATGTTGCTTGCTAATTAGTGATGTCCCTGAGGGCTATCCCTGGGTAAGCGGGATGGCTGCGTGTTTTAAGTGGGTGTCAGAGCGGCAGACTTCATCTCTGGGTGAAATTATCAAAGGAGAGGACAAGAGGGAATAAAGTGACTTAATGAGAGAACAGTGGTTATTTTTATCCTACTTCTGCTTTCTTTTGACATTCACTGAGGCAATTCAACAATTAATCTGATTTTTTTTTTTACCTTTAGAATTATTGTTTTATTATTTTGTTAATCATGATGGCTTGTTTTGGGTAACTGGGACATTTACTAACTGAGTGCTTGTGGAAGAAAGTATCTCCCATGAAACTAAAGATAGATATGGCTAATTTTAGTGACAAGGTGAGCTGTTTTTCCATAAGGCTGCAGTTGGGATTTGGCAATTCAGCATTTGCTTGCCAGTGACAATATGGTCTGAGATTTCATGAGAGTGTTGGTCCTGGCAGCTTTCTAGCTGATGTGATGAGCATGGAATGAGTCCCCACCCATGTCATCCCCTGCTGCATGTGCTGCTTATTTTACCACTTCAGTTAGTTGCTGCCAACATCTGGCTCTTGTAAGATTCCTCGGCCTTCTTTCCAGTGCCTACTTCTAATATTTTACATCCTCCCGACTTCCCAGACTCTCAACACTTTCTCCCAGTCTAGACTTCTCTGTTTCCTTTTGCTTTAAGTTTTCTGTTTAGACCTTAGCCTGTCTTAAGCCCTACCATCAATCCTACCTCAGTGCGTATACTGACCTTGTTACTCTCTATTTGTAGTGAAAATAACATGAAGTTGGAGTCAAAGGAAGTAGATACCTATTGCCATGTACCAGCTGTGTCACGAGTACCTGAAACCATTCCTCTTTTAAAAATGAGATCATTATATCTACTGTAGATGGAAGGTTGTGTTGACTGAACACACAGAGAAAACCACGTAATAAAAATGGGAAAATATATTTTTTAATTTATTTGCTGCAAATGATCTCTTTAGACTCCAAATTCACATGCAAAGCTAATAAATGCTAATAGGACATTCTTTTATGATCCTTCTGCTTGATCTTCTTTAGGCCAATGACAATTAGTATTACTACTGTGTTTCCCCGAAAATAAGACCTAGCGAGGCAACCAGCTCTAATGCGTCTTTTGGAGCAAAAATTAACATAAGACCTGGTCTTATTTTACTATAATATAAAACCGGGTCTTATATAATATAATGTAATACAAGACCAGGTCTTATGTTAATTTTTGCTCCAAAAGACGCATTAGAGCTGATTGTCTGGCTAGGTCTTATTTTCGGGGAAACGTGGTAGAACATGCATGTGTGTATGCATGCATTTACACACATGCGTGTTTATTAGTAGCTGGACACACACATGTACTCATGTACCTGTGTGTACTATTTTCTATGCTACTAATTCAAGCAATGCTAACACAGGTATTCAGAATTTAGGCTTAATTGCACTTTACCATTTTATATCATCATGAAATTCTTTGAAAGAAAACAAGGCTATACAAAAATAGCTTTCATAGAATTATTGTATAAAGGTTCCAGAAAGTAGCATCATAAACAAAACTGGGATTGTTTTAAAGAATAATTAATCTTGTTGGTGTCCTGTGGAGAAGCTAAAATACACCTTCCAGTTAATGCAAAGAGGGCCCATGTCGGTTGGCGTCGGTTCGGAACCCACCACCGCTAACATTAATAAATTGAATACAACTCCCTGCAGGGCTCAGAAGTTCCTTTTGTGTCACCATGGTAGGCTCTAAGGAAAAGAGGGAGACTGCAAAACAGGCTTAACCAATCATTTCTGGTTTGCAGGCCATAATTAAGTTCTCTTTGAATGGTTTTACCAGCTAGACTTTCAGTGCAAGGACAGTATTATCACTTTGCAGATTCTCTGAAGACCCTTTCATTGGGCTTGACTCCAGAATGTGAAAGCGACAAATCCTACATCAACAGAACTCAGGCATATGTCAGGCGTGGTAATTAAGGAAGGGCCATGTACATCTCAACTTCAGATCTTAGGAGGCGAGAAAGCCCAATCCCAAACGGAGACTATCTTTGTACACTCACTGATACCCACTCAACAACTGTATAGGAAGACATGAGACTGATGCAGGAAGTATCTAAGGAAGATCGTATTGAGGCTTATTTTCTTCCAAGTGAACTTTACATTTCCTCAGGATCCATAATGATATGTTTTTTCTTTTTTATGTATGTTTACGGGATAAGTTGTGCTGTTATGTAAAACAAATATTATTAGACGCGGGCATTAAACTCCCGGTTAGTAAGTACAGCTCTCTGTAATCAGTGGCATATGCCTCTGATGTCAGCTGAGATGAACTTCGTTCAGCAAAATGGTTTGTAAATATTGGTTTGGGTTTGGCAATAAGAGTGAACAAATCAGTATTTCTGCCTTATCCTGGGTGAGGTCAAACAAACTCACCAGTTTTATATTTAAAATCCCAAGCACTAATTGTTCCAGTCTCAAGTGTACCCACATCTGTCCCTGTGTATTAATCATCTGTAGAACTGTTTGCTTTTAACACTCCACTCAACATTTGGGAGGAAAACAGCCTTTCCGTGGTTACCTTGCTTGAAAACCTGGTGAGGTTATTTTACTGAAGGTCTACAGTTTTAATGTTGCTGAAAACAGAAATGTTAAGCAAAGAGCCATTCTCAGTATGGGAAGAAAGGAGCTGACCTGGCAAGCAATGCGGCAGCCTGTCCCTGGCTGTGTGAGCTCTGGAACATTCTCTCTGGCAGGACATTTTAGGGCCTTGTTCTGTGAGCCATCATTCCTCTCTTGCTTTTGGCACAGGCGGTCTCCAGGTTAGCTGGAAAGCCTGGTGTCTTTATTTTTAACTTGCTGTCATTTCTATGCCTTGTGGGGAGAGAAGGTGAAAAGGATCATTTGTTCTTGGGCTGAGCTTCAGAGTCTCGATGCCAAGATATCCCTCAGGCTCCCTGGACATTTTGAAATAAAGGAGAATGCCAACTCACCCGAAGCCCTACCATAACAAATGGAAAGTTTAGCCTGTTTAGTGAAAAAGACTGTTTGCAAGAGAAAATTAAAAAGAATCAGTGGAGTCCTGAGACTCTTAAGTGGTGGAATGTGCATACTTTGGGATTAAGTTGAACACTTTGGTTCATGGCCTGGGGTTGGACAGAAAGACCAAACAGCAGGCGCCCAGGGAGTGTCAAGAGCTCACAGAAGGTGCTGGAATTCTGTGTGCTTCCTGCTGGGCTTATGCACAGTAAGAGGTGATCCTGCCGCCCGGTGGGCTGGTGCACTACTCCTAAGGGCTGCTCAGGATGGACAGATCTCCATGGGCTGGGCTGGGAAAGCAGGGGTTGCTCAGTTTGAACTGGGGGCTGGCATTTTGTCTTTGTGTCAGATTCAGAGGTCTGTCTTCAGAACGGGGTACACTCACCCTGAGCTCAGGGGCAGATCTGCTGAGGTATGTACACCCTGGATCCATTGCTTTCTGGGAATCGGCTTGGCTCTGAGAATGTCAGCTTCTCTGTGTATTCCTCCGAAACTGTGTCACCTGCCTTGGCACACTGCTCCATCCAGGAGCCAACAGTGCTCTCCCACCTGCCCTTCCTAATCGCCCCTTTGCCACCTTGCAAAATACAAGCACACCCTTTCCCACACCCGCCATCTTATCATGATGCATTTTTCCAGGGTGCATGAGCGGGTACATACTTTTAACAGTTATTGTAGGGATGCATGTGCAAAAATGTCCGAAGACTTCTAATGAGGTTAGTCTTCCTGGAGCAATCTAATCGGTGTTGTCCCTTAGAAGTATAATGACAGTCACAAGTGAGGGCAGCATTTGTAATTTTAAGTTTCCTAGTAGCCACATTAAAGTACTAAACAGAAATGGGTGAATTAATTTTACTAATACATTGTATTTAACCTTATGTATCCAAACTATTATCGTTTCAACATGTAGTCAGTATCAAAAAAAAAAAAACTATCAGTGAGGCATTTTACATTTTGTTTTTTCATACTAAGTCTGAAATTTGGAATATACTTGACACTCACAACGTGTCTCACTGCAGACTTGCCACATGTGACAAGGGGCTACCACACTGGATCGTACAGTTCTAGGTAAAATGCATCCCCTTTAAGCTGATGGCATGAGGGAGCCAAGCATTTAGACTGGCCCTTGTTTGAATTATGAAAAACAACATCACTGAGATTGAGAGGGCATTGCTTACGCACCATCGTGGAGCTGGACTGAATCCAGCCTCACTGCCTATCAGCTTCAGACCTTGGAACAAGTTGTTGAACTTCTCTATGTATTGGTTTCCACTTTTATAAAATGAGGATAACGACAGTCCCTTCTTTGTCTGATTGTTATGAAGATTGAAACACAACTATATAAAAAGCCACCATATTGCCACTTAGGAGAGTGGCATTGGTAAGCACTCTTGAAGTTTTGTTGTTGTTATTGTTGTTGTTTCTAGTTAAGCCCGCCTACATAACCATGGTGGCAAAAACTCTAGGCTTGTTCATTGGAAGACTTGTGTTCTCCTTCTGTCATTGTTAGTTTGTGTTTTAACCTCTCTGCACATCAGTTTTCACAGATTTGGGTGAGTGTAATACCTCCTCTCAGGACACCATCCTGGGTGAACAAATAATAAAATGGGGCCAGTTACTGAAGGGCCAGTTACTGAGCCTTGAAATCCTCCAGTAATTGGCCCCAGGTGCAGTGTCGGGCAGGGGCAGAGCTGGAATTTGAATGCTGGAGCATCTGATCCTGAAGCTCACGCCCTGGGCAGTAGCACAGGCTGTTGTCCACGTACACGTCATTAACTTTACTGCGATGTATGGATTAGTTCACATAAAACTAAAATCTAAGTGAAACATGGAGGCCTTCCTGTTCCCCCAAGATGGCTGATTAAGCTAACATGAAATACCGTCTGATAAAAACACCTAGAAGTGCCAGATAAATATAGCAAAACTTTACTTAAATGAACAACTGAACATTCAGGAAAGGAGGCATTGCCATCAGAAAATCAAAACTACAGTGAGATACGACTTTCCATCCACTAGGAAGGCTCTAAACAAAACCACAGATGGTAAGAAGTGTTGGTGAGGATGGGGACAGCAGAACCGTCATATACTGCTGCTGGGAATGGAACCTGGTCCAGCTGCTGTGGAAAACAGTTCTTCCAGCAGCTTCTCAAGTGGCTAAACCTCGAGTTACCACGGGACCCAGCATTTCACCTCCTGCGTATATACCCAGGAGAACGGAAACACGTCTACACAAAAACTTGTGCACGAATGTTCACAGCAGCATTATTCATTATAGCCAAGAGATGGAAACAATCCAAATGTCCATTAGCTGGTGAATGGATAGAAAAAAAAAATGTGGTGTATCCATACAATGAAATATTTGGCTTTAAAAGGATGAAATACAGACACATGTTACAACGTGGATGAACCTTGGAAACATGCTAAGTGCAAGAAGCAGGTCACAACGGACCACATATTGTATGATTTGAAGGGTCTGGAATGGGCAAAGCTATAGAGAAAGAAAGTAGAATCATGGTTGCCTAGGGGTGGGAGAGGGGAAATGGGGGTGACTGCTAATGGGTAGGGGTTTCTTTTTGAGGTGATGAAAAATATTCTGGAATTGATTGTGGTGATGGATGCTCAGCTCTGGATAGTAAAAGCCACTGAGTTGTACACTTTGAGTGAATTGTAAGTGAATTATATCATTAAAAGAACTGTTAGAAAAACGAAAAGAAAAAGAGGAAATCTCTAGGGGCTAGAAATGAAGAGTGTTAAGAGCTTGAGCTGTTTCCACGGTGAAGGGTGGGGTGTGAGAAAGGAAGGGGCGGGGCTTTGCCTCCAGTGAAGGCTGAGGGCTTCAGATTTTGTTTCCATTTAATTTTTATTTTCCGCATCAGTGTTGCACTTGTAGAAAGTTCTAAAAAATCAAATAGCTCTATGTTTCTAACAACAACAACAACAACAACAACAACAACAACAACAACAACATGCCGCCCTCTGCTCCAGGTGTGTCCCACCTGCATTCCTACTTTTCAGGGCAGACACTTGCTCGTACCTTAGGCCTCGGTCTCCATATTTCTGGCATCACCGGAGTTCACTGCTATTGCTTGATTATTCCATCGTGTGCGTTGACATCCCTCTGTGGAAGAGGAGCAAAGGCCTTCATATACTTTCCTCTCTACCTCTCACAACACAGGCTTCCCGCCCCCATCTGCCTCCCTCCGAGAGTTAGCGTCTTATTCAGTGTGCACATTTATTATTATTATTATTAAGTATTATTCATAGCTGAGGCCTTTTGTGTACTCTGGTGAAATTTCCTTTCTGGAACAACTTTATGTCTTTCCTGAAGTTAGTAATTGTCTCATAATTTTGTTTGGCTTCGTTCTCTTGGAACCACTGTCCGGTAGTGTTTGCTCCGGGAAGCAGGATGACGGAATGGGTAGGACAAGGGTTAGTAGTAGAGAGACACTGGGGCGCAGAGGGTGGTGGTCGAGGGTAAGAGGAAAGTCACTAAGGACAAACGGACCCCCGAGGGGAGCTGGTGGAAGGCTGTTTCTACGGTGTTGGGCGGAGGCCTGAGGCCCCGGGAGGTCAGTAGGGCTGGCAGTCGGGAAGAAAAGCTGGACCTGAGGCATCAGGCAGTGAGGACGGGCTGGAGTGGAGAAGACAGCCTTCCTGGGGCAGGGCGGAGGGGGGGAGGGGGGTCTGCACTGCCTGGCAGAGTTCAGTGCTGCGGCTTCCCTTCCGCCTTCCAAATATCCTGCAAATATCTGTAGTGAATCCTAACTTGGGACCCTAGGGATGGGGACGTGAGGAGCATCCTCGTGCTCCAATTCAAATACAGAAGCTGCCCCCAAAAATGTATACACGTTAAGAAAGGAAAACCCTGTATTAAAATTACGGTGATGGTAACCACGTTGAGCACCTCTTGTCATTGCAGAAGTCAAACTTGACTCGTATTCATCTTTTGTTATTGGTATGTATTGAGCATGACAATTTTAATACAATTTTTTCCTTTCTTAAAATGTGTATACATTTTTTGGGCATCCTCTGGATGTTAAAGTCTGTTCCAGATCACTGCTCTATTCTATCATATTGCTGGGGTGTTAGGCCTGTATCTTCTGTCTCTTTGCTCTTCCTTGAGCACACTGTGCCTTGGCGTGTTGTAAATTTTTCCTTATCTTCATCAAGCTTTGTCTATGGCATTCCACAAAAATATGGAAGTGTGGCTCTTGAGCAGTTCTGGGTTGAAAATGAACAAAAAGCTGGCATTAATATTAGCTCATTGATGAGAGCTCTTGTCTCTCATTAGAGAGATAAGATTAGCAAAACAGGAAGCATCAGCAGTGCCAACCGTTAGCTAGGATGTGGGCGGGGGGGGCAGGAGCTCGCCCACCCTGCTGGTGACCCTATAAACCAGGGCAGCCCTTTTGGATAGCAAGTGGCAATACATGGCAGGGCTAAAGATGCACGGACCCTATGACCCAGCCCATTTCACTTATGGAAAGGCGTGTACAGGAAGATTTTCCACACGGAGACTGTAGACAGATGGTTTTTGCCGGACTGTTTGTGAAGAATGAAAAAGAGGAAACAACTACCAACAGCAGGGGTATGGTAAATGCTATATGCTCAGAGTGGACTATTACATAGCTGTTAAACGAATGAAAGTGACTTATTCATATAATGTGGATGTCTCAAAACTAAAACATTGAATGAAAAAATCAAGTTGCAAAAGGCTATATAGTATATTTGTATAAATTTTAAATACATATAAAAACAATATAAAATTGTTTGAGGATAACGATAATAATCCGGGCTAACATAAAACCACCCTTAGATGTAGTAGCTATTATCCCACTTTTCAGCTGAGGAAACTGAGGCAAAGAGAGACTAAGTAACTTCTCCAACCTCACACAGCTAGTGTGTAAGTAGTGAAGAGACAAAAACCTGCTTGGGAATGTTAACAAACTTAGGAGGAAGAAGCAGGATAGCATGGTAATATGGAATTTATTTGTAACATTTTTTCTTTTCTTTCATCTGAAGCAATTGTAGCCAACCTGAGTGTCTGTTACATTCTTTTAAACTTTTTTATGTGTTTAAGTGTTTCGTAACACCACATTTTAATGACTAAAGACACCATAACCTTGGAAAACTCAGCCTGCTGCTGAGTGCCCAGGGCATGGGGCTGATCAATAGAGCTGCAGATTCTATGCGTCGGTATGTGTCATTGGGCTGCAGCAAAGCACCTTTCCCTGTATTGGTTTTCATGTACAGTACCAGACATTCATGGGGCTTTCCTGCTGGTGATGGTCGGTAGGAGGCAGCCCTGTGACCTCAGACAAAGGGACACTGCTCTGATGCCAGAGAGAGCTCAGGTCTCCAGCTGCTCAGATGGTTGCTGGAGCTATACTTCCCGCTCAGGGCAGAGGTTTGGAAGGAAGGGTTTGGAATCTTGCCTAAACATATTCATAACACGTTTTTTTTTTAAGTCAGGCCTCCTGCTTGGAATCTCGGTGTTATTTCCTTCATCACTGCTGCCATCTGTGACTCAGAATTTAACTACTTGTTATTTGTTTGTGTGGCTTTTGTGTTGCAGGAAATACCAATGAACCCTCTGTTATCTGGCATATTTTAGGGAAGGACATCTGTTAAATTAAACATGGTTGTTAAGGCTTACTCTATTCCAAATGCGCAGTGCTTCTGAAGAGTTATCAAAGTTGAATCTGGGAGTTTAGAGTTGGAAGGGTACTTAGATATAATTTAGTACACGTTCCGTTTTAAACATGAAGACATTGAAAGAGTTGAAATGTGCAAGATTATACAGCTAATTACAGAGCTAGAAGTAGGAGAAGGGGCTCTCTGCTCTCTGCCTGTGTCAGTGCGTCACAGTACAATAAAATATACTTAAAAATCTAGGGAACATTATTTAGTTTTATTAGCTGATTTATAAGGTTCCACAAACTGGCTTTATAGCTATAAAACCCATAAATACATATTTGGAATGTAATACTCGTTATGTAGTCAGAACACTAGCTCCAAAGCTTTTTCATGGTTTATGTTAACTGAAAGGTAAGCTCCTGAGATGAAATTGCTTACTATAATGGGCGTATTTACACACCTGCCTTAGTTGTGTCAATTTAGATATCATTGGGATCCTGTGTTTCCTTCATTTTCAATCAAAGGGAAAACCCTTAACTTGATGCTCTAGAGGTGGTTCAGGATGAAGGGGTCTCATTTTTAAGTTCACATGCTTTACTCCTGTCGGGTGGGAGTTGTTGGCAAGAAGAATTCAGTGCTTTCCATTTAAGAGTTTTAGGGTAATTCTATTTTGTTTTTATGGTCCTAAACTGAAGTGGTTGATTGATGGAGTGATCTAACCAGGAAAGTGCTGGAGTCAGTTATATGATTTTTCTCCTCCATAGCACTCTTAACTCGTGCTCCCTAGTGGCCCATTTTGATACTGGAAGGGTAATTAAATCTTCTCCGCTGGGCCATTAGCAAACTATGGTAACATTCAATGGTTTTCATTCACATTGGTGTTTAAGTTTTACAAATATAATACTTCTAAACAGATGCAGCATCCTTCTTTAACAAAAAAGGTAGAAAGCTTTACTTGAAATGGTTCGACAGAATCAAGTTTAGTAAGCTTGGGCATTTATCTTAAGTCTTCCAGAAAATACTACAATGAAGGAATCATTAGCAAACTACCTGCAAATATGATCACATGTAAAATAAGAGATTGCTTTTATTTGGCTTTTGTAACATGATTTATCTTGCAGTGTGTGAACTTAAATCTCCCTCCATGAGTGACTTTCTGTGGGGACTAGAGAACTCTGGCTGGTTAAGGCACATTAAGGCCATCATGGATGCAGGACTCTTCATTGCAAAGGTATGCAATTGCAGAGAACTTAAGTGGAGGGGCAGACCGGCCAGCACACAGACTGCAGGGTGGAGGGTCTGTCTCCTCCCCATCAGCTGCCCTGTGAGACTCTGCTGCACTGAGTGGGGAGCTGCTTTGCAGACCTCCACCCAGGTTGCCCTCTGAAGATGGGATTTTGCCAGAGAGGACGGTGCTTAGGTGATAGCACAGCAATCAAGGGGTAAAATGTTTTCAGAACATTCTCTCTAGTCAGGCGTGGTCCTAGACGGAGGGAAGAACTTTCTATAGGAGAGTACACCCCAAAGTGAGTCATTTCAGTGATGGAGGCCTGAGGCTTCCATCTTAGTAAACAGGTCCTCCTTTTTAATGATGGCATAAGCACAAGTCATATTCCCACACCTGGCAGATGGATTCTGCCACAGGAAGAATCTCGCTGCAACTGCCATACAAGTTATTTTTTGATTCAGTCTATTTTGTTGTTCAGTTTTTTTTTTTAAATACAAATTTCTCTTAGATTTATAGGTAAAGACCACCATTATCTTTTCTGATGACATGGTATGCTCCCCTTTATTAGATGATTCATTTATTCAACAGATATTTACTTAGTACCAAGCACTTTTCTATGTGCTAAGGATGTATTGCCGAACAAGCCAGTCTCTTCCCTCACAGAGCTTACATTCTGGTGAGGGATTCAGAAAATGAATAAAAATAGAATTTCAGGTAGTGATAAATGCTATCACAAAATCACCATTTCCCAATTTTTGTTTCCTGTCGAGATATTCAGCTAAAAATTGCATGCACATTTGCAATAGCAAACAAATTCTTTTCTTAGCAGAGACTTCCTGCTATACTTTTTATCTTTGTTTTCTCCTCCTTCCTGACCCCTGGATCCATTACTGGCTCTTATCCTTTTGTCTCTACTTTCAGTTTTACAATTTATGATTTTTGGGTCTTTTCTTTTTGCAAATGACTGAGGCCAGTAGGAGATCCAGAATTTCAATACTGGAAAGGCTTAAGGTGGAAACCGCGAGGGGAGGAGAGGTGGTTGAAGGTGGGCTAGGAGCTATGTCATGGAGATAAGTTTGCACAAGTAGTACATATTATGTAGTACATATGCTTAGGTGAGATGGCCTGGCTGGTGGCTTCTGGATATAGTGGGAAGGAAAAGCTTTACCAGCAGCACCAAACCACTCCTTGGCTCTGCCCTAACTATATACAGGCATAAACACTAAATAAACGAATAGTTTTTGGTTTGGATGGTTTTTTTGTTTGTTTTTGCCTGTTTCTGTAAGTATAAAATCAAATGTAGTTCTGATGAGATTTTTCGTGTGACTCTTTGCTCATCCTGTTTTCAGGCAGTTTCAGAGGAAGGGGCAAGTGTGCTTGTCCACTGCTCCGATGGCTGGGACAGGACTGCTCAGGTGTGCTCGGTGGCCAGCCTGCTGCTGGATCCGCACTACCGGACTCTGCAGGGCTTCATGGTGAGTGGGTCGCGGGGCCGCTGGCTTCGTGGTGAGTGGGGTCACCAGGCCGCCGGGCTGCTGGCTTCATGGTGAAGCCATGGGGCCACTGGCTTCGCGGTGAGTGGGGTCGCCGGGCCGCTTTCCACGCAGGACCCTGAACTGAATGGACGTCTCCTTTGGCAACTATCGGCAACTTTTATTTTCTTGTCAACATTATTTTTCTCTTATATACTCAGCAAGATGAATTAAAGGGAAAAGGTGAAATAGGTTGGGAATAGAGGTGAATTTGGAGGGTATTGCAGCCAATCAGAATCAATGCTATTAAATATGAATTTGGGGGCAAATATAAAATATATTTAGTAATTTGTAAAATAGTGAGTTTTATACATCATTTGCTCCTAAGTATTTCAAGTTTGAGGTAACATGAACAAAAAACACTTGAAAACATAATTTGGAGACAAAATTTTCTGTATTGAGCATGCAAAAATCCTTGAAAGCAAAAACTGTTTTCACTTAGTGCTTTTATTTTTTAAGTAGTACTTCACAACTCTGGATGAGAATATTGAAAATTTCAGTGTTTTTGTGTTCTTTGCTGAAGTTCTGAGTACATCCTCTCAGATTCTGCACCATTTATGTGTGCGTCAAAATATGACGTGTTGCTTCCAACTGCAGAATATCTGTGTAGTTGCCTGGTATGGTGAAGCTTTGGCTAATCTGGAACCATTTTCCTAAAATGCCTGCAGGGACTTCCTAATGACCGGGAGATTACCTGGTTCCTGCCTCTCGAACCAGGATTTGGTGGAAAGTGCTTCAGTGGATCCTGAAACCATACTAGGGATAGATGCTGACAAAAGAGGCCAAATGGGGGATCTCCTGGAAGATCTCCTTTATTAATACCAGCTGGCACTCTGGGGACGAGCAAGAAGAGGCAGGTTTCCTCTCTTGGGCTTTTTTTTTTTTATTATTATTAAAATGTCAGAGAACTTCCAATTACCTGTGACAGTATTGAGGCTTCTGCGTGCCATTCCTATTTATTTTTCTTATGGATGACCTTCAACTCTGCCCTTCCGATAAGCATCTCTTTATTGGTGGGTAATGAATGCTTATTCGTTTGCAGGCTACCTGAGGATGGTGACTTCTGTTCTAAGAACCTTTGAGTCCTTCAACATTATTGGTTGTAGTCTCTTATTTTTCCTCGTTTGTTTCTCTCCATGATATTTATATTTTTTCTTGTGTAGGTATTAATTGAAAAGGACTGGATTTCCTTTGGTCATAAGTTTAATCACAGGTGAGAAATATTTAAAAATTTGTTATTTTGAATGTTTATGATGAAAAAAAGTATTTCTGAAGTTCTCAATTAGTAGGAAAAATAGCCTCATTTTTAAAGTTTCTTTGTAACTCTTATTCAGAAAGTCAGATTTTGTTGTATACATTGTATCACAGATAAATGAAATTCTAACCCTGAGTATTCTTGGTAAGAACTAGTTAATGTTAAATTGTTCCAGAAGAGAGGGAGAATGCTTGTTCTCTCTTTTTTTTAGTTTCAGGTGTACAAAACAATGTAATAGACATTTGTCATTTATATCCCTCACCCAGTGATAACCCCCCTCCCCCATCCACTACCCCTCTGACATCACACACAGCCGTTACATTTCCACTGTCTCTATCCCTAATGCTGAACTCCACTTCTTGTAACTATACATATTTAAAATTGTAGTTGACATTCATTATTGTTCAGCTTCAGGTGTACAGTGCAGTGGTCAGGCATCTACATCATCCCTGAGGTGGTCTCCCTAATGGGACAAGTGCCCATCAGACACCCTACAAAATCTTTACAACATTATTGATTACATTCCCCAAATTAACTTTCATATCCCCATGGCAATCTTGTGCTTGTTCATTCATCTAGAAATGACTGGCTCTCCCTTCCTCCTACAAACATATTTGATTTCCTAAATTATTCCATTTTTGAATTGCAAACATTCACTTTAAGTTGTGAAATGCCTGTGGAACAGTTTCTCTTTGATTTTTCACCAAGGGAGTAAATTGGGTTGTCCTGAGACGTGTGTCACAGGTGACGTTTGTCCCAGACCTCTCTGGAGAGGTAATGTAGGACAGTGGCTCAGGCTTTGGTGCCAGACACTTCCAGATCTAAATCCAGGCTGTGGCATTTAGTAGCTGTGTGACCTTGGGCATCTGTCGTCTCTGAACATTGTTCTCCTATCTGTGAAATGGGGCTACCCTCCCTGTTTCGCAGGGTTAGAGCAAGTATTTTTGAAAAGTATATATAACTAGCCTAGCTCCTTGCCTGGCTTACACACGAGGATTTCAATAAACAGAAGCTACTGTTTTTGGAGACACCAGCCTCCCGTTTTTAGTATTGATGATAATGCCTGACCTGTGTTCTGGTGTTCTCTGATCTCTGAGTGTTAAATGCTGTAGCTAGTGTTGTCTAGTCTTTTGGTGCGAAAATTTAAATTTAGGCAGCATGCAAATAATTTGATATTTTAATGTACATTTTTGACTGCTTCAAGGTATTTCCTAAAATAAATTCAAAGTTCATGGAGCCGCCCACATTTATTTTTATAGTTTTTGTATTTAGCATTAATTGAGCATTCATTCTGTGCTTTCTGGAATCCTACTGTTATAAAGGAGAAAAGTAAAGCCCCCAAATCAATGAAGTAACCTTCTTAAGATCACATTGTTCTATCCAGTTTTGGGGTTCTACTGACTCTAGAGAGTTAGAATATCCGAGATAGAGGACAGATGGACAGAAAACATATGGAAATGGCTGAAGACTAGCTGGATAATTGTTTTATGAAGAAAGAGCATATTAGGCAACCTTTTTTTAAGGCGGCCAAAGGTGAGTAGAACTGAAACTTTTGAGAAGTTTGCAGACAATTTCTAATGTTTCTACACTTGGAAAAACTTCTAAACGGATCCCTGCTCATTTCTATTTCTCAAGTTGATCATCCAGTGCTGAGATGAGGTTCCATATTGTTGTTTTATACTTGATGGCACCCAAATTACCCTTTTATATTCTTTCTAAAATTCATACAGTAGTGTAAATTACTACGCAGGCTTCATTGATCTACTCTTGAAAGTAGTTTCAAGATTCTCTGATGTACTCTTGAAAAACAAAGATATGAGAAATAAAGGTATATTGGAATGTGGTCACATGTTAATAAATTACATGACAAGTTTTAATACTGCTCTAGAGATGGAAATATCCCTAGAAACTTGGGAAACCACCTTTTTTCAAGTTATCTTTCTTCCTCATTCCTTCCCCCCCAAATAATGAAAAGTGAAAAACTCTGAAGTTGCTTAGATGTTTCTTCCCTCTCCCACTAGACACTAATTAAAATAAGTAGATTTATTTCAAAAATTCTGATATATCTTTAAAATTTGGTTTAAAAAATGCTCTTTTTTCATGGAGTTTCCTTTAATTTTATCTCTAGCACTAACTATAGTAGTAACTATAGTTATTATTGTAACTATAACATGAATATGCCCTTTCTCTACCCAGACCTTCATTACAAAGTTTCTCTTGAAATTGGAATTTATAGTTGTTTTTCCCACTTCTGCTGCATTCTGGATTTGTAAGATAATTATTTAGGAACTAGGGTTGCTTCCTAATAAAAACAAACAAACCAACCAACCTTGCCATAAACTTTCTCTAACACTTTATTTTATAGATACGGCAATCTAGATGGTGATCCAAAAGAAATCTCTCCAGTTATTGACCAGTTTATTGAGTGTGTTTGGCAGTTAATGGAACAATTTCCCTGTGCATTTGAGTTCAATGAGAGGTTTCTGATTCACATTCAACATCACATTTATTCTTGCCAGTTTGGAAACTTCCTATGTAACAGCCAAAAGGAGAGACGAGAACTCAAGTAAGTGTTTTGGTATTTCTAATTTTTATGTAAAGTAATTTTGTGACAGAATTTCAGATGGCCTCTCATATTTTGAAACTATTGTAGCCACACACCTGTACTGACAGATTAAAGATGCTTTCTTTTTCCAGATATCACTTCATAAATGGTTTAATGTCATCAACTGACAAAGACAGGTACAGGTTCATTTCCCCCAGTTTCTGCCTGAGAGTCACAGACAGGTTGGTAGATTTGACACAGTAATATTGATAGGAAAGTTCTTTGACTCAAGAAAGTGATTTTTGTATTTAAAAAGTTAGACATCTTTGGTGGATATATTTTCATAATAAGAATTGCAAATATAACCTGGAAAGCAAAGTTGAAACTCAAGTCCTTCTTTTTATTCAGACTAAAACTGCATTGCCTTTATCCAGAGGGAAAAAGTACATGAAGTGTGAACTTTAAAATAAGTTATGAAGTCAAAAACTTAAACTGCAAAGTGATTTACGAACAGCAAATGAGAAAAGTTTTGAAATTTTCATAAATTAAAATGATTAACTGTGGTCTACACAGTATCAGATATAATTTTGGAAATGACCAGTTAAAATAGACTCCACTAATTTTATGTTGTCTGAAGAGGAAGAAAGACTTTTTCTAGTGGATTCTAGTTAATATTTTCTCCAAGGAACTTCAAGTGTGATTCCTGATACATGTAATGATTTAAAAGTAGCAGAGTGTATCCTTTAAGCTCACCTGTTTTCCTAGATTTGTGGTATGTTGTGATAGACTAGCCAACTTAATGGTATTTGTTTGGGTTTGACACCCAGCTATTCCACTCACTAGCTATATGACTTTGGGAAACTACTTATTTCTCTGAGCCTCAGTTTCCTCATTTGTAAAATAGACATCTCTCACAGAATTCAGTGAGGATTAAATGAGAGAAAATTTGTGAAACATTTAAGTAGTACCTGGCAAATAATAAAAGTTCAATGACTACTTGGGGGAAAACAACCCAAAAATTACACGGCAGTTTTATTTTACACTCAGAGCAGAAGAATTGAAACATTTTGACCAGGCCAGTACAGGGAGTAGAGTTGAGATTTTTGCAGTGTTCTGCTGTACCATGAAGACATAGAGATTGTAAATTTCCCTGCTATAAAACAGGGACTTGTGATGTTCAGATAACAATTATTGGTCTCTTTCCAGTGTATTCAACTACTTATAAGAACCAAGATAGGTCATTGTCAAGCTGCTTCCTTTTTTTTTTTTAAATAACAGAATTCAAGAAAGAACATATTCTTTATGGGCTCACCTGTGGAAGAATCGGGCCGACTACCTGAATCCTCTATTCAGAGCTGATCACAGTCAGACCCGGGGAACCCTACCTCTCTCCACAACGCCATGCAACTTCATGTACAAGTATGTAAATTTCTAGGACCTCACTAGGGAGGATTCTGAACTGAGACTCTGGCACTGTTTAATATTTGGAGGCCAAAGTGCATGAAACACTGAGCTTCAAGGCTGTTTTTGGACACAAAACACATCAAAGGAGGATGCTTTAAATATCTGACCTGGTATTTTTGCCATTGTCTTTTCTCCCTCTTCTTTCCGCCTAAACAGAATTATCTTGAGAAATTGATCTTTTGTAATAATGATATCTTAAAAATTTATTTAAAAGCAAAAAAAAAAAAAAAAAAAAAAAAGAGAGAGAGAGAGGGCCGGAGGAGGGATGGAGAATCGAAGGAAGAAAAGATGGACTCAATAAACCAAGTACCTTATAAGTTAAATGTGGAATCACAAGTTTAGATAGTGATCATGACACAGCTTACCTTCCTTCTCTGCTGAATCAAGTCCTAGTGGAACTATATCCCTGTGGAAATAAATGATATTGGGACGGGGAGAGCAGGGTAGCATCCAATAGATTCTACATGTTTTGTGTAAAACGGCAGTTTTGAGAGCTGCTGAGACACTGCAATCAATTGTAGTGCAACTAATTGGTGCTTAATAGGCAGTCAGCAAATAAACCATTGCGGATCCGGCTCTGTTCTAGGCAGTGTGGAGAAAACAACGAATGACACTGAGTCTGCCTTCAGAGTACTTTTCTAAGTAAAGAGTGGGTCTACGGCTATCCCTAGGGTAATACTACTACTTATTCCCATTTGTATTCCATTATGCTTTATTGTGTAGGCTAAAAAAAAGATCAAAACAAGCTACAAGCCTCAAATTTAAAAGACTCCCTTGGCAGCTGAAAGATTCTAAATGTTAATCACTAATTTTCCAAGTTTACTTCAAAACTAAGAGCCATTTTCTTAACCCCCCAAAAGGAAAAAAAAAAGGTACTTCAACCTGTCTTAGAAAACTGTAGGCCTTCTAATTGAGTACCATATATACAAATTGATGAATTTACTCTCCCCAAAAGAAGTTTACTGCCTCAAGAAGAAAATATCAACATGAAATTACCTTAAGTTAGTGGCTTTTTTGAGCCTGTAATTTGCATTTGGTTATTGCTAGGACTGTGGTGTTAACCATACCTTAGCAGACTTGAGAATGTGAATTAACAGAGTGTGATGCTGTGGTATAAAGCTCTGCCTTCCTTTGCAGGTTTTGGAGTGGAATGTATAACCGCTTTGAAAAGGGACTGCAGCCCCGACAATCAGTTACAGACTACCTCATGGCAGTGAAGGAGGAAACCCAGCAGCTGGAGGAGGAACTGGAAGCCCTAGAAGAAGTAAGACACACTTGCTCTTGTTCATGTATTTTCTGTGCTTATTCCTGGATGATCACGGCTCCATGAAAGCCTCATGACTCAGGATATGTGAAATGTAGCAGCAGAACCGTTTTGTATTTTTAGTCAGTGGATAACCTGAAGACAACCCCATCAGGTGAGCACCCAGAAAACCGGAGCCCAAACCTAAGCAGCACTTAATACACTTCCGACATCTGGCCTGTGGCTCCCTTCCATGGTTTACTGAACTAGTTGTTTGTTCCTACAATGCGTCAGGGTTGTGTGTGTGTTACTGATAAGAGTACTAAAATGAATTCTTTCTGGAGAATTTACGAAAATAACTGGATTCAAAGTGAAAAAAACAAAATCAGATCTATGTACTTGTAAAAATCTATTCTCCACTTTTAATAATTATATAATAACATAAAACAATTACATAATGATATGAAAACTCCTGATGCCTACCTGGCCTCTATCTAAGCCTGGCGATTCTGATGGAGAATCTTTAGAGTGCCATAACTGACTTGCCACCAGGGCTGAGAGACCTTGAATTACAAACATATATAGACAACTTACATAAGGTACAGACTAGGTTTTTAGAATTCTGGAGCTGCGGTATAAAAGCTTTGTCATTCGAAGTCCACTCATGTCATCACTGGGCCAGTTTTATTTACTTTCCCTAAAGATATCAAGCTTTATGAAAAGCTTAGGATTCTATTAATCTATTCCAATAGTCTTTTTGTTAAAATATTATTAGGTTGATCCAAAAGTAATTGTGGTTTTTGCAATTATTTTTAACCTTTTAAACCACAATTACTTTTGCACCATCCTAATACGAACAACAACAAAAAAATACTTAGGATATCTAAAAGTACCTTAATTAAAAATCTTTTGCCCTTTTTCCTTATAACAAACACAAAATTCCTTAGCCTGTCATGTGAGATTTTTCCACACTCCAGTCTAATGTACCTTTTAAACTTTGTTCTCCACTATTCCCCTTGTTCAAATTCATCTGTTCTCTGCTTCTTGTACACACTACACACCTTGCTACCTTTGTGCTTTCCTTCCCACTGTCCCTCCTGCCAGAAATGCTCTAACCCTCACCAGCATATCCAGCAAGTTTCATTCCTTCACAGTTCTGTTAAAATGCTGCTTCCTCCCTGAACCTTACCCTGATTTCTCCCTCTAATTGTACCACCCTGCCCTCTGAAATAATTTTTACCTCTGACATGAGCTCTGCCTCTCTGCTCAAAGCTCCTTAAGGCTAGATCTGTATTTGTCTCTGTTCCTCATACTGCCTAGCAGTGCTTTTGTATATAATATGAAATAACACACACACACACTGACACCAAAGGATGCAATCTGATAAAATATATTTTAAACAACCCAAATATCCATCATCTGATCAATGGATAAACAAAATGTGGATATTCATACAATGGAATATTATTCAGCTAGAAAAAAGAATGAAGTGCTAATATAATGTGGATGAACCCTGAGAACATAAGTTAAAAGAAAGAAGCCAGACACAAAAAGCCATGTTATATGATTCTGCTTATATAGAAAAATCCAGACCAGGCAAATCCATCAAGATAGAAAGTAGGTAAGTGGTTTTGCAGGGGCTGTGGGGCAGGGGGAATGGGGAGTGACTGCTAATAGGTATTTGGGATGATGGAAATATTTTGGAATTAGATAGTGGTGAATGGTTGCATAACCTTGTGACTATACTAAAAACCACTAAATTGTATACTTTAAAAGGGTGAGTTTTATGGTGATTTATATCTCAATTTTTAAAATTAGGGGACCCCTTATTCCTGATTCTTTAACAGGTATTTTGAGTTCATAGGATGAAAATCACTATGTAAAACCACATAGGTATAGAAAGAATGAGAATGGATGCCAGGTAATTTACCTGTGTTATTCTTTGCATTTTACAGAAAACCTATGCTAAGGCAGGTATTACCATCCATATATGAGAGATGAAGAAACCAAGCTTCACAGAGTCTAATTGTTTTGTTCAATGTCATAAAGTCTACCTTTGAACCCAAGTCCATTTAAATCCCATGCTCTTAACATTACACCTAGCTGGAAGGTAATGAATATTAAACACATGCATATGTAAAACAGATAAATTATTTATGACTTTTCCCTGTAATGATTATTTCTTTTTTAGAGGCTGGAAAAAATCCAAAAAGTCCAGTTAAATCACAGTAAAGTGAAGAGTAAGCCAAGTGAACCCAGCAAACACTCAGGGTTTTCTACCTCAGACAACAGCGCAGCCAACACGCCCCAGGATTACTGTGGGAATATAAAATCATTTCCATCCAGGAGCCCTTCACAAGGTGATGAAGACTCTGCTTTGATTCTAACACAAGACAATTTGAAAAGCTCAGATCCAGACCTGTCTGCCAACAGCGATCAAGAGTCCGGGGTGGAGGATTTGAGCTGTCGGTCTCCCAGTGGTGGAGAGTGTGCTCCAAGCGAAGATAGCGGCAAGGACCGGGATTCCGATGAAGCCGTGTTTCTCACAGCCTGAAGCTTCCTTTTGGAGTTCCTAAACAAAGAACACCCAAGAAACACTTTCCAAACATAAGGGAACAGTGCAATTTAAGATAAAAAAAATAACTCAAGAAATGGTGCGTGCCACTGCAAATTATAAAGTGTAGCAATGAACAAGGGGAGGGAAAGCCCAACTCTTAGTTCTTAGTTAAAAGAACAGGAAGTAGCCATTTCTTTTACAAATATATATTAAGGAAACTGCCCATTTTGAAAACCATTCTAGACTATGACAGTTTTCTTCACTGCAGAGCAATGCCCTCTCGCATCAGCCACGCTTATCAATACAAATCTTCCCTGTCACAGCATGCATCGGCTAGCCCTGACCCCGTTCCTTCACATGTGCTAGCATCTGCAGTCCTTCCCGATTTCCTTTCCTGATGCATATTTGTTTTCTAAAACATTCGATGTCATCTTCTGACTCTGTTATCAACATTTCTAGTAACAAAGCACATTGTTGAGATGCACCCTTTTTTGGTTAATAGATATATTTCTGTAATTGAAGAGCTTTGTAATTGCTTAAGTTTATCTTTCAGGTTTAATGAACACTTTAACTTTTCCTTGGATAATATATTTTGAATTGTTATAATTTTGCTCTCTTTTTCTGGAATCTCTTATTTGTCACCATTTAAAAAATGCTAAAACTTATAACTCACTTTTCTCCGACACAGGTCTACTACCTAATAAAGTAGAAGCAACATTTACTCTCTGGTTCTGAAATATGAATTCATATAATATTAGCTTTTTTATTAACCTTTTGTCACTATTCCAGAGGCTACATTACTAAGACAGTGTAGGCTAACCACCAGCCTGGTCCCTGAAGTATAACAATGCAAAATTAGTCGGAATTTCAATGAGGGAGAATCCTAGAGAATTTGATTGTCATTTCTATTTAATCAGTGGAATAAATTTTGTCATCTATCATTTTAGAAATTATAACTGGTTAATATGGTTTAACTAACAGTAACATCTGATGACCACTGACTGCTAAATTTGTTCTGTTCTGAAAAGATTTTGTTTTGCTAAAATGCACTTTTGAAGCAGAATCATTCCTGTCTACTGATTTAAAAAAGATGAGACTTTACTGGGTGAACTGAAGTTTTGATCTGAAGAAACTTAGTGGAGAAAAGTTGCCATGTTTGCAAGGAGATAAATAACATTCACACGGTATGATTTTCAATTATTAGGTATGATCTATATCAACATTTTGAATATGTGAAAAATTTTAAATAGCATATTAAATTTTGCCAAAATGGGGACAAAATAAAGAGAAAGGGGAGAAGAGTGACGTCACTAAGATGGAGCCATAGGTTAGTCCTGACTCAGCTCCCCTTCACAAGAACAACTAACAACTATTTAAAGACAGGATACACTGAGGGAATCCCATAACTCAAGAGCGAGGCAGAGGCAGCCCCTGCACCACAGAGACCAAGGACCACAGGACTACATCACACAGGGAAGAGCACTGGCTGGACGCTGACTGCATGGGTTCTCCCCAGTCCGGCACAGCACCACGCCAGGCGGTCTCCCCAGAGCCTACAGGCCCTCCAGTGGGCAGCGAGTGCCCACGGGTGACAGCCAGCATCCCAGCAGGGTGGGTGGCTCTATGGGAGCCCCTACTCTGGTTCTGCCCCATAGGAATCAAAGGGGAATGTGTGGCTCCACCACTGGGCATCTAATGGAGATGGAGAAGTGGGAGGGGCTTCCGGTGACCGGCAGTCAGGCCTTGAAGGACTGAATTCCTACCTTCAGGGCCCAAGTAGGAGTCCCAACCAGCAACTCTGCTCATCTGCAGTCAGGGAAGCGGCAGTCTTACCGGGGAATTCGGCAGAGTGCAGATCTGCCTAATTCGGGTTCCCAACGGTGGAGTTCTGCTGGCCCTGGAGCCTGGTCTATGTAGGCCCAGATGGAAGAGCTGAGCCATACCTCTACTTGCTGCAGAGCGAGGCTCCTGGCACCTCCTGACCAGAAAACCTGTTTGGGAAAATTTAGGAGTTACCTAAAATGGGCCCTCCCAGTCTTGCCCAGGCAGGGGCCAGAAATATCACCCCACCTGCTGCAGACGTGGCCCCCAACCCCAACTGACCAGAAGGGCAGGCGAGAACACCTGCAAGCTGTGTTACCTAGCAACTCGTGAGCCAGGAGGTAGGCAGGCAGAGCTGATCGCTCTCAGAGCTGAGAAAGTGGCCCAGTTTGGCCAGGGATCTTGGGGCACGGTTAGCTTGAGTCAAGACCACAACAAAAAGCATTCCTGAAATGAAAAAGAAGACATTACAAATGATACCACAGAAATACAAAGAACCATAAGAGGCCATTATGAACAATTATATGCCAACAACCTGGGCCACCTAGAAGAAATGGAAAAATTCTTAGAAACATACAAACTACCATGATTAAATGAGGAATAAATAGAAAATCTAAATAAACCAATTAATAGTAAGGAGATTGAATCAGTAGTCAAAAATCTCAAATGAAAATAAGATAGATGGCTTCACTAGTGAATTTTACCAAACATATAATGAAAATTTAACACCAATCCTTGTCAAAGTATTTCAAAAAAAAAAAAAAAATCAAGAGGAAGAACACTCCCACATTCATTTTATGAGACCTCACCCTGATACCAAAGACACAAAAGACACTATCAGAAAACTACAGACAAGATCCCTGATGAATATAGATGCAAAAATTCTCAATAAAATACTAGCAGACAGAATTCAGCAGCACATTAAAAATATCATTCACCATGATCAAATGGGATTTATACTCGGGATGAAAGGATGGTTCAATGTATGCAAATTAATTAATGTGAATCATATTCATAAATGAAAGAAAAAATATCTTCTCAAAGATGCAGAAAAAGCATTTGAAAAAATTCAATATCCGCTCACGGTAAAAACTCTTAACAAATTAGGTATAGAGGGACATACTTCAACATATAAAGGCTATATATGATAAGCCCAGAGCTTATCAATGGTGAAAGGGTGAAAGCTTTTCCTCTAAGATCAGAAGAAAACAAGGGTGCCCATTCTTACCACTCGTATTCGATTTAGTACTAGAATTCTTCACAGATCATTCAGGCAGGTAAAAGAAATAAAAGGCACCAGATTTGGAAAGGAAGAAGTAAAATTGTCTCTATTTGTAGATGACATAATTTTATATAGAGAAAACCCTTAAGACTCAACCAAAAAACTGTTACAGCTAAAAAAATTTCAGTCAAGATGCAGGATATATAATTTAACATACAAAAATCAGTAGTACTGTTATACACTAACAATGAATTATCTAAAAAAGAAATAAATACACAGCAATAAACTCAACCAAGGATATGAAAGATCTCTACTCTGAAAACTATAATACATTGACGAAAAAAATTGAAGACATAAATAAATGGAAAGGTATCCTGTGTTAACAGAAGAAATAATATTGTTAAATATCAATACTACCAAAAGACATCTATAGATTCAATGCAATACATATCAAGATCCCAATGGCATTTGTTTTTTTCTTCTTTCAGAAGTCGAAATCTAAAATTTATGTGGAACCACAAGAGACTCAGAATAGCCAAAGCATTCCGGAGAAAGAGAAACAAAGCAGGAGGCATCACACTTCCTGACTTTAAGCTTTACTATAAAGCTATAATAATCAAAACAGTATGATACTGACGTGAAAATATAGGAAAAAAGATCCTTCACATGAGTCTTGGCAATGATTTTTTTGGATATGACAACAAAAGCAAAAATAAACCAGTGGGACTACATTAAACTGAAAAGCTTCTGCATAGCAAAAGACAACAAAGCAAAAAGACAACCTACAGAATGGGAATAACTTATAAGGTTAATATCCTTAATAGAGTATATAGAAAAAATTGTACTATTCAATAGCAAAAAAAAGAAATAATCTAATTTAAAAAATGGTCAAAAGACCTGAAGAGACGTTTTCCAAAAAGATACAGAAAAGGCCCACATTCTTATGAAAAATAGCTCAAAAATTAAAATTAGGACTACCATATGATTCAGCAATTCCACTTCTGGGAATATATCCAAAGGAAACAAACACACTAATTCAAAAATGTATCTGTACCCCATATTCATACCATTATTTACAGTTATGGAAGACATGAAAACAATGTAAGTGTCCATTGACAGATGAACACACACACACACACACACACACACGAAATATTATTCAGACATAAAAAATGAGGAAATTCTGCCATTTGTAACATGGATGGACCTTTTGGGCATTATGCTAAGTGAAATAAGTCAGATAGAGAAAGACAAATACTGTATGATCTCACTTATATGTAGAATCTAAAGAAAAAGACAAACAAACCCAAATTTATAGAAAAAGAAATCAGATTTGTGATTAGCAGAGGTGGGAAATGGGAGAAGGGCAAGCTAGAAAAAGGTGGTCAAAAAGTACAAACTTCCAGTTATAAGGTAAGTACTAGGGATGTAATGTACAGCAACATAACTATAGTTAACACTGTTATGTGATGTATATGAAAGTTAACAGGATAAATCCTAAGAATTCTCAACACATGGCAAACTATGTTTTTTTCCCTGTTTTTATTGATCTATAAGATGACAGACACTAACTAAACTTACTGTAGTACTCATTTCACAATACATGGAAGTCAAACCATTATGCTGTTTACCTTAAACTTACACAGTGATGTATGTCAATTATATCTCAACAAAACTGTTTAAAAAAAAGGAAAAAAGGGCAAGAAAGCTACATTGATGAAATTTTTAGTATGAAAGATTTGGAGGGAGTGTAGCAGTATATATAAATGAAATAATACAGTATAATTGTAATTATGTTAACCATACTTAAAAATGGAAAAACTTTAATATGTTAGAGAATTGTAACATAATAGTACTCCGTTAATGTAAAGCAAGTGTAATCCTTTTAGAATACAGAATTTGAGCATCCTCTATCTTCTGTGCAGTTCCAAATTAAGTACAAGGAATGTTTATTTTTTTCCGCAATATATTATAGGGAATACCTTGTTAATGATAAATACTTAGGATATAGTTGTAACGGCTTTTGCATTTTTATAGCATCCCTCACTTCATGCCATTCTTGTAGTTACCAACTCTTAGAAACTTCTTTGCCTAATACTGAAGACACGACTTTAATTTATTCCATTTGGCAGCGTACATCTACAAAAAAAAAAAAATAAATAAATAACACAATTTTAAAAAATGACACAGTAAATATACCTAACAGAACTATGCATTTTGAAAATAGTATATTTGCTATTTTAAATTTTAATTGTTTAATGTGGTATTTTTCATCTCAGACACAAACTTTTATCAGCTTCCCCAAACATCTTACCTGACATAATGTACACATGTTCATTTAGACTACTTATTAAAAGTTAACCTAACACTGAAATTTATGTAAAAGGTAATATTTATTGCTTATTAAACTTTAGTGTGCTTTCACAGGGCCTTGAAAGAACATGGCCAATTCAATAAGACTAAAGTCTCTAACAGCACATATTTGTTTTAAATCAAATATCAATCAGGAAGTGTTTTATTTCAGGCTGTTGGTTTAAAGCATAGGGAATAAACAAATGTAAAACTGACTCAAGGCAGATTACTTCCTAACTAGTAATATTTAGAGCTCAAGTGACTTATTATTTAGTGACATTCCGGAAAATTTAACATGAAGTATGTAAGAATTTTGATCATGATTCAGCAATCAACAAAGGAACGTTTTTAAAATAAAGGAAGGTGAAGAGAAGGGAAACCCTTCATGTTTTTATTCTTTAAGAATACAGTTTCTTTCCCCAAAATGAATCGAGCTGTCCTTTAAGCGTATAAATTATGATCATACTTACCTTTATTCCAATATAAATTTCAGTTTATTCCTAAAATATACTCCACCTTTTAAACATATCTTTAGTATGTATCTCATTTATTTAGAAAATTCTTCTATTTTGCGATAACCTTTACATTTCTACCCCATGACAATCCCCCACGACAATCTTAATCTAATAACTCCTAAACTCTACCATTCTAATTTCTATTTAGTCTTTTATTATGCATTAAAGTACAATAAAAAAATCTCTGCTTTAGCAGGCCTTTTTCCCCTCCTCTGGCACTGCTTCTCCAATATGGCCAATTTTAAGAAGAAAATAATATAGCCATAAAATGTCAAAAAAAATGTCAGTTAATTTCTGTTGCAATAACAGAAGAAAAAATTCACAGACATTCAAATAGATTTTTTTTCCCATCCTGGATGACTTACATAACCTGTATCTAAACTATTTTGTCTGTTCACTGCATATAATGATGATCAAACTCCTCTTTTTAATGACTGAATTGTAAGGAAGTTATCTAATAAATTAATTTTGGAAGGAGAAACCAAGCTATGTTAACTGGTATAGAAGGAAACTGGGACAGTTCAAGTTTAAAAACACATTGAGATGAATTATTTTTGGGTTATGTAGAAGAAATTTATTATGATTTTTTTTTTTTTAGTGGAGTAAGGTAAGAACCTAAACACTTAAACCATGTTTGACTTACAGTTGTATAGCATTTCCACAATGCCTCTTCTTAGTGGGTGCTTAATAAAATTAAATCAAATGAATTAATATCATTTTAGAATGGCTGTGGTCTCCTGGTGTCTTGTTCTGGGCTCTGCGTGGTTTCTAAGAAACCTGCCCGATTATTTTCAAAAGACTGGGACTATTATGTTCTCCACTGCAGTGATTGCTGAGAGAACTGAAGCTCTGCTGGCCAGTGCAGTATGGAAAGGTTTCTGAATATCCAGAAGACTCTGCCACAAATTTGAAACACTTACCTCAGTTATGTGTAAATCTGGAATAATAATACCTTCCTCGTCTGGTCATTTTGAAGATTAAACAGCATGCCCTTAGCACAGGGCCAGGAAGACAGGTGATTAATAAAGAATAATTTCTTTATTCAAACTACATCTTCATAGTCCATGTGGATACTTACCCTTCCATAAACATAGACTAAGTATTAAGTACTGTATTTCAAGTCTAGGAAAATAATTTTCTTTTTCCTAAAGCTCTATTGCAAAAAACATAAGTGAACAGAAGAATGACGAAAAGGCAAAACTATACTCTAAGCTGGTATTTAGAATGACAATCATATTGCAAAGAAGTTTAAACAAAAATATACATTAGGTTGTTTTGTGATTTAGATACTGCCTTACCAAGCCTCAGGTATCGAGATCAAGATTTTCTCTTTGATTAACTTTTACAGCTATCCATAAAATGTATTCTGCAACATGGAAAAAAAGCAAACTGCTGAACATAGTACAAGTTAAAGAGAAAATTAAACACTCAACTTCCTAATAATCAAATATTAATTTTATTACTATAAGCTTTTTCTCTTATGAAAAATTAACTCACGGTATAGGTCAGAAATTCTGTCGACATTTTTTATGTCTCGATTTACTATTTATTAACAAGATTGTCTTAACATTAGTAATTTAGAGAGCAAATCCTTCTCCAACCATAAGATACATAAAAAAATTAGCATGAATGTTTATGTTGCCCTAGTTTAAGTGAAAGGCAATTTTTTTCTAATAGGTAAAATATTTATATACCTGTATTGCTTCTTAAATGCACCTTTCATTTAAAAAACAAAACAACAATATATAAGAGCAGCTGGTTTATTCTTTTGATTTATTGTACATATTAAAAGTTACTTCTTGAGATGGCACATTGGCAGGTTTGGTGTTTCCTGACACTAGGATATTTAAAACAAATGTTTTTAAAAATTTGATCATCCAGAAAGAAACAGGAGAATAAGAGTCTTTCTATAGTTGAAAACAGTAATTTTCAAAAAGGTTGAGGAAAAATCTAAACGAAACCATTCTTGATAAAGAAATGAGGCAGTTTCAAATTAAAAATACTAATTTAAATGAAGTAATTTTATAAAATATTAAAACTAGCTAAAATTACATGCATAGGTATTTAATCAATAAGAGAGGAATAGCAGAACTTAAATATGATAGAATTTATCAATAATAAATAAACATTTTTAGTGCAAATAGTACAGAAAAATTTCTCAAAGCCAAGATCATAGCAATCATTCTAATCTGTACAAAATCAGTCTCAGTTCTGTACACAATCTATATAGTGTATCTATAAATTCAGCTACTGTGATGAAATGCCAATATGCAAATCATAAGTATAAATGTGCTTAGTTTTGTGTCCCATTCCTCTCTTGGCAGTTCTTGTCTTCAGGAAAATCTGGAAAGAAAAGAAAATTTAAAAAACCTAAGATTTGATTTAAGATGATAAATTTTCAAAGCTTTACATTCTCTTCCCATTAAGATTTGCCTATAAAGATAACTTGACCACGGAGGAAAAATAGGGAAAGGATTCTAGCATGTTCATATAAATAAGCAATTATTCAGTGCTCACTTTCTTCTCAAGCTGTGAGAAATGCACACTTGATATTAAAAACCAAGATATAAAACAATTCAATGATGGCACTAAGTGAAGGACAACTAGACTGAGAGAAAGGGTAGATGAAAGGGAGATGAGCATTGCCTGTCATTTCTCTCCCTGGAGCGGCTCCCCCTTTCATGGAAACTCCCGTACCCCTCTCTCAAAGTCCACTCCTTCAGCCCAGTCGAGTGGGCAGAGGACCACATGACACCAATCTCCAGGCCAAACTGCTGAGGTCAGGATGGACACCACCCATCCCGGGCCAGTCTCTTTTTCAAAGATTTGTAGTGACACCCTTATCAGTGTCCACTGGCTGCTTGTGAACTGTCGTATGATCAGGCCTGTGAGCAGCAATGATTGAAGTACGTGCAAGGGTAGCAAAGAAAGGCTCTCTGAAGAGCAAGTGAGAAAGCACTTGAGAGCGAGAGACAGAAAAGAACAGAGATGCAGAAATGAGAAACAATCAGCTTTGGAAAGGGTATGAGAAAGAGGAGCTGCTTTGGTTATTATGGCCTCCAGTCCTGTTTTTGCTCAGGTGACTGAGCTGTACCGGCTTGTATTTGGCTCTATAATGTATCCCAGCATCATCCAGTAACACGGCTGTCACATAAACTGGGGCTGGGAAGCATTTCTTGCAACCAAATCATTCCCTGAACCTGACAGATGGAGAGGAAAAGGGTGTCTTAAGATCAGATAAAAGCATGAACAAAGACATGGTGTAGAAAAAAAAAGTATGACAATGTGAGACAACACAAGGGAAAAATGGAAAATTAAAGTGGATGATCTCAAATGCAGTGTGTCAGATTATAGAAGGCTGAAAACCAGAGAGAGAAATTTGACATTGATACTGTCATTGCTAGGGGCTCACTATGGGTTCTAGAACAGGGAAATTGTATCCCAGGGTGGTATTTTAGAGACATTATTCTGGCAGTGATGTGCAGGAAGGAGAAACCCTTAAGTCAGGGTACTGACCGGCCAAAAAATTATTGGAATAATTCGGGTGTGAGACGGAAAAGAGACAGACTGGGAGTTCATCTTAAAGGAAGAAATGACAAAGGAGACTACTGAGGAAAATGTCAACTAAGTGGTATGGTATACTCCACACACCAGCTAAGAGAAAGGACTAATTATAGTTTACAACAATACATAAGCAGTTATCAAATGTTCACAAGAACATTTAAGCCAACATCATACTGAGAAAATATCCAGATTTCTATTGGCTATATGCTTATGTATTACATACATTATGCTTAATATATAACGCAAGCTATGCTGTGTGATACATCACAACAGCTGTGATGACAGCGCTTAAAGCAGCTGGGCAGGCACTGGTAAGCACACTTCAGTGAAAGAATAGCAATGCACTAGCCTTAAGACTGAATCCTTTTGGAGTACAATTTACCTACAGTGGAGCAGGAAACTGGCTGTGCGCTGTTATCACCTGCTGAAGTTTCTCTTCCTTGGCTCTTCTACAGTGGCAAATCTAGGAGATAATTTAAAATACCAGTCACTTCTCCAACAATTTGACCACTACTTCCTACATTATGACAGAATTCTAAATAAGATTCTTTTAATCTGTTGACGCTATTGAAGTTTTGAATGTTCAAGGCAGTTCAGAATTTAATAATCAAAAAAAAAAAATTTAACTTTGTTTGGAAGACAACCTTTACCTGTAAACTTCCAAAATGTAAAAATAACTCTGATCCTTTACATCAGTTCTGATTATGTAATATCAAATATCTGTGTTTTTAAAATATGAAAATAAATTCTACCATTGTTAACCAGGAAGCTTAACAAAAGCTTGAAGGTACAGTTATATAGTCCCAAAGAACAACAGATGAAAACTCAATGCCCTACTAGTTCATATGCCTGAACTTCAAGGAAAGTTGAAGTTTTTTCTCCTGTGGAAAATGGGGATAATGAAATCAATCTCACCTTCCTTAACAGGTTATGCATATATATATATGTAGCACATATGTTTTACAAAGTTTGGTAACAAAAAGTTATATTTAAAACATGATGTTTCAGAGAAATTAAATATTTAGGACTCTATCAAAGGGGAAACTACTAAGCAGATGTTTTATTTTTCTTTAAATAGAAATATCATAACAAACTATTCCAGAATGTCTTAATATAAAACAAAATTTCATACTATACACTAGTCTCTTTTAAAATAACTTGTGAAACAGGTTATTCAGGAGTGTATTATAACCATTAAGACTAGACTTACTCTGATTTACTAACTTTACTAAAGAATGATACATTAATTTCTGAAACAGAACTGGTATTTGATTTACCTGCTTGTGTACTCACAACAAGCAGGTTTAAAGTGATAGTAGCATGTTGCTATCACTCGCATAGAGGCTCTTCAGTTTCCTCTCATGGTCTGTGAGGAACTCCAGTTCAGTAATGTGTTAGCATTTTTTTACTCATGAATATACTTAACTTGATAATAGCTATCACTTGTACTCAACGGAAGAGTATTTACATACTGTTCTCTTTTCCATGAAGCTACTGAGAAAATCATCTATTTCAGTTTTTCCCTCTAAGAAATCTTCAGCAATATTATCAGATTCTTCCTCAGCTTCATGTGCAGCTACTTTCAATCTTGCCTGTAGGGCACTCGCACTACAGCTCTGAAAAAGAAAATCAAGTACTGTATTAGTTTATAATCCTCAGAAAAACTCCTTGGAGAGAAAGAAAATGAGGCAGAGGTAGGGAGAAGCAATTCATACTATGCCTTACATAGCCTTTTTTTGAGGAAATCTGCTACCACCCAGGTCCTCAGCTTTTGGAAATAGGGGTGGATACCTAACACAAAAGAAAGCAATCCATTGGCTACAAACTATTACATGAGAGCAACTGAGCAAATCATTGTCCTCTCCTGGGGATTCAGGAATCAGATCATTGTGGTAGGCACCCTCTACTGCCTGGTATTCCTGCTTTTGTGTAATCTCTCCCCTTGAGTGTGGGCTATATCTAAGGACTTGATTCTAACAAACAGAATATGACAAAAGTGACAGGACTAAATTTAACCAAAGAGGTGAAAGACTTGTACACTGAAAACAACAAAACAATGCAAGAAATTGAAGACATAAATAAGGGGAAAGACATCCCATGTTCATAGATTGAAAGACTTAATATTGTTAAGAAAACTACCAAAAATGATCTACAGAGTTAATTAAATCCCTATCAAAATCTCCATGGCTTTTTTTGCAGAAATAGAAAAACCCATCTTAAAATTCATATGTAATCTCAAGAGACCCCAAATAGCCAAAACAATCTTGAAAAAGAAGAAACAAAATTGGAGGTTTCATACGGATTTCAAAACTTACTACATAGCTACAGTAATCAAAACAGTGTGGTACTGGCAATAAGAAGAGACATATAGATAAAAGGAATAGTGAGCTTAGAAATATACCTTCACATATATGGTCAAATATTTTCAAAATGTGTGCCAAGACTATTCAAAGGGGGAAAGAACAGTCTTCCACAACCAGTGATGGAAAAACTGGATAGCCACATGCAGAATAAAGCTGAACCCTTATCTTACCTCACATACAAAAATTAACTCAAAATGGATCAAAGAACTAAACGTAGAAACTAAAGCTGTTTTTAATAATAGTCATCCTAGTGGGTGTTAGATGGTATCTCACTGTCATACATCACACACAGAAGTATAGGAACGCACCATTTTCTTATCACCCTTGCCAACGATGGTTATCTATTTTTACAAGTTTGGCTCACACAGATGATGTAATTCTGCTCTTTTTTTAGTATTATTATTATTATTAGGTTGAGCATCTTTTCAAATGTTTCCATTTACTTAGTCATTAAATATTTATTGAGTATCTACTATGTGCCAACCACTAGACCAAGTTCTGGGTATGAGTACGGTGGGAAAACAAAACAGAAGAGGATCCTGCACTCATGGCACCGATAGTCTAGTGAAGTCGTTTCCAGACTTCAGAGTATAGAAGATCCATTACCTGCAGAGATTCTGAGTGAGCACATCTAGAGAAGAGTCTAGGAATCAAGGTTGTTTTTAAGGATTTCAAGAATCACTTCGAGCAATTCTTATATAAATGGTCCAGGGAAACAGAATAACTGTTGCATCCAAATATTTATTGGATGTTCATATTTCTCCTTTTGTGGATTTCCTGTTCTTTCCTTTGCCTATTTGTAAGGGCTCTTTATGAACCACTGGCATTATTAATATTTGTCATATATGCTACATATATTTGTTCCCTGTTCTTCACTTTTGATTTTATGATTTTCAGGACATACAAGTTTTAAATTTACATGTAGCTTTGAAATATATCAATTTTTTTTACACTTCTATCGTATCATGCTTAGAATGGATTTTCCCACCATAATCTTAAAAAAAGAAAAAACAATCCTAGGAGACAGTTGCCTTTCATAACTTTATGGTTTCTATTTAAATCTTTCTGCGTGTGGTATGATATAACATCTTTTTTTTCTAAATGGACTGCCAATTATGTAATTTATTTAAATCCTCAGTTTTTTCTAACTAATTACTCACATAAACGAGTGTTTCTGAACTGCATGGTCTGTTCCATAGAATTATTTTTCTCTTCCTAAAAATTATTGTTTAAATAATGTTTTTACAGTATATTTTGTTACTGGGAAAGGGAGGTCATCTTCATTGTTTCTTTTTGTTCAAGCTCTTCTGACTACTTTTACCCATTTAGTCTTTCGAAAGAACTTTAGCATAAATCTGTCAAAATTAAAAAAAAATACTCTTGGGATTTTGATTGGAAATATATTAAAATTTTAAGTTATTTTGGGAAGAATGAAATTGTAATACTATATCTTTCAGCCCATGACTATTCTATGTTGCTCCATTTACTCAGGTCTTCTTTTGTCATTCAGTAAAGTTTCTACTTATTCGTGGTTCACTTCCCCCCCCCCCCCCCCCTCCCCCCCCATTCCCCCCCCCCCCCCCCCCCCCCCCCCCACCCCCCTGTCTAAGTATTTTTCATTTTTTTTGTTGCTATTGTTGAGTTTTTTTTTCTCTACTTCATTTTGCACTGGCAGTTGTTGCAATCTAGGGGATAACTTTCTCAATTTGCTAGGATTTTTGCTTGTTTGTTTGTTTTTTATTAACAACTGTTTCATCTTTTATTTTACATTACACCTTTTCTTTTTCCTGTCTTGTTACAGTGGCCAGAACCTCCCAAGCAATGTTAAATAGCAGTGATACTAGGGCATCACTCTCTTATTCCTAACATTAATGGGATCTGGAAATGTTTAGTCATTAAGTGTGCTGTTTGCTGTTAGTTTCTAGCTTATTTTTTCATCAAATTAAGGAACTGATTTCTATCTTAATTTAGTAAGAGTTTGTATAAAGAATGATGTTGATTATTGTGAAGTTTCTTCAGCATTTACTATGCTCTTATGTGCATCTAAGAGTAGTTCAGTTGATTCTTAGATTTTCTAGTTAAGAGGGTGAGAGGACTGCTTACATTTGACTCCTGACTCTGATAATACTTATTTAATATTCGTGTGCCTCAGTTTGCTCATCTATAAAACAGAAAAATAGTAAGACATACCTCAGAGGATTTTGAGAAAATAATGGGCAACATATATAAACAGCCTAGTGTAATGTAAAACACATAATTGCTCAATGTTAACTATTATTCTCATTTCTTTTATTCTAAAGGATGAACATATCTGAAATCATTATAAATTTATATTCTCTTTTACCATTTTTATCCTGTTGTTGTTTTATTTCTACCTTATGTTTTATCACATTGGCTTTACCTTTCAGAATTCCTGATTTAAAGGAAATAGAATATTGTTAATTATGATGCTGGTTACTGATATGAAATATAAAGATTATATCTTCTATTCTCTTTCATTTTTAAAGATTTATTTCTTTCAAAATATGAGTTGACTTTTATAAAATGCTTTTGATTTTTTTTATATAACTAGATTTCTAGCATAAAATCTATTATTTGTGGTGAATTATACTTTATATTTTTTATATGTTTTTCAATTGCTCACTTTTCATTTAAGGTATCTATACATAAGCTTACAAGTTACTATAAATGTTAAAGTTTTGTGTTGTTAGATTTTATTGCAAGAGTTAAACTGGCTTTACAATAACTTTCCCAGAAAAGTTATATATGGAACTTTTAATATTTGTTTTGAAACTAAATATGCTCTTGCATGAGCACAAATGACTTATAATGCCTTAATAACTGAGAGCTGTTCATCTGCATTTAAAGGTATCATGCCTTATAAAGTCAGACACCTAATAAATGCTTTCTGATACGAATAATGAAAGTAAGAATGTGGCTCATGCACATTAAGATTAAAAATTCTAAGGTAAAGGAAAAGAACTACATAATCTTACCTCACTAAGTTCATGCTGCCTTTGCATCTTCTTTTCAAAAGTAGATTTCATTTGAGTAAGTAATTCATACTAGAAGAGAAAATTAAAATGGTGTTTTATTCTATTTTTAAATTATATGGATTTCTTCAAAATGATAACTCACCTTATCTAAAACAGTTTGCCTTTTGGCTTCCAAGCTGGGCTCCAAAGGAGATTTTTTCCTGTAAGATAAATTTCTGGTTTATTTCTAGGTAAAGATCACATTTTTTGTAGGAAATGTAAGAAGTAAGGGAAGACATACTTGCCAGCTCCTCAATGCTTTTTACTAAGTCATCTTTGTCAGTAATAATTTGTTTCAGTTGAGGCAATGTAAGAAACTGTTTCTAGTAATAGCTCCTCTTGTTCATTCATATCTGTCAGTTGTGACACACTAGAAACACAACAGAAAAAAATATGTTAATGAATATCAGTAATCTAGTTTTTGTCCATTGTAAGTATTCATGATTTTTCAGTTTTAGTCAACTGATAGGGTTCTAAATAATTTTTGAAGTAACTATTTTTATATGTATACATACAAGAAGCCAAAGTATAAACTTAAAAGCAAATGAAACATCAACTACAATGGAACAAAGTAGTCTGAATGTAGAGTCAAATCACTGTAGGACTATGAAGACGAGGGTTCACGAACAGCCACCACAACTTCCCAATTTTAACCTCTGTGCCTACTTAGCTAATAGGTATGTGGCTGTCATAATAAAAGATATGCATGAGTATATGTGTATGCGTATAAGCACAGGAGGCTAAATCAAAAGCAAAATCAATATTCATAAGATGAAAAAGACAACTGGATGGATAGAATAGGGATGGAAGCTAAACCTTCCTGAACATATCTTTTAGTTTTGATTACAGATCCACATAAAAGTATTATATGATTGAAAAATAAAATTAAAGAAAAAAGCAGTTTCTAAAATTCAAAGCAAATGGAATAAATGAACCTTTTTTTTTTAAAGTTACATTATCACTCAGAAAAGTATTATTTGAAGAGATTTTAAAAATAGTATTTGGCTATTTTATCTGGTGTGATATAGACTAACAACAAAAGAAGTGTAAAAAACAAACAAAAAACCTCCAAATAAACAATATCTTATCCTACATTCAATAATAATAGTAGTAGTAGTAGTAGTAATAATAATAATAATAATGATAATGGAATCGTTATTTAGAAAAACAACAGCTTTCAGAGAAAGGGGAAAGAAATGTTTATGATAAATCCATGGTATCTTTGTTTGGACAGAAACGACATAGAGGTCAATTCGAAGAGTTTCTTATTGACTATAGATGGGACTGTTTAAGCATCAAAAAGAATAATGACTGCAATGGACTGAACCAATCAGATACCTATATTTTTAAAATGTTTGCATTCTTAATACAAAAACAACTACAAAATACAAACAGAACCTTTTGGAGATTGCCTGTGCATCAACTCATGATTCTGAAAATTGATAAATAAAGAGAAAAAAAAATCAAGCACTTATCTTGCCTTTTCTGTATAAAGTATATTTCAATAAAACTAAATAGTTCATTTAGGAAAAGTTCATCATAGAATTCTGGCAGTAGGAAATCACATTTGCAATCCTTAATGAAATAAATGATTTCAGGTATTTCAACATGTTTCAATCTTAATGTCACTAAAACTAGGACACCATTGCTGCCTTATGTGATTATAACAGGAAGTTTGCCCTAATTGTAATGTAAGTATTGCCAAAAGATTTAAACCTAAATATTTTTCAATATTGAGATATAATTGATATATAACATTGGGTAAGTTTAAGGTGTACAAGGCAATGATTTGAGAAAGTTGAACCTAAATCTCATTAAAACTCTAGATGTAGCCAACAGTAGAAGGAAATATGGGAAACAGAGGATATCTTCAATGGTACCACAGAATGCAATCAGGCAAAAACAGAATATGGGAAATTCTTTAGGATAAATAACTTATTTCTTCAATAAATATGTAATAATACATGTGCATAATTTACATGTATTATATATGTGTTGTGTTATGTATATATGTATGTGTGTATAAATGTGTTTAGGAATACGTATATGTGTATATATACATATATGTTAATAAATTTGGGGGGAAATGGTGCACAAAAGAAACATCAGAGATACAGTTTTCAAATGCAATAGTGAGACCTTGTTTTGAATCCTGATTCACATAAACTACCAACAAAAACATTAAGACCTTGGGGAAATGAGATAATATTAGAGAATTTTAGCATTAATTTTGTTAGGTATGATGATGTGGATTGGGGTTATGGTAAAGAAAAAGTCCTTACCTGATGGAGAAATTTAGTGAAGAACTTAGGGATGAAATGATGTAATATGTGGGATTTGGTTTAAAATAATCCTGACCCATACCCATACTTTCCGAAAAAAAGCTGGAAGGGTATATGAAGCAAGACAAAGAAGTTCACCTTTTTGCATTTTTGATATTTTCATAGTAATTTTTTTTTAAAGAAAGGAAGGAAAAAAAGAGAATCCTTTACAACATGGAAATAAATAATACAACCAATGCCATGAGGTTGTTGCAAGCATTGCAATGCATATAAACTCTTAACATGTATGTGATATATTGTAAAGACATTAATTATTATTAGAAGAAAATAATAAATCACTATTTCCTAAAAATGACTGTAAAACATTGGGTCAAATAAAGCTAAATTTTTATTTTATTAACTATAAGGTTTCTCACGAGAATTTTTTTGGTTGTATATCATGGTGGCATATATTCTAAAGACAAAAAAAACTGAAAATGTTTTTAAATTACATTCAGTAGGCTTAGTAATAACAGCTTTACGAGTATTGGAAACTTTCAATCGGGTATAAAGGATGCAATGCACAAGTTGAGTGGCCACAAAACATGTTTGTTTTTTTTCAAGGAGCACCTAAAAAGAACAGTGTTCTACAAAAAATGGTACCTTAAACTTGATATTACAAACATATTTCCTATAAATTTGAATACAATTTGGCTCTGTAAAAACACCTTGCTATATTACTTTGTGAAAACTTTAACCTATTTCTCTATGTACAAACTTCTATCTACTAAAGGAACAATGACAAAGTCTAAAATCGTCCACCATGTATTTTGAAATCTCCAGAGATATTGTGTTCAGAAATAATTTTCACAAGACTATAAGCCACACAACAGAAAGAACATTGTTATCCTGGTAATTATTATATCATTCCCAGCATCTACAAGAATCCCTGGATAAATACTAGTCACTCAATAAATAGAATCCACATGACATAAAACTAATTAGATTTATAAACTTCCCCACAAGACAACCACAATTTCGGAGTAGTAGAAGATTTAAAGAATATTTTGTTTAATATGGATGTGAAAATGATGATCTGGTTTGTAATTACAATAAACAGACAATGAGTACCAACATTATTCTCCAAGTTTTTTACCTTAGTTCTGAGAGTTCTGGGAATGCATCAGGACATCTGGCATCTTGTAACCAAAACCATTTTGGCTTATCTAAAAGAGTTTGAATGGTATGAAATTTCAGCCATCTTTTTGCTCCTTTTTTCTTATAAAAGTAATTTTTAATGTACTATATCCCATAACTGTTTTCATTATCACAACTTTATCTTCGTAATTTATACTGTCCTTACTCACCACTCCTTCTTGACTCTATTTTTTTTTTTTCCAGTGTACCTTTATACATCAAGGGTTTCTTTCTTCTTTCTCTCTCTCTCTCTCCCTCCCTCCCTTCCTCCCTTCCTTCTTTTTCTCTCTCTTTTTTTTTTTTTTTTGTGGGGATCATGTGAATACCTGTGAATACCTTAGCTCTCTTGAGCAAGTACATAACTATAGGACAAATCTCTTAAGTGTATCTGTGACAAGTGTGGAGAATTATCTGTGTGGATTTCATTGATATAAATACATTTATCTCAAGTGAAAGAATAGTATAGAAAAACATTAAGTTGGCAAACGTCTGAATAGTTACATAATTAAGTTCAACGTGACAGTAGGGCAGATAAGGAAGAGTATCCATCATTTGAATACAGATGACTTTTTAAAATTGAAGATCCATGAAAAGGTCTCTTGTAATTTTGTTTATACTATTAATTGTAGTTTGCTCATAATACTCATTAATGCAATAGTGAAAAATTTTGGAAAAAAAAAGTCCACTTGGGTCTATATTCTAAATTATTACAAACATTAAAATTACTAAAGTTGGATACAATGAGTTTTGTTGAGTATTACTATAGGTGATACTAAGGATTAAAATGAAGGTTTTTAAATCCCTTTATATGTTTTATGCACAAATATTAATCTATGCCTCAGTAATATCCCACAGGGCAACAGTTACCAGCTTAATTAAGGAATGTACAATTTTAAAACCAAGGGACACTTGAAGCCCTTAGCATGCTGTAGCAGACCCTCCACAATCTTTCTCCTGCATAAGCACTTCTTGTGCTTGTGCCTAAATCCTATGAAAACCAGACAGATCTTTTATAGGCAGTTTCACAAATGTGCCATCCGGTTTATGCCTCCACCCCTTTGTCGATGCTGTTGCCTCTTCCACAGAATGCTTTATCCTGGCAAATTCATTAGCATCTATCAAAATCTGACCTCAGGCATAAATTCACTCATTCATTCTTCTGCCTCATTTAACTGAGCCCCTATGGTTTGAAGCACTAAGGATAAAGTGGTGAAAAAAACAGGATCACATTTTTTCCAAAGGCATCCCGTTCTAGTTCCACCTTGGTCCCTGACAGCATTGACCATTCCCTCAGCTGTGTCTTCACCATAACTCCAAACTATTTCTTTTACTCTATTGAAGTTCCTTATTTACAATTATTTGGTTATAGGGTGGTCACCTCTCTGAGTTTGTTACTTGAGTTGAAGATGTGATTTAATCTTTTTATCTTTTGTGCCTAACTTAGTGGCTGCCACAAGGAGACATATAAGTGTTTGTTAAATGAATGAATGCTTCAAGGGTACAAAATACAGATAACTGAAGATACCAACCGGTGCTGAAGTGTCTGTTGTGGGAACAGGTAACGGCAAATTTGAAAGGATGCCAAATGAAGGAGCAGCGGGTTTGGTGGTTGTATAACTTGTCGTTGTAGAAGAAACAGTGTCCGCAACAGATAAAGAGCTGATAGCCCTGTTAGCTTCTTGGGAGGGATACGGAGGAAGAAATGGAAAACCCTGAGAAGCATAAGGAGGAATCCCACCTGGGGTACTGTATAGGCTAAAGAAAGAGAGAGAGAAATATTAGATTAACATTTAGAGGTAAATTTGTAAAGTTATTCCTAAATTGTTCTAAATAACAATGGTCGTATGTTATAAATGTAATCTATTTATGGCAGGTGTCACTTATAATTATGTAACTGAATTAATATTACATAAATTGATAAAACATTAACCCCCAAAAAGAAAATTTTGGTTTTCGTGAAAAATGTTTTAGAAAACATACAATTCAACTTGTCAGTAGAAGAGAACAGAGGCCATATTTATGTTTTGAGCATTCCACTGGCATCAATCAGTACCTTCATTAAGGGAATGGAGAATAACATTTAATACAGAAAATGTAGTTACGTGATAGTTGCTCAGTAGCTTCCACTATATTTGGATAAGTAATTCACCTGATAAACAGTTCAAAGTCATGGTTATGAAGTTACTCACTGAACTCAGAAGAATGGAGAACACAAGAATGGAGGAAAACTTTACCAAAGGAATAGAAAATATAAGAAAGTACCAAACAGAAGTCACACAACTGAAGAATACGGTAATTTAACTGGAAAATAAATTAGAGAGATTCAAAAGCTGACTAGGTGAAGCAGAAGGAAGGATCAGTGAACTCTAAGACTGGGTAGTTGAAGTAACTATTTTATAATAGAAGCAAAATTATAAAAGTCCTAAAAGGAGTACAGAGATAGAAAGAGGCAAAAACTTATTTGAAAAGATAATAGCTGAAAACTTCCCTTACCTGAGGAAGGAAACAGACAGGAAAATCCAGACAGCCCAGAGAGTTACAAATAAGATGAACCCAAAGAGATCCACAGCAAGACACATTAAAAGATTCAAAAGTAAAAGAAAAGTGAAGGATCTGAAAAGCAGCAAGACAAAAACAACTTGTTTTGTATAAGAGAACCCCCATAAGACTACCAAGAGATTTTTCAGCAGAAACTTTGCAGGCCAGACGGGGGTTGCAAGACATATTTAAAGTACTAAAAGGAAAAAAAAAAAAAACTTCCAAGAATACTCTACCAGGCAAACTTATGGAGAGATAAAGACCTTTCCAGATAAGCAAAAACTGAAAAGAGTTCATCACCACTAAAATGACCTTACAAAAAATGGTTAAAGAAACCTTAAGCTGAAAAGGGCATTAATTAGTCATAGAAAGATATATGCAAGCATAAATCTCACTGTAAAGGTAAATATATAGTAAAGCTCATGGTTATCACTTATAAAGCTAGAATGAAGGTTAAAAGACAAAAGTAGTAGAAACAACTATAACTACAATAACTAGTTAAAGGATACACAAGATAAAAACATATAAAATGTGTCATCAAAAATATAACACATGGGGGGGAGAAAGGATAGAGTTAAAATATAGAGCTTTAGAATGCATTCAAATTTAAGTTACTATCAGCATAAAATAAACTTGCAAATATATGTTGTTAAATGTAAGCCTCATCGTAATTCAGAGCAAAAATGTACTGTAGATAACACAAAAGACAAAGGACTCCAGTATACCACTAAAAAACATCAAACCACAAAGGAAGAGAAAAAAAGGAAACAGAGAGGAACCACAAAACAGCCAGAAAACAATTAACAAAATGGCAATATGTACATACCAATCAAGAATTACTTTAAATGCAAATGGACTAAATTTTTAATCAAAAGATACAGAGTGGTTGAATGGATAAAAAAAATAAGAAGAACCATCTATCCATATACTGTCTACATGAGATTCACTTCAGACGGAAGGACATACATGGAATGCAAGTGAAGAGACAGGAAAAGATATTCCATGCAAATGAAATCAGAGAAAATATAGCTATACTTATATCAGACAAAATAAACTTTATAACAAAGACTGTAGTAAGAGATAAAAAAGGCCATTACATAATGATAAAAAGGTCAATCCAACAAGGACATATATTTGTAAATATTTGTGCACCCAACATAGGAACATCTAAATATAGCAAGGAAATATTAACAGACCTAAAGGAAGAATTAGCAATACACTAAGAATAATGGGCTTTAATACCCCACTTATATCAATGAATAGATCATCCAGAAAGAAAATCAATAGGGAAACATGGGCCTTAAATGACATGTTATACTAGATAGTATTAACAGATATATAAAGAGCATTCCATCCAAAAGTGACAGAATACACATTCTTCCCAAGTGCTAAAATTGTATTCATGGAATGGTCTCCAGGAGATCATAAGTTAGACCACAAAACAAGTCTTAATAAATTTAAGACTGAAATCATACCAAGCATCTCTTCTAACCAAAATGGTATGAATCTAGAAATCAATGACAAGAAGAAAAATTGGAAATTTCACAACTATGTGGAGATTAAACAACATACTACTGAACAACAAATAGGTCAATAAAAAATATATCAAAAGAGAAATCAAAAAATACCTTGAGACAAATGAAAATAAAAATACAACATAACAAACCTATGGATGCAGCAAGAGCAGTCCTGAAAGGAAGTTCATAGAGATAGATACCTACATCAAACAAGAAAAATTTCTAATAAACAACCTAACATTACACCTTAAGAAACTAGAAAAAGACAAAGTCCAAAGTTAGTAAAAGGAAGGAAATAAAAAGATCAGAGGGGAAATAAATGAAATAGGACTAAAAAGACAATAGAAAAGATCAATGAAACTAAGAGTGGGTTCTTTGAAAATATAAACAAAATTGACACACCTCTTGGTAGACTCACCAAGAAAACAAGACAGAACCCAAATCAACAAAATTATAAATGAAAAAGAAGACATTACAAATGATACCACAGAAACACAGAGAATCATAGAGGATACAAATAAACAATTCCATGTCAACACACTGAGGCCACCAAGAAGAAATGGAAAAATTCGTAGAAACATATAAACTACCAAGACTAAATCAGGAAGAAATAGAAAGCTTAAATAGACCGATTACAAGTAAGGAGATTGAATCAGTAATCAAAAATCTCTCAATGAAGTTATGTCCAGGACCATATGGCTTCACTACTGAATTTTACCAAATATCTAAAGAAGAATTAATGCCAATCCTTCTCAAACCCTTCCGAAAACTCGACGAGGAGGGAACACGTCCAAACTCATTATATGAGGCCAGCATCACCTAATACCAAAACCAGAAAAGGACACTACCAGATAACTACAGACCAATATCCCTGATAAACACAGATGCAAAAATTCTCAATAAAGTACAAGCAAACCAAATTCAGCAGCACATTAAAAGGACCATTCACCATGATCAAGTGGGATTTATCCTTAGGATGGAAGTATGTTTCAACATATGAACATCAATCAATGTAATATATCAGATTAACAGAATGAAAGAAAAAACAATCGTATAATCATCTCAATAAACACAGAAAAAGCACTTGACAAAATTCAACATCCATTCATGATAAAAAATTCTTAACAAATTAGGTATAGAAGGAATATACCTCAACATAAAAAAGGCTGTATATGATAAGCCCATAGCCACTATCTTAATGATAAAAGATGGAAAGCTTTTCCTAAGATCAGGAGCAAGACAAGGTGCTCACTCCGATTCAATGTGCAAGTCCTTGCCAGAGGAATCAGGTATGAAATGAAATAAAAGGCATGAGAATTGGAAAGGGAGAAGTAAAACTGTCTCTATTTGTAGATGACAAGATTATATATAGAAAATACCAAAGACTCCACCAAAAGCAGTTAGATCTAATCAACAAATTCAGTGATGTTGAAGGATACAGAATATACAGAAATCTGTTGTTTCTATACAACCACAAATTACCTGAGAAGGAAATAAGGAATGAAAGCTGGACCACTATCTTACACCAGACACAAAACTTAACTCAAAATAGATTGAAGACTTGAACATAAGACCTGAAACTGTAAAACTCTTAAAAGAAAACATAGGTAGTAATCTCCTTGACACTTGTCTTGGCAATGATTTTTTTTATCTGACAGCAAAAGCAAAGGCAACACAAGCAAAAATTAACAAGTGGGACTTCATCAAACTAAAAAGCTTCTGCAGAGCAAAGGAAACGAACAAATGAAAAGGTAACCTACTGGATGGGAGAAAATATTTGCAAATCATGTATCTGACAAGGGATTAATACCCAAAATATATAAACAACTTGTACAACTTAATAGAAAAAATAATCTATTCTTCTGACCAACTGGCTATAAGTCAGAGATTCCCACAACGTCGCCTCAGGTTCAATTATATATTTTTCTAGAGTGGCTCACAAAACTCAGAGAAACATTTGCTTATGCTTATCAGGTTATTATAAAGGATATAGAGGAACAGTCAGATGAACAGGTACATAAGGGCAAGATCTGGGAGAGTCCTGTGCTGGAACTTCTTTCTCTGTGGACTGGGGTGCTCCACCCTCCTACCATGTGGATGTGTTCACCAACAGGTAAGCTTGTCAAATCTCCATGTTCAAGAGTTTTTGTAGAGCTTATTCTGCATTCCCCCTCTTCCCTAAAGTCAGTGGGTGGTGCTGAAAGTTCCAACCCTCTGTCACTTGGTCTTTCTGATGACCAACCCCATCCTGAGACTACATGGGATCCAAGCCTAAGTCACCTCATTAGCATCAACTCCGGTGTTATGAATAACAAATATGGTTCCTATCACTTACCAGGGTCTTAGTAGCTTTGTGCCAGGAACCTGGTCCAAGATCAAATATATTTCTTATTTAATGATGATTACAGAGTGGAATATGTAGCATTTAGTATTCATGTAAAACAAACATAAGTCTTTTTGTCCTTTATACAAGAATGACTGACCCATATAAACTTACTGTATTAATTCAAATATTGGTATTTAGATAATTCTTATCTGTGTTCAAGCCTGAATTATCCTAATTATTTTAGTCTGGTTTTCTCTCTGAACTTATCTAAGAGAAAAAGTGCTCAGTGTGAGATAATATTTTCTTTTTTTTGATGTAAAATTGACATACAACATATTAGTTTCAGGTATACAAGGTGATATTTGATATTTGTATATATTGAGAAATAATCACAATAAGTCTAGTTAACATCTGTCACCATAAATACAAGTATTTTTTCTTGTGATGAGAATGTTTAAGATCTATTTTCTCAGCAACTTTCAAATATGCAGTACACTAGTAACTATACTCACCATTACATCCCTTGACTTACTTATTTTTAACTGGAAGTTTGTACCCTTTGACCCCTTTTACCCATTTCACCTATCCCCCAACCCCAGCCTTTGACAACCACCAATCTCTCCGTATCTATGAGCATGGTTTGTTTTTTGTTTTTTTAATTCTACATATAAGTGAGATCACACAGTATTTGTCTTTCTGTCTGACTTATTACACTTAACATAATGGCCTCAAGGTCCATCACCCTTGTTGTCACAAATGGCAAGATTTTCTTCTTGTTTTACGGCTGATTAATATTCCATCGTATATACACAGCACATTTTCTTTATATATTCATCCACTGATGTACACTTAGGTTGTTTACTTATCTTATAAATAATGCTGCACTGAACATAAGGGTGCATATATCTTTGCAAGTTAGTGTTTTTCTTTTCTTTGGATAAATACCCAGAAGTGGAATTGTTGAATCATATGGTAGTTCTATTTAAAATTTTTGAGGAACCTCCATACTATATTTTGAATTCTATACATGTTTGTATGAATCCTATACATACACACCCAAATGAACAATTCTGGATACCAATGAGAAGGAAAACTAAGTTGCAAGGGGAAAAGAAGTGGCAGGGAGACTTTTCCCTTATACTTCTTGAATTTTAAGCCAAGTGAATAAATGATTGATTGAGAAATTAAATTAAAAAAAGTTTTCTAATAAGCTTGTTTATTTCAAAGTATCTTTCATCTTTATCTTAAAACTTTACTTTTAACTAAAGGTATATTAGTGGTATATAGGTAGATACAACAAATTACTTAGAAACAATATGATGAACATGAGAGAATATTTGTACTATCCTTAGTTTTAATAATTCTGAACCAATTTGCTTTATTTTGACTTCAGTAGCAGGTACAACCTATAAAATAATCTAAGAGATGCATCCAACTTGCTTTTTAATAATGTGCACTGTATCACAGAACTTATTTGAAACGGGAACAAGTACATTTATTGGTTTATATTTACAAATAAGGTGAACATACATCTAATCCTATCCTGACAGAAGAAATACAGTTTTTAGGAATATCAGTGAGGCTCATGACTCCAGGACACAGACACAGGAGACAAACATCAGGACTGGGGTTGATGTTCCTAATAAACTGGACAATCTAGCTAAGCGGATGTCCAGGCATTGTCAAAGATGCCACTTGACTTTTAAAAAAGAAAAAAATTCTTGGAAATTAAGTAGAAGGAGTGGGCAAAAAAGCCAAGAAATATTCTGGGAAGAGGAAATAAAAAGAGCAACAAGAAGTGGCATCATCATGCAGTTTGAGAATATCAAAGATAAAAAAAGTTACAAAGATCAGAAATTAAAATAGCACTGGACATTTTGGCAACAACAGCCTATACATAGAAAATAGAGGAACACCGTCAACATTCTGAGGGGAAAACCACTTCAACTTAGAATCTGAACTGTACCAATTATTAAGCGTGAGGGCATATTTTGCAGATTTTAAAAAAAATGTCTCAAAAGCATGTTGTGGCATTTTCTATTTTTCAAAAATATCCGCAGCAATATTTCTGGTCCTATATGCTCTTCTAGAACCTTGCCACTCCACTATCAAGAGGAAAAGCCTATTTTCTTCCCCTTGAATCAATCAAGACTTTGCAATTGCCTCAACAAATCAAATATAGCAGAAGGGAATGCCTTCAGTAGCTAAGTCATTACGACTTTCTCATAGCTCTCTCTCAAGATGTTTACCATAGGAATCCAGCCATTATGTTGTGAGGAAACTCAGGCCACATAGAGGCCACATCTAGGTATTCTAGCTGCCATCCCAGGTAAGGCCTATTATGAGAGCCCAGGATGATGAGCAGAGCAGACCCCTTCCTGAATTAAAGATTAGGGAGCAAAATACATGTATTCATTGTTTTAAGCCATAATTTTATGGGTAACTTGCTAAGAAGCCTTAATAACCAGAACAGATTTTAGCTCCTGGAAGTGGAATGCTGCTTTAATAAAAAATAATAAATAAATAAAATCTAAAACATGGGAGTGACTTTGGGACTCACCACAGGTGAAAGCTAGATATACCCTCAGAAAGGTGTGAAAGACTGAAGGCCCTCCAAGAAACCATTAGGAAACTAAAAAAGATCTAAGAAAACAAAACCAATGGGAAATGGAAGTAATGATTAACTCCAGAAAAAAAGCATAAAGTTATACCATACTGCGATGTAATCATGATAAAGTACTTGGCTCAGCAACAGGGAATTTTTTGGATCAAAGGAATGAAAACGCCAAACATGAATTTAAGTAAAAATCATGATATAATTTCACTGAGAAGATGAGGCGAAAGGAAAGTTTGTGAAAGATAACTAAAATCCTCATCAATCATAATAGGAGGTCAATAGATAACACCTAAAAATGAAAGGATCAAGAGATAGCAGTCTGTATATATTATTTAGAAAGATGAAGATAAATATTAGAGAAGCAGCTAAAAGAAGAAAACAGTTGCCTCTGAAGTATGAATGTATTTTTGTGAAGGTAAGGCTGTGGAAAGCAGAACACGGCCTTTTAACATCATTTGAATTTTTAAACTATATTTTGATTCCTTTGATTAAAATAAATGAAAATAAATATCCAAACATTTTTGTTATACTTACTATGAAAATGCTGTTGAAGTAGGAGCTAAAACTGGAGGATTCTTCCAAAATTCATCCAATAAACTCTGAATAATTTTTCCTAGATCTGAGTGCATTGTAAACTGAAAATAACAGTAATACACGATGATCAAAATCACTTTCAGAAAAAGATTATAAAGTCTCATTAGGATAACTTCACTATAAATCTTAACATGAAAGCCACTCTGCAAGTCAAAATTAAATGAAATGCAAAGGATATTGTGTCAAATGAACAATTAGCTAGCAATCTGCGTAAAACTTACATTTTCTAATAGAATCAATACCATAAGTCAGGTAAAAAATGTTTAATCAATAATGGAGCTGAAATATTTCTACACTTCACTATTTATAATAATGTGAAAGTTTGATGGTAAATACTGAGAGTACATTAAGTTATGGTCCTTCATGTTAATCAATCATGTACATATCCAGAGAACTTTTTGAGGCATATTTGAATTTTATCTCTCCTAACAACTGTGGAAGAATTACTGTGAACCAAAGTTCTAACATCAACAGGTCCTCACCACTAAAAAACAACCTTTAAATCCATACTATCTATTGTACACAGTGAGATTTTTTTGAAAATTACTGATTCCAAAATGAGATTTTTAAAAGCATTTTAGATTTCTAAAATATTTAATAGACAAGTTATATTACTCTGAAATAAATATACCATAAACATACATTGTTTACTAATGGAGAGGTAACATACACTCCTTGTTTATCCATTAAATGATGTAGTATTGGTGGATAAACACTGATCACTGGTTTTTCCTGAGGAAATTGTGGAGGAAGCAATCTGGTAAAGGCAGAACAGATGAAAAACAAAGTCAACAAATGTTACATTTTTTTGTCATAATCCTAAAAGAAAGTTACAAGCAAATTAAATTTTCATACTTCCATTTGGATTATTCAGTTAATAAGTGTTCTATTATGCTTGCTGAGTTGATTGAAAATATAAAAAAGATGCACTGTGGCAACAAGATTATAAAGAAATTCCCATACAGTAAAACCTTTTAACGTGGGCTATGGATACCGTAAATTACAGAATATTCTTCACACCATGCCAATTAATTGCTTTCAAACACAGTATATCAAGCTATACAAAATCTCAGCTAAAAATTAGATCAGGCATTTATAGCAGGTGAGCCATATTAACTCAGTCTGGCTATTTATTAGACCACAGGTCTGGCCACATAATTTTCTTGTGGTTTTCCTCCTTTTAAAATGCTGCCAGGAATTATTTCACTATCAATTGAATTTGGAAGAGTAAGTAGATAAAATGGAAAGTATTAGAATTGAAACACTGTAGCTATCATAATGCTTAGTTCTATATGGCTCTTTTCTAAATGTCCCAATTAACACATCTCTCCCAACTTTGAGGTCAATCACATGGTTTCAAATAAAGAACAGTAAATTCTCAACACATACACACACATACACACATACACACATACACACACACACACACACATACACACAAAGTGAAAATCTTAACCTTTTTTGAACTATTACAAATTCAAAAAAACGGGATTTTACTAGCTATGGAAATGTTTTCCAAATCTCCTCTAATACTCAGAAGATTATGTCCCTTTAAATTACCTCTCTGTTCCCACTGGCTCAGAGAACTATTTGTTGCCAGCAAAGTCAAGAAGAAAACGGGGTCCTTGTTGGTTTCTCCTACTTATCTCTACCCAGGGCATTTGAAGAGAGATAAAACTACTTCATTTATATAGCTGAAGATGTTAAACTAGTTTGGCAAAAAAGGCAATGAATGGCCTTCAGAGCCCCACCAATCTGGGTTTGTATCCTGACTATGCTCTTCACGTGTCTATAATTTGCCCAAATTTGCAAGGCTAGTATGAGGATTCAAAAAGTTCCTATATACGTACCAAGATAACATAGCATAATGCTTGGCACTGTTATGTACTCATGCTTCAATTCACTCATTCAACTAAGATATAATAACGCCTTCCATGTGCAGTCACTCTGCTAGGCGGTGAGGATATGAATAAGCCATGGTTCGTTCCTGTCTTCAGGTTAGATACCATTTGACCTGGTCCAAATACTAGCTCTTGCAGCCGCAGCCACCTAATGCAATCTGAGGTAATAACTTAATTCTTTCATATTAAAGACTAATAATTGCACGTAAGGTTGAATGGGTACTTGAGCAATCACTTTGTCCAACGTTTCGTTTCCTCTTTATAACTTAATAACCTCATGACTGTATTTTTTTTCTTTAAAAATAATCAGATGAAATTCAGCCTTGAACTTTCTGGTTGATGTAGTATATCTGTTTCCGAAAAATAGAATACTTTAACTTCTTTCTGATGTAAAGGTGAATATATATCTCTAATGGTTTTCCATACATGATCCCTTTGTCATTATCATTCTTACTCTTTCAGCCTACCTCCAGCTAAGACTTTAGTGCAAATCAGTGAAATTGATTACAGTACCAATGATTATTATTACATCTTTTTATTGTATTTTCTTTTACAGTTTCTTACACAATACACATTACAATCATGGCTTTATAAAATTTTTATTTCACAAAATTGTGTAACTGATAAATTATATAGGGACTACTCAAAATAAGTTCACTTTAAACAGTTTACTTCTGATAATAACTAAGAAAAATATAGTATTTTTTAAGGCCTATTACATGAAAAAATAGGATACAATTCTACTCACATATTGATGTTAATTGTCAAGTTGTTTACGGTGAAAGGCAACCTGTATTCCACATCTTTCTGTATTTCAGCTATACTGTAGGAGAAAATTTGAGAAAAAAAAAATTTACCCAAAATTATAAAACCAGTTAATGTTTAAAAAAAACAGTTAAATGTTTTTAGAGCCCACTAAAACTACTTTCAATCACAGAATCTAGACAGCCAATATAATTTGTATCTTTAGGGGAAAATGATCATAGAAAGGTTTATCAAATAAGGCACAACAATATCCTGAGATACCCGTGTGTGTGTGTGTGTGTGTGTGTGTGTGTGTGTGTGTGGAGCAGATGCTGAGGTAAAGAAGCAAAGAATAACTTATACTAATGCTCGATTGACTGTCTATCACTTTGTCTAACTCATCATCAGTAGAAGCAATTGTGAGCCCACTAGTTAATACAGGTCAGCAAGACATCTGGGCTGACTCTCACTCTGCCACTACCCAGCTGTGTAGACCGTTGGGGCAGTTTGGGTCTTAACAGCTTAAACTTAAAAGTCTGGATGAGATGTCTCCTACAGTCTTATGATGGAGAGTATTTCTAAAAACAAATACTCCTCTTCCTAAGTAAGAGAAGCCTGGTTTTATTCTGAGTTTCAATGTTCTAGTCTTTCTTGCAGCTAGCTGTTGCCATGGACTTAAGTTCCAGCCAATATGATATAGGGAAGTTGTGAGGTGGAATTTCCAGAAAGGCATATAAAGAGGAACAAAAAAACTGATATGAGTCCATTTGTCCTTCTTACCGGGACCTGATAACTGGACTCCTAAAAGCTTTATGGGACCACGAATGACACTGAGAAATGAAAGCAAGCACTAGGGAAAGCTAAGCAGAAAGAAGGAAGTAGCTTGGGTCCTTGATGACCATGCAATTGTTAAACTGAATTTCTTTTTATGTAGAGAAAAACAAAATTTTATCTTGTTTAATACTATTTTGGGAGAATTTGTTACTAGCAGATGGATATAATTGCCAAGTCTCTTATACTTGAACATTCTACATTCAGAATTTTATTTCATTGTTAACTGCAGGTATACATTATTACAATTGTAATTTACCAACCAAATCTGGAGGGAGGCTCACTTGGAATCCTAACTAACATTTATAATGTTTCCAAAGGGAAAATTTTAAATAGTATAAATGAGTTATGGTTAAAAGGAAGCTTAACATTCAAATGGACATAAACTTTTTCAAGCATGAATACCTTTGAAAGATCTAGCATTTATATAATAATTTACTTTTTGTTTTTTTGGGGGGTTGCTTCAAGGAATAGCTTTAGAAACCCTCTTATTTTCCTCCTTTTTTGGACTATTAAATTTTTTGGCCTTCTGATAAAAACCTAGCCTCTAGAATATGTAAATTTTGGGTATCTTGAAAGGTTCAAAAGTATTGGGATAGTTATGGAAAAATCGCACACGTTGATAAGCTTTCTCTTCTGACATCCACGGAATGGGGTTATGACTGAGGAGAAGAAACAGCTAGAAGACTCAATAAGATATTTGATATTAGGACTTACACAATTTTCATGACAGTTTCTCTTTGGGGATCAAGTTTGAACTAGGGTACTGACAGCCTCCTCAGTTGTTTGAACACCATGCCATCAAAGTTTTTAAATTTTTTATTTCTCTATGTTATCTTAGGACCCTAATGTGTCATTGCTTCAAGGGAATACTAGTCAAAAAAGCATCTACCAGTTCAAAGCCACGTGGATCATCTTAGAGATTAAGAGCATACCTCTTAAGCTAGGCTTCCTGGGCTCTACCATTTCTGTGTGATCATGGGCAAGTTATTTAACCAGTCTAAGCCTTCTCTCTCAAATGGGAAATGGGATGTTACAAATTAACTATCTACCTAAAGGAGTTGTCAGATTAATAGAGATTATGCTCAAGAATACAAAAATAACTCAGAATCTCATATCCCCAAAATTAACTACTGCCAATATATTGGTGTATAACCTTCGTGGATCAAAAACGGGGTTCTATGGAAAGGAACCTCTTAGGGTGACCTGATCATAAATTCATAACTGAGCAGGCCATGGTGGATAGTCACACCCCAGTCATCAGCTTCTTTACTAAAAGGCTTATCTTTGCCTTAAGCAAGCCCTGACCCTTGCTTCTGTGGATGTAGGTTAACACACCTTTGAAATGCCCCCTTTCAGACCCCTCAAAAGAGCATATAATCTTTACCATGTAATCCTATCTTGCATTGCTTCCTCCCAATTTCATGTAATCTTTCTCATATTCCCTCCTTAATTTCAAATGCATAAAAGAAAACTGCAAAACTGATATTCTCTGGAACATTTGAGATTTTGCTACCTGGCATATGTTATCAGTTTGGTTCAAATAAACTCTTATAAAAGTTCTCTACAGGTTTGGACGTTTGTTGACACCTTGTAATCTTTCTACATTCAGTTTTATTTAAAACAAAAATATAATTATACTGCATATACAATTTTGTAACTTGCTCTTTTCCCATTCAGTAATTTATTGTGACTATCTTTCTAAATCAGAAAATGTTATTTCATGAGATTTTTTTTTAATGGCAGCATAATATTCTAGTATATTGTTCAACCCATTTTCTACTTTCAGATATTTAGACTGTTTCCAATTTTTACTACTGTAAACCATGCTCTGATAAACATTCTTACAGTCAAATCTTTATGCTGACAGGCAGTACTACTTTGGATATAAATACACACACACATTTTAAAGTAATACTGTAATCACACCACAAAAGAAAATTTAAATGACCTGCCAATAATAATTTTATTTTCTAGGTTCTCTGAAAGAAGTGAATTACTATGGTTTTTACGTCCGTGGCTCAGAATCTGTTTGGAACTAAAGAGAGCTGAAACAGATAACTTTGTTAGCCAGAATGTAGGATTAACTGGAATCCTCATTTCTTTGATAGTCCCTAAAAGTATAAACAAATAGACCTTGAAATGCAAAAGAGGCACTAGTTAAGGTTAAAAGATTCCTTTTGTAGAACAATCATTTATCTCCTACTTTATATGTTGTGTAAGCTTAGATTTCATTAAATAGGACTTGGTTCAACTGAATAGCTCTACCATGTAGCTAGCTTCTTGCAAGGAAATGGAAGTAGAGATGAATATAATATGGTCTTTGCTTTGAAGGGGTACATGGCATGAAGAGAAAGTCAAGTAACTAAAAAAGGCCAATTCAAGATCCCGATATCATGCATTTCCCACAGTGTTGGGTAACTCAACGACTGCTTTTGGTGAACTTTGCAAATAAACGATTCACAGGTAGTTAAAGATTGTAGGAGAATAGATAACTTCCCCTTCTCATCTAAACCTCCAGGAAATATCAGGATAAGACTTTTAAAAAAGCAAATCTAGAGCTGTGCAAGAAGGCAAATAGTACCGTAAGTAGACAAGAAATTCTGAGGAATCCCTGAAAGATAAAAATGATGGCATTAGATTTAAGGAAAAAGGAAAGAAAAAGATAGTAAATAAATGAACTATGACAATCCAGAATGTAAGACCAATGCATAGGAGGAGCAGTTTGAAGGCCCTCCAAGCCCTTGAACCAAGTAGATGCAAACCTAGTGTGGGGGCAGAGCAGGAGCATTTCTCAGGGTAATAAATGGGGAGACATGGGTAACAGCACATAGACTAAAGCACTGTCCTCTTTTCCCTGCCTGTTCAAACCAGGAACCAGCAGTACTATCTGCACCTGGAACAACAAACACAGTGAGGTACCTCTGAGGTAGCAGTGCCTAAGGAAGCTACTACTGTGTTTCCCCGAAAATAAGACCTGGCTGGACCATCAGCTCTAACGCGTCTTTTGGAGCAAAAATTAATATAAGACCCGGTCTTATATAATATAACTCTCCAAGGAAGTTATAAGGCTAAAGGTTTGCGTAATCAGAAAGAACAACGGTATCCAGGGACTGGCAACAAAAGAAAAATCTCAAAATAAAAGACTATGGAGATTGGCACTATTATTTTTAAGATACAAAATAACTGTCATTTACAGAGTACCTACTGTGTGCCAGATAATATTCTAGTTTCTTTATATGTATCATCCCTAAAATCCTTCAAAATAGGCACATTTCATTTGTGAATAAACTAACTCTTCGGAATGGACTTGCTTTCTGAATGGAAAGTTAGAAGTAGTCCTGCCAGAGACAAAGGAGGTGTAAACAGGCTTGTGAGAGATTTGCAAACAGTAAGTTAGCGCTAAAAAACAAAGGCTCCAGGCACACAGACTCTACGCAGTGGAAAAAGGAATGTATTTTGTAATATGCTTTCTATGTGCCAGATACGCTAATAAATTATTTATCTTCATGTATTACTTAAATATCAACAATTCTACACAATAGGAATCACAATTCCTGATTTTACAGATGGGAACTGGAAGGCTCAGAGAAGCTTTGTAACTTACTAAGAGGTCATGTTGCTATTATAGTACTATTTATTAGAGCCAGAATTGAAATCCATGACAGTCTAATTACAAAGCTTTCATTCACTTAAGTCAGGCTGCTTTTCCCAACGTCAGTATTTTTGCTTACTTCTACTTATGTTGCTCAAATTCATTTTGTCTTTTATCAAGGAACCTGAGGAACCTACGGACTTTCACAGCCGGGCAGGGCATTAAGAATTCAGGTAGTCAATCTTCCCATCTCAGCAGACCTAAGGTTATGTGAACATCCAAGGTTCACTGCTAGTTAATGATATACGTCAGCATCGCCTGACTTCTGGTTCAGGGCTTCTTTCATTAAGACTATTAGTTATACCAGAGTAAATAAACAAAAGCAATTCTGATAAACTTTAACTCACAAATTAGATTTTCTTATTGAATATAAAATAAAATTAGCACCAGAATTACCATGTACTTGATTATTAAAATGAATGCAGAAATCCTTTACTTGAGAGAGCTAATCTCCCTAAGTAAAAGGTAATAAAGGATTATTTGTATAACTTTGAATTTACATAGTTAATTACAGATAATAAGTACCATTTACAACATAGCTCCAGGTTGTGGTTTTCCAACTAAGGAAATAAAATAGTAATAAAAATAAGCTAATTAACTTTAGATATTGTGAGAGAAGAAACCAGGACAGTTAGGATGGTAACTGTTAAAGACTATTAGTTTTTGATATTTCTTGATTGCAGGGGCAATGCAGGGAAATACTTAACAGCTTCACTTCTGAAGAATCTTTAAATATTGGGATTAGTGTCACCTGGGATATTTCCAGGTTGAAAATAGCTATTAGGTTGGTGCAAAAGTAATTGCAGTTTAAAAGGTTAATTGCAAAAACCGCAATTACTTTTGCACCAACCTAATAAAAAAGTGACGGTTTATTACATGTGCTGCCGAAGCGAGCGATGGTTTATTAAGCTTACACTGCAAGAAGCCCAGAGACAGGAAGGTCCCAGAATTGGTTAATTCAGCATCACAATATTAGCACAGGCATTCCATCTTTCTACTCTTCCACAGTCAATACAGTCAGCTTGTATTCCTTCCTGATCCAAGCAGTTCCAGATGTCCCAACATGACAACAATATCCAAAACATAAGAGAAACATCTTTTAGACATCTGTATTATTGAGAAAACATATTGAGCAGCTCCGCAGCAGACTTCGACTTCTCCTTCAACTCCCACTGACCAAGGTTAAGAGTCCTGCTTTCAAAGTAACACACACAGGGCATGAAACCACCATCACTGGCATAAACAATCATTTACCTTCTGCGGTTGAAAGAGCATAGCCTCCATTGAATAAGTATGTGGTCTTGCAGGCCCAGAACCCAGATAAAAACAAGTGTTCTTCAAGAAGTCAGGGGAAATGGATATGAATGGGAAGCTCCCTTCGAGTGAGCTTCTTTAGGAAGTAGTAGAAACAGAATTAAGTTCTACTCCTGCCCAGAAAGTCAGGAGTTTTAGGTGGTAAATTACATAGTATGATGACTGTTATTCAGAAAGCAGAATATATTACTAGAGCCTAATCTATATAACTTTCAATTTCCATTTTACAGCAAACGTGCTTTGGTTAAACACTTTTTTTTTTTTTTTTTTTTTGGTCATATGACAGTTTCCTATTTGCCCTGCCTCTCCAGTAAGACTTAGATGAGGAAATACACATAAAATTTAGCTAACCTTTAGAAGAGTCCTGAGGGAGATGAGGAAAAATTTTTTAAGGTAACAAAAAAAGGAGTTTACATTTAGTAGAGAAAGGGAATTAAACAAGCTCTTTCCCAAAGTGGAATTTTTTTCATTATAAGGAATTGAAAGATAAGACTTGGAAAATAGATGAGAGAGAATGGGGTGGGAAAAGGTTCTTGAGGGCAGGCAAAAAAAAAATGAGATACTTTCACTGGCAGAAAAGAGCTGTTGACCTTACCTTTGGAGCAGGGATAGATATGATAACTGAGGGAGGTGGGCTGCATAAACAGGATATTGATATTCATAATTTAGAAAGTTTTTGTAATATTCATGAAAATAAAATACCATTCAAAACATTCTTTCAACTTTTAGAGTGTACCTTCAGAATAAGCACACAGTGTCCTTCTATACAAAATTCTTTAAATATAAATTGTATACTGCACAGATTATTTTTACCAGCTAGCTTTAAAATGTATGTCATGAGTTAAAAGGGCAGATTTAACAAAATAGGTGGATATCATTTTTTCTGGAATAGTACCATTCCCTGAAAACTGGAGGTATATGACCTACTTACTTAATTATCTCCAGAATTCCAAGTTTAGTTTATAAATGTGTAACATTTCAATAAAATAAAAGTTCAACTATTTTCATAAAAGAACTTAAAGGAAGAAAGAGTCCTTAAAATTAGATGTTTATAACATTACAAAATATGTAGATAATGTCACATGATCAATTATATGTCCAAAATTTCTGGCTCAAGAAATAAAAGTGATCCTTTCTGCATTTGACTCAAGAGCAGTTCCTTTCTGCAAATGATCCTTTCTGCATTTGACTCAAGAGCTGATGCTCTTACCAATTCCAGAACTCCTTAGATTAGCAATTCCTGTTTTAGAATCTTATTTGGGAAGTCAAAAAAAAATACATAATACATTCCAAATTGATCACTTCTCCTATTTACCAGCCTTAGCAGCAAAGGACTTGAAATATTTCAAAAATTCCACTCCAACCTCAAAGAACAAAAATTTGCCAGCAGTGACAATATTTAACACAATATACTAAAGGCTTAAAAACAATTAATTCCAAAGGTGTGGTTCTAAGAAGTATTTTGGCAATAGTAGTATTAGTTTAGTAGATAGTCTTCTAAGGTGACACTTTTTAAGAGGACAAACTTTTGTTATGTTTGTTAAAAATGAAGCATCTCTTGTGAGAGTAGCTCTTACAGGTTAGTGCGGAACACTGTTTAGAAGACTTCTAAGAACTCTATGAACTCAATTTTCCAAATAGAAAGCCACCATTAGATCAAAGAGTATACCACTCCTTCCTGTTAAATACCACAAATTTTCATCTTTTGAAAGTTCTGAACAAGCAGAACAACTGAGGCTAAAAAAACCAAGAAACAGCCGAAGTTTAGACAGCAATAGGCCTTATTTTAGCGAAATTGATTTTGCAATGAATTTTTCTTTTAACTATCTAATTTAAAACTATTCTATACTATAACTTACTTGCTTGGGAAAATATTAATGTAACAGATAAAATGGCTCCTAATAGTTCAATACTTAGTCGATTTTATTAACTCAGGATATATATTTTTAAAATGTATGAATAGTTTATTTTAAAAAGGGTTATAGTTGAGCGACGTTAACATCTTTACATTAAAATACATGTTATGACACTATTAAGTACATATACTTGCATAATTCATATAATATAAAGAGGCAGTTCTAATTTTTGAAAACCATTAGAGGCCACAGATATGTGCAATATAAAAGGCGGCAGCCATACCAGATTACAATAAAAACAACTGAAATCACTTGAATTGCAAAATATTTCTAATCTGACCACGAAGAAAATGAAAAACTCATAAAAGACAACAGAGCAGTCAGGATGAATATAAGACAACTCCTGAGTGTGGAAACAGTGAGGAATGTACAGAGTGGTAGTTGCCAGATACAAGGACGTTGTTGGAACAGCGTGAATCTTAAATTAGAGACTTAAGAGGATTGAGTATGTTTCTCCCAGAGAACTCGCTGATAAAAACTTTGGCTTCCCTCTCCTTTGCTGTTGCAGTTTTTTTTTCCCAAAAATTTTCCACTCTTTGTGAAACGTGGATATTATTCGTCACAATTCTTTTTAGCCAAATAGATTATTTTAACAATTTGGCTAAAGCGGCAATCAGCAGGCGAAAGGAAAGATTAGTGAGGAAGAACCTGGAAAGGAATGTTGGATGTAAACCATAAAAGAGATTAGTCAGCAGCGATGTGTCAGGAGGAATGAACAAGTCAAAATTAGAAGAGCTGAGCAGTGTTGGAGCAAGAGGGAGGGACCTGGAGGGTCCAGAGGAAAAATCCTGAACATAGGTCTGAGATGGCAGAGCAAATGTGAGACCTAGTACGAAGGGAGGTGGATCAAAATGAGGCAGCTGCTGGAGAGTCGGCCTGAGAAACTGTGAGTGTGATTAGGACCAGCCCGCCCTCCTGCCCTACTTTTTCCTCCTGTCCGAGAGGCAGCGACCAGTCACCTGGAGTGTGAGTTCCGGAGGGACTCGATCAGGCGCTGCTTCTGCTGTTGGAGGCTGGTGAGGCCACCGGGGGAGCCAGCTGCGGAGGAGGAGGCGCTCTTGGTCAGCGGGAAGAGCCAGCTCATCCTCCACGGGTCCCCGGGCCCGAGGCCCTAGACTGTTCTGGCCTGCTTCTCCCAGCTACTCAGCCCGGTGGTTCTCCAGCGACAGAAGACCAAGGCGCCGGAGGCCGGGGCTCCAGTGCTGGGCGGCCGCGTCTTCTCTAAGCAAGCCCGGCTGGGGGTCCTCGGGTTTTGGGGGGTATGCTATGACTACAGGTAACTGGAGAGAGGAAACTTGCCGCCCGGAACAGGCAGCCCTACCTTGGCGGCCCTGACGCCAAACCAGCCAGTCAGGCAGCTTCACAGCCCAGAGCTTTAACCACCCCAGCCTCCGTCACCTGCGTGCCCCGCCCCCTCTGCGTGTCGCGTCATCATCTAGCGCCCCCGCCAGGACGTTACGAGAAGCGACGGCGCAGCACGGTGCGGAGCAGCTCCGGCTCCCCTTTCCCCCTTGCCGGGCGAGCGGTGTCTATGGGGCATCCGCTGCCGCCGCCGCCGCCGCCGCTACCGCCACCGCCACCGCCGCTGGGTGCTGTCTCTATGGCGAGGAGGAGGAGGAGGAGCGCGAGCTCAGTGACACAAGTAGATCTTGCGTCTGCCGCAGACCTGCGGGGGGAGGGGCGGTTTGGGGAAGTAAAAAGGGGGTGGGGACGATGAACCTGAGAGGGTGCGCGATGGCGCCAGCTGGAGCTTGGCTGGCGAAGGACTGAGTTGGACGGCGGGCCGAGGCGGGGGAGGGTAACTGGGGCTGGGGTATGTCAAGGAGTTGGCGCGGAGTGATGACGTAAAGGCTTTGTACCTGGAGCTTCGATATTGTGGGATGGAAATTGGGGGTGGAGGGCGGTGGCCTTCATGCACAGCTAGCTCCACGTATTCCTTCGCGCACCAGTGCTTGGGAATCAGTCTGGCCCCAATGAATCCTTATCAGCACCTTCGCGCTGGCTCTGTGCCAGGGAAGGGAGTTAACTGACTTGAATGCTTCTATACTGTCCTCTCTCGTTTCTTTGGGAGCCTGCAGTACGGAGACTTTACCTACAGTAATGAGAAGGTTTCTGGTGCCTCATCGGAGCTTCTGGAACCGTGGTAGAGAGAGATGAAGTAAAGCAATGTTAAACAATAGGGTCTTTCCAAAGTGTGTGTGTGTGTGTGTTTCTTTCCAATGTGTGTGTGTGTGTGTTTAGCGTAGTGGACAGGGTTATAAAAGGGAACTCCCCTGGCTCTTAGAGCACTCGGTTACATTTGTTACTGCAGCGTTTAGAAGGGGGAGTAGTGTAATTCCCTCTTTTACCTTTGTTAAAATTTTTTCAAACTCCTTGTTTGAAGAATTTCCTTGCTCAAGAATCAAAATGTTGGTCTGTACTCTTATCATCATATACTATGCGACCAGTATTTATGGGCCAGAGAGTTGAGATTTATGTTTGGTAACCAGGGAAAATGCTCTTGAGTTTTAGGAAATTAGAAACAGTTTGAAATATGGACACACTATTTTCTCCTTTCTCTCTCCTGCAGTTATGAACATTCAGTCTCTGTGGCTATCTGTTACAGCTTTTTGTTGGTTTACTTTTGTCCCCTCCAATCTGGCTTGAATAAATGCCAGTAAAGGAGATTTTGTAATCAAAACAGATTTTGAATGTTTTGTTAATGAGGAATAAAAGCAGACATTATCTCTGTCCTAGTAGCATCTGATAGTCTCACATGTATATCAGTATTTCACCTTTCATATTTTGTCTGGAAATGGATGTCTTTACAAAGTTTTATTCAGAGAGTCAGTTGAAGTCACAGCAGTCTGTAATTATTGGAAAGTTTTAAGAAATGATTAGTATGTATACATAAAAAATACTATTTTTACGTAACATTGGTATTAGAACCAGGAAACTTGTGTTGTGGTCCTTTTTTTCCTACTGATTAGATGTGTGACTTTAGAAAGGTCACTTCCCAAACTTTGATTTTCTTATGAATCAAAGACTTTGAATAAATAATCTTTTAGGTTTCTGTCAACTCAATTATTCCATAATTTCATTTTCTGATACAGCTGGGTTTTATTTTGGTTTTTATTATGACAGGTACACAAATAAAGGATAAAGTATTTTATGAAACAAATCTTCAATCAAATATAATATTTTGATGCTTGGCAGCTAGACTTCTTGTGCCCTCACTATGCCAGCAGCAACTGTAGATCATAGCCAAAGAATTTGTGAAGTTTGGGCTTGCAACCTGGATGAAGAGATGAAGAAAATACGTCAAGTTATCCGAAAATACAATTACGTTGCTATGGTATGCCTGTGATCAAATATCCTTAAAATACTTCTTATAAAAGGGGAAGAAGGATTTTTAAAGTCTTGAATTCGGCCCTTCTGGTTGATTTTTTTTTTCCCATGGATTTTATTATGAAAATTGTCAGTATCCTCCAACCAAAGACCACCTGGATCACACCTGTAATGTGACAAGTTGGGTTGATTTACTCACTGCGTGAGGGAAAACGCATACCTTTGGAGGATCTGGGGGCATTTGAATAAGACTGTGTTAAAAAGGACTTTTGTGTCAGGTGGTTTTAGGGAGGGATGAAGGAAGCCAGACTTTGCTCTGGATTGGATAGTGTCATAAAGCTGGGTAATTATATGATAGGGTATCTTAAGTCTTAACTACATTGAGAGAAGATGAGAGTGAAGCTAAAGCTATAAAGAAGCAACAGTTATGTTTTTGTTATTTTAGTTATGGTAATAGAGTGGCCTTGTCTGGTGTTGAAGTGTGAAATTGTTTATATTGGACAGAAGAACATTAGGACCTAGCTATGAGTGCCAGGTCAGCACCTAGCAACACTAAGGCCTAACTGATAGTACCAGATGAGCTCCTGTAAGCTAGGGAACTCTTGGATGTCTTTCTCAAATAAAAAAAAATCAGCTTCCCAGTGAAACATTGTTGATCTGCAGTTTTTTGTTTGGTTTTTTAATTTATTTTAGTTATCAGTGGAGTTTCATGAACACACTGCTTTTGCATATACTATTCAATCTGCCTGGACTGTCTACTCAGTTAATTATTTTGCTTCTTTACTACTGTATCTCATACATCTGTTATAGCCACTCTACCATTTTCTAGATAATCAGCTTTGTGAAGCAAAGGGTTAGTATCTTAATCATCCTTTGTCCTTCTGACATCTAGCATAACATATTAGCATCCAATAAAGTCGTTGAGTTGGACTGAATTTAGAGAAGTTTCCATTTTTTTACTCTTTATGATAACTTGGTATTTAGATTTTGTTCTTAGCTTCCTGATGTATCCTTTTCCCAGTATTTTTAATATAAATAAATATGCTCTGTGGGAAGGGGAAGGTTGATTGGTTGAAATACGAATATTTAAGTGTACATAGATAATGTTCTATTTAATAAATCTGTACTTACTCATAGTTAGAATTGAATTTTTTTTTTAATCCAAAAGAAGTTGATAGTGATCAGTTATTTCTTAGATAATAAGGAGTGACAACATTAGAGACATGATAGCATTCTACAGGAATGAGTGGGCAGCATACAGTTTTTGACAGCATGCTTTCTCTGGAGTATAGAGAGAATGCTGTTTAAGTCCAAGAAATTAGGAGGGTTTTGGTGTTCAGATAAACTTTGCCTGAGAAAGTCATTAGAAAGTATGACGCCTTTCCATTCTTTTAAACTAGTTCTTTGTTGCTTTTAACGTTAGAATAGCATAGTTTCACATGCTCCTGGAGAAACATGAATTTATTATTTTCCCTCTTTCTTGGGCATAGAGTCCTTGATTGCATTTATCATTTGTATCTTATACATAGTAATTTTTACTGATGTAATATTTAAAGTAAGAAAAGTTCATTAAGTTTGTAGAGTTTTATTTTATGGTTCCAAAAAGTAATGCACTTACTAGTTAAAGGTACTTTGTAATGGAATAAAAGGTACTTTGTAATATGTAGATAACAACAGGATTCTTTGACTTGTACTACCAAAATTAATTATTCTAGGATTTTGTGGTTTGTGGTTTTTAATAAATAATGAGTTTTAAAACTATTTTACAGGACACCGAGTTTCCAGGTGTGGTTGCAAGACCTATTGGAGAATTCAGGAGCAATGCTGACTATCAGTACCAACTATTGCGGTGTAATGTGGACTTGTTAAAGATAATTCAGCTAGGACTGACATTTATGAATGAGCAAGGAGAATACCCTCCAGGAACTTCAACTTGGCAGTTTAATTTTAAATTTAATTTGACGTAAGTGGGAAATAAATATAACCCAAACTTTTTTTTTTAGTTTAATTTTAGGAATTGATTTCCCTTGAGTATGGTGAATGAAATTCTAAATGAATTTCGCATAATTATCCTGTAAAAACTTAAAACCTAAAATTTCAAAGGTTAGGTATTTTTACTTTTTATTATTGGACAAAAAACTTTGAATAAAGAAGACCTTTAAATTCAAGTACCTAGAATTTTAGAGATGTTATGTGAAAGTATGCCCTTTTATTGAAATTTGGAAAACTTTGGGTATTTAAAATACTTCTTGATAGAAAAAATAACCTTATCACATTTGTCTTACTTTCAAACTTGATGTACAATTTGAAACATGTACATCTTTGTTGTAGTAGTTACCCTTCTTGTAAAGAGATTTGTGTTTATATTCATATCCCAGTTTATGAGTGGATTACACGTCAAAGGTAGTTGAGACGTTTCTTGGAAACTAGGTGCATTTTCCTTTCAAAACGATTTTATGTAATGGCCATATTCCCAGGTCAGCCCACAGAACCTCTTACAAAAATTACATGCAGAAGAAGTAATAACACCCTTGAAACTGGTGTTTTGTTCAGAATCTGGCAGATTGTTTTCCAGAATCTGAATTCTAACTCAAGCCCTGGGTTGAAACCCAGTTTCCTTACTTGTAGTCTTTCTCTGTCTTTGGTAAGAGTAGTCTTGATAGCTTAGGGAAGTTTAGAGTGTTTTGAGTGAGGGAAGATTGTTTACAAACTAAACTGACTGTAAGTTGGGGAAATGTTTAACACATTGTCAGTATGTTACAGTTTTACAGTGTCCTTCTATTAGACAGCAAGTACTTGTGTGATATAACGTAGCATCTGATTTGAAAAATAGTAAATGATGTGGGACATTCATGGTACTGCCAATATAGCAATCACCCTTTCTCTGTAGAATAATGTGGTATGTAGCATAGTATATAAGACCTAAAGAAAAGCAGCGCTTTTCTTGAGAGGGTAATGTTGTCGGCGGTGTAGTAGTATAGTTCATAATTGCATTGTATTTGTCCTGATTGTTTTCCTCTGTTGGATTTCATAATGTACTCTTTAGCTTACTTGGATGGGGTTCCAGCTTTGTCTTTCTAATGACGTGGGTATTGTAAAACATGGAATTGGTTCCAAATGATAAAATATCCAGTGAAATTTAGATGACAGCACATTAACTTATCTGAATTGAGCTATGAGAACTATGCAAAAAAATAATCATACACATATTTTTGTTTACAACTTACTTGATCATAAAACACCAGAAGTATTCATCCAAGTCTCCTGGGGATTGGGATTTGTTAGCTCTGGGTATAGTACCTAGGAATCCATCTTTTTGGTAAGCTCTCCAGGTGATTGTTATCATTGGGCACGTTTGGAAAATACTAACTTAAATAATGCAATAATCGCTCTTCCACTTCACATGGTTTTTGATCTGGTGATACAGCATTAAACAAAAGAGACAAAAATCATTGCCCTGTTGAAGCTTACGTTCTGATTAAGAGAGAAACAATAAGCTAAAAGTAAAGGGAGCATATGGGCCAGAATAATGGCAGCCTGGAGAAAGAATCTATTATTCCTTTGGTTGGTTGTATTTGCTGACGCATGCCACCCAGTGTGCTTATCGGGGCGTGATGAGTGAGATTCTAGTTGTTTAAGGTACATATTTTTAGTTTAATAAGGCTAATAATACCTGCTTAATGAAAAAACTTGTGTTGGGTTTATTCAGGTATCCTTCCTTAAGGGTTTCCAGGGGAAATTTTGACTTTAACAGTGATGGTTGCGGTTTTCCCGTTTTTAAGTATTTCAGTGGCTAGTTTTCTTATTTTTCAGAGACATTTGGAGGCAAATTGATTTCCAAAAAATAGACCATGAGAATGCATTTTGGCCCAAGTGTGATGTTCCTTTTGGTTTAATTAGTTTTGCTAAAGCTTTTAATAGGATATTCTTTTGCTGAGTGGGTGGGAACGAGAATTCTTACAATTTAAAAAGTAAATAAAAAAAAATCTAATAGGCAGTGCACAAAATACTTTTCATTTGTTTTTAGAAACATACCTTCATTTTGATCACTTATTTAATTTAATATTTTGGATACCTATGTGTGCTTTGAAATTAGAGGTGGATTTCTTTTTTGGCTTAAGTAGAATCTTGAAAGATTGGCTTATATTTAGATTTCCTGGCTTGATTTTTGGAAATTAATCTTCTAGGATTAAGATTGGTAGAAGAAATTATTGCTGTTATAGCAGACTCCTTTATTTCAAACAGCTTACTGCTTATTGGAGCCATTTGAAAGGCTTATTAGTGAGAAGAGGCATCTCCTTTTTCTTCAATATGGACTGCAGTTTAACTCAGGTGTTTTCCACCTTGTCTCCTTTGTGGTGCTGCAGACAGCATGGTAGGTAGGTCCTCACCCCTGTGGCTGCAGCTCCATCTGGCAGTGTTGAAATGGCTGCTGAGACTGAAAAGAACCTGTTACTTTGTGGCAGTAGTCCCTGGTGAGAAGACCCTTTTTTTATTTCAAACCTAGTTAAATTTATTAACTTGTGAAAGGCTAATGAAATAGAGTTGACAGTCAAGATTAAAATCTCACCATTAGACTGTTTTGAATGGTTATTTAATATATGAACACGTTTCTGAAATAATGACCTTTACATTTAAATTGTGTTTTCTTTCCATATATGTGAAACATTGGAACAACTAGATCCGAGTGAATCCTCTTTCTTGTTTCTGGCACTGTTGTAGTTGTAGATGTAAGTCGAGAAAAACCGCTTGTTTGAAGTGTGGGGTTTTTGAATGTTGTCTTTCTTCTTCTCCTGCCAGGGAGGACATGTATGCCCAGGACTCTATAGAGCTACTAACAACGTCTGGTATCCAGTTTAAAAAACATGAGGAGGAAGGAATTGAGACCCAGTACTTTGCAGAACTTCTTATGACATCAGGAGTGGTCCTTTGTGAAGGGGTCAAGTGGTTATCATTTCATAGGTAAAAAGACTTACATTGAAAACAGCATGTTACTATTTCCTAGCTGCTTTCCACTTGGCTTGGGTCACTGTTTCAGCACTTTCAGGCTCAGCTCTACAAAAAATTAATTGGCTGCTTATAGCAGTCTCCTAACTCTTAGAGACTAATGTTGGTCTACTTAAAGATGAGTAATATGGGGTCTATTTTAGCCCATGAGAGAGACCGTATTGTGTAGTGGAAAGGGTATAGGTGGAAAAATAAACATTGCTTTAAATCTAGCAGTGTCATTTGGAATCTGTGTTACCTAGGGTTATTTAACATTTCCGAGCCCAAAATTATTCCTTCATTTAAAAAATACTATCTACCATATGCCAAACACTGATAAAATTCTAGGAATTAAGCTGTGAACAAAAGAGATGAAAATCCTTGTCCTCCTGGAGTTTACATTCTGGTAGGAGTAGGCACACAGTTTTTTAAATGATGATGTTTATATTGTGGTTTGTTAGATACTAAGTTCTATGGAGGAAAAAGAACAGCAAAGAATGCTAGGGGTCAGTGTGTGGTAGAGTTTAATATTTTTAAATAAAGTGATCAAGAAGGCATTACTTAAAAAAAAAAATCTGGCAGAATTGTTTTAATGATCAGTAATAACACTTAAACCCTCTAGTAAGGTGCTTTACACACAGTAAATTCTCAGTAAGTGGTAGTCTTTAGTTCTTTGTTATTATAAAATAAAGCTAGATTGTTGAAGAGAATTTCTAGAAAGGAAATTAGTTTCATTTTGTAAAAATAGACTTCCGGGTAAGAGAAAGAGTTCCTATCTAAGTAAATAAATTAAACTGGCAGCCAGTGACTAAAAGTTGCCTGGGGAATGATGGCCTTCTGTTCTCTTTTTAAAAAGCTTTATATTATGCAAGCGTTAATGTTCTTATACTTGGTCCATTTCACACATTTAAAAAAAAATAAGTCTCCAGCCGGCTTTACAACTTCCAGCTCTGGACTGTAGAATGATTATAGTGAAGGACTGTTCATATTGTAAACTTTGGAGCGGTGTGAAGCAGTAATTTTTGAGTTGGAGGTGGTGAACATACTAATTCTTACCTGTTATCTTTTCTTTCTATTCTCCACCTGAGCCTGTACCTCAGGAGACAAAACTTAAGTCTGTTCATGTGAGGAATGTTAATTCTGAGTTCTTTTTTCACTTTTTTTACTTAGTCATAAGGATACAAAAGAACATGAAATTTACTGCATATGACATGTTTTTCATTCAAAAAATACTCTGAGCAAATACTGTGGATATTAAGATGAACAAAAACAGGAAGGGTTTATGTCATCTAAGAGTTTAGAGTCTCAATGAGACTGATATATTTGAATGTCAAGATATGTTAAGATTTTATTCTATGAAATGTCAGTAAATATTTTCTTCATATTATAATTAATTATTTCTAGTAAAGACTAATGTATTTATAAATCCTAAACTTTAATATAATCTTTTACTAGTAACAAGCAAACGTCTTGACTTATATTTTGGATAGAGAGCAGAATTACTTCCTTGCCAGCTACCAGAAGTGTAAAGGTTTCTGCTGTTTATTGCTCATACTTTGATATTTCTCAGTGGTCTTCAATGGTAAAGCTTTTTCTTTTCTTTTTTAGATTAAAAGTAAAATTCTGAATATTAAAAAATTTTATTTTGTATCCCCTTAAAAGTTATTAATAACATGTCTCATCAAATATTAGTTGAGTTCCAACTGTGTGCAATAAAGATATTTTTAAAAGATATTTTAAAAATGTGATTCCTGCCCTTTAAACTAGTGGAGAAAACAATACATGCATTGTAAAGGATAGTGCAAGAAAACAACATGTGTAAGAAATTTGTGCTAGCTGGGCTTTTCAGGGAAGGCATCTATCTGTAAGAGGTCTTTATAGGAAAAGGTAGACAGGAAAAAGGGTAGGTAATTGTGGCACAGGAATGCAGAGAACTATAAAACTGTGGGAAAAGCCAAACCATAGGCATAGGAGCTCTGGTGTTGAGATTGTGGGAGTTTGTGTTTTAGGCTCTAGAGAGTAGTTCTCAGCCTTTGCTACCTTCACTTCTTTCATATGAAACATTTCCATTAGTATCTCTTGGGGATCTGTGATGAGATAGGAACAGAATTAATTTGGGGGGAAGAACGTACTTATTAATAAACTCACTTAAGGGAAGTGAAAATAATTTAGGGAACTAACTCTTTGGATTTTTTTAAGTATATGACTTCTTTGTTAAAGATGGAAAGATTTGCATTATTTTTGCCTTCTGAATGCCAGTTCACTTGCTGCCTTTTGACATGTTTGGCCAACTTTCCATTCATCTTTATTTCTCCATTTCCATAGTTATTTAAGTTGTTTGAGACATCTACTGTGGGCAGTTTGATAGTCGTCTTAAAGAGTTCTCTATTCAAGGATCTATTCAAGGATCTATTCAAGCAAAATAGTAGTTTAGTGACTACAGGCTTGGGATGGTGGTAGCGATCTGCATATTGACACCTGAATGATGATGTGACAGTCTTACCACTGTGTGTAAGATGATTTTTCCATCATAATTATGAGCATGTTTATTTTCTATATTCCTTTTTTTTTTGTATTTTTGGTTGATAACCTTTATTGCCTACAGTGTGACTCGCTTAAAATTTGTATCAAAAAAAGTTTTTCGTCTCTTTGGTATTTATAGTTCTTCTGTATTCTTTTAACCCTTTTGTAGTGGTTATGACTTTGGCTACTTAATCAAAATCCTGACCAACTCTAACTTGCCTGAAGAAGAACTTGATTTCTTTGAGATCCTCCGATTGTTTTTTCCTGTCATTTATGATGTGAAGTACCTCATGAAGAGCTGCAAAAATCTCAAAGTAAGGCTTCGAGTGGCTTTATCTGTAATCACACTACTCAGATCCAGTGACTGATATATAGGATCCTAGGCTAGGATGTTGATTTTAAACCATATTTTTGCGTTTTATATTAAATGTACTTATATTACTAGTCGTTTGATTGTTTTTTTCCATAGTGAAGCTTTATAGGAAATTCTTTTCCAAAGCTTTAGTGTGTATTGGCAGAATAAGTTTTCAAAAATTCAAACCAAGGATCAGATTTTTGTCATCACTTACCAGATTGGAAATCATAAACCAGCACAGAAACTGAGGTTCTCATGCACCATGCACATACTCTGTCCTTGCAAGATGGTGGATGCCATGCAATCCAGGGTGGCCGGCCATGTGCAGCTGTCATCAGTAGTGCGGCGAAAGTTCCTCCCTCCGCTTACTTGGCTACAGATTATTTTGTTGGGTGTTGTCATAGGGTCATGTTCCAGGGATTAAATTACATATTTAAAAGGATTTTTTTTTTTCCTGGCCTAAAGATGTCAACTTAGTAGTAAGTGCTATAGTAAATATGTAGGCCCTATCTAGACAGTAGCTTACATTCTGACACTGCTTACTGGGTGGAATAATTTTTTACTTTTGAACATTCTTTCAAAATGAAAGTTTCTTTAATAAGGAAAAGTGCTTCTTCAGTTTGAGAATGAATTCACCTCTGGTGGCCCAGACTCCTAAAGACTATAGTGGATTTTTTAGTTGTATTTGTATTTAAGCTGTAACTGACCAAAAAAAAATTCGGTAAAGTGGTTGCTTCATAGAACCTACGTCAAGGTTGATCAAGTTTTTTCCTCACCAGGGTTTTAGAAGTGCAAGTAAAGTTATACTTTCAGGAGATGGTAAATTTTACACAGAAATAATTTAGGAATTGAATAGGAAACTTTGCTTTGACCGATGAACTGAAAATCGTAAGAGAAGCAATCTTTTGGCCAAAGTCTTCTTGCCTCATTACAGGATATAGCATATAACAAGGGAAGTTTTTAAGAAAGATTACTTCATTTTGTAGCACCCAAGAGCCGCAGAATTCTGTGCAGTTTGAGAGACTTCTAGCTGTGGCTCAAGTGAACTTGCTGCAGTAAGATATCCTTGTTAACTCTAGAAATTCTGTCCACGCCCTGAAAGTATTAATGCTGAGAATCCAAGAGCTAAACGTTTTAATGTGGCTTTGGAAATGCTTTTAAAAATTGACGTGTGTACAGTGACCGTTTTGGACACAGAACCAAACTATTCCTGATGTGCACATTATTGGAAAATTTCTAAATATACCACATATTCTGAATATACCTAGTGACCTGCTATGTTAAAATTAGGTTCGTGACAAAGGTGCTTGACCTATAGTCCACCAAACTGGTTGACCCTATTCTGTTGCTGCTCTAAGCAGCTGCTAATGATACCTAATCCTCAGGCTGTTTTACCGCAGAAGCAGCTGCTATGCAAAGCACTATTTCAAGTTGTGATATAGTTAAGGGCTAGTTGCTTGTAGAGGTCTTAACAATTTAGAGAGGAATTTCTTTGTTTTGTCCTTGTTCCTCATCTTTCTTTCCTTTCTCTCCTTCCATTATTCTCCTTTCCCTTCCTCTTTCCTTCTCTCTCTTTTTCTTTCTCTTTCACTCTCATCATTACTCTTTTTCAATTCTAGCAATATTATAATAACATAGACAGATATTTAGCAGATCCTTCTAAAGAGTTGTATTCTTAAAACAACATACTCTTTTTAACTAACAAACCCATGGTTAAACCTTTAGTGATTTGATTGGCCATAATAGCTTTGTTTTCTACGAATTATTTATATGAAACTATTTGGAGATAGATTGCTGGGAAGCTTAAGAAAATTTGAAAGTAAGTACCTGCAGTCATTTTTATAATAAAATTATAAACTTCACACACATTGAACAAATACATTAGTAATTCACATTCTCTGTTTTTTTCCAGTCGTAATAAGATCCATCTATACATTCTGAAGTTCATTTATATTTTGGTCATTATCTAAGTTATGTAATTTGTGAATTCAGGCATTGCAGTGTTTCTCTTTTGACAGGCAATTTTTCTGTCTTCTAGGGTGGTTTACAGGAAGTTGCTGAACAGTTAGAGCTGGAACGGATAGGACCACAACATCAGGCAGGATCTGATTCATTGCTTACAGGAATGGCCTTTTTCAAAATGAGAGAAGTATGAAGACATCAGTGCCTTTTTCTCAGTTGGTTGTTAGGTTGAGAATATTAAAATCTTACGGCAAAATTTTGGGGCAATAAGTGGTTATCAAGTGAATATATAATTAAAGGTACCATATAAGTCATAGTTAACACTTGAATGAAAGTAGTAAAAAATAAGGCATCTTGAAAAAGAAGTCATCAGAAAGAAGTGAAAAAAAATAAGTTCTTTGTAAACTAAAAAATTGAAAAATTTAAACTACCTTAGAAATCATGTTGCTCTAACCATATTATTTCTTAAGTGAGAAAACAGGCCAGAGGCTAGTAACTTTTATCCAAGGTGACACACATCATTAGTGGAAGAAAACAGTTCTTTCTGTAGACCACATCAGTGCTGCTTCTGCCAGGTCAGGAATCCATCTCTATATTGTTTCCCTGGCATATCTTATCTAAGGCATTAAACTGCGAGTAAAAATGTCATTTGCTCATGCCATTCTTTAGTACTTGAAGGATTTATACAGTAGGACGTGGGTTATTTAGTAGATTGAGTCTTACCAAGAAGTGTTTGAATTCTAAAGGGGTTAAATAAATCTGAAATAGTAGTTGAATCAAAATCATATTGGGCAGACCCTCCTTAAGTGTAAAAGGCAGAAATAAATTCCTCAAACATAAAGAAGTCAGGAAAGGAAGGAAGAACAAAGTCCACTGAACCCGGGTCGTCTTGGTTTAAGTGACATGCACAAGTATGCCTCACTGTAGACGAACTCAATGAAAAAAGTTGATTGTGCAAAAAACAATGGACTTTTTTGCTTACAAAAACATTTTCCTTTTTGCAAAATATTGACTGGAAATTTCTTTTGAGTATATCCTCATAGACAATAAAGCATTGACTGAGAACTCTTCTGGCAATTGAAAGTTTTTGTAGAAGTGTATTAATAATAGAAAGCCTAATAGCTATTTTACCAAATGGTATTGATTCAGAAGTGATTTGGACTGTCCATGAAAGTAAATACTGTGTTTTGTACTACTTTCCAGTGCTACATTAGAAAATTAAAATAACCTTTTGGATTTTCAGCTTTGCATTTTAAAAATGGCTTAACGGTTCAATTAATGGTGGATTTTCTGCTACTAATTTGTTATCTTTATTTTTCTTGGCTTCTTCAAGGAAGTAACCTAGTGTGAATGCTCAGATTTTACTGTCTAGAACATGTTTAGGGTTTGATTGTTTTTAGCCAATTTAGCCGTACACAGAGACTCAAGTCTCCTTATAAACCTAAATGTCACCCCCACCCCCTTCATCAGCTATTTTCATTCATTCTACCATTGAATATTCCATTTATGGAGTAAAAATGTGTGCCACTTTTTTTCATGATTACAAATTCTCATAAATTGGTCTAAGTTTGTTAATAGGAAAGACATGTATTTATACATTTTTTTTGTAGTCTTTTTCCTTTGGTTTCTTTTGAGCTCTACTTGAGAACCTCAGTTTTATTCATTGAATTTAAATGTGTGGCCTCAAAGGAGCACCATAGAAAAGAGCTGCCATTATAGTTAATGAACCGTCAGTACTTACGTTGCTGAAATGTAAATTACCAGTGGTACCTTTTGGTTATAATTATCTTTTTTTTTTTTTTTCCAAAATTCCTTTTTAGATGTTCTTTGAAGATCATATTGATGATGCCAAATATTGTGGTCATTTGTATGGCCTTGGTTCTGGTTCATCCTATGTACAGAATGGCACAGGGAATGCATATGAAGAGGAAGCCAACAAGCAGTCATGACATGAAATAGTCCTTTTATTTTTATTTTATTTGAGCTACACACATGCTTGTATATAGGTTTTATCTCTGGTTGAATTCCTTGAACAATAGACAGTACTTTATTTTTCTTTCATAGCCCTTTTTGTTTTCTACCTTTCAGTACTAAGTATAACCGTTCCTATCTCAGATTTTAAATAGAAAAGCATTCAGGTAAAATTTGGCCTTAACTTACCATACTTGTTGGCAGGCGTGTGTGACAGAGTGGGGAAGTTACATCATACAAACTCTACCTACTTGAGCTTGGTTTGTTTTCCCTTTCCTAAATTAACTAGCACTGACTGTAATTTATTTCCGTTTCATGTCTCCCTTCCATTCTGCAGGACTTTTAGCTATTTGAAATTGTGGACCATCAATTTTGCACTTTACAGAGTGATTCTGACTCAAATCCTCTGTCTTACCAGAAATTTTGGTTTTTCTTGCTCTTAGCTGGAAAAATGACCATCTGCCAACTTTATACAGTATTTACTTGTTATTGACCCACGGAATATAACACATGCATTGTGCAAATGGTTGATTCAGCAAGACTACAAAAAAAAAAAAAAGACAACTACTGAGGAGCTTAGTAACTGCTGTTTCTGTACGTAGTGTTTAATCTCCTAAGCACATCTAGTGTCTGTCAGTTTCTAATTGGCATGTGTAGGCTGCTCTGTGATTGAAGAATTTTTCAAACCAGCTTTACACCCTTCAGGAATAATCCTTTGTGATTGGATGTTATGGTCTGCCAGGAAACTGGTATCCAGGATGTTGAAGCTTCAGTTGTTTTATGATAGCACACTTCCCTTAATCTGCTTCTTTTTATTCCATCTCTGTTTACCCTTATTTTTAATTTTTAAAAAATTTTATAGCCATACTTATGATGCTCTTGATTTGTTGATTCCACAAATCAATTTCATTAAAGTCCAAAGATAACAAGTCTAGGTATATTTGTACCAAATTAAATTAGAAGACAAAAAATTGTGCTTTCATAGTTGTTACAAAGATAAATAATGGAGAGATTTGGTGCAGAACAACAAAATACAAAAATATGTATATGTATATTAGCTATATATATATATATATATATATAGCTAATATATATAGCTCATAAAATTACCTGAGGAGTGTAATGCTTGTTTATTTTTTTGTGTATATCTTTGCAATCTATTTTATATATATAGACAAAAGATACTGTGAAATATTTAGCCATGCAGAATATGTGACAAAGACCAGAGCATGTGTAGGACATTTTGATAATGAATAACTCTACCCTGAAGTGATGGACTACAATTTATGATGTGTGTTATCTACACTTCAATCAGTAATATTAGCAAATCTCCAAATATTAGCCACATTGGTTTGTTTTCCTTGTACATTCTTTATTCATGATATTACAATGCTGTAAATGGGTGGTCCTTTTTAAACAAAACATTATTTGCAAAACAGAGGGTATTATTTGTTTTTAAAGCTTTTGTAAATAAAGGCTTCAGAAATGTTTTCTTATATATGTTGATGACTGGTAATTTTGTTTTGGAAATATTTATTTGGGGAATATTGTTTTTTTGGGAGCAGATGAACAGAACTCAGTAACTTCATTAACCATGGCCAATTATTAGTCCCTTAATTGAGAAATCAATTTGAGCCTTCTGCATTTCAACAGATTCATTATCAATACCTCAGCTAGACATTAAGAATTAATTTCTGTCTCCTTTCCATGAATGCATTTGATAGAACTTACTGTGGCTTCTTTTTAAAGCTGACACAATATAGCAGGTATCTCATTGGTTTCTTTTTATTTTGATCTTCACCTGGGGGTGGGGGGGAGGAATTATATAAGGACTGCCTATTAGATTGCATAGTTTGTATCAATTTTGGTTTCTGTCTCTAAAAAGTAATACAGTATTTTATAACGTCTATAAGAGGGACACTATGACCTTTGTTAAGTCTAGCTTTTGGATAAGAGATATTTGGCTGATAAATTTTTAGTGTTCCTGAGCCATTAAATCTGGCCTCGCCATATTCTGTTAAATCTACTAGAGCATGGGTCAGCACACTATGGCCTGCAGGCCAAAACCAGCCTGCTGCCTATTTTTGAATGGCCAGTAAGATGAGAATGGTTTTTACAGTTTTAAAATGGTTGGGGAAAATAATATTTCCTGACATGTGATTATATGAAATTCAGATTTTAGTGTTCATAAATAAAGTTTTGCTGGAATGCAGCCACACTCATTATTTATGTACTGTCTGTGACTGTTTTTGCACTTACAGTGGGGAAATTGAGTAGCTGCTACAGAAACTGCCTATTTGGACTACTGTCTCTGTACCATTATATTTTTTTATGCTTTCTGTTACCAATTTATACCCATTGTGTCAAAAAAAAGTACACTTTGAATGGTTTTCTTTTAAGGCACATTGAAGAGGATTTGATACGGATTATCATACCAAATTATATGGTACAAGATTGTTTATCATGCAATGATACTATAACTGTGCTAAAAATATACACTATATGTTGACTAAGGACTCCTCACAATATTCCCAACTTACGGGAAAGCAACAGTCAGGAGAATTAGAAATTTTAAAATAGAATAGCTCACCACAGCATAATTACTACACAAAAATAAAAAGTGAAAATGTGGCTGTAATCAAAGTACAGTTACAAGTGGCCCATTTGTTAGCCAGCAAAGCCATTTACTGATGGTGTTACATCATATTTTTTGAATGCAGTAGCCCAAAGAAATGTGTCTAGAGAAAAATAAACTTAAGACTTTGATGAGAACAGTTCCTCAAAGAGTGAGGACATTAGGCATAAAATCACATAATTATAAAACAAGACAAATGATTTTGAGTATTTTTCTTTGGCTCTTAATGAGTCAGTACTCTCTAGCTGTTAAGAAATTAATGCTAAGTGAAGTGACTGAAGAATTTGTTTCTATTAATAATCTCTGGAATAACTACAGGTGAGAACATTTTCAAAGAATTTGAGAAGCCAGCAAGTCACTAAAATCTGAAGTGGACGCTACTAAGGTATACAACTGATAGGGGTAAAAATACGCATGGATCAGAAAAAGGTTCAGTTGGTCAAATTTAAAATTTGTGAAAACGAAAGGTGTTTTGGTTTGGCAGGGACTCTTCAATTGTGTCATACACCTTTGTTTTCTTCAACATTGTTCATTGTTATCTCATGTCTTACATTACTCCAAAGATCATGTAGAAAGGAAACAAAACCATACTTTATATATACAGACTTTCCATTGATTTATAGCTGTTCAGGGATTCATTCGTGTCACGTACTTACCTAAGTATAGTTTTTAAAGAACTTTAAAACATGTTTGTATGTTACACTAAGATTAGTATATACTTATGGTTTCTTTGTTTAATATTCAGCTTTCACACAACAGATGATTAGCTCAGATAGATTCTTCTAATAGGTTTTAGAGGACTATAATACTGACAGGAAAAGATGAAATCTAAACTGACAATAGTCTTCATAGTTGAATAAAAAACAAGAACTGAAGCTTTCCATGGTTTTTTAATTCAGCATCAACAGAATTCTACTTTGGAGCATTGTTTTTCTCTCAATTTGATTAAGTACCTGTAGTGAACAAACAGTATTCATGTCAGAATTGCGCCCCTTACACTGTTAAACCTTCCCTGGAAGGTGCAACATAAATCAAAAAGTAGTACTGTCCCTTAGGAGCAATGAACTCCATTATGTAGCATAAACCAGAGCTTCAAGTCTCCTATCCAGAGGCCCCTTTGGGTTTAATTGGTACTCATAAATAAGTCATCTCAAAAGATGAGTAATAACATATTGCCCCTCTCCAGCTGAACACTGGCAATGAACACCAAAGATCTATGTTTGGGCATCGTCACCAGTTTTGTTTTTGCTGTAACTTGCCTAGAGTGAGAAAGGGCTGCAAGTGATTTAAAGGCTATTGACATTGCCCAGATTATCATATTTGAACTTTTTACTGGTATAACAAAGGGTCAGATTGAGCTCTTAGGAATCTCAACTGCATTATGATAGAGCATCCTCTTTACTTACATCCTCTTTTGAGGATTAAAAAGATACCCCATTTCAGAGCCTCCTGTTAACGCTGGAAGATACTTCATAGTTTTTGATCCACAGTTCCTTTGAAATAAGCCTACTTGAATTCATCCCTTCATTGATGTCAACTTGATAACAAATCTCTAAAAGAATAACATGGCAGAGAAAAGGAAAGTGCACAATTGGACCATTTTAAAATATAACAATTTCCTGTGTTCTGTAACAAGATTCTTCAGTAATTTTAAAGGAGATCTAGTGGGGGGGACAGATTGCTCAATTTTAAAATCAGACTTTAATGTTGGCATGTGCTTAATGCTTTTAATAAGTGACATGATCGAAATGCTAAAATTTCAATGCAAGTTAGAACTATGAATTTTTACCAACGTGAGGTCTAAAAATTCGAGTGGTATCTATGTATGAGTAATGCGGTTGGCTTCCACACGTAAAAAGGAATATCTTCTCAATTGGCTAATTATGTGGAAAAGGAGTGTAGGCTGCTAAAAGACTTGGGTTTAAGCCAAGTAGTTTTTTACTTAGTTTTCTGCAGAAGGATCTTACCTAGAAACGTGTTATTTGTGGAAATCCATTGTCCAAATATGTGTCTGAACAAACTTAGCAGAATAGAATTTGTAGTCTGTGGGGTAGGTGGGATGATTGTACAAGAGGATACCTTCATTATGGTTTATAGTGTAAGTGGGTTTGCTACATTTACCATTTATGTGGTTGGTGTATATGTGGGTTTTTAAAATTTATAACAGTATTAGAACTATCACTTTTAGAAGCAAATATCTGATAATGTGATGTGGATACTAAAGTAGGCTGTATAACCAGCATCAGCCCAGCAAGTTTACATGTATTTCAAAATAGGGAAAATTTGCTAGTTTATGACATAATGGAGTAACACCTTTTTCACAGGTTTTCTTCAGCATGAATCACATCATTACTAGCTTAATTTTTATGACCATGGTTTATGAATCCTTTATATTTGATTTCCCTAATGAAGGTAGTTTTGTCAAACATATGACATATTTCTTATACTTGTCTTTGATTACAAGGTACTACTTGAGTTTTATAGTCTATTTCCAATTGTACTCAGAATCACTTACTAATGAGTAATTACCTCTTCCTGTCATCCACCTCTTCTCAAAAGATTTATGACCAGGTTGTAGACATGAATTTTGCCGGTAGCAGCTCTGGTAGACTATTAGGAAAAGTGTATCTGTAAAGCAATTTAGATTGTATGTGCAAAGGCAACTTCATATAGACAACTAATAAAGGTGATCAACCAGACTTTATTATGGTATAACGGGAGTTCGTAGATAAGCACTTCCTTGAATATCTCACTGTATTTATTTGCACTTTACCTTTGAAAAAAACAAACCCTCTTTCACTGAACAAAGGCAAATAGTTAACAAATGTATATGAAGCATCTATATAATATTTTAAATTAAAAAATTCTTAAATATTGATAACCGATATGGTAGAATCTCTGAAAACAGGAAAAATCAAAATTACCAATTCAGTGGACTATTGGGACAGTTGAAGTAAAATATGTCTTCAAGTTTGAGTTAAGCAATTAAATTTTTAAAGTAAAATGTTTTAAGGTACATTTTATAAATATGTACAAAATGCAGATCTATTTGATGCTTTATTCACGCAAGTAAAATACTGTATATGTAAAGAGAGACGCCACCATCTCTAAAAATTATAACCCCCTAGAATTAAAAACAAAAGTAAACAAAATACCCTTTAAAGAATATTCACCATATGAAACAAAAAGGGAACCATTATAACTTAAAGAATAAAATTTATTTTTAAAAATGTTTTCAAGTCTGATTCTAATGTGTACTGACTTACGCATTTGAATAATTACATGAAAGACCTACAGGGGGGAAAGGTTAACAGTACTTTAGCAAGTTAAAGAATAAAAATCTCTCTTTTTCCCCCCTACCTTCTAGTTGACAAGAGGGAATAGCTAACAATCCTGTTTCATAAAAACAGCTATAGTACTGTGCTTTGAAAAATATCTGGTGCATATTCTTCTTACTACATCACGTGATTCTGTTGCCCTTAAGACTTCTATCTAGCAGGAGCTACAGGTTCCAACCCGGCACTTCAGGTAATGAAAAATGACCCAAAAAATGCTTTAAGATAAAATAATGTATCTTCTGAAATTTCTTGAAGCAGATTGTCAGATCAAAATCTTTAGCTTTAAATAAAAAGTCCGAAAAAGACTGCCATCCTATTATTGTTGAAATAATTGCACTCAAATGATCTATAAAATGGAGTGGGCTGACATTGGTTCTATTAACTCATTTAATATAAAACTTTATATTTTCAGCAAGTATAAGTAATTGCAAGGATCTATTACTCCATTATCCTCTGGCCTTCTAGTCTTATTTTGTGTTGAATTTTTGTCTAATGCACAATTTGAAAAGTTTAATACCATTTTCTCTCTGATTAAATACCAGTTCCTTAGCTTTGTAGCCTTAAAAGGAAATCTGCTTTTTAAATTCTGAAAATCAGTACCAAAAAAATGTACACAGCTTATTCTAATTACTAACATTTACAAAACTTACTCCATCAAATTAAAAAAGAGTAAAATAAAATATTTTTTAAAATAGTGCATACAAGGCACAAGAGCTTCTTAGTACATTTACTGAAGCCTAACATTTTGGCATCGACAAACACGCCACTTAATCTGAAACTCAATTTCCAAACAGCATGCCATTTAGTTACATTGAACTAAATTTCCAAAAGTATATGATTTTTTTGTTTGATTTGCATAATTTAATCTTAGGTGTTTGAAGAACTATATAGTTTAACTCATACTTTTGATGAGAGGACACAGAAATAACAGATATAAATGAAAGATTAATGTATTGACCCAACAGAATTCTTAACAGAAATTCAGTATTTTTGCCATGTTCAAAGAAAAAAACGAAAAAAAAATTTTTTTTAAAGCCAACCTGGCAAAGAATATCATAAACCAATCTTCATTATTGGTGTTAATAGATTTTTCCCCAATTTAAAAAGATTAAAAGATGAAAAATATATTTCAATGTCATAGAAATGTATTCATTCTGAAAAATTTTCTAACCAATCGCTTACCAGTGAGCTCAAGCTTCAATGATCATTCTTCTTTTCCAGCAGGGAACAAAGCTAGAATTAGATTAAAGTCTAGCAAAAAATGGATGGTGATCTTCAATTTGTAATGGATTCACAGTTACTAAGTTCACTCAGTTTGAGGCTGGATTCACATCAGAGAGAAAAGACGACTGATTTGCTACCTCCACCTCATAGGTAACTAATAGGTTTTACAAATAAGGCTTATCATTATAATGTGATTTGAAATATTTTAAATCTCAATATCTTAGTCTTATAGTTTTGATTAGAAAGTTAGATGAGTAATGGGCATTTTATGTGATAAATTGTGCTACCCAAATATTTGGGTGAAAACTGGCCCATGAATTTATTTCAAGTTTTTATGATAGAAGGTATTTTCACCGTTATCATAAACCATAATTTTAATCTTTCACAGGAATTTGTATTAGTTGAAACAGTCTGTATATTGAATAAAAATGTGATATTTTAAGCAACGGCTTGCAGAGAACTAATCAATTCATATTCTGCATATCCAGCCAAAGGTAAATGGAACCACTGGCCAATGGTGCCTTCCTGTGAGAAGCCTTTTCCATCCATATACAGCATTGAAACCTTGAAATGAAACAGAAAACATGAAACGATTCTGTTAGCTATAAACAACAACAACAACAAAAAAACTAACCAACTCTTTCATTCAACAAACAACTCATTGTTTGTTTCAATAACATCCCTATTCAAAATTAAATGTCTTCTGTACTAGTTATCTCAGGAGATGAGTTCTTGAATATAGACCTCGACAACAATGCTTCTCAAACTATGATGTGCATATATACAAGACTATGGGGATACTGTTAAAATTCAGAAGATTCAGATTTTAATTCAGTCAGTCTAGGGTGAGGTCCAAAATCCTGCATTTCTATTAACCTCTCTCAGGTGAAGATAATGGTACTGGTTTGGGGTCCCAAACTGAGTGACAGGGTTCTAGGTTATTCTGCATTTGTCTGAGGCTGGTAGGCATTTAGGAGTGACAACTGAGTTCAAAGGAGGACTTAAATAATTTTGAAATTTCATGTGCATAAAAACAGCATTTTTTGTTTATATTCTATAAGAGAGAAGGTTCGATAGGCTAAATTTAGCACTAATTTGGCTCTAGGCACATTATAACTATTTGGGAAATATTCTGAAATATTTTATTAAAAGGCCACAGATCATTTACTAATGTAGTTCAAAAAGAATATGAGGGTAACATTTAGTAATATAATTAAGCATATAAATATCAGGTAATATTGTTCAACATGAATGAAATGCAAGTCTGAGATGTAAAGCAGAAAAAACTATTTTAAAAACTATTTGGGATATTAGGTACCTTAGGAAAACTCAATTTTTTAAAGAAATATTTTACTGTCACTGGTTATGTCAATAGAATGAAAAATACTACAACAGAAAACCATTTTTTTATGTCAATGCAGATGATTCATGCTGGCATTTGGTTATTATGACCACTAATGTCATATTCAAATGTAATAAAATCAAGTTTCTGTGAGATTTTTAATTTTAATGATGTTATTTTATCACTTATTTATAAAATATTTATTAAGAACCCGTTATGCATCTGGTACTGTGTGCAATGTTGAGAATAACGATGAATCAAACGCAACACAGGTCTTGTGTCAAAATACTGGGATGTCTACATGACAGGGTATGACTATGTAACACGTGACCTCAAAAACAATGGTAATTATAACTAATAATTCAAAATACTCCAAAAACTCTGTGAAACTATATGCTTTACAGAACTGTGTTCTATAAAATATATATTTTATTAGTGGTACTATAGTGATTCATATTTGTGTATTTATAGTTATATTTTAAGATTTCCATAAATTTAATGTCTCCTTGATATTTAATCAAATTAAGATTACATTTTCACTCCCCTAACCATAGTTAGGATTAATCTAACTATGGTTACCATGATGGTGACTATACCATTATCTACAGTCACCCAAAACCAAGAGTCAACTAGCAACTTGCCAGATCAGTATTTTGCAGCTTTTAAAGAGCTACTCACCAAAATGAAAATGAAACAAATTTTAAAAAACAGATTAAGAAAAGATTTTGAGGATTCAAATGGGTTAAAAACAAACACACAATTAAAAAAAAAAAGGAAACTCAGATATCCATGAAGTACTTTGACACAGATGACTTTGTTTTCGATACTACTCTCTTGCTTCCCTTAGACTTCAGGGCTCTAGATTGTGGTTTTGTAAATACACAGTTGTATTGATAATGTTCATGTTTAAGTCATTATATTGTGTTTATTATAATGGTATGTGTAGTTGTTTATTTTGTTTAGATGTTTATGGCTTTGTTCCAAAGGGACTCTTTATTGTAGCTTTTTATTGACTGTAGGCTTATAAATAGATTATGTATTAAACTGATTTGGAACTACAGGTTTAAGAAAATCGAGGTTTAAAGAAAATTATTTGGAAGACCTATTATTTTAAGGATGGCTCATACTATGGGGTCCTACTAGGACCAAAAATAGGGATGACCAGTTTACACTAATAAGATATAATTATCTTGTACTTAGATCCAGTGAAATTCTGCTAATGGATGGTCAAGGACATGACCACTGTATATCCAGAAAGACAGAAAAAAATAAAAATAAAAAATTGCACAATCCTATGAAATGACAAGATAATTGTCATGTAAAGTTCAATACTTTAGGATCAATTCTTGCCATTTAATGCATTACTATAGAAACAAATTTTGTTCATCAACTTATTTCTATTATCATATTAACCTAAACACGAGCTTCCATGTCCAGAGGTCTCCAGTATGAGTAATACAATCCCAAGGGTCAATTAAGACATCTTTTAATATGAATCACTCAAAAATAAACAATATTTATGGAAACTATGTACCCTAAAAGAACTGGAAAAGTGTTAAAAATATAAAACGGAATAAAGAAAAAACTTATCTTACTTTCATAAAGTACAAATTTATTTTGTTTGAAGAGTTAAGCGTCATTCTCCATGCTTAATGCAGGATTGCTCATACCTTCAAGAAAGAACATAAATTAGCAGTTTTTGGTTGCTTTTGAAGATCTGTTTATTCATCCGTGAATCCCCCCCCTCCCCAGTATACTTCCAAAGATGCCTTGTTTCTAGTATGAGTGTTTATAATATGGTCATATAGACACACACACACACACTCGCACTTCTCATATCACCTTAAATTATTTCCTAATTCTTCATTGACCTACCTCATTCTAGTCAAACTAAATCTTTGAGCCCTTTCTGATCTCATATTTCTCGTGTTTCTCTTCCTTCTTTTACATCATCCTTTTAACTTTAGTTTCTTACTCATCTAGCAAAGTAACAGAAAAATTAATCTAACATGCCAAATAACAGCACATAAAAACCAAGAAATCCTTTCCATGTTAATGTAGGACTATGAGACACAAATCCCTTCTGAAAGAAAGAGCTCTTTGTCTCTCCACCCCCAAAAACTGACCGCCAACTATACATCACTTCTTTGCCTCTAAGGAAACTGATGGATTCAAAAGGCAAATAAGTGTCATCAATTTTTGTTTAGGTAATTCCTAGTCCTTCCCATATATTGCAAAATGGAATGGTAGGTTTGAAGGTGAAGAGAGACCAAATTATGAATATTCAAAGGATGGGGTTAGCAAGCCTGTATTTTAGGATGACTGATTATATATTAAATATTGACCTTAGAATATTTACTTAGGACTAGCAATTTTTTTTCACCACTACTAAATCCCAAAGAGGTTTCAAATAAACCAGTAAATACTTTAAAGTGCCATGAGTCAAAGTTATGCAGCACTAGGAGAGAGTTTGAAGAAAAGACTAGAAATGAAGAAAATTTTGAAGAATTCAATTAGTCGGCCTTGTAATTTTCTGGCTAACAGTGTCTTGATCGTGGATGTATGGTTTTGTACTCATTTTTAGGGACACAACACATATGTACTCACACCTACATATATGATCACATTGTCTTGTTTAATCCTTCCTAACCCCGAGAAATAAGTATCTTAAAGATAAGGAAGCAAAGTCTAAAAGAGATTAGGTAACTTAAATATCACACACTGATTAGGTGCCTAAGTTGGGATTTGAAATTAGGTCTGTCTGACTTCAAAGCCTTGCTTGTTCTTTGCCAATAAAGAGGTAATCAAAAGATTAAAATCGATAACAATAATGAGAAATATGGAGAAATAACAGGTAGCTAAAGTTAGGTAATTATGCAATCACTTCGACCTTTTGAAATTGGACAGAAATCTTAGAGTAAAAGAACTGCATAATTTAAGATCTTTTTCAGCAGATATTTTTTCAACCTTTTGTCTAAATTGATCACATTTTTCCATTTAAAAACAAATAGTATGTTGAGTTTATTTCTATCATTTAATATGCAGTAATAAAGATTGGTTCTTTAAACTGGAAAAAAATGTAATGTAGATTTATCTTTCACAAAATGATTTTCTACAGCTAACAGACCAACTACTTCACAAATAGATGTTCCTGAAAATAATTCTCAATTTACACTGGGAGTCTGACTCCAAAGCAAGAAAAATCCTATAGGTAATATAATAAAATTTTTTCACTACTTTCACCTTTCAAAAATAAAATATATCAGAAAAGCCAAACAAGCACACTCTTACCAGCTTTGCCTTTGCCCAGGTTTGTGCTGCTCTCTGTCCAAGATTGAGAATCAGTAAGAAGGTGGCTCTGGGACTCTCTCAATGGCTTTGCAGGAAATTGATGGTTTTCAGGACTGAATAATAATAATTATCACAATCATCAGATTAACCCTTGACAGCATTAAGGTAAGTGTTTCTCAAAGTATGGAACGCAAACCACCCGCAGTGCAAGATATTGTAGGAGTTACCCAAGAGAATTTGGGGGATACAGGAACAATTAAATCATACTGACTCACAATAAGAAAAGTGTTCTCTTTTCAGTTCTTTTCATTCCTCTGATTACAATAAGATGACAATTTTTAACTCTGGCAAATTTCCATTTTTAATATATAGAGTAGGCCTCAGCTTTACACTTTAGCAGGTGAGGGAATCTAGTTAGAACCTAATAGTATTTTATTATCAATTTTATTTTTTAAAGTTATATTCTATTTACAACAAATTATACTAGCTCCTCATTTATGACAGTGATTCAAAGTTTGGTTTAAAAACAAATGTCAGTGCCAATTTGAATAAATACATTAAAGAAAAAATACTAATTTTTGTAAGTAGATATGGAAAAAATATATAAAGGTGATTGACTTTTTCAAGTTTGAGGAAAAACTAGTGTTTCTAAAGTGCCCTAACTGGTCTTGAACCAAGAAGTCTCTATCTTCTTTGATAAGACCAAAACAACAAATTTGAGTATTATCATGCAGGAATGTTGAAAACATCTGACACTATCAAATCTTACAAACCTGACGCTTAATTTGAGGAAATGAAGAGTCTTAAATGAAGAATTTAAGTTTTAAAATTTAAGTAGACATGCCACATATCAATCAACATATTGGATGGTATGAAAAAATACACATAAATTAAAATAACATTTCACTTAGAACAAATTATTGGCATAGAAACTATTATTTTAGAATACCCTGAAATAGTAATTATAACAATGTTCAAAAGAAAAAAAAACTACTTAAAATTCTTCCAAGAATAATTTAACATATTTCAGTTTTCTATATTATATTTTTAAAGGACATACTTTTGCTCCTTAGTAATTACCTCATAGCTAAAATTTGAGAATATTTCAATTTTGTGCAGCTTTAACATACCCTTATTAAAATGTTGAAGGTAAATCTTTTTTTTAAAAAAAAAGCTTGTCTCCCATTCATATGAAAAAAAAAATCTCTTTTACTCTAATTCTTATTATTCTTCAGGAAAGAGACCATATTCCAACATACTAATTAGGTCCTGGTTTGGGGACTCCTTATAGATTGATTACTGCTAATAGGATTAATTTAAAACAACTGGCAAGGATCCATTTATTCAACGATATTCGTTGAGTACCTATTACATCAATGAATAAAGTCTTTGATCTCATGGAAGTTTCATGGTAATTGAGGAAGAATAATCATAAAGAGAGAAATATATAGTAAGTCAGGTGATAATACAAGCTATGACCAAAAAAAATGTATGGGGAATTGGAGAAACAGGTTACTATCTTACAAAGGGTTTTCAAAGATGTCCTCTATTGTGAAGTTACACCTAAATAGAAAGTGAATGAAAAGAAGGCACAGACCATTCAGAATTCTGGAGGAAGAACACTTAGGAATAGGAATTAGCAAGTACAAAGGCACTAAATATGGGACATGCTTGGCATATCTGAGAAACAGCAAGACCTGTGTGTCCGAGGATTATGAGTGATGGGAAAATGATAAGGGATGACATCAGAGAGGTGTTGGGGGCAAGATTAGATAGGCCAAGGCTAGGACACTCATTAGTCTTTATTCTAAGATGGGAAATCAATGTATGGTTTTGAGCAGAAGAGTGACAAAACCTGATTTATGTTTTAAAAGGATCACTGTGACATTTTAATTGAGAAGAAACTGGAGTAGGGCAAAAATGGAATCAGGAAGGTTAGTTAGGAGGAATTAAAACAATTTATGTGAGAAATGATACAGATATATTTTGAGGACACATCTCAAAATTTGCAAATGGAGTAAATACAAGGTAACTGAAAGAGAGGAATCTAGGATGACTTCAAAGTTTCTGGTCTGAGCACCTGGGGGAATGGAGGTCATGGATACTGATATGTATATGGAAGAATGGAGAATATCAGGTTTAGAGTGGGCATGAGGGTGTAGATGGATGGAATCAAGAGTTCTGCTTTGTATCTGTTCAGTTGCAGATGACTTTTAGACATTTGAGTGGGAATGTTGAGCAGACAATCAGATATAAAACTCTGGAGCACAGAGGCGACACCAGCATAAACCATAGAAATTTTACATGCCCTAATCAGGGGAAATTATAAAATTCTGTAGAAGAGACTTTAGCTGTCAAAATCCAATCTTAACAGGAGAAGCCTGGTTTCTTGACCTTTTCAAGATCACCTTGCTCGGTAACAGTGCCAGAACTAGGATTTCTCTCAATGCCCATGGTACACTTAGGAGAGATACTATCTCTAAATCCCAAATAGTCTTAAACTACAAAAAAACATTGAAACAAAGGTACAAAAACATTACTTGAAAACTTAAATTTCATATAAGCTTGAAAACATGTTCTAAATAACTTATTAAAACTAGATTTTTCTGCACCAAGGTGTAAGAAAAACCATTAACATTTAGCTCTGTGGAATTTTCAAGCCAAAACTCACAGGGCATGACCCAGTAAGACTCTGGTGCCTTTGAATATCCCTGTGAAACACATCAAATGGCTTGCTCATCAATTGATAAGAGTCTGGTCTGTACATCGCTCACTCTGGGATGGGGTGGCAAATAAGTTTCATTTCTGACAATTTAAAACAATTTGAAATGGCTGCCAGGGTGTCACTGCCTTGAGAAACATTCTGGGGTCACGCCAGGACCCACAGGGGAAGATAGTACTGTGATCAATAAGACATACGCACTAGATGGAAGGAATGTAGCCAGAGGTGCTGTATACATGTCTTTCTGGCAAATAAGAAACTCCCTAACATTTAGCAAGAATGCTATTATGGTTATGTTTTTGCTATTGGCTTTCACTCAAAAGTAAAAGTGTGGTCATGTTCAAATAACTGTGTTTTAAAGATAAAAAGATTAGTGTTTCAAACTTGAACATTCATATATGTATAGCATTTTAAAAGTTTAAGTAGGTTTGCCTTTTGCCAGTTAGTAGCAAATTTCTCGTCTTCCTCAAATTCTTGATAGGCAGGAAAGAAACAAACTTAAAGCAGGGGCAAAAGTCTCTAGACCATAAATTTCTAAGAACCCTCCCTTCTCTTTCCAAGGAAATGATTCAGATAATGCTTAGAGGTCTTTATAGAGCACCAAGAATATGGTGCACACTACTAATGGAACTGTCAAGTGGGTGTCTCGGGGCTCCATCTGATCCCCAAAGGCCTTATCTAGGGAAGTTTTCTCATCTCTGTAACAGTTACCACAGAGAGGAAGGACCTAGAGAGTCAAAGGGAAAGCTGACATTGTTTGCTCATCTGATCACGAGGAGAGCTAACATGGACTCATATATATTTTTTCTTTGAAGCACTACATTTTAAGAAACCATAATATATTTCAATCAACCAAAATGTATAGTGAATTAACACCTGTTTACCTATCACCCAGATTAATAACGGAATTCTACAAGTATAATTGAAGCTCCCTATGGACCCATCCCCAGTTATACTTTCCTTCTTTCCTCATTCTAAGTGGGAACCATTGCAGTAAATTATCTTACGTTCTTGAAATTTTTTTTTCAAAGAAACATATAACCAAAGGATACATGAGGATAAAATATGTTATTCGAAAGTAAAACAGAAGGAAAAAAATGGAATTACTTTTTAGATGTTGAATTCAGTCCTGCAGGAGTAGATGGTTGTTCAGGATCCTGGTTAACAAGGCAAGTTGGAAAGGAGCAGCCATCACCTAGACTATAATTAAAATCAAAACGTACAATTGAGCGATTAAAAAAGACAACAGAGTGACACTCTGTTAGAGTGCTGATGTCTGCGAGCAGGACATAATTATACTATGGACAAAACATGTGACTCACACACTGGTTTCAATACAATATGTTTAGGGAGATGAGATAATGGATTTCCACATTGATGTAATCATGAGTCGTAAAATCATACTTTTAAAAAGAGGAGTTCCTATGCAGAATTATAGAGTTCTTTTATTGGATTACTTTCATTCCTTTAAAACCTGAAAATTTTCACAACAAAGTACCTTGAAAAAATGGGTAGCAACCAGTACTTCTTCTCATCACCAAAAACTTGTCGCATGTTTTTACTGAAACCCAAGCTGAATCCATTCTTATCTGTTCCGTGTCGAAATACTGGACTTCTAAATGCCTCTATAAAAGATAATAGAGCAATCACATGAGTAAAGTATGTATCAGCTAGTAACCCCTATATTTAGCAGTGATTGAATTAAACAAAGGAACTTGAAAATCAGTGGCTAGCCCCCTGTGAGTACTTATGTGCCTACCAACAGCTCTGCAATATAGATTGTTTATTTTGTTTTAAAATAATCATAAAATACAATTACATTTATTTTAATTTTTAAGTAGCTTTTTAATTATAATAGCAGCACATGTGCATTGTAAAAAGTTAGAAACTATAAACAGGCAAAAACTTTACATCTTCTAGCTTTTGATAGATGGGTGGATGGATTGATGGATGATGGATATAGATATATACAAATCTATATAGTTTTTTAACCACAATGAGACTATACATACATTCTACAACCTGCTTTTTACAGTCAATAAGTCCCATTTTCCAATTTCATTAAAATTTTATCTCATCAATCATACTTTTTCCAAGCTAACCAATAAATGGACTTTACAGCTGGTGTGTCCAAACCAGGATGCAGTGCTGCAGCCCCGCACACTGTATGTTATGCCCACTCTGCGTGAGGAAGCCGAGGTTCAGAGAGGCTGTGGGACGTGCCCAACATCACCCAACAAATACATGTCAGAATGGAAGTTCCTTCAGAATGCTGCATTTTCCTCTTACACCATGCTGAGATGCAAAAATCTAAAATTTTATATGTGGAATATGAATAAACATAGAAGTATAATGAGTTTTGTCCATTATAAAAACAAAAACAAACAACTCTAACTAGTCCATTAAAGGTACTATGAAAAATGTGGCAATTTGCAAGATCCTCAGCATTTGTCACCCTAGGTTACATAACTTTATATAAAACATATTTATAATTAGAGGACCATATTGTCCAGAGTATTACATGTGCAATCTAGAAGTTCTAGAATTTAAAAGTTTCTAGAAACACTTCATTTATTTTTGATGAATTATAATTTAATTGTCCAACATATAATTTGAAATAAGACACTTTATTTAGAAATTCCTTTATTATACCAATTTTCACCCTAATAGTATCTGCTGTAATAAGATTTTAGCTGAATATTAAAAATTAACATTCACTGACTATATACTATTATTAATCTTCACTGACAATAATGGAATCTCACAGTTTGAAGTATCCTTTGAGAGCATAAGGATTTATAAGTTCTGGTTATATTCCCAAACTCTTAACTTTAGTCTAGAAGACTCTACTTAACAGAGTGAGTCCCGCTTACTTGTTAAACTTCATGGTGTATTTTTTGTTCTTTAGCTTTCTGTGCTCCAGCCATGTGGATAGTGTCTCAAACATTTCTAGCTCTTATAGGGTTTTTTAAAAATATGAGGTGAAATTCACAGAACACAAAATTAGCCACTTTAAAATGAACAATTCAGTGGCATTTAGCACATTCACAATTTTGTGCAACTACCACCTATATCAAGTTCCAAAATATTTTCATGACCCCCAAAGAAACCCTATAAACTCATTAAACAGTCACATGATATAACATGTTTCGTTACTTCATTCCTTTTTATGGCTAAATAATATTCTATTGTATAGATATACCACATTTTCTCTATCCGTTCATCCTTTGATGGGCATTTGGGTTGTTTTCAACTTTTGACTATTAAGAATAGTACTGCTGTGAACGTTGATGTACATCTGTTGAGTTACTGCTTTCAATTCTTTTGGGTACGTACTTAAGAGCAGAATTGCTGGGTCATATGGGAATTCTATATTTAACTTTTTGAAGAACTGCCAAACTGTTTTCACAGTGGCTGCACCATTTTATATTCCCACCAGCAATGTGTGAAGGTTTCAATTTCTCCACATCCTCAACATTTGTTTTCTGTTTTTTGCTTTTTTTTTTTACAGCCATCCTAGTGGGTATGAAGTGGTACCTCACCATGGTTTTGATTTGTATTTCCCTAATGACAATGCTATTGAGCATGTTTTTATGTGCTTGTTGGCCATTTGTATATTTTCTTTAGAGAAATGTTTATTTAAATGTCTAGTCAAATCCTTTGCCAAGTTTTAAATTGGACTGTTTGTCTTTTTGTCGTTGAGTTGTAAGAGTTACTTATATATATGGATACTAGGCCCTTATCAGGTATGTGATTTACAAATATTACTCTCATTCTGTAGGCTATCTTTTTACTTTTTCGATAATGTCCTTTGACACACAAATTTTTAAATTTTGATAGTGCCCAATTTATTGTCTTTTGTTGCTCATGCTTTTGGTGTTGTATCTAAGAATTAATTGCCTTTTCTGAGATCCTGAAGATTTATCCTTATGTTTTCTTCTAAGACTGTTATAATTTTAGCTCTTCCATTTAGGTCATTGAACCATTTTGAGTTCATTTTTGTATATTATATGAGGTAGGAGTTCAATCTCATTCTTTTACATGTATATATCCAGTTGTCCCAATACCACTTGTTAAAGATGCTATTCTTTCCCCGTTGAATGGTCTTAGTACTCTTATCGAAAATAAAATGGCCAAAGATGTTTAAGTTTAGTTCTGGACTCTCAATTGGTCCATATCTTTATTCTTATGCCAGTACGACACTGTTTTGATCACTATAGATTTGTAGTAAGTTTTGAAAAGAGTAAGAATTAAAAAAATTTTTTTAATGGATATTGTTTTTGCTATTTGGGGCCCTTGGAATTCCATATGAATTTGAGGATCAGCTTATCTATTTCTGCAAAACAAGGCCATTGAAATTATAATAGGAGTTGTATTGAATCTAAAAATCACTTTGGGTATTAGTATTGCTATCTTAACAATATTAAGTTTTTAATCCATGAACATGGGAAGTCTCACCATTTACTCAGTTCTTCTTTAATGTCTTTCAGCAATGTTTTATAGCTTCACTATACTAGTGTTGCTCTGCCTTGGTTAAATTTATTGTTAGGTATTTTACTATTCTGGATACTTTTGTAATTGGAATTGTTTTCTTAATTTTCTTCTTGGAGGGTTCCTTGCTGGTGAATAGAAATACAACTGATTTTTTGCATATTGATCTTGTGTCACGAAACTTTGTAGATGTTATTTATTAGCTCTAATTGCTTTTATTGTGGATTCTTTAAGGTTTTCTATATGTAAGATCATCTGCCTGAGATGTTCTGGCTCTTTCTATGACTGACATCTTAGGTTAAATATGTTTTATTTTGGTGAGCTATTCCCTGATCACTCTATCTAAGTAAGTTCCCTTCTACCATCTCCAGCCTTTGATTCATACCTCAGCATCCTGTTTGTTTCTGTTAAAGCTCTTTTAAATTGTGTTTTGTAATTACTGTTACATTTGATCCCTGATTTTCTGTGCCCCTCACTAGGCTGTTTTGTCCTTTAATCACCACTGAATATACAAAATGCTTCACATACAATGGACAGTCAATAAATATATGGAATGAGTGAATTTATTTATGTCTAAGTCACATACCACAAAACAACATGGGAAATAAGAATGCTTTTTACCACTTCAGGACAGATTGTCATTTAATAATATGGCAATTTTTGATGAGTAACTATTTATGTATTTAAAGTTCTGTTAACTACAACAATTGGATACTCACCTAATGTAGATTTATTTTTGCTGACTAGCCAACAATGATAGCCAAACAGAGAAGACAAGCTGACAGAAAACATAGCTGCAGCAAAGAATAAAAACATAATATGGAACTTGGCTTGAGTATCAGGTAGACCATTCTATAAAGAAAGGAAAAAAATAACATGTTTTGTCAAAGGGATTAAGTATTCCCCTACTAAGATTTCTTTTTTTGCTTAAAATGTTTCTTAAATTTAGATATGGAGAAAGGTACATGGCTTTATGTAAAAACTTTGAGAAAAAACATATAGCATCATATTAAAATATATGTTTACTGGAGTATGAATATATATGGAAAAAATATTTAAATTTGGGATATTTATTTTGTTTTGCATAACCAAATGATAGAAAAATTATGGCAGTATGGTAGTATGTGTGTAAACTATACCAGTAGAAAGCAAGATTAAAGAAAGTATAAAATATACTTCTGAAGTTACTACCTGAATATGTTTTAACATAATACAGATTTATAAATATTTAAATAGTTTTATTACAATGCCAGAAAATAAATGTTAATTGGCACAATTTAGCTACTATACTTATTGATGTTTTACATTACTACAAACACCAGCACAAGTACAAGAACACATAAAACAACACATCCACAATAATGATTCAAGCTATTTTAAATAATAGCAACACAAAAAAGATCAACGCTGGAGCATAACATCTGTCTAAAATAAATCTTACAATATCCATGAGATAAAATAGGCCAACTAAAAGCAAAACTAGTTTGACTCTCATTATATGTATTGTCCGAAGAGACCTGGACTTGCTCTAGAATGCAGGCTTAGGGCTATGGACACTTAAGGAAGGACCAGAGTGGTTAAGAGGCTTCCCCTTCTGATAGACGAGCATACTGTTTCAGTACCCTGTCATACCTATCAGATTGACACAGGTCACAAGATTTCACTGATAGCTTTTGACAGCAGAGTCCTCACAGTGAAAACTCTGGTCATTCCTTTACAAACATATTTCTGATTGGAACTAAAACCATCCACAGGAATGAGGAACAGTGGGGTGCCATCCTCTCAGACATTCATTAGGGATCATTCTTCAAGCTGGACAACGGAAGTACACGTGAATGCTAGGAGCATATCCATGTACCTGTGTATTCCTAGTGCTTACAATGTACCTGGCACAGGGTAGGCATTCAATAAATCTTTAGTTTTGAATGTGGTTCAAATCTCACATAAACGATCTAGCAATTCAGAAAGTCTTACCATAGTAATGAATAATTGTATGAAAATAATAAAGCAATCCTAGCAGATAGTAACTGTTTTTTACTATCATTTGGTATTCATAGGAGTATCTTTGGATATTTAAAATACTCAATTTGTTTTGCTCGCGTTTAAAATAAATAGTGCAGAAAAAAATGAGCTATCTAAAAAGCTATCTAAAGCCTAATCAAGCCATGCTTAATAAAAATTTGGGACATTAAATAGACATAATAGTTTAAAAAATAATCTTTTTACACATCAAGAAAACACTTCTATTTTTAAATACTAAAAATAAATTCTTATACAGTTCATTCTTGTTATTGGCAGTGGTTGTGTTCTGTAAAGTTGCCACTGAACACTGAATTTGTGAATACTGAACCATTTCTGCTAGGGAAAATACAGGGTTAGGTTCCTGTGAGCTTCTGGTCACAGCATTTTTGTCAAATGATCAATATGTAACCTTGTGTTCTGTGTGTTTCTGCTTAAAGACACCTTATTTAATATGTATTGTTGATTCACTAACAGAGAACTCGTGCCCAACATCGCTACAACATGCCTGCAGGAAGCTTATCTAACACATGTATTCTCCATAAAGCACATCACAGTCTTCTTTTGCTCAGAAACACCAGACAGTACTTCAGCACTATGCTTGAAGACCGTACTAAACAGTGAAATCACCAATGAAAAGCACAGAAATGCAAAAAAACATGGCATTAAATAGACTGAAAAGCACACTTGTTTAACAGTACAAAGAGTTGAAACAAAAGGCAAAGCGTAGCCTTGTTTGATCTCAACTGGGAGTGTGCACATGGGGCAACTCAAACTTTTAGCCAGTCTGTGCATGTTCTGCAAATGACCACGAAAGCTCTGAGAGTACTGATTTGGGGGGTGACAGATAAATTTTAACAAGTTGGTGAATTCACAGATACAGAATCTGCAAATAATGAGGACTGACTATATCTAAATGAGCTCTATTCTATAAAATTAGTGACTGAAATAGTTCACAAAAGAAAATCTATGTTATATATTTTTGTATACTAAAATAGTTCACCAAGGTAATGACTTACTGTCCAAAATTTGATAAAATACTGTAAGTCTGTAGCAGCAATAAAAAGGCAGTACAGCAGAGAATAAGCCAAGAAAAGGAGGAAAAATTTATAATTTGAAAATCCGACACAGTTGTTCACCCTGTTAACAAAACAAAAACAACATTTCCATTAGTTTTACATTTTCAACCCAGGTATACATAAGCTCAACCTTAACCCAGTGTTTTGTTTCCTATCATTTGATATGTATTGGCATTTCCTTCACTGTAATTCATAAGATTTCTTTACATATACAAACATCAAAAACCAATTTTACTAAAAAGGAATTTCTGTGTTAAGATTTTTAAAATATGTTATATAATATTGCTTTACTCAATCATGAACTTATATAACTGTGCAGTCGACACAGGTTTGAACTGCACAGGTCCACTTACGTTTGTTTTTTTGTTTGTTTGTTTGTTTTTTGCTTGTAACCTTTCTCCTCTTCTTATTTATTTTTCTTTCTGAATCTTTTAGAGAATAAATTTCTTTAAAAATACTAGATCACCCCACCACATACATTTAGTAGAATTCAGGACTTCTTGGCCATAATGATTCGAGTTAATATCAGTCAGATCATGTTTAAATTATGTTAATGCAAACCAGTGAGAATCTATTTCTAATTCTTGATTTGCTGATTGGATAAGCCAGTTCTAAGCTCTGTCTCTGCCTCTTTTGTCTTTATTTGCCAATTTCCTGGAGGAAAATTATATTTCTTTGTTATATTACTTTTTTTAGTATTTTATTTTTAATTACAGTTAACATTCAATATTATTTTATATTAGTCTCAGGTGTACAGCATAGTGGTTAGACATTTATATAATTTATGAAGTTACTAGTCTAGTACCCATCTGCCACTATACATAGATATTACAATATTATTGACTATATTCCCTATGCTGTACTTTACATCCCTGTGACTATTCTGTAACTACCAATTTGTACTTCTTAACCCCTTCACCTTTTCTCATCCAGCCCTCCCCAACCTCCCTCCCATCTGGCAACCATCAGTTTGTTCTCTGTATCTATGAGTTTGTTTCTGTTTGTGTGTTCATTTATTCTGTCCTTCAGATTCCACATACGAGTGAGATCATGGTATTTGTCTTTTTCTGACTTAGCATAATACCTTCTAGGTCAGGGGTGTCCAAACTACGGCCCGCGGGCCAACTGCGGCCTGCAATCCGTTTTTTATTGGCCTGCAGCAAATTCCAAAAATATATTTAGTTTACTTAAATAAACCAGGTGAGGCAATACGTACTTCACCTCGAGTGAGTGGCCCGGCTGTTTGTGTATTTTACCGTATTTGGCCCTTGGTGAAAAACGTTGAAAAAAGTTTGGACACCCCTGCTGTATCTAAGTCAATCTATGTTGTCACAAGTGGTAAGATTTCATTTTTTTTTTAATATGTATACTTGGATTGTTTTCAATAAACATACGGTCAGCCATCTGTTTTCCTGAGTTTCATATCTGTGGATTCGACAAATACTATTTTGTACACTTAAAATGTTGTTAAGAGGGTAGATCTCATTTATATGTTTTTACCATAATAGAAAAGTTTAAAAATTTAAAAAGTTTTAAAGGCAAACATTTACTTGCTTTATGAATAAACTGGAAATTTAGGAGGAAAAAGAAAGATAAATATTTGTATTTTCTACCTCAAATAATAGTCAAATAAGGCAAAGGGAATAATAGTATTAGATTTAATAATTTTAGAACTTAAATAGTATATAACAAGTAAATTCATAAAGAAGCCCAAAATTGTGGGTGCACATTGTATGAAAACAAATGTATTTGTCAGAGATTCCAGGGTGAGTGCAAACCAATTACTGAGATTGTCTTTTATGACATCTGAATGAAATAATGTCAAGAAATAATATTGCAAAAGTCCCGTAAAGCCTACTCTAGCTGTTTTTTTTGTTTGTTTTTTTTTTTTCTCAAAGGACACAGGATATTCCCTTAGCTAACTAGTGTTGGTTTCAAGAGGGGAGGATGGGTAGACAAAGGCTGGGGTACTGTGAGGCTGGACAAAGTGAATGAGTACAATGACTCTTTTATGGACGAGGGGAAAATGAGAAGGCGTAGGAAAGACTGTTTCTCTTCCTACCGAAATGCAAGCAGCAGCTTTTATATTAAATGATAAGTAGCATTTTTATAGAAAGTAAAATGATATTAATCATAGATTTTCTAACATCTAATTTAGGTTACTTTAACTTCTACTTAAGAGCATGATGTAATTTGCCACATCAGAGCCAGGAAACACAGGAGAAAGTCAGTAAATAAAGACCAGGTATTTTAGAGTTTGATATGTATTTCACACGTAAGTAAATATAATAATATTCATTTAATATTTAAATTTAATATTAATATTTATTTTTATTGTGGACTAGAAATAATACTGGTACCTTTTCTTTTTTCACTTTTGAATTTAGAACCACACTGTGTGTAATCTACAAACTTTATCTCAAATTTTAATTTGAAATTTCAAAATAAATAAGATGGCTGCTCCATTCATCTGGCAGCAGGTGAATATTAGGCCCTCGCAAGCAAACCCTTCACACATTGACCCGACTACTGCTTCCTGTAAGGGAGCGTCGGGAGCTGAGATGGTGGCTGGGAGAGTGGCGGCAGCAGGGGAGGCAACACTGGAGAGGAACAATTTCAGAGAAGTTGAAAGGTATTAGTCAGGTCATTCAACTTCTTCCACATCGCCACTTAAGGGTGAGAGTGATGACAGGTAAGTATACAGGTATGCAATCTGAACCCACTTTTAAAAACGCTCGAGTCTTAGAGCTGTTCCCCTTCACTTATTTGATAAGGTCTGTCAAAATTTGAAAGATTGTCAAATTGTGCTGTAAGTTTCTTACAAAGCCAAATTAATTGCAGGTTTAGAAAGAATGCTAGCATAGTAAATTATTATTTTCTACTTTTGTAATCCTGTGAGTATAGCAAAGGCGATGGATGGCAAGCTTTATAGGTGTGTACTAGTTTGGGATTAATCTTGATTGTTTCCACTTTTCCATTCCTTATCATCACAATCCCTGATAACTTTAAGTTAGAAAAATCAGGTCAACTCTAGTAACCTGATTTCTTTACCATTCTGCTAAATTGTATCTAGAATACACCATTATCCAGAAAGAAGGGTGTCTTAGTATGGGCTCCCCCAAAGCAGACCCTGAGAAAAGAACTTATATATAGTTTATTCAAAACAAGGAGGGGAGAAAATCCAAAAAAGCTTGTGTTCTTAACGAGTCCCTCACTGGTTGAGGGTGGCTTCTTGAAGCATTAATACGCTGGCCCTTCTGAACTGCCAGGCTTAGGAGCTGAACAAACCTCCCCAGGGAAAGAACACTCTCAGATAGAGAAGCAAAGAAACAGGTGGGGAGCTGTCAACAGGCAAGGGAACCATCTACTGCAGGTGCAGTGAACTCACAGGTAGGTCAAGGGGATATGGATGGGGCACTGACAGCATCTGCAGCTGGAAGGTCAACAGAGGAATTAAGGGGGATTAAGATGATTTATAATGGAAGATATGGGGGGACAATTACTTGCTGAGAATGAAAACAAAATGAATGAAAGAATAAGGAAAGCAAAAGAATGAATACAATGAAAATTAATACAAAGGGAGATCTTTGAGATCTTTATTGAGATCTTTGTTTGAAAAGAACATTGTTCTCATAGGAGTTAAAGAGCCATAACTTGCTAAAGAAGAAAATCTAGGCGGAGAGAAGGAAGGGGTATCTTAGAGAAGGATATAGAATATTGTAAACCTGACATTCCCCTATTGTTTCCTGCAGCTAAGATAACCATTCCTTCTATGTATAGGTTTCAACTTATACCTAGTGTAGATTTGTGGGCACGTCAACCTTTCTCAAATGCCACCTGTGAAAGAAGATAAAGCTTGTGGAATAATCATGCTTAATATCCAAATCCAACCTAGCTGGCAACCTCAGTATGATTGACAAAGGTATGTCCACACTGGGATAAAAAATTATAGGGAATAGTAGAAAAAAATCAATCTTCATTAGTTAATTAGATTTTATAAATAATCATCTATTAACTCCCCTAATTTCATGACTTAGAAATATATTTTTTTAAATAGTAGTAAATTTTAACTGGAAACTCTTGTTTAAACATATGTGTGTATTTGCATATTTGCTATTCTACTCCTTAATGCCAAGTTTTATGTAAAACAAATTGTTAAAACTTTAGATGAATCAATTATTACGAACTTCAGTGAGGTATTATGTATGATTTATATGTACATTTTGGTATAATTTCTGGAGTTTATTTTAGAATCTCTATATTTCTGCATGTGCATATAAAGAACACCATTTGTTCTAAGCAAATATGATAAATTAACTTTTAGTTGTTAAGCTACTGGTTTTATAATTATTTCATAGAAATTATCCTTTAGGTTCTTTTGAGCTACATAAGCAAATACCAGCAATTAAATCTGAAAGTACCTCCTAGATCAGCTAAGGCAAGATTTCATTTATAAAAAGATTTAAAGAGATAAATCCATTTTTTTCAGGTGTAAGGGACAAAAACTTGTCTAAGTACAGAGGCATACTCACCATGGGCAATGATGATCCATCTTCAAAATACATCTAAAAAGAAAACATACACACACGAAATTCAAAACACCTCATAAAAATGTAATCACATTAAATTATAAAAAAAGAAATATGAATTTTATTTCAAAAGAGTTGTGGCAAGTAAAATACTGCAAAATTATTTACTTATCTGAAAATTGAATAAAAGCAAAAGTCCTCATCTAAAAATAAACACTATAACCAATTCCAGTTATGATACAATAATAGAACTTTAAATTCAACCTACACTGCTTTAACATGCAAATCAAATAATTCATTTTCTAAAAACAATGTGATATGTTAATACAGAACTATTTTATGCTAAAGAAAGTACAAAATGTGAAATGTGAACAGATTTACTGAAAGTCTGGATAAAACTTTTCCTTTAATGTCAATCCTTAAGCCAAGTGGTTATACTAAGTATATGATAACATCTGACTTTCATGAAGTCAGTTGAATTATCTTTATAAAAATGGGAAAGCGTCACAGAAGAAGTACTTAGTAAATCGAACTAGGCAAGTCTGAGCTGCTAAATATCACGCACTTCCTTCGTGTCAGCAAGAATGGGGCGGGGGAAGGGACAACTGATTGTGACCCTAAGCAACACTCGTATTAATGGAAGTGATTGTTCCACTTATATTTCCTAAATAAAGATCTGTGAAGCATGAATAAGGAGAAAAGAAAGTAATCTAGAAAACAGTGAGAAAAGAAACCAATTAAGTAAAAAGACCACGAGCATGTAGACATTTTGGAAGTAAAAAATTTTCTTACTTATCGCAGACGGAACAGTGATGGCAGCGGTCTGGTTTTATAAGTTGGCATCTGTCACAATAACGGATTGCTAGGAACAGAAAGCTCCACTTAGCTTTGGATTTAACAGTGAATTGAACATGCACTTAAATGGCTTTTACCATCAAACCAAATCTAAATTCTAAAAAGCATACCGAATTTAAATTTGGTAAAATTGAGATATTCGACTCTGTTTAAATACCAAAATGGAATGACTTGCCTACAGCCTCAGTTCCCTGGAAAGGTTTCCCAAGAATAGAGGATCTTTTGGGGAAATTTTTCTAAGGCATCCTCAATTGTCAGTTGTTATAGTAAGGCTCACGATGGGTGTAAACATGTCCATTTCTACCGAACTAAACACAATGTCTCCCTCAAGTAAATCAATTATTTCCTGTACCCTGCCAGGATGACTAGGTGAGGCTATAACCACATTTTAGAAATTTGTGAATGAACTCTATACGTTGCTTAAATTGGGAACAATCTCACACTGTCTCTGTTGGAAATATAAGGTTTGAAGTGAGTATTAGAAGAAGTACTTCCAATAGATCATTTTAATTATCGTAATTGAAGTCCTGATCCTTTCTTCTCTAATACTTAAACCAAAGACAGTTATGGATGACTGGTTTCAAAAGGCTATTTCAGTCCACAGGCATCTTAGAGGATGCAGGCAGGCTACTAAAATTATAAGAAAGCAGTTATTAAGTGGGCAGCCCAGTAGGATCAGTATGACCAAACTAATGAATTTAAAATTTGGAAAAAAATACTTGCAATAAATAATTACCAAGGTTATGTTGGCTAATGTTATAATCTCTGAAAAAGGAAGCACTTGCTATAAACTCAGAATAACATGAGCTTTTTCTTAGACAGCAAGGCCTAGATGGAGTTGTTTTCAATACTGAAAAAAAGTTCTTAATCATCCCCTCCCAACTCTCCTTTCCAGGAATTGCAGAGACGAATGGCACAGCCTTGCTGCTCATCTCCTGAGGGACAAAGTCCCACAGGTGCAGTTTCATTGATGCTATAAGGTCTCACTGGCTCATGCAAAGTATTCAAGTGTAGGGCAGTGTTGGCCAGAGAAATCGAATGTGAGTCACATGTGAACTTTTAAATTCTCTAGGAGCTACACTGAAAAAGAAAAGGGGGGGGGAATTAATTTTAATAATTATTTTATCTAATATAGCCAAAATATTATTTTAAGATATGATCAATATAAAAATATTAACAACATATTTTATATATTTTTTTCATACCAGGCCTTTGACACCAGCTATGTATTTTACACTTACAGCCACATTTTAAGTGCTCAGTAGCCACAAGGGATTAGCAGCTCTGTAATATAATGGATAGCACTGACTAAAGTTACATTTCCTGGTGATGTTTGGTAGGCAGTGCTAGATTCTCATCAGATATCTCATTAGATATCATTAGAGTGATTATCTCTACTTTAGAGTACACTGGGGAAAAACATCTTTCAAATCATCTACATATTGTTAGGTCTCTGAATGTTAGAGACCTTGACTTAATATTAGGTCTCTGAATGTTAGGTCTCAGAGACCTTGATTTACAGATAAAGCCATGTCTGCAAGAAAACAACAAAATATCTGTTGGCCTGCACCTGCAGACAGAGCCAAACTTGCAATAACAGAAAATGCCACAAAACAGTTACTGGTTTGCAGGCAGTCAACATTTTCTGTTCAAACAATGCAACCCTGTCAGCACAGCCGCTATAAAACCCTCCTCAGGCCTTCCTTTGGGGCTGTAAGTCTCCTTTAGACATGCAGCCTGGGCTGTAGCCATCTTTTGCTCAGCCTGATAAACCTGTCTCTTAACAATAAAAACTTTCTTAACTTGCCTGACCATATGCGTTCCTTTACCGGCCGACCCATCACATATCACATTGTGTGTTCACCACCCAAAGTCAGTTCTCCTTCCATCACTATATATTTGATCCCCAAATCTTTCAAATCAAAGTAGGCAGTAACTCACAGGAAATCAAAACAATGTAGAAATAAGCTTTTATCATCTTTTAGAAACAGAAATGTAGTCTTTTAATTAAAAAAAAACACTCTGTATGCCATATTTCATTCAATTAAAGTCATCCCAGTGTAATTAAAAATGAACCATCTCATTATCATTTAAAAACTCCTAACAGTCAAGAGGAATTTTATTTCAACTGTCTTGCTTGAATTTTTTGAGAATTTATTCATATATTACTTAGATAATATAAAACTGTTTTGGTAAATGTTGAAAAGAGAATGTTATCAACATCTGCATACAATGATAAACTAATTATATCACCTCTAATTCTGTGTTTCCCTGAAAATAAGACTTAGCCGGACAATCAGCTCTAATGCGTCTTTTGGAGCAAAAATTAATATAAGTATAATAAGACTGGGTATAATATAATACAGAATATAATATAATGTAAAATAAAATACATTTACATAGTATAATACTCGGTCTTATTTTACTATAAGACTGGTGTAATATAATACCAGGTCTTAAATTAATTTTTGCTCCAAAAGATGCATTAGAGCTGATTGTCCGGCTAGGTCTTATTTTCGGGGAAACACAATTGTCCTAGTCAAAAACTACAAAATTTTTTTGTAGGCAAATATCAAGGGCAAGAGAGCATCAACAGTCCTCATTAATAAAAATAAATAATAATATAATAAAGTTTGGAGAGCCCTGTAAGAAAGCAGAAGATAGGTGGATTAGGAGAAAGCACAGGACAAACAGAAGTGAGATAAGAGTCTTAACACCCCTGCCTCACTACCCCCACCAGCCAACTCTGTATATGGTTGAATTTGTACTCTGTGTACAGCAGTCAGTTTAACCCAGGCAGCTGGTATTTTTCTCCAGGGTTTGGAGGAAGTATTGTGGATTTAAAATGAATGGTAAAATCCTAAATTATATTACCACCCACACTCTATAAAGTATAAAGTAGTTGAACAACAACAGAACCTTTCAGTTGCTTCAGTCTACAGACTTTCCCTGGGGGAAGAAGGAAGTTATCGGTTGAACACAAGGTTCACAGAAGGATGTGGCTGGGTGGGGAGGGAAAGAAAGACCCTCTTACATTCCTGCCTTGGTGCCACTGTGGCTGCTCCACTGAATGTCCCTTCTGAATCATGCCTACCTTTCCATTCTACATATTCCAGAAGGGGATCAATCACACCAGCATTATTATCTATTTATTATATTTTGTGCAATTTAATTTAGTCAATGCCTCCAAATCACTTAATACTGATTTTAGCAGGCATCCAGAATTTTTGCACTGAAAATAAAAATAAAGATTATATTAGGAAATTCAGACTCTATTCCAGACTGTCACAAATATTGGGAATCATCAATTAATCTCAGGAGATAGGTGTACAATACCTGAAAGGAATAAGAGACAGTCTTAACGTTATATGAACTGCACACGCAGCTGACTGTTAAATTCAAAGTGTAGTTATTACTAATAAAAATTCGTATTTGTTTTGGTATGACTTAGGCTTCCTCCGCTCTCTTAATTCTGTGTGTCAAGTGGTATACTAGAAAAGTACTGCACTAGAAATGAGGAGACTAGGGTTTGGCATTTGGTGCTGTCACTGTCATTAACTAGTTTTGGCAACTCGTGCAGTAATTTATTTTTAGGGGCTTAAATTTCCTCAATGTCTGTTAAGGTTTATGTAAGGCAGATATACACAAACTTATACATAAGCACTTCTCTGTCTTCGTGGGATAGAACCCGTGGCATGATATTAAATCAGAAAATCACCACTCGCTCATTGAGAAATAGTGGAAACAAACAGGAAAAAATTGTGCGTGAGACTTTGAGTTAGATTCAATTATGATTCTCAAGTGAGTTAGAAGCAAACATAAATAATATGAAAATAGTAATGAGATATTTTACATTCTTTTTTTCATACTAAGTCTTTGAAATCAGCTGTGTATTTTATACTTAAAGCACATCTCAATTTGGCCTAGCCACATTTTAAGTGCTCAACAGCCATATAGGTAGTGGCTACTGAAACGGACAGCAGAGATCTAAAGTCTATGAGTGCTAGTTTTTAAGACAACTGTTTATTTAGACAGCTGTCAAATTAACAGCTGTTAAAAACCTGACCCAAGTAAAAGAGATTTGTTATTTGAGTTGTATTTGTTTAAAAAAATTACCATAAATTTTAAAGATGAATTGTACTGATACCTAAATTAAGCTTTACATAATTTGTATAATTGTTGTTTCAAATGTATGTAAAGTTATCAGTTATGTTCATTATAGATATTATTCCCTTAAATTCGAACAGGAAGATCCATAAATTAAATTTTAAAAATGAACGCTAACAAATACAAATCAAGATTTCTGCAGTTCTAAGATCTTCACTGAGTCACAACTAAATAGGCAGAATAGAAGTAAAGTTACAGGGGATTTGGTTGAGATCTCTGTGGCACAGTGTTATTCATGTTTCTATTCTGTCTATGCAATTGTGCAGTAAAGATTTAGTAGCAATCCAAGATATAACAATATTTTTCAATGAGTGTGTGACAGTTTCAAGTATATATATATATATACTTAAGCATATATATGCTTAACAGTCACCACAAGATATCATGCCAAAGCACTCATTATCGACGTCTACCTCCAGACATGGTCCTGGTATAGATGGGAAGATCTTTGGCTGCTCGCCTAAGAACTTCCTGATGGGCTTCTCCCCTTGGCTCTCTCTCCAGCAATTCTTTCTCTGCATAAGAGAGATGGAACTGTGGAACAGATTTAAATTTTAATCAGTATTTTCAAAGAAATGATAGCATACGATCGACTATTCCCAGAAAAAGGCATTAATAAAATATCAACGGTATACAGTATACCCTGTATATATATTCAGAGAGGTAATAGAGTTTGAAATCTGGGCAAGTCTAGTAACCTCACAGGTTATTAGTTTATGCATCTAGAAAAAGGAATAATACTAAAAATACTCACTTCCTCAAATATTTGTGAAACTCAAGAGGAATTGAGTATATAAAGTGCTTTGTAAACTGTAGAGTTCTATCCAAATATGAGTTACATAGATAGATAGAATAGCAAAATAAACAAATTTAGCTCAATGAATGAATTTTTCAATTGGGTATTATTAGTAACAAAAATAGAAACAAATCTATCAAGCATGTTTTCACATCTAAGTGAGTTTTAACTTAGGGATGATTATTACTAGAGAATTCTGAATTCTCTAGTACTCAAAAGACTAATCATTAATTTTACTTATTATACTGCCAATTTGGCCCCATTAAAAAATTATTTGAGAAAAATGAAAATTTGTTTAGATTCCAATATGATAATCACAAAAACAGTTTTAAAAGTCTGTTTGAACTTCCTCACATTGTGGCACCATAAGATGCTCCTGGCTCATCTTGAATATTTCCTGCTCTAATTCTAAAATCAGCATGTTCTCTAAGGAGTCCTACTTCTTTTTACTGGAGAATGGTATTAGGAACCAAGATATGGGCTCCGATACAGTTTTCAGATCAAAGGAAAGTATAATTTTAAAAGGATATACAAATTAAGAAAAAACCTGAATCTGACAACAAACAGAAAACTCACAGAACTGCATTTCCTTTTTGCTAGTTGTTTTTTACTTAGGACGAAAATAAACATATAACGTCAAAAGTATCTACAATGCACAAATGAAAACAATATTTTCTTGCCTATAAAGTTGGCAAGAAACAGTTAACAGTTTTCTTAATAATAACAAGGGTCTGATAAAACTGGAAGCATTGTATGTAAATTGCTACCATCCTTTTGGAAAACAACCTGGATAGTGACTTACATTTTCTTGATCTAGTAGTTCTACCTCTGGGAATTTATATTAAGGAAATAATCCAAACTATGGGTAAAGCTCTATGTATAAACATGTTAACAGCATTATTATAATATGAAAATTGGAGAGCAGTCTAAAAATCCAAGTTGGGATGTGACTGAGTAAATTTTTACACATTTCAGTGAGAATATTATGGTGTTATTAAAAATGAAAATAAGCCAATGATGGACTATTATGTGAAAAAAATTAACTAGAAAGAAATTCAGAATGTAAACTGTCTGAATTAGTGTGGTGAGATGTTTTTTTTCCTTTTTCTTTTTGCTTAGTCTCCATTTTCTAAATATAATTTAGTATGGTTATGTTCCTTTATACCTGGAGAAAATCTTACAAATTGAAAAACTACTATCAATTTAACAATATTGCTATCAAAACAGTAAATTTTAATTCATGTATTCCAGATCATTTTATATTCTCTCAATAGTGTGAGACAAGATTAACATTGTTTTCTCATATTATCTCTTCTCCTACTTTTTAAGTCCTATTTTTGAAAAGATGTTTAGCACATGTGAGCATTTTATTGTCACTTTAAGTCCAGGACCCTCATTTTACAAGTGAGGCGTTTTTGACTGCTCATCAATTAGAAAATTAGCCCAAGATCTTGTATATTATTAATGAAACAATCTAACATTCTCAACCAGCAAGCAAGGGCTCTTTTTTGCATAACAATGGCCTCCCAAGATCTTTTGATCATGTAGTCTCATCAGTTAAAAATCATTTAAGACCACAATGCCAATATTTGCATACTTATCTCTTTACATATGTTCTATTTGCTAATATATTATGTACCTTATACATGAAACTTTAAAAAGAGAGAAACATTCAAAGAATAATGTATAAAATAGAAGTTTTGCTATTTTTTCCTCCATGCTCCAGTTGGTGTCCTGGTCACTCCCACCTATTTTGGTGTCCACACTCCATGCTAGAGCATGGTATAGCGACAAGAGTGCTGCATTGATGGTCAAAAGGGCTTTGGTTTAAATGTTAGCACTTGGTGTGCCACACACTAGCGCTCAATGCTTTAGGATAATTAGCTAATGTTCACAGCCTATTGCTACATCTGTAAAATGGTAATAAACAGTATCTGTCTCATACAGTTATATGAATCAAATACGGTAAATATCTTTTGTGGAAAAATCATCCCCAAAAGCCTGGTACAACTCTAAATTCACAGTCATCAATCCCGACTGCTCCCTTAATACTGTGTTATTTCTTCTGTGTTCTGCATCATTTCATTTTTCCACTCTATCCAACAACTATTTCAAAACTTTTCTGCTCTCTCAAACCTCAGTCAACCTAATTCCCTCATCACTCTTAGCCCATCATCTCACACATAACTATGGGAAGCAACTAGAAGTCACTTCAACTTCCTGCCAAAGCTATAAACACAAAGTTGCAACTGTACACATAACTTCTTTCCTACTTTCAATCATTTAGCAAATATTTATTGAGTACCTTTTATGGATGAGACACTGCTCTAGGTACTGGCAATGGATTAGTGAATAAAACAGATGAAGTTCATGCCATTTTAGAGCGCATATTCTAGGGATGGCAGAAAAAATGAATATGGAATGTGTTACAGAATGATATACGGACGAAAATACAGCAAGGTACAGGTTAAAGGTAAGGCTGGGGTGGGGCTTTGCATCTTATACAGAGTGGTCATAGAAAACCTCTAAGATAAAGTGGTACTTCAACAGAGACATAGAGATTGGAAAAATGTGAGGGACTCAGTCGCGCAGGAGAAAAGTGTTCCAGGTCAAGGGGAAACAGCAGGTTTCACAGCGTGTTAAGCAGAAACATGCTTAGCATGTTGATGGAACAGCAAGGAAGCCAACACTGCATTAAAGAGAAGAGCGGGTCAGCGAGGGGGTGTCGGGTCACACCATGTGTAGCCTTTTAGGCTAGAGTAGGGAACTAGGTTTTTATTCTGAATGGATTCAGGTATCATAGGAAAATTCTGAAGAGAAAAATAATATGATCTGTCTTGTTTTTGAAAGGACCTCTCTGGCTACTATGTTGAAAATATAGAGAAGAGGACACGTAAGAAAGCAAGGAATACTGTTGAAAAGGTACTGCAAATATTCAAGCAAGAGATGATGGTGGCTTGGACCAGGGTGGAAGCAGTGGAGGGGGCGTGAGCTTACACTGGGTATTCTAAAGGTATGGATTACAGAATTTGCTAATTGATTAAATACGGGGTCTGAGAGAAAAAGAGTAGCCAAGGATGACTCCCAGGTTTTTGACCTGGATAACTGGAAAAATGAAATGGCCATTATTGAGACAGGAAAACTTTAGGAATAGGAGAATTGGGGGAGTGGGTGGGAAATCAGACGTTTGTCTTCATATATGTTGCCTATTAGGCAACTAGGTAGCTGTAAATATGTCTGGAGTTTAGAAGAGATGACCAAGCTAATGATATTAATTTGAAAGCTGTAGCAATAAGACAATAAAGTCATAATGTAGACAAATAAGAGAGAGGTCCAGAGACTGAGCTCGAGGATAATCCAATGCTTTAGAGCAGGGGTGTCCAAACTGCGGCCTGCGGGCCAACTGCGGTCCGCAATCCATTGTTAATTGGCCCGCAGCAAATTCCAAAAATATATTTAGTTTACTTAAATAAACCAGGTGAGGCAATACGTACTTCACCTCGAGTGAGTGGCCGGCTGTTTGTGTATTTTACTGCATATGGCCCTTGGTGAAAAATGTTGAAAAAAGTTTGGACACCCCTACTTTAGAGGCTTAGGAGATAATAAGGAACCAGCAAAGGAGACCAAGAAGTAGTTGGCACTATGAATAAAAATAGAATTATTTGGATGAGAAAGGAGAAGAACCTAAAAAGAAATAATAGCATGGTGCATACGGGAAACTACACATAATTAAGAACTACCAGAGTATAAAGTGGGAAGTCAAAAAGTCAGACAAGTGTCATTTTTGCCAGACTAGGGAGACTGGCCTTCACCCCGTGGGATACGTAGAGTCACGGGGTAGATACAAGTGGTAGAGTGAAAGTATTAAATTTGTGTTTAGATGGATCACTCCAGTTTCAGGGTGGATGATGAATTTTTGCAGGGTTCTGGGAAGGGAATGTAGGCAAGACTGAAAACTGTGAAACCGTTTAGGAGAAGACTGCAATGTCTCAGACAAAAGAGACGACTGAGATCCTGAATTAAGTCAATGATAAAAAGAAAGGGAGGGAAGGAGGAAAGAAGGAAGAAAGAAAAGAAGGGGTTGGAAGAAATACAAAAATAGTAGGAAGTGAAAACATGGCAGAACAGCGGTGGAGGCATGAGAAAGCGAAGGATTCAGCATGGCTGCCTACCTTCTGGCTGGAATGGTGAGGTGAGTGAATGTCAGTCGCATTTACAGTATGCGAAATGGATGAATCACGGTTTGGGGGAGGAGAGGGTGGTGAGTTTTTGATGTGTTGTATTTGAGGTGTCAGTGGAATGATCAAGAAGTTATGTTTGGCAGGGAGATACTGAAATTCACGGGAGAGGTCGGAGCTGGAAAAACGTTTGGAAATTTTGAACACAGAGGTCACAGGTTAGCCACCGGAGTGGGTGACATCACCTGTGACAGAAGTCAGCATTTTCCTTCAAACCTACAACTAAAGCCAGGATGGGGGTAAGAGAGATGATAGAAAAGAAATAAATAGGGTAGAGGGAAGAAAAAGAGGTAGGAACAGAAAAACAAGTAGATAGTAGAAGCAAAAAAGGCTGTATCTAACTCATTCTAGGCTAAGCATACCATTAATTCTGTGCAAATATCTGTGGTTTTGTTTTCAACATCCCCTCCCAGGTTATACAGCATATTTATTGGCCTTTTTGACCATGGCTGCATTTCAAACAGATTATTTCAGGAAACAGTTCTCAGTGATGCCTAGACTCTCTTTCTTTTTCAAAATTTTTTTTTTTTTTTTAATTTAAGGTTAGCCTACTAAAACTACACTGCTATTACTGGAACAAAGTTTATGTCTATTCGACAAACATGTACTGGACTAAATACCAAAGAATAAAAGTGAGTCAGACACAGTCCTTTGATCCAAGAATATTTAACCAGGATTAAAGACTCAGAAACAAATAGCCAGATTGATCTTTTCAAAATGCATAGCTGATCATATCACTTTACTTAAAAGCTTCTGTGGCTGACACTGCTGTTTGACCCCCAACGTACACTCTTGCCTTCTTCTACCAGGGTTAACAGGATCATCAAGAATAAAGAGTCCACTCCCAGCCTTCTGTGCAAATAGAAGTGGCCATAGAAGTAAGTTCTAAATGTAGGTGGAAATGGCATCAGCAACTTCCCAAGTGTTCTTAAAGGGAAGAACATTTACTTCTACTCTTCCTTCCCACTCGTACTGCTTTTTCTGGCCAGTAGGCTAAAATGTAGACATGATAGCTGGAACCAGAGCAGACATCTTTGGCCAAGAGGTTACCTCGGGGAATGGAGACTACACATGTCAGAGCAACAAAATAGAAGAATCCGGGGTACTGGCGGCTGTGGACTAGCTACAGACTCTGAATGTAGAAGGAAGGGATCAGTTGTTGTTGTTGTTGTTGTTGTTTGGTGTCTAACAGCCAACTAATATACCATTAGTATGATAATTATAGTAGAAGCATGTCTACCTTCAGGTCTGTATGTTATCTGTTATGTATCTATCTATCTATCCAACCATCCATCCTGATGTCTAATTCTAAAGTAGAAATGGAACACGTAACAGATTTAATATTAGAAATATAATACTCATCCAGTACAAAAATAATATTTATCAAGTGAAAATATAAAAAAAATCACTACACTCAGTAAGTTTACAACATTAATAAAAAGACACACAATTCATTCTTCAGATATCAGTATTACTGACTTCCATCTTTAAGATAACTTTACTAGTATTTTAACTTACTTCTTTTGAAGGATTCATTGGTAATGTAAAGATAGTTTTCCAATACGACCAGACAAACATTGCAAAAAGTAGATGATAAGCAATCAGGCACACAACTAAAGTGAGAGAAACATAATTATCACTGTAATATGCAAATACATAATAAAATCATGGTATTCACAAAAGATCTGCTTGTTCTTAAAATAACAAAATTACCAATTACAATACTCATTTTGATTTTTTATTATTTATTAAGTTTTATTGTAACTAAGTTCATTTATGTCATACTGGAATAAGCACAACTCAATGAATACATTTTTAAATCTAAAGCCAAGAGTTTTAAAAAAAAACCCCTAGTGATGCATAATTAGATCTACGCCCACGGTTAGAATACTCCCATCTGTAGACAGGCCCAATGGCTCACAGGGACCTTTCCCTAAACTGTAAAAGTAGGGAGTTATGCCACAACTCTGAATAAACGTACTAAACAAATTTGACATAGTACTAAACAAATGTCAAAACATTTAGGTTTTAAGAACTTTGCTTCCTGGACAAAGAATAGCAAAAGCAGTTCCTATTTGAGAAGCTGTTTGCTTAACTTTCTTAGCTTTAGTCAAATGTGGTGGCTTCCGCTGTTTTAATGAAAACATATTTAAACAGACAATCTGGACAAAGAAAGATTTCTTCCAATAAAAGTTCAAGTATCTTATTTATCACATGGGACAACTGTTAAGAAAAGCATTCTGATACTTTTTTCAGGACATGTATCTGAACACATTTTGTGTGGTGTTTTATTCTTGAAGTTACTATGTGACTATAAAACATTAATTTTGTATACAGTCATAATGATTAATTATGGAATACACATTAATATATAACAATTCTATGAATTATAGAAGTGACACAGATATGGGATAATACTCTGAATTGAAAACAGGAAATTGTTGATATTTCCGTATCTTGAAGCCACAAGAACCTTTGGCACAATTACTGCCATTTCAGGGTACAATTCTGTGCCAAGTATCTGACAGAATTCAGTCTGAGGACTAAGAGAATGAGATGTCTTTAACCCCATCTTATCTCTACATTCTCAAAGAATACTTTATTAATCCCAACCAAATCTAATTCCACTTGTTTTTGCAAACTATGTTCCAGATCTCTATATCTAAAACAATAATATATTTTACCTTGTTCTCCAATGTTTTCCATGGACACTACAGCAATAAATAGAAAAAAAGAGATAGGAAATAGGTTACATGATGCTTACAGCAAACATAGGGTTCTGATAGAGTCATAAGGCACGAGAGTAGGTTAATAACTTGACTCCGCTTCAAACCAACATTCTGTATCTAGAGGAGAGGTGAGCACTGTGGCAGAGAGAGTGGAGAGGGAGCCTAGTGGCTACGTTCAGCCATGCCTCTACTGGCATTTTAGCCCTGGGTCCCACACAGAAAACACAACCTGTCCAGCGTGCAAATCCTGGATCTTACTGCTGTAGTATTGATTGGTTTCTCAGTTTTCCTTCCATCTACAGAGTTCAGAGAAAAGCAGTGTTCTCCAGGTCCATTCCATTTGCACAGACTTATATTGCTGTTTATAAACTGGGAACCACCTAGTTAATGCTCCAAAAAGAAAAAAATAAAAAATGTTGTGTCCAAAGCACACACTCTTCAAATTTCTCTTAAGTACAAATTCTTATGCCCAATGACTAATGGTTCCCTGCTGTGTCCAATGAGGGGCCCAGGCAAGTGCCTGAAAACCCACCATCCCTTAGGGTCTGTTGTAAATATTTCAAGATGGCAGGTAGATTAGTACAGGGACCACAGAGCTAAAACAAGTTGGGACAAGAAACTGAATTTAGTAACCCAGGCAGTCTGGATGCATGCTTACGATAAATAATTCCAATAACATGTATAGAGTAAAATATGAAATTCAAAAAGGGTGTATCAATTACACTCCCACAAAGATTCTGAGCCTATCCAATTTCCTATAAATGTAAAATAAATCTTTAACTTTGTCAATATCTTAGGCCAAAATAAAAATCACTGTTTTAGTATTGATTTCTCTGATTACTGTTGAAATTTTGCATTATTTAAAAAATATGATGATTGGTTTTTCCTGTCTCTTCTAAGTGAATTACCACTTTCCCATTAGTCTACGTTCTTTTACTTAATGAGAGCCTTTTATATATTCTGGACAGTAATCCCATGTCTGTTATATATGTATATTTGTTGCAAGTAAAGTTGTGTATAACTATTCTCAAATGATTTAATAAATACTGGAAAAATCCTATGGTTTATCACTGATTAAATAACACTATCAAAATTTGCAAATTGATTTATTTTACTAATAGATATATGGTCTATATTAGGTTTGCTTTATGACACTGAGGGCATTCATGCTCTCTCAACCATGTCTGCCTAAGAGGTAGGTCAGTGATTCACCTTGTAATTTTCAGTTTAGCGAAAGAAAGAGTTGTCAATTTCAACATCACCTTTCTCATAAAAAAACATAGGATACAATGGCATTTTCAAATACAAATATTTTTATTCTTAAATAATTGTTTAAGAAAAGGTTGCATTTTACTCTTGGGAATAAGAGCACTGATTACACTACAATATTTACTATTTGTACATCTGGTGATCATCTACATACCCCTACCCTTTATCTTTTGCATGAATTATCAAGCTATCATTTCATCCAGGGGTTGGTCAGTAAACTATAGACATTGGTCCAAATACAGCCGGCCACCTGTTTCTATAAATGAAATTTTATTGGCACACAAATACACCCATTTGTATACATGGCTATTTTTGTGCTACAGTGACAGAGTTGGGCAGAGCCAGGGGAGTTAATGTTGCAGTCCTGGGATGTCCAAAGACAGGCTTGAGAGACAGAATTCCTTCTTTTTTAGGAGAGCTCAATCTTTTCTCTTAATTAAGGCCTTCAACTGATTGTATGAGGCCCACCAACATTTGGAAGGTAACATGCTTTACTCAAACTATTGATTTAAATGTTAATCACATGTAAACAAATATCTTCACAGTAACATCTACACTGGTGTTTAATGAAACAACTGACCACTGTAGCCTAGCCAAGTTGACACAAAACGTTAATCATTACTTGATCTATATTTTAGTTTTATTGTGGAAATCTTCTACTAAGAAGATAAGTATTGATCTTTTGTATCAGTTCTTAAGACAAGTTGTTTATTATAAATTGAAATTATATCTAGCAAATTAACTACAGCATATTTTTATGTATGTGCTATCCTTTGTCATACTCTAAAAACCTGACTATATAAATAATCCTATCCAAATTAACTTTATTTATACACCCATATAATTGCTAAAGATGCTATCAAACCCTAGTCTCTAAAGAGCTCTAAAAATATTAGAGCTGGTTTGGTCTAGCTTGATTTAAATTCAGTCTTGATTAAAAGCTGGGGATCATCTCAAAGATTATTCCAGTTCTATATTTTTACCAACTAATGTTTTAAAATTTGGCTTTGGTAATTATATATTAAGAGTTTGTCAAAAAATGTATTTATTGATAAGAAGAAGCCTAATAAACAGTTGGCAACAAATCCAGTTCAACATTTTAGTCACCCAAAATGGAAAACTTCAGTACTACGATATGCCTTCATACGAGATTAAAAAAATATACTTTCCCCCCTTAAATTAGCAAAGAATATTTACATAATTGTTCCTAGAACAATTTGGTACTTTTACTGCAAATGTATATTGCTGTGATCTTTTTCTTTCTTCTCTTAATCTGAATTTTTTTTCTTGCCTTCAAATTCAAACTCTATCTTTTAGAAGAATAATTCACCTACAGTGTGACTACACAGCAACTCCTCTATATAAAACCACTACGCTATTTCCAATTTCAGTCTGACACAGATATATCTCAGCTGCATATATGCAATCTGATAAAGAAGAATGCCAAAAATAAAGATGTAGTTCTAAGGAATGAATCGTAAGGATAACTTTATAACCAAGCTCTATGTATTTTTCCTGTTTCTCTTTATTTATTGAAAAACATTCACTGACTCACTTACCCTGAGGATAAAATGGTACGTAAGACTGTCCCTGTGCTCAAAAAGCTTCAAGTTCATGAGATCATCTCAGCTAGAAGTTAAAACTAACTGAAAAAAACAAGGACACAGTTCATAACACATTTTCAATTAATCACAGAAGCAGGTCCGAGGGTTAAGACAAAGATAATAGCAGTAGTACAAGTATATTGGAATAGCTCCCGTGTTAACAAAATCTCTCCTTTGACCTCATGTCTCTAGCTGTCATCCCGTTTTTCTGGCCCTTTCACAGGAAATCTCATTTTAACAATCATTTAAATATACTGTCTCTATCCCCTCTAACTTCCTACTCTTTCTTCAACCAACTCTAATGGGTTTTTCATCCCAAACATTCCAGTCACTGCGGACCATCCTGACAAAGTCACCAATACCTTTGTGACTGCTGATTTCCATTACTTAACTTATGCTGACAGAATCAATTAGGCTCATTTTGAAAGATTTTGTGGAATTGACAGTGGATTCATTAACTCAGTGGGCCAGTGGAACTCCTTGGAGCACAATCCTTTGTCCTTTCAGCTACTTTCTAAGAAGCTCTAATTCGCTTTTTAATGTATTAACATCAGAACTTTGGCAGTAGGAGAGTACACTAGAAATCATTCCCAGGAATACTGGTGACGTCGCTGCCAGACCATTTTAAATGACAGACCTAAGAAAAATATATTATTCCCATTGATATGTCCAGTTGAATTCTAATTGTATCCTTTTCTTCCCAATAAATACTTTTATTCCCTTTACAACAGATCTGCTTCCATTTTTAAGTCTTTATCAGACTGTGTTTTCCTTTGTAATAGTCATGTGTCATTGTAATTTTGACAACTGCCGTTCGGGGCTTCCTCGCTAACCTCACCTCACACACTCGTCTTGCGCATGACGCTTCAGACATCTGGGCTTTCCTGCTTCTTAAACATGCGACATGTCCCCTCCCTGGATCCTCTGCACTTGCATTCAACTGGGTGGTAGGCAACCTGGACTCTAGTCCAATCCTTCCAATATGTGTGACCTTGATCATGATACTCAGCTGATCTGTACTTGGATTTTATTGTTTAAACAAAAATTTGCACTTTACCTTGAAGGTTCCTCTGGCTCTAAAATTATCATCAGTCCCACTCTCATGTATTCCGAAAAAACTACTGACTTAAAAATCTAGGGCAAAAGTCATTCTACAAATACATTTATCAGTGGGTTCGTAGGAACTGTTTAGTCAAGGACAGATAAGAAGCTTCAGAGCAAAGAGTAAGGATAAGGCTTCATAACACAGAACTTGAACCCCAAACACAGTTTTCCAATTTGGGCTCTCTCGGTTACCATAAAAGCTACACCTGACATTTCTAACAGTCTCTCTTTCTTTCTTTTTTTTTTTTTTTCAAAATATCAGGGGTACAGAACAATGTAATAGACATTTATACCCCTCTAACAGTCTTAACCACAAATACTGTGCCAGGCAATCTACATTTCCCATTGGATCCCCACACAGTTCTTTAAAAACGCATTTTGCAATAAGAAAAGCATGATCAATTTAAAATGTATATCGATGATGTCACCTCACTAAAAAGCCTTCCATGGCTTTGCACTGGATTTACAATAAAGCCCAAGCTCCTTACTTAAGCCTCAGCGGTTAACGTGAGCCTACCTGCCTCTCCAAGATCACTCACTTCTCATTGCTGGTTCTCGTGCTCACTAAGCTGAAAACAGGTTGACCTTCTGTTTCTGGAACACACTAAACCTTAGTGCCTTTATCCTCTCTGAAAAGCTCTTCACCAGGCTCCACTTTTGGCTCACTCTTGATCGTTCTTCAGGTTGCAACTTACATGTCACTTTCTCACAGAGGCACTCCTGTCGAGCCCCTCCGGCCACCATTATCATAATACACTATTTCCTCCTTAGTACTTAGCACAATCTGTAATTATTTTCATTTGTTCCTTTTCCATATCCCCCCCCCCCCCGAGGTTTGAATCCTGGTTCTGCCCCTTGTTTTATGTTTTAGCTTGGCCAAGTCATTTAGCCTCTCTGAGTCTTATCTCAGCATTTACCTCACTGGGCTGTTTTGAGAATCAGACCAGGTAATGTAAGTAAAAGCACCTAGAGTAGAACGTGGCACATATTAGAGCCTCAATAAATGGTAGTTGAATATGGAGCATAAATACATCACTAAACAGTGAAATGTTAAGAGTAGGAGTTCCCCAGAGTTTAGTGTTAACAGTTTTATAAACAATCTGGAGAAAGAAGTACACCGTGCATTTTTAGCTTGTAGTAGTGATACAGTTTTCCGGAGAGTGAAATGTCAAGTTGATGGGAATAAATTTGCTGGAAGACCTTTTGAGTGTGAATAAGCAGAACAATGCAGGTGAATTACTGTGGACAAATTAACATAATGAGAAAACAATAAGCCAGTGAATTTTTGAACTGCATTTTATTTCCCTACTCCTCCCAGAGCTCCTTTCCTCTCCACCCCACACCCTCCCGTACCCCACTATGACCTGGTAGGGCCTGAGATGCATCAGAATCTCAATATGAGGAGAGGAGGAGCTGTGTAATATGCAGAGAAGCAGGACTTTCCAGTGGTTTGATGCATTCCCCCTGCCTCTACCCTACAATTTACATGTAACAAACTATACTGATCTAAACTATGTGCTAGAAATTATCAAACCACCATGGAATATGGTTGAGGAATTACTGGAGACCTTTTCCTGAAGAATGGCAAAATATGATATCAAAACAAAAATGAACTGCAGTAAATCAGACAATATAAGCCAAGATACAGGAAGTCTCTTACTTTAGAATAGGTTGTGGTCCCAAAGGTGATGCGAGTCTTTTGTTATTTGGGTGGTTAGGCCTCCATATTAGACATCGAAGACCTTTCTAATGCCTAAAGCATCTGAAACAATACTACAAAATTATAAATTAACAACAGTATAAAAATTCGCTACTTTGTGTTAAAAGTACCTTTTGCATTTGCAACATCCAAGTTCATTTCCCTTTCACCACAGTGGACAAAAGGTTGCCCTTACTCTCTTCCCCTACCAGCTGAGCTGTGAGAGCAGGCATTTATCCCACCCCAAGTCTTCAGTGAGGACCCCAGTCTGCTTCGGAAAGTACCAGAGACCGAGTGGCTTAAACATCAGACAGTGATTTCCTCACAGTTTTGGATGCTAGAAGGCCAAGATCAAGGTGTCGGAAGGATTGGTTTCTTTTGAGGCCTCTCTCCTTGGCTTATAGGTGGCCATCTTCTCCCTGTATCTTCACATGGTCTTTCCTCTGTGTCTGTGTCCTAATCTCCTCTTCTAATAAGGACACCAACCATATTGGATCAGGGCCCACCCTAATGACTAAATTTTACCTTAATTATCCTCCTTAAAGGCGTTCTCTACAAATACAGTAACATTTTGAAGTCCTGCAGGTTAGGATTTCAACCTATGAATTTTGGGGAGACACAATTCAGCCCATAACACTCTCTGATACAAAGACTACAGCTTGAGCAAGGTGGGGGCTGGATGGAGGTGAGAGGGGATCAGTGGGCTGGTGAGGGGTACGAGTCAGAGAATGAAGTAAAGGAAGGGAGCACTTGTTGAATGCTTACTGTATGCCGGGGATTGTGCTAATTTTTAAAAAATGTTTATTTCATTTAAACCTTACAACAATCTGGGAGCTAGGTATTAGTATCATAATTTTAAAAGGTGGGAAGATAGTCTCACAGAGGTAAAACAATTTTTTAAACATCATTCAAGTCATAACATATGGTGCTAAAATCTAAATGTAAGTGTGACTCCAAAACCCTTCCCAGGTTTCCACATGGCCTCCCACTGTCTGTTCCTTCTTTGGTTTCTCTTACATCCTGGCCTGTCTGTGTTTAATATCCATGCCACTACCTGTTACTTTTGATTAGGGATGTTCTAGAGAGCACGGTTTAAAATGTCCTCCTCCACCAACCAACTCAAAATTAACCTGGAAATAGACCATTTTACAAACTTTGGACACAAACAATTCAAAGGTTTCTTCATATTTCAGGGTGGTACTTGGAGCTGAGATTTCTTGAGCTCTCAATTCAAAAACTGAGGAAGGAATAGAGCTCCACGTTCCTGGGACAAGTGTGAGATGGTGATACAGGGAGGAAGACTAGGAGATGGAAAGGGGTTACCTGACCTCCCTCCTCAGCACTGGAGGGAAAGAAAAGGCATTCCTGAAGTTGGTACTGCCCAGACACACTCCTGAGGCACACCCCCCCACTTGCAGAAACTGGCCATGAAGAAAGACAGAACACACGTCTGTCCTGGAACGGTGACTGTAATTCTTAGTTATTGAAACCTTCCTAGTTAGAAGTGTTTCTCTCTCTCTCAACAACATTTCTTCAGCATTGTCCTAAATATCTAAGAAGCTCTGCTGTACAGAAACAGTGTAAAATCTAACTTATCCAACTGAAGGCTGGGAACACACTGAGCGTTTATACTTAATCAATAGAGATAGGTAGGTCTTTCAATTCATCCGCTTTGAAAGGGGAATGAAGACCTTGTCTCCCTGATAAACTCACTGCCACTTTCCCCTTGGCAAAGGGAAAGACAATTCCTGAATCACTGACTGTACCCAGCAGTGCAGTTAAATAAGGAAATCTGATCTCAGGGCTGGTCCTCGCTCTTAGTGTCCTCATTTCAGAGCTTACTCATGGAATCCTATAATCCCTTCGCCTCAAATTAAACTAGAACAGATTCCCAGCGCCAGCAAGTTGTGCAGATTTCAGTGCAGGTGAGTTTGCTTATCCTGTGAGATAGAGATGTGTGGGTCCTCCCTCTTTCACACATGGCTACAACTCTAATCAAGTTTCCACAATGCTTGGATCTTATCACCTCCAACCCCAGGGCTTTCCAATTCCAGGGGCTCGTCTTTGGTTTGGCCTAAGAGGCAAGACTGCTCTGAACCATGCAAGCTGTGGTGGATTCCACACCCTCAGTGAAGGTCTACCTGGCCCTCGCAGAACGGTTGTCTACTGTCAGGGGAGGGTCAAATAGGGATGTGAGGTCCTGAAAGCATTCCCCTCATTAGGCAGAATCAAAATTTTAGAATTGGAAGGGCCTTAATGATTATCTTGCCCAATGCATCTTTCTTGTATTTGTTTATTGGTAGCGAGGAAAAATCCCACTTGTATTTTGGTTATTTCAGCATTTCAAAAATAGGTAAGATCAGATGGAAACAAATTTTGTAGTGTATTTTCTAATCATCATCAGATCAATCTCTTATTTCTGGAGTACTCAGACATATCACAGAGGGCAATACTGAGAGTACTTTCACTACTGAATATTAGCTGTCCAATTTATTAAATAGGAAAACGAATGCTTCTTGTTTGCTTCTCCAAAGAAACAGATGATCTCCTAATACTACCTCCCAGGGTAAGCAGTGACTGTGTTTCCCTGAAAATAAGACCTAACTGGAAACTAAGCCCTAGCATGATTTTTCAGCATGACATCCCCTGAACATAAGCCCTGATGCGTCTTTTGGAGCAAAACTCAATATGAGACCCAGTCTTACTTTTGGGGAAACACGGTACATGTTGAGTACTTTATGGCCAGAGTACCTATCTATATACAGCACATTTAACACATTAAAAATTAAACCAATATTTTTAGGTTCATGTAAATCATTTGACACTTATGTAGTACTCTGGAGAAACTACTGTATAAAGCTGTAATTCCCACCTTTGTGTTTATGATGCTCATCAAAATAGAAGTTACAGTGTCACACGTGAAGAGATGAATGAAAAGGTTTAAAACGTTATCACCAGCAATAATGAGTGCAGTATAGCACTGGGGTGCGATATCCATTAACACACGGACGGGTTTCGCGCCATTCACTGGCTCACCCTTCAGTAGTGGGTCACGGAGAAGCACTGTTTTCTTTTTGTAACCTCACGGTCATATATTCCTGGTGTAACCACCTCCCCCGCACAGTCTTTCTTTGATCTCACCTTGAATTACAGTGTGTTTTTTCCTTCTTCCTTGCCACAAATCATCCCCTTGCCCTGTACTGCATTTACCTACGGCATTAGCACAGACTACTTGACAGTAATTGTGTGTACATTCAGTTGCAGCCAAAGCAAATTCGATATCATCATAAACTGGTAGCCCACACCGCAGATGAAAGATTTTCACTCCCACTGCTGTAAGACACAGTATGTTGCAATAGTGCAACATTATACAAACACCACCTCATTATATACTACATGTAGTCATTAATGTAAGTGAAAAGTGTAAAATAACTTGCGTACACAATTGAATAAGACAGTCATCAATATGTATTTGGACTGAGTCTCTTCCTCTGCTCCAAGAGAGAGCTGCATCTCATGTTTCCTGTCTGGGTCTCTCCCCCAATTAAATGCACTGATCTTGGCTTTCTGTTCCTGAAACCATTTTCACTTACCCTAGATCTGCAGGCAGATACAAATACCTTGAGATTCATTCATGAATTTTCAGTCCTTGTGCTGTGGAGAAGGATCTAGTCCCTGGTTAATACCATAGCTTACTAATACATCCACAGCAACAGGGATTTTCTCTCACTTCTCCCACCAGCTCGCGTTTACCCAGTGTGGGTACCACATACACATGGTGCTCTTTAAAAAGATGAACTGTCTACCAGTTAGCTTTAGTGCTCTTGTTACTCAAAAACGTGTTGCATTTTGGGCTACGTACAGCCAGCCAGTGGCTCTCTACTTTTCTGCCAGACCTGAGGGCGAGCATTCTCAGGAGCCACACATTCCCTGGGAAGGCAGGCTGCTGCATGTGCAAAGTGGGATTATCCTCAATTCCCTGACCACCAACTTTCCTGCTGCTCCCTGAAAGGGCAGGTAGTTAAAAACTGCTGCAGTGACATTGACATGGACTTCGTAGAACCCTCGGGAGACCTTCAAATTTGGATATGTTTCCAAGGGCGTATAGAGGCCTCCTTGGAATCACACTTCAACCAAAATCACCTCCTCCAAGAAAACTAGTATGCCAGCCAGATCTCCAAAAATTAAATTGAATTACCATATAATCCAACTATTCCACTTCTGGTTATATACCCAAAAGAATTAAAAACGGACTTGAACAGGTATTTGCACGCCAATGTTCATAGCAGCATTATTTACAACAGCCAAAAGGTGGACACAACCCAAACATTCATCAACCAATGAACAGATAAACAGAGTGTGGTATATACATACCATGGGATACTACTGATCCTTAAAGAGGAATGAAATTCTGTCGGATGCTACAAGACGAATGGACCTCAGGAAACCATGTTTAAGTAAAATAAAGAGACACAAAAGGACAAACATATGATTCAACTTATGTGAAGTACCTAGAATAGTCAAATTCTCAGAGGCAGAAAGAAGGGTGGTTTCCAGGGGTTGAGGGAAGGAAAGGGTGGAGAATTATCACTTGATGGATACAGAGTTTCAGTCCGGGAAGTTGAAAAAGTTCTGGGTATGGGTAGTGGTGATAGTTGTACAACAATGTGAATGCACTTAATGCCACTGAACTGTACACTTAAAATGGTAAATGGTAAGTTTTTATGGTATGTATACTTTACCACAGTAAACCACAAAATAAAAAAATCACCTGCTCCAGAGTCTATTCTCAAACCACAAATTAAGGTAATATTTCACGTTAGCTAAAGTTTTCTTTCTCACCTCTGGTTATTTCTACAATGAAGGGTTTTGCTCTTTAGCCTTTTCAAGATAGTAACCTCCAGAAGGGGTAAATGGAGAGAAGCAAAGCTTTGTTGAGATGTAGCTAGGCATTTCAACTGTAGACTTCTAGCTAGGCATTTACACTGAAGTGGCTCATTCTTGAGTGTTCCCAGATTCCCAGAATGTCTGAGGTTCAAATTCTGCCTTCTTTGACCTTTTTCAGTCAATAGGAAATAGATGAAACTGTCAGTATAAAATCCAAGGACCTCAGGGGCGTTGGATATCCTTGGATATTCATACAGGTATCTGTTTCAGATCCACAGCCTGAACATAATTTGACCCAAGTTAAATTATGTTCAACATACTGTATTTAAGAGGGCTGGGGCAAGCAAGGGGCAGTTGAAACATTTTAGAAAGTCTTTCTTTTTAAAATCTATACTTTAGGGTAAAAATTTCAGCACCTTAAATGGAGATTTTAGTTACCTGAAAACTACTGGAACGGAGTACAGTATCTGGTCAAGTCTGAGTGCTTCCTAAAAATGCATTTCACTTACTTTTTTTGTTTTTTTTACTGATTATTTTATATTAGGGCAAATATTTAACATATCTAAATTATTCTTTTAAACTTTCCAGTGGTTTCCACAATCAATTTTGTCACCTAAATCCTTATTACAGATGATTGCATTTCAATGTCCAGAAAGGAAAAAGGCATTTGATTGCTGTATTTCTGTATTAGTTTGCTCAGGCTGATGTAACAATATACTACAGACTGGGTGGCTTAAACAACAGAAATATATTTCCTCTCTGTTCTGGAAGCCAGAAATCCAAGATCAGTATGTTAGCGGGTTGGTTTCCTTGGAGGCCTCTCTCCTTGGCTTGTAAAGGGCCATCTTCTCCCTGTGTCTTTACACTGTCTTCTCTCTGTACATGTCTGTATCTAAATTTCCTCTAATCATGAGGGATTCGGGTCCATCCTAATGACCTAATTTTAACTTAATTACCTTATAAAAGGGTCTATTTCCAAATATAGTCACATTCTGAGGTGCTGGTGGTTAGGGCTTCAACATGTGAATGGGTGGAGCACCATTCAGCCCCAAATAATCTGAAATCATAAGAATATTACAAACTTGTTTATGAACATCTGAACGACCAAATAATAGAAAGCTAAAATAAATAACTGATTCCTCCCTCCTCCTTGATACCCTTTCCTCCCCAGGCTTCAGGACCATACTGTCTTAGTTTCCCTCTACTCCACTAGTCGCCTCTTCTCAGGCTTCTTTGCCGGTTCCTACTCATCTCCTGAACTCTCAACGTGGATCATATTTGCCCCTGTCTGTGCTCAATTTACATTCACTCCCTTGGTGGAATGAGTGTATCCAGTGTTAACTCTTTAAAGCCATTTATATGCTGAAGACTCCAAAGTTTATTCCTCCAGTTCAGACTCTTACCCAAATGCCAAACTCATAAATGAAATTGCTAACTCAGCATCTCTAGTTCAGTGTCAACATACCTATCACTGATCTAAGGTCACCACGCGCCCCCTCCAGCTAGGTTCTTCTGACGACCTCTGCATCTCAGCTGATCTCTCATCCATCAATGTTTGGTCAGGCCAAAACATTGGCATTATTTTGACTCCTTCCTTTCACAACTCACATATGTCTCTCAGGAAATTCTGTTCTCTTTACTTTAAAAATACATCCAGAATCTGACCACCTCTTACCATTTCAATTATCCCTCCTCCCCCATGGTTTGACACACTACCGGTTCTCACCTGAATAGATGAAGTAGCCTAGATTACACAGCAGCCAGAATGATCTTTTTAAACATAAGTCACAGTATGTCACTACACTACTCAACGCCCTCCAATCGTTCCTCATTTCACTCCAAGTAAAGCCAAAATCTTCACAATGGCCTACATAATCTGTACCTTTTCTGCAATCTCTGACCTTGTCGCCTACTTTCCCTCTCTGTGCTCACTCCAGTCCAGCTAATAATGATCTCTTCCTGTTCTAACTGCCGAAAGACTCCTGCCTCAGGGCTTTTATGCTGACTGTTCTCTATGCCTGAGATGCACTTCTTCCTGATACCAGCATGGATAAATCCTCCGGCATCTTCAGGTCATTGCTTAAATTTCATGATCACTGTGCCCCCCACCCTGACCACCACATTTAAAATTTAAACCTCCTGCTGGCATTTCCAATCCTTCTTGTCTTGCTTTTTGCTTTTTGTCACGAAACATATGACCCTCTGACTAATCATATAAGCTACTTACTCATGTTTCTTATTCATTCTCCCTGCCCCTAACTAAAATGTAAACTCCAACAGTAATTAATATTTTTGAATGAATGCATACATTAAAGGAGTATTCAATAAATTATAAATGGTTGAAAGGCATTCAATTCTTAGATTTTGAAATTATTTGTAAAATGCAAGTTTATGGGGACCTATCATGAATCACTACTCTCTACTCCCCTCCAACTGACATATTGCCCCGAGTTCTGTATATCTTAGTTTTTAGTATGCCCTAGTTCTAGAAAGTTCTAGAATATGCTGCATTTCATTCAAAATATGCTATGTTTAAAACCTTGATTAAGTCAAACTGACCTCTTCCCTTCATCTGACCTCCCGAGATAATCACTAGTCACAGTTAAGTAGATAAAGCCCTTCCTGACTTTCTTCCTAAAACATGTCCCATGTTGTTGCCCACCTAGTAAGAAACTTGATCACAAATTAGTCCCTGCAATTTCAGTTTGAGGCTCATAATTGAAATCTTTAACTTTCTCATAAACGGTATCAGGCGCGTCTCATTGGAGCTCAACAAGAGCAGCTTTGGAGCAGGCTACTTTTCCCACTGAAGTACTCCCACTGTGAACTAGACATGCATCACACAGACTAGGTCGCAGGTCACACCATCTCTGACATCTCTACAAATGTGGTGAAGAGACACACTTTGGATTCACCTACCTCTTCAAGATGACCCTGGGGTCCCTCAAGGATCAGGGACACAATCCCATCTGAGTTTTAAACACCTCATTCTAAACATAGCCTTCAAATATGGTTAAAACTCACTTTTTACATAATACAATAAACACAGAAATAGAAATCTTATCTATCTGTGTGTGTGTGCGTGTGCGTGTCTGTGTAAATAGATTAGCATGACAAAGCATTCTGGGTTGCCAAATTTCACTGAATTATAATCAAATCTATAAAGTTCTTGGAAATACATGAACTGCTTTTCATAAGGATTTTTTTTCTATGATGAGATGATTGTGAAGATAAACAAACTACCTTGAAACTATTGTGTCCTTTGGGTATTTGGTTTTAAAAAAAACATAGAGAAAAAGGTTTTTTGCTTGGTGTTGATTTTGTTGCACTCCTCTGGACCATCTGCTCATGGTGGCAATGCTTGTGAATAAATACAATGAGGTCACATTAATTTTCGTATAGCAGGAATGCTTAATTTACACTGCACATGAGTTGAAATTTCAGGATACCAGGGAGAAATAATGGAGAAGAAACAAAATTCAGTCATCTATAAACAGTCTCCTTCATGTGCATTTTTAAAATGTAGTCAACAACACACCTAAAATGATCTTCCATCGAGTATGCATTTGAGAGTGAACAGAAGTGCTAGCAGCTATATTTTTGTTCCAAAGTACCTCCCAAATAAAAAAATGGATTTCAGGCACTAATATTTATGATTGAATCTCAAAGGCACCGTTAGATTAAAAAGTCAAATTAGGAAAAATGCTACACAAATGTTTCAAAGTGTGATATAATTTTGATTGAAAGGAACCATTTCAAGCATTCATAGCCTGTTACTTTATTTGTACCATATGCTTCTTAAGAAATCAGGTCACTACATCCTCCCGGCTGTCCTCACCCCACCCCTGCCCTGTTAATTCCACCCCTTTCCACTTTTAGCATTTGACTGAGATAACAATTACGATATTATAATAAAATTACTATTAAAAGAATTAGAAAAAAATTTCAACAATTTTCTAATGGACTATTATGGAAATTAATTCTATCATGTTATACTTTTATTATTCTTTGTGGTATATCTAAATGCCCATATAAAATAATAGGATTCCACATAATATTAAAACTGTATTTCTAAATGATCTTTGGAAAACTGGTTTCCCAACAAAGACATTAAGGGTCCCTACCAGGGGTGTCCAAACTGCGGCCCGCGGGCCAACTGCGGCCCACGATCCATTGTTAATTGGCCCGCAGCAAATTCCAAAAATATATTTAGTTTACTTAAATAAACCAGGTGAGGCAATACGTACTTCACCTCGAGTGAGTGGCCCGGCTGTTTGTGTATTTTACCGCATATGGCCCTTGGTGACAAACGTTGAAAAAAGTTTGGACACCCCTGGTCTATACTATGTTGTAATCTATCATTTTGCAAAAGATAGTATTTCTACAGTCATCACAAACAGTGCTGGAGTCTCGGGGGACCCATGAACTCATCACTTCCTAGAGAAAAAAAGGCTAAGAGATGTGATGGAACCATCAAAATACATGAAATCAGCAGTATAAATTATAAAATATAAGTCATGGTCCCATTTTCCTAAGAAAAACCACAAGTTTTCTGTCCAGATGAAACATAACAACAAACGAAATAAAAAAAATCTGTGAGGATCTTTTCGTCGAGAACTCATCCATAGTAATCTCTGGAATATATTTGTATTTTTTTTTCCTTTGGTCTTCCTCTCACTGCTTTCTACCATGGAAGCCGAAGAGACTGAATACCTGATTTTGTTGAACCCTGTTGCCTGGGAGGTGGGCACAACCCCAGCTCAGGTAGCTGATGCACCTGCACCTGGAACCATCTTTACAAAGCCATAGGGAGCAGTGGTGGCTTCACAGCTCAGTGATGGCTGGTCACCAGAGCAGCAGCTCCTTCAAATGACTATTTCTTCTGTATAATGTCAGCTTCGCTTCGTCCACCTTCTCTTGGCTTCTGCCCATTTTCTAAGCTAGGTTCTCCAGTCTTCCTGTGGATACAATGGGTTGTATCAGGAAGTTCTCTGCACTCTGCTCAGTTTGACCCACCAAGTCACAGGCCCTGAGCAGGGAACAGAGTAAAAGTTGCCCCAGCATCAGGTAAGAAGTGAAACAGTGGAAACAGCCACCTAGTTCGTAGCAAGGGCAATAACTGCCGGTTATAACCTTACTCTGTGCTATTTACATGGGGTAAGGTTTACAATATGATTAGAAATTCATGACTACTGCAGTGCTCACCATCAGCTCTTTCAGCTTTATTGATTATTTGTTTACATTGGTCCAGCAACCAATTCACAGGCTCCTAGGCGTGGGTGTTTTGTTTTCCATTTCTGCTTTCCTCCTACTGGGCCGTGGGAGTGGCATTCTGACGGGTAACAACCTCTGTCCTCATACTCCACCTGGACAGGAGACTTCAGGGTTTGTTATTTTAACCTAGAGGCAATTTTTTCTTGGCCATTATGGAAAGATCTCCATTCAGTTCTCCTGTAAATTATCTCTGTGGGTGAAAGTGCCTGGCATATAACAAGGGTCCAATAAATGCTTTTAAATGAACCCTACTCAAGCCCTTCTGAAGCTAACCTCTCTAACCTTGCGGCAACGTACCTTCTCTAGAGACAATCTGTTATCTTGATGTAAGAAACCATCGCTTCATCTTCCGTTGAATTAATGGAAATACTTGAGCAAGTATTTCATTTAATGGCACAATGACATCTCAGTAAGCATTTGAAAACAAACGTTTTTACAACAAGCCTTAGTTTAAATCGAGTTTTGACTGCTGGATCCTATTTTGTCATCTATTTACATTATACAATGGAATATTTTCATATTAAAAATGGGTTGAATAATACTTACTAGAAAACCAAAGAGATCAATTCATTCAACATGTACTAAGCACCTCTACCTACTAAGTACCATAATAATAGTTTTATATGTTATCTCTAATAGGATGTAATAGCAAACAGTAATGCTGCATTATCCAATGTGTCAAACGAAAAATAATTTTCTGACACCCTAAATTGGACCAAGAAAGCCTTAAGCGGTCTTCTACTGTCCCATGGACCATTTATATTAAAGTCAAATGGCAGTATAGATCAAGAATTTGGAACGTATCGTAGTTTACACATTTGAATTTTCGATTTGAAGATATGTTCACATTTAAAACTAATTTAATATAGATAGCAATTTATATTCCTAATATCATCTGCCTGTTTTTTCTTTAAGAGGCTTTAATGTCCTGCATCAGTTTTCAAATAATAGTTTACCAAGACCAAGAGCACAGTGCTTTCTCTGTTTGGTTCAAATTCATTTCGTGATGGAAGGCAACTGAGAGTGCCATTCAGTCTCCATCCTTGAGCTTGGATGGCCTTGAATTAATGGTAGATTAGATCATCGCTTAACAGTATCCAAGTATGAGGTTGCATATATTTTATCCTTAAGGATGTCTATTTGTTTTAAAAGAAGGAAAACATGATTGTGTATCTCCCAAATCGATCCCCAAGTATGTAGACTAGTTCTTTTAATTCTTGAACATCTTCAATAATCACTGTGGAATATAGGATGCTGCAATCATTTCTGAAAGATGTTTATTAATAAGGACTGCAAAACTGTGAGTAAAACCACAATATTCTAATGAGCTTCTACAGCAATCTATTGCTCAAGGGCCAAGTCTGTCCTGACAATTATTTTTGTAAGTAAAGTTTTATTTGAACACAACCACAAACATTTGTTAAAGTATGCCTAAGGCTGCTTTTCTTAACTTAATAGCACAGTTAAGTAGTCACGTGACCCTTAATGAAGGGGATACATTCTGAGAAATGCACTGTTAGGTGACTTTGTCATTGTGCAAACATGGTAAGAGTGTACCTACACACACCTAGATGCTGTAGCCTACACTCACCTAGGCTATATGGTCTAGACTACTGCTCCTAGGCTACAAGCCTGTACAGCAGGTTACTGTGCAAAACGCATGAGGCTATATCAAGCAGAAGAGAAAATATGCATTGTTAAGCAAGGGTATGTGGAGGTTTCTTGCACTACTCTTGAAACTTTTTGGTAAATTTGAAACTATAACAAAATACAAAGACATAAAAATAGTTAAAACAAGTTTTAGTGTTAGCATTTAAAAGAGAAAAAGTCAGTTACCTTCTTCAACACGCAAAGTTAATGCATTAACTGCCATAATGGATTTGTAAAACATATAAACAGGTCTAGTACGTCCATTGACCCAAGCATGCCTGAGGCTGCGGGCTACCTTTACGCCCTCTGATTCTACAGCCTAAAGTACCAGCTTACAAATTTTACCCTTTGAATGTGTTACTTTATGGAAAACAAGCTAAATAATAATTAAAGGAATCAAAAGATAGATAAAACACAAATGAAGCTGGGGTTGAGAGAGCAGTAGTAGGGAGAGGGAAGGAAGGAGGTGAGGAAATAATATGAATAAAACAGCCTGGTTAATCAACAAACCAGGCAAATGTGTTCTGAATGACAAGTGTTAGCAATCCTATTTTAGCTTCTCTTTGGTAGAATAGAAAGGAAACCTACCTCAAATACTTCTCTCTCTCTCTCTCTCTCTCTCCCCTCCCTCTCTCTCCTTCTCCCTCTCTCTCTCTTCCTCTCTCTCTCTCTCTCTCTCTCTCTCTCTCTCTCTCTCTCTGTGTGTATATATATATATATCCCACAATTTTTATATACACATATTCCAAGAAGAGAGATGAGTTTATTTTTATAAAATACAAATACTAAGCAAACATTATGCTAACTGAAAAAGTGCCTAGAGAGCCACACACATCCACTTTGTTAAATATAGAAACTAACTGTAATGAGAATCATTATCTCCGGTTTCCAAGGATACCAGGATAAGCACTACTCCTAAATTGCAGTTCATTCAGCGAAGGGCACTGAGTAATTTATATTCAGGGTCATCCCCAGCTGACAGCAGATGTAGAAGGAGGACCAGGGTAAATCACCCTGATTGTTCTACTGTTTGTTACCTAGTTCAGTTCCCAGCCCCCGACCCCCACTCTCCAGTCTCAACCCTAGTTGATGTTTTATAGGTGAAGTATGGAAAATCTGATTATAAACAGCAACTTCCAGAGAAAAAGAATCTACAAAGGGCAGGGCAGTCTAGATGTGATTCATCCTGGGGGTTGGCGGTGGGTGGGTAGGGAAGGTTGGCATTCCCATTTGCTTTGTTTGTGAAAAGGAGAGGAGGCTGGTTTTGTGTGTCTGTCACACTCGTCGCCATCTTCCCCAGTGCCTATAAAGGAATTATACAGTTATCTACTTCCTTCCCAACCTAGGCTTTTAGGGCTTACCATTCTTAAACTGCCATAGTCTCTAGAATCAAATTCATTTTCAACTCGTTCTGTCTTCTAGACTCTTGGATCTAGACCTTGCATACAATTACTTACTGTTTGTTTCTATAGCGATAAAAATATAAAAACTACTTTCTGACAACCTCAGAGATATTGCTCTGAATCATTTATTGGTTTATTCAAGACTATTGATTGATCGCTTGCAACGTGACAGGCATGGTAATAGACTAGGTAGGCAGTGATGAAAAGTGATACGAGACTTCACTTTTCACTTCAGTAGGTAAGGTATCAGTAACAGGCAATGTCACTTAGGTGATTTAAAAAGAGGCATTCTTCCTCTGAGTCAATTTTTCACTCACTGAAACAGTAATGCGGATTTCATAAATAGTTTAGATTTATCAAACTTACAGAAAGTATATATAAAAATATGATCCAGATACAGCAGCAATTTTCCAGTTGGCTCCTCTCCCATCACCTGTCTATTCAATCCAGTAAGACCTCCCATGTAGAACCTTAGCCAGGGGAAGGGGTAACTGTAAGGGAGGAAAAGGTCTCCCTGCTTTCACATGCTTCCTCCTGATGGACCTGAGACAGTGTATCAGGCTAAGCTTCTTAGCTTAATGTGATCAAGGCCTGCTGGTGCTCCCCTCTTTTGTACCAGTTACATTAATTGAAACTGTTCACTGCTTTTAGGAAGGAATGAAATACCACAAATGTTTCTAATTGTTATGTTACACATACAGTATACCTCAGCAAGGCAAACTAGTTTAACAGTTAATACAAAAATTATGTTTCAGAAAACTTTCTTCCTATACATTTTAGATGACTGTAATCATCACATATTTAGATGCACTGTCTTGATTTCAGTGCAGCCTAATCCTATTTAAAACAAAGATTCACTGTTTTTTTTGTACTGAAACATTGTTTCTAAATTCAGTAAAGGATAATGTCAGCTTTAAAAACTACATGAAATGGGAAGTTACTCTCAATTGTTAAAAGTTATGCCAGTAATTATTTTCATGTATTATTCTGACACCTATTATTTCTCACAAGGGGCAACTTTTTGAGCTGAGATGGCGTTACACAAGATTCTGCCTGAATCTTGGAACTTTGAAAAGACTTAAGTTGAGAAGGTTCAACAAAACAGGCCAATAATATTTAACCTTTCCCCTGTCCCACCTAAGACTAGCTACTTAGTGCTCCATACGGCAAAACCATAGACATTGCCTTAGTTGGAACACCAAAGACAACAGTATTCACAAGTCACTGGCAGGTACCTTTTCTGACAACACAGATCAGCTTCCACAAAACTACTGAAGGTAGAAACAAACCTGCTTACATTAAGGGACATAACTGTATTCCTGAATTGTGCATAATCAACTTTTTTTTTTTTTTAAATTTTCATCATTGACAGTACCTTCATCAGGAGCTTACCCAACAATATCTGGATCTAAATTTGGACTTGAGCCATTTGGCTTTCTGGATGAAAAAACCTCAGAGGGCCACCTTTTCTTTTTCTTCGTCTGCTATTTTTCTAAAATCTAAACTGTGCAATATGTCTTCCAAAATACTTTCTAGTAGCTCACCCCCTCTTCACCTCCTTTTAACTAGAAAGTGTCCAATTGGCAATCCTTAAACCATAAAGGCAGCAGAAACTGCCCTTGAGTGCTGTAGCAAATTTTTAAAAAGTGGATTAAGGACAACCAGAGAGGGATAGGTCTGACCTCGGAGGCCGAGGACACCATCCCCCGCGCGGGTCTGGCCGCTCGGATCCTGGGCCCAGCTTGGAACCCTTCAGCCCCGGGGGACTCTGCTAGCGGCGGGGACCTCAGTTCTCCCGGGGACCGTCCTGCCCAGGTAGGGGGTGTGGCTGCGGTGGCAGTGGTTAGCGGAAGGCGGAGGGGGCATCTGGGCTGCGTGTGCGTTGGGGTGGAGGTGACACCGTAACCCGAGAGTTGTGAGGGGAAGGCGAGGGGAGCGCGAGTGGAAGGAGGCTGCCCCGAGGCTTCCGGCCGCGGTGCCAGCGGAGATGCGGCTGGTTGGCAGCGCCCAGGCGCAAGGGGGTCCCTGGGGTGGGAAGCGGACGCGCGGCTGTGGGCGCCCGGGGTCCCCGCGTGGGGGACAGTCGGGGTGGGCTGCGCAGGGGGCGAGGGCGGGCGGGGAGGCTGCTGGCAGGTGGGTGCCCGCGCTCCCGGGGCGCCGGGTGGGCCCAGGTGCGGGCGGGCGCGGGGCACACTCACCGATGCACAGCTGGATGGCGTAGGCGTAGTAGGACCAACCGAGCAGGAGACTGATGAACACCACCGGGATCCAGTACAGCACCCGTCGGCACCGCCGCCTGACGCTGCCCGGGCCCGAGGGCGCCATCTTCCAGCCGCATCCACCTGCCCAGCTCCGCCGCCGCCGCCGCCCGCGGGACTGGCTCCGGGGTGGGCTGGCCGCGCCCGGCGTCCCCGGCGGGACAGGCCCGGGGGCGGCGGCCGGCTGCGCTGCGGCCACTGCCGCCGCCGTGGCGCTAAGTCCCCATCCCGCAGCCCCAAGGCAGCGCCGCGGACTCCCGACTCCTCAGCCCGGCGGAGGCTGTGGCTGCCAGAGGAGGGACGGGAAGGGGGAGGAGGAGGACGGCGTGGAGGCGGCGGGAGCCGGCGCCCCGCCCCCCCGCCCCCCCCCCGTCCCCCCCCCGCCTCCCCCGGCGCGGCCGCCGCGCGCTCGGCGGCTCCCCGGGCTCTCGGGGCGATCTGGTTCCCGACCCCGCGCCCCTGGCCGCCGGGCAGCTCAGGGGCCCCGGGTGGGAGTGCAGGCACCCACCTTGGCCCTTCGCCTTCCGGTTGGGCCCTGGATTCGGGGTGAACCGGAGGAGGCGGTGTCGCGGGGCAGGTCCGCGGCGCCGCTCGGGATCGGGTTGGGGGCGAGGGCGACCCCTCCGCGGCGCCCGCAGCTCAGGGAGCCTGAGCGGACACACTTTGAGCAGAGAGGCCCTCGGGGCAGAGGAGTTGACAGAGTAGACCCCGGAGATTGCCGCACGCGGACGGGACCCCTCACCTGCCCGGGACCCCTCACCTGCCCGAGGCAAGTAGGGAGCAAGTCGCACACCCGGGTAAATGCGCCACCGGAAAGTCTCTAGGCGCCGATTTTCCTGCCTCTTGCTTGGAAAAGCCTCGCTTCCACTTGTGGCTCCTGGTACACAGGCGGAGGGCGGCAAGCGCCAGGCTGCCTTTCCGCCCTGCAAGAACTGTGGGCTTAGGGCGGGGAAGCTTCTTCCCTTCCCGGCTTTGGGGAGGAAGCTGGAATGCGCCCCTAAGGGGAATGCGGAGCGATCTTCTGGCGTGGGAGTGGGGAAGACGCACTTTTGGTTGTGAACCCAGAGACCACCGGAGTTAGAAACACAAATTATCTGCTCAGAGAATTTGAACGGTGTTTCCTAATTGTGAGAGTTATCATTCCCACAGCCCCCTCCAAAGAGGAGCGGTCCCTTCCGTGTCTTTTTTTAGCCCATTTTGCATGAGTGTTTTCTTGTGTGGTGGCAGTGCTAAACTTAGTGCAGAGCTGGATCTGAAGGGGTTGCTGAAAATCCTGGAAGGCATCCTAAAGGTAGTTACACCAAAGGCCTGGTTTTATGATGGATGAAATGGAAAAAATACAAATGCTTCTGAGATTCCCCTCCCCCCATCTGATTATGAACACACCTGATTCTGCACGGAAACACCTCAGTAAAGGTAGTGTATCTGAATTATATACATAATTACTATGTATAATGGGCACGATTTTACTTAACATTAATGGATACGTATATATTTACACCACACAGCCACCATATTGAATGACAATATTCATGTGAAAAATGAAAAGATAAAGTAGAAGTTCAAAAAAAGCACTGATTTGCATAAATTTAGTCAAATCTAAGCTCTTATGTATTTGCGATTATTTTTCTGTGGCTGGATTAAACAACAAGCTAATCTTCTCTCCTAAATAGTTACTATGTCACACACACATCCCAAATCTCTTTGCACTTACATTTAAAAATGCATAGAAAATGCCAGTCAAGTTTCTGTGGACTTTAAATAATTGAAATGAGGAAAGTTCTGCCCCATTGAATCACTTTATTTTGGTAGTACATTTTGTCCTCTATTGGATACACTGTCGGGTAGATTAGTATAAACAGATAACTTCCCTGGAAATCTTAATTTTTCCCATGGATGTCAACCTTTTGCTCCCAATCAGTAGAGACTAAAACAAGAAATAAAAGTCCCTACCAAGACTGAAATACCCTCACAGAGATGAGCAAATATGTAATTGAAGGTCACTCAAGACACTAAGGAATGAAAAGGGATCCAATTTCCTTCAATGAAAGAAAGTACAAATTGTGCTTCTTTAGATAGTAGATAGTACAATGCACTCTGCTGCTTTTCTTCTAACAGTCTTACAGAGTCTTGAGGTGAAAAATGTAATAGAATTCTACATAGTTTCCACATCTTTTATCCTTTTGGAAGAATATGCAGGTATGCCATCTTTGCAGGAGGCTACATTTTTATTGTTTATCTAAAATGTTATTTAATTGTTCACATTTATAATACATCTTTGTGAAATAATTGCAATCTATTCTTGACCATTTTAAGAGTAATACTGTTACTGAGTTCTCCAAGGGTATCATTCTTATCTTTACAAAAAAGTCAAGCTCAGGAAGAAGCTTCTCTCTCAAAAGCCACGCGATGATAAGGTTTATCTCTGCGGTCACTAATTAGACAGGCATAAACACATGTATACACATATGTGAGCTCTTTGGTAAGTAGCCAATCTCTAGATAGTAGGCTTTGATGAGAGTGGAAAGATAACTTTAATTTTTAGAAATAGAGAGCCTTTGATTTTTCCTCCCATGATTTAGGGCTGTATCAACAGGGAAACAATTTGAAGGTCATAGACAGTTAAGAAAAAACTTCACTAGAGACTTACCGTGTTTCCCTGAAAATAAGACCTAGCCGGACCATCAGCTGTAATGCGTTTTTTGGAGCAAAAATTAACATAAGACCCGGTCTTATTTTACTATTATATAAGACCCGGTCTTATTTTATTATTATATAAGACCCGGTCTTATAGTAAAATAAGACCGGGTCTTATATTAATTTTTGCTCCAAAAGACGCATTAGAGCTGATGGTCTGCCTAGATCTTATTTTCGGGGAAACATGGTACGCTTTAGAGAAAAGTACAGATGATTCAACTCACCAATTTTAGATATTCAATAATTACAACAAATTGTTAATTTCATGCAATAATTTTGCAGATAAAACTGCTACAGTCATTTATGAAAAAGAGAGTCAGCCACAGCAAGGGAGGGAGAGAGCAACACTAAGGAGAAAAAGAGGAAGGGGATGGCCAGGCAGGGGGGAGGGCAAGGGGAGCATCCTAGAAGAGGAGAAAGGCCCCCTTACCTGACCCATCCAACCCCTAAAAACCATAATTCCATCCTTGCAGGCCTCCGCTTAGATGTTCCACCTACTCATTAATTTATCAAATTAATTTCAAAACCCGTTATCAGATCCCGCTCCCATGAAGGAAACTCAGTCTCTCAATCTTGTTCTTCTCCCTCTAGCCAAAATCAATTTTGAACCAGTACCCCAGATTCTTCAGTCCCCAAACTTCAAGTCTATCTTGCCATCATGGTTAATATTGCAAATTTCCCTTCTACTTCCATATCCAGATTAAAATTTTCACTTACTCCCTTCCATTGTATGAATCAAGAAGAGCACACCTACCAGGCCCACTGACCCACCTTGTCACTGGGGAGCAGGGTCCTCTCTTCCTGCTGCCTATTCCAACCTCATCTCATCTTTTCAGTCAAATCACCTACCAGAAACCTTATTAGGTCACTTGCCTGGTATTTATTCCTTCCTTTTGAAAGTGTTGTCAGAGGGAAACATTGTCTCTTTGAATATAACGTCAATTTTAGTATCTCAGATATGTGATAAATTGTGTTGATTTTGCTGTCAGGGTGTGGTACTTGACAAATGCTGCCTTCTCAATTTTATAAAAACTGAAAGGAATGAAGCTGAGGTCTAGGTCTGCTCTTTTACTTACAAATCTCTCATCCTTATCAGAGTGGGCTGTGAAAATAGTGATAGATCCTCTTTTATTGTTTACTTAAACTAAGCTTATTACTCTGTTTTTTTTTGGGGGGGGGCAGAATCCCTTTGGAAATCAGTCCAGTGTTAATTGCACTTTTATAATAGTGACCAAGATGTTCTCTATAGGAGAATAATAGCATACTTAAACCACATGTTGTTTATGGACACATGTAAAATAAAATTAGTCTTAGAAAGGGAAAGTGGTTTAGGGAATGTGCTAAGATACTCTTTGGCTCTCAGAGATTTATAGTTTGCAATTAACCTAGGACGGATGGAATATAATGCAGTATAATTTCAAAGGCCTAAGCAATGTATGGTTAATTGGGTCAAAACATTGGGAAACTTGCTAAAGTGGGAAAAACTGGCAAATCTTGTCATTCAGGCACTCTAGGATCTCTATGACAGCATTCATGTATCTTGTCACTAGATGGCAGGCGCACACCAAACAGCACAGCTCTCCTGACATCTTTTCATAGAGATTTCAATAGCATCACCATCAGTTTTACCACACCAATTATAAATCATGAATTATAACTTCATGGAAAATTATATATACTTATAACTAAAAATAATTGTACAATTTTATGTTATAATTCAGTGGCTAATGATTAATTAATAAAAACCATATTCAGAAAATTGAAAAGAATTAAGCGACCATTTTTCTAATGTAGCAAATCACTCTGATTCTGCTTCCACTTCTTTACACTAAGGTTAATCTTTTTAGAAATAAAAGTGGAACTTTTTCATTTAAATGAATGCTTTGCCCTATACCAACCCCCTCCTTTGCCCCCAAATGAAGCGAAGGCCGTGCCTATGAACCCACAAGGTAAGCAGATACCGTGTTTACCCAAAAATATGACCGGGTCTTATATTAACTTATGCTCCAAAAGACACATTAAGGCTTATGTTCAGGGGATGTCCTCCTGAAAAATCATGCTAGGGCTTACTTTACGGTTAGGTCTTATTTTCAAGGAAACACGGTAGTTCTTCTCCATGGACTGGCAGGATCTTTACAGGGTGACACAATTGCACATGTTACATTAGAGATTATTAGAAGTGGCTGGTGTGGAATTGAGGAGTCAATGGCCAGCAGAGAGTGGCCAAGGGCACTAGAATCCTGAATGTGGTGGCAAGTGTCCAGTGGTGTCAAGGCCAGCCATGGCATCGTGGGCAGACGGTCCTGATGCAAGATCTTGGCCGTGGATCAGATTCATCTGTGCCAGCTCTAGCTTGACTCTCCAGATTTCCTACTGATTCTGTGGGGGTCTCTATACCTCCAAAAAATTTTTTGGTGTGTAAATCAACTAGGATTGATTCTGTTTGCCACCAAGAACGTTGACTAGAACGTAGCTTTAATTTCATTCTCCATTTCTTAAATAGTCAGTTTCAGCTCATGGAGACTGAGGCATCATGAGAAATAGGACACAGGAATTAGTGATGGAAGATCCTCCTTGTTGCCCTTCAGGTCACATTCTCTAGACATGTACTGTCCAATAAGTCGCTGCTAGCCACATGAGGCTATTCAAATTTAATTACAATTTATTGCAAAAAAAAATTACATTAAATAATTCGGTTTCCTTAGTTGCGATAGCCACATTTCAAGTGCTCAGAGCCACATGTGGCTAGTGGTGACTGTACTGAACAGTGAAGACTTAGAACATTTCTATCATCACAGAAAGTTCCGCTGGACAGAACTGACTAGATGTTTTATCTCATCTGAATATTCTTTAGATTTATAAACGCGAGAAATAAAAAGTACTCTTTCTGATTGTATCTGTACTGTTTTGCAGAAACAAAAAAATGAGAGGTAATAGAAAATTGAAGACACCTTTAGGTTCACAGTAGTAGAAGCTTTCTTCCTTTGAAGACAGGAGTCTAAAGAGGAAGGAGCCCGTTGGGTGAAAATAGAGGAATACGAGGTAACACTATAGATTCTTCAACCTGAGGCTGGTGTACAAATGATTGTTTTCAAAGGGTATGCAGGGAGAAACCAAGCAGCATGCTGTACTCAAATTCGTATACAGAAAGCTACATCTTGGATTTAGCTTTCCAACCACCGTGCTTAGAGATAGAGCCTTATTCCTGGATAACTTTAGTCTTCATCCAGTGGCCATCAGAACTCTTCCTGTTCTGTTGCTTCATCAGATACTCACTGGGGCACCCAAGCACTAATTGGTTATATTCAGCTCTGTCTCTCTCTAGCTGTAGGCTAGATTAGTCATGCTGGGATTTCTGTATGGCATATGCGGGAGGAGATGGAATTAATGTGTCTTGACCAATGGTCTGTATAAACCCACATTGGCTCTGGCTCAAGACACTTGCTTCTCCTGAAAAAAACTATACAAAAATTTAATGCTTAATAGTCATAAGTAGTTCCAAGTGTTGTCAAAAAATTTAAATGTAACTTGGAGATCAAGCTCACGCTGCAATTTATAATTGTGAAAGGGAAAAAGTCTAACTAAAGTTTTCTCAGGCCTTCAAAAAGAGCAGGCCAAAAATGAAACAAATAAATATTTAATGATGACATTTAACAGAAAAGGCATATTGGCTTCAGATTTATAGTAGAAAAATTTTTGATCATCAGGGATTCTTCCATCAGCTAGAATTTATCGAGTGTGAATTATGTCATATATCTCAGAGTCTTTGAGTCTATAATTATTTTCAAGTGATACTTACTTGTGAATTTCTTTTTTTCTTTTTTAACTTTTCTCCATTTACTTATATTTAAGTCTCTTTGATGCTATTAAATGCTATGTTGGTAGTGGAATATCGGTAACCTTTATATCTGAGACAACATGGGTTTTATTTTTCAAAACTCAATATAGTGCTTGAGGGTTCAGAATCCATATGAATAGAGGTACCACCTTCAAGGCAACCACTGTTAGACCAAAGAATAGTACAGAAGCTTCCATCTTAAATAAACAATGGAATGTGGGATTATTTTTCCATAATATTCACTCATATAGAAAAAGAGTACATTTATGTCAAACTAGATAGTGAAACATTCTCATTTAAAAGAACATTAAATTTATCCCGGGGACACTGAAGAGAAGATGAAATTGAATCACATTTGCATTGCAAGAGCATGGTCATATATAGGGTTAGATTTTTAGAAATAACTGAAGTACCAGTGTTAAAGTTTGGTCTTCCTCAGAGGGTTGCAACTGAAAAACTTGGGTGTGGATTTCAGTTCTGCCACTTTCTAGCTCTTTGATCTTAAGCAAGTTACTTAAATTTTCTGGCATTTCTTGAGGATATTTCTTGTTTCCTCAACAGATAAGCTGGGAAAGCAACATATGAAAGTCCTTTAATATATCCATTCATCCATACATTCAACACATTTTAATGACTTCCTGTGTTTGAGGTATTATGATGGATGATACATAGTAAGCAAAAAACCAAACCAAACAGGAGGAGCATGCCTTAGTGAAGTTGACTGTATAGTTAAAAAAAAAAAAAAGTCCACTTTTACATCTTTTATTTGAATTGGGATAAGTTTATTAGGAGGTTCACTGGTGTGGTAGTCATCAAAAATATCCTCCTGGTTTGTGTACTGTCTATACTTACATAAAACCTGGTACGAGACATGTACATCCAGATGCAGTATTCAGCTTGAATTGCCATGATCTGAAGTGCAGGCAGCCTGTGTTTGAAAGCTATGTCCATAACTAGTGTGATATCTGGACATGTTTGTATGAACAATTCAATGCTGAAATGTGTATTCCTCATACATTGCTGATGCCATTTTTTAGTATAAAAGGTATAAATTGTTTGCAAGAGCCTTGAATCTCCTCACCAAAGCAGAGCATCCCCACAACATTTGAAATAATCCACTCTGTTGAAAATTTCCATTTGTTTTTCCAGATCCATTCTTTACCCTTCTTTGTTATAGGAGGCTCACCTTTTAAGATCTACATCAAAGGACTGCCTTACACTCTGGATTCTGGTTGGTTCAATTAATGGAAGGAGAGCAGGTGACCTAGAGGACCAGAGAATAACCAGGGGGAGTTTGTTTCACCTCCCCCAGACTCATCAGTGACGATCACATCTTCTCTGAGCTACAGCTACTCTCTCCCTTTGCCTCTTTAAGGGTGGAGCTTGGAGAGCACCTAATTCTCGAGGCTGCTCAACCATACCCTGTTGGTTTCCTTTAATTAAATTCTTCTCAATTACCACTTCTGGGTGTGTCATCTCTTCCCTACCTTCTCCATCACTAATGTAACCCCTAACAAATCTGAGTACAGTCTATTTTTTGCTACATAGCATAGAAGAAAAAAAACCCACAAATGCCTACTGAATCTTTATTTAGAAAGTCAGTATTATCTTCAATTATCTCTTTTAAAATAAAAAATCATAACATAATTATACATTACAGAACAATTCATAACAGAAATTTTAGAAGCAGCTACATAACAGAAATTTTGGAAACAGAGAAAAATAAAAACCTATGATTTCACCAATTAACACAACCATTGTTTTAGTATGTTCCCATCTGGTCTTTTTGTGCATATTTTTTCAACATATAATTTTGTGTTCTCTCATAAATATTTCATCACAATTTTTTTTCATGTTACTATACTGGCTTCAGAATAATTTTAAATATTGCACAATATTCTATTCTGTAGAAGTACTGGAATTCATTAAACTATTATTCTACTGCTAGGTATTTTGGTGTGTTTTTTAATTTTTCACTAGTATAACATATTTACCTCAGATTTTGTTTTCCTTGGATAAAGTCCCAGAGATGAAATTAAATCAAAGAGTCAAAATTTGAAAAAGTTATGCAGCCGTAGTGAGTTTCAATATGTCCACAAATTCTTTGATATGATTTCTTTCAAGAAGTGGAGGCTAATTCTCCTTTCGTTGAGTGAGGACTGGACTAAATGACTTACTGCTAATAAATAGAACAAAATAGAACTGATGGTGGATGACTTAGCTAAGCTGCTCCTGATTCCTGACTCTCAGAAACTATGTGAGATAATAAATGTTTTCTTAGGCCACTGCATTTTGGTCTAATTTGGTATGCAATAGATAAATGATACAGCAGCAAAGGAAATACTGTATTGTAGCATTATTCTAAATAATTTTGAATATGAGGGCCTCAGTGAGCACCCCAATTCCCCGGCAATCATGGCAAATTATTGCCACTCAAGGTAAGAGGAAAGAGTCAGTGAGAGACATACATAATATATCTGATGAATGTATGTTAACTACTATCAGCATTTACTATCACAGAAGGCAAAGTCACCTCATTGAGGCTGAAGGATTTTAGCTGTTGGGACGTGGATTTTACTGGGAAACTCTCAAGTATGTGATTAATTGTATTCATTAGTTTTAATATTGGAAGGCAGAGACATAGTTTAGGAAATGTGTTAAGAATAAAGTAAAAACCAGGCAACGACTATGCTTGCTCTTCAGGCTCGATATGCCATACTTTGTTTATTCATTCATGTATTCATACATTCATTTACTAGATACGAGGCACTCTGCTAATGACAGGATGGAGCAATGCTTTTCAATAAGAATAAACCTTTATTCCCACTTCTTCAAGAAAGATAGTACACTTAAGAAATAAAAGAGGTGTTGTGTGGGAATATGAGTGAGTCGGGATCTGAAGCATATAAAAAACATATACCCTGTTTCCCTGAAAATAAGACCTAGCCAATCAATCAGCTCTAATGTGTCTTTTGGAGCAAAAATTAATATAAGACCCGGTATTATACCTGGTATTAATATTATATTTATTATATTATATTATATTATATTATATTATATTATATTATATTATATTATATTATATTATTATGTGTCCCGGTCTTATATTGTATTATATAACACCTGATATTTTATTATATTATATTATACCCAGTCTTATAGTAAAATAAGACCGGGTCTTATATTAATTTTTGTTCCAAAAGACGCATTAGAGCTGATTGTCCGGCTAGGTCTTATTTTGGGGGAAACACGAGATATATATATAAAATGGCCAAAAATGTATACATATTTTAAGAAAGGAAAAAACTGTATTAAAATTGTAATACTTAACATATACCAATAACAAAAGATGAATGAATACAAGTCACGTTTGACTTCTGCAATTACAAGAGGTGCTCAAAGTGGTTACCATCAATGTCCAGACACTTCTGATTATGGCGAACTACTGCTTGAACCACATGTACCAAACTGTCCATTGTATACATTTTTTTGGCACCCCCAGTATATTTCAGGATGACTGGATTTTATTTTAAATTAACTTTGAGCAATAGAAACAATTTTCTGCTACAAAATGAATGTATTTTAGCTTTCAACTTTACTTGATTTTTTTTAACTAAGTGGGAAAATGCTAATTATGTGACTATATAATTAGGAGTCCTTGAAATATCAGCCGAAGGAGCTAAGAGGAAAGTGGGATTTTTTTTTTCTGTAGGCATTCCTCTGTTCATTTTTAAGGAACAGGGAAAACTAGTAGACAGAAATAGTTCTAGATACATGCACTATATATTTCACATGCACAGCATAAAATATTCAATAAAATATTCAGAGTTAAGTAGGTGCCTGAAAACCAAGAGAACTCAGTAGATAAAGATGGTGACAATTAAAATAGGAAATATATACAGAATAGGCTTATAGTATTTGGTAATATTTACCAAAAGAAGTTTTTAAAAATATTTTCTTTTTCCTATTTTCAATCCACTTTAATAATGAGTGCCACTCTATATTTTCCAATAGCCCATGATTTTTTACCTTTGTGTTAATCTTCAAGGTCACGTGTATGAACATGTTTACAAATAAACTGACTCGAAATGAACAGGGATATTATTTTAGGAATAATAATAACTAAAACTTACTAAGTGTTTGCTGAGCTCAGTGCTTTACAGGCAATTTCCCATTGAATTTTCTTAACACTAAGACTCAGCTGTTATCATTATCTCATCTTACGCATGAAAAAGCTGAGGCATGGACAATGTAAGAACCTTGCTTAATTATGAAGGTAGGGAGTGACACAGTGAGGGTTTGAACTCAGGAAGTGTGACTCGAGAGCCTATGCTTAACCATGCTATCTAAATGGATGGGACAAGTGTATTTCACCTGTTATGCGTATTTCCCAATTTGTCCTTTTAAAAATCGTTGTCTTCTTGGATTCTGCTTTTCGTCCTTGCCATTTTCTCAGTTCTATCCAAGGAACATTTAACTTTATAATTATGCACGTCCACACCTGTCTGAAGGATACACTCACTCATTTATGTAGTTGAAAGGTAGAAACCAAATTGATTTTTAAAAATACCATAGGAATCTAATTGAAAATTTTCATGAATTACTTTAATTAGAAATTGTATCAGGATCTCAAGTACAGAGAACCTCAGACAATTGCTTTTTCAAAAGTGCTAGTCAACTATATAGTCATCTTGAACAAAAATGCCTCTAGTAAGATATTGTATGACAGCAACAATCATTAAAGTTTAAGATATGAATACTATTGTAGTAGTTTTTAAAGAATTGTTCCTCATTCTTCTGTGTTTGATGATGATCTGTCTATTTATTACTGCAATATGAGGTGACCAGTATTCTTTCTAGCATTGGGTAAGTTAAAGACAAAATTGGTATCATTACTTGCTAATTCTTGCGTTTTTTCGTTGCAGTTGTTATTCGTCATTTCCTTGCCTAATCTGTCCCAAGACTGGGTTCTCTGTCACCGTCCTTTGCCCAACTTCCTCAGCTGTGCTGTAGCAGTTGAGGGTATGTTCTGTGTGTCCTTTAAATCCCCATTTTCGTCCAAATAGCTTCTCCCTCATGTAAAATAAAAAATGTTATAACATCTTGCTAGTATTCTTCATAAATTTACATTATACTGGAGTTCTGAGGTTAACTTTGTACCTTTTTTAAAGTGAATACATCTGGAATTTTTTAAGTAAAGCTCCTAAACCATACTGATGAAACTTCAGCAGTCAGTTTAGACAGTTCACCATAAATACTCTCCAGACATCATACTTTGGGTGGTATGAGCAGCATTCTTACCATCTTAATATTCTTTTCTCTTGGTTTTCTAATACAAAAACTATTTTCTCCATTGTAATTTTGAGAAAATCCATATCCACTTCCAAATAGCTGGCCTAAATTTCCTTATCCCAGGGAAAGACTGGCGACATAATTTTTGGAACCTGGTGCAAAATGGAAACACAGGGCTCTTTGTTCAAAAAGAGCAGGAAAAAGTGCTAAGATATTAAAATATTAATTTTTTTCTTCTTTCCGTGGTCTCCTTCTCAACTTGCCTTGACGTTTTTTTCTATTTAATGTCATTTTAAATAAAAATTTTAAATTATTAGCATAACTTTTACCATTTGTTATATTGTGCGAACCAGTTTTAAATGCAAATATCAGACCCTTTAACTCCTATGTGGCATCACTAAAAATTACAAAATTCATATGTCATGGGCACAGCTTCTAAGAGTGCTTCCAGTTGGTCAGAAGACTCTACACAAGTCAGAATCCTGAACGTTGGGAGGAGGAAGAGAATTCATCCAGCACAAAGGAAGCCAGGTACATTCCTTTGGCCATGGGGATACTTGCAAGGTGAGTGTGGACCGTCCCAGGTGCCTCGGGACCCCATCCCGTGACAGGATGCATTTGCTCAGGCCAGACAGCTGCCAGGTTGCCTCTTGTGCCAGCTGCTGAAATGATGCGCCATGCTCCAGCTAGGGGAACACCCTGGGGAAGTCATCTCTGCTTTCCACAGGCCTGATACCCCAACTCACAGTGGATGGGCAACTCCTTAGGGTATTGCAACATCTGTGGTAGAAAGCCCTAAGTACTTGGATCAGGAGTGGGTGGAAGGCTCATCTCCACCAAGCTGTGGCCTCTGGCTGGCTGCCAGCTGATGCAGCATAGCATTGCCAGTCTAGGGCAAGATGACCTCCCCTACGCTCTGCCTCAAAACTCTGTGGGTTGTGGGTACTCGGCCCCATTCCTATCAATAACTGCACCCAGGCCCCTGTAAGGGGTTGGTGTGTGGAGGTGGTCGCTGTGCAGGGGTGGGGAAGGTGAGACCGGGCAAGGCAAAAGGTAGCCAAGAACTCGTCCAAGGGAATGGCAAGAACTGCGTGTGAGTAGAGACTCCAAGCCCTCATACAAGCTCCATTGTCCCACTGACTTCATTTACAATACTTCAAAGATAATATTATTAAGAATTTCAAGATGGCGACTGCAGAACACACGTGGGGACCTTCTGTTGTGGGACTTTGTGCAACTGTACTGGTCAGATAACCACGAAGCCAGCCCTTCCCAGTAATGTTTTGAGGGAGTTAGTATTTGACCTTGAAGGGGGTAGGTGTAAACACACAACATGGTTTTAAAATGAGAGAATAACTATTTTTATTGTTCCTTCCCATGATTCATACATAAAAGTTTTAAAATGCTTATTTTCTTTCTTAAAGAAAATATTTTCTTTAATATTGCACTCATGAATACAAAAAAATCCTAAGAGAAATACAACCTTCCCCATTCAACCATATTCAAGTCTCTTGGTTAATAACAATAATGGTACTGTTTGCTGAAATACCCTGTAGGCCAGACATTGTGCTAGGCACTTGATTCATATATAAATGTACTTTATGTGAATCATCTGATCCCTATAACATGGTAAAGATACAATTTTTTAGCCCCAATTTAGAGATAAGGAACCTGAAGTAAAGAAGACAACTTGTCTAAAACTAGGAAATGAAAAGAATGTGCTGCCATGATCAGCCTTTATTATAATAATGTAGAGTCATTTAATATTGGGAAGTCTATAAAAAAGATATATCACATCTGGGGGTCAAATTGGAAAAATGGTATAATCATGTCAGTGGAAGCTGAAAAGGCATTTGAGATGATTCAACACTCATTTCGTTTTCCAGACTTCCAAATGCAGGAAACAAAGGAATCTCTCTTAACAAGATAAAATATTTATCTCAAATCAACAGCAAAATAGTAAGATTAATTTGAAACATTACAGATAATCCTATTACAACAGGAAACCAAAATATTCCTGCTTTTGGTATTAATATTTCACATTGTTCTGGAAGCTATGATTAATGCAATAATACAGGCAATAGAAATAAGAGCAATAATGTAGGAATGGCACGGACACATTTACCATCATTTGCATGTAATATAATTGTCCACCAGAAAACTCAAGAAAATCAATTGAAAAAATATTAGAACAACTAAGAGTTCAGTTAAGTGGCTGAATATACCAACTGCTCTTCTATATACCAATGGTAATCAGATAGAAAATCTAATGGGAAAAATTCTGACTCTTAAAAGCAACGATATGCACGTAGGATCTAGAAAAGGCCTTATGAGAAGTAGTATGACCTCGATGATGACAGCCATAAGTCTTGAGAATAACTGGAATAATTGTTCCTGGATAGGATGAAAATATCACAAAGGTAATAATGATGGTTAATTTTTGTGTTATCTTGACTGGACCATGGAGTACCCAGATATTTGGTCAAGCATTACTCTGGGTGTTTCTGTGAGGGTGTTTTGGATGAGATTAACATTTAAATCAGTAGACTGAGTAAAGCAAATTGCTCTCTCTAATGTGGGTGGGCCTCATCCAATCAGTTGAAGGCCTGAATAGAACAATAAGGCTGATTCTTCCCTAAGTTAAAAAAAAAAAGAAAAAAAGCACACAAAAATAAATGTTCCTCCTGCCTGACTGCCTTTGAACTGAAACATCAGTTCTTCCCGGTGTTGAGCCTGCCAGCCTTCAGACTGGAAGTACACCATTGGTTCTCCTGAGTCTCCAGCTTGCTGACTCCCCCTGCAGATCTTGGGACTTGTCAGCCTCTATAATCTTGTGAGCCAATTAATGATAATCAATCTCTTTCTCTCTATGTATACATCCTATTGATTTTGTTTCTGTGGCTAGCCCTAACATGTGTCACTTCTTTCCAGATTAATTCACACTTTTAAAGTGGTTCTAATAAAAACCCTATTTGGAGGAGCTATGATAAAACAATTCTAGAGTTCATCAGGAAGGATAAATAAGAAGAGTTAAGAAAAAGTCTAAAAACAAGAGGAATCTAAGTGTGACTATTGAGGAGGGAGACAGACTATAATGAAATATGAACACATATTATAAAGCTAAAATAATTAAAACAATGTGGTTACAAGGATAACCAGAAAGTCCAAGGGAAGAGAATAATATCTTAAAAACAGATTAAAGTTTGTAAAATATTTAAAATACAATTTGCATTATATTAGGTAGCAAAAAGGAAGAATTATTCTGTAAATAGTGCTGGATAAATTGGTTAGAAATGTGCAGGGAAATTTAGAATTAGGCCCTCATTTTTCTTTTCTTTTTTTTACCATGTAACAAATGTAACAAAATTAATTCTAGGTGAGTTTTTTTTTTTCATTTAAATGCAAAGAAAACATAAACTATAAAAACATATGATAGACTATCAAATTGAGAGAAGAATTTCTAAGTGTAAAAGCAATGGAGAAAATGGCACATAAAAAATCATTTAAATACATTAAAATTAAAACCGTTGATATATAGATATATACATATCCTATATAACTCAAACAACACATTGAAAGAATATTTGACATTTATATGACAGTCAAATGACCCATATATTTAATATGCAAAGAGACTGGATGAATAGATTTTAAAAAGCTAAAGACCTTATTACATGTGACAAAGGATAGGAACAATCTACAAACGATGCATTGTTGCCCTTACTCTAGAGTAGCTTTATTAAGGCATGTCCTTAATTTAATTCTGGGACTGTTCAGGGAGGCCTTACACTCTGGCTGATCTGAATTCCGAATCTCCCAGCTCTGTGTCACCTCCAGTAGCTGTTTCCTGCCAGGCCTCCTGAAGCCTCACCCTGCTTATGTGCAGTTTAGTATTTAGCCAAAGACTTAAGAGTATTCTTATGCAGATTTCTGGTGCCCCTTTTCTGCATAGCTCCGTCTTCTCTGGTACTCTGTCCACAGATTCCAGCCACCGGAGCTATGCTTAACTCTTCTCTCATTTCTTCCGTCTCATGGAACTTTTTTTTTCCCCCCGTTTGGGCTTCACTTCCCTCTGCTGCAGTTTGCAAAGTGCTGCCAGGCAGAAAGCCAGACTGAATGTAGAGGTCACCACATCAATTTCCTTTCTCTCAAGGATCAAAGCCCTGAAGTGTTTGTTGTATAATGTAGTTGTTTATGATAAAAGGACAAGTCAGTTACTCAGACATGGCTGTGTCCCAAACTCTCCATTGAGGTTTTGATTTTAGCAATTACATTTTTTTTATTTCTAGAAATTCTGTCTGGTAAATGTATCTGTTCAGACTCTGTAATTTTTTTGAAGTTCATTTTTGTAATTTCATAGTTCATTTCATATGCATTCTGTATTCAGTTCCAACATCTTCATTCTTTGGGGTCTCAATTTATTGTCTCTGTTGATTCTCACTCACAGTGGCTGGCCTTAACTGGATTTGGTAGTCTTTATTTAAGAGGTTATGCTTGATTGTTACCTGAGTCTTGTGGGGTGATTTCTTCTGTTTCAGCCAGTCCTGTGTGTGTGTGTGTGTGTGTATGTACACACTTGTCTTAGCACCCTTCGGGATCTCCTTGAAGATTTTAGCTCAGAGGAGAGGGTCTTGGATTCAATGTACTAACATTTCTAACAGTAGAGAACTCTGGCCTCGGCCATCCTGCCCGTCCACACCCTGTAGGCTCCCTGTCCTTCTAATTTCAAGGACCTTTGAACTCTGGTGTTCTGGCCTGAGATCCTCACCTATGTTCCTTGTTATTTCCTGCAAGACCAATTCAGGTTCCAAGCTACCTAGTCTTCACCCCTGGCTACTTGGGGCTCAGCTCTTGGGTATTTTAAACTTGATTTTACCCTTTCTTCTTTCATTTTGATGGGAGAAATCCCTGGAGACTAGAAATGTTCCAATGCATGTTGTATTTGAGGGTCTAGCTGTTGTGGAGAAGTTAACCTCTGAGCTTTCAAAACCTCAAGTATCAAGGAGTGAAAGCACATATATTAATTGTATAATCAGAAAAATAACAAAAAAGGCAACAAATATCTGTATCTGAATTACTGATGCACATATTTATGTGGTCATTAATCACTATGAGAAACTGATTAGTATAATCTATTTAGCATTTTCATGTTGCTTAATTTATTTCTCAAGTCCAAATACTGTACTAGCTAAAGGATACTTTCCATAGACTTAATCTGTATAAATTTTAGAAAAATATTTAAGCTGACAAATGAAGGCTAACAACTGGTTATGCCTTAATAGGCTGAACACCAAGCAAATCCTAGTCTTTTATTTGTTCATTTTGTAATAAGTCTTGACATCATCTTCTCCTCTTTCTTAAATTTGCTTATTTAGCAGGGCACAATGCAGTTTTGATGTGCAATCTGGTTTCAAAAGACTCTTTGAGACAGCTAATCTTCTGTACACTCACTGTAATTAAATATTACAGCACAACGGGTATATAAGATATGCACTTTCTTGAGAACCTCTTAGCACTGAAGAGCAATGACATAAAAAAGTATAGATTTTCAGAGTGTTTTGCAGATTTTTCAGCTTGAACTTTTAACTCTTATAGCACCTAGAGCTTTCAGAAAGCAAAGCATTATATACCATAGACTGGAAATATCTTTATTAATTGTCTTTCATTCTGTCCTAAACTCTCGTTTCACTTCAGTTTAAAACCTGCTAGTAGACTTACCTTCACACTTGCTTCATCCTAGAAAATGCCGTATGCAGCAGGAAATGTTGTACTGCATTAGACTAATAGTCACGTTCAGTTCTTTGTGTCTTAGAGTAAATGCCACCAAAATATAAGAGAGTTTTGTAAGAGAGTATGACTGCTATCTTTGACTGTTAAATCTAGTAAGTGATTTCCACTGATGTTCCTTTATCAATTAATCCCCTTCCCATGATAGTTCCATAAATTCACAATCACCATTACACTTTTATTTTTCTTAAAACCATCGTTATCTGCTTCAAGAAGATGTGACCTAACTCTGGATTTGGTGAGTAAGTCCACCCAACACATGACCTTCAAGATTTAGTCCCACTTTTTCCAGACTGAGATCCTAAGTTTTAAAAACGTGCTTTTCTTAAAAAAGTAAACAAAGACGTGGGATAAACAGTCAAACAGTTCAATAATAGCTCATTAAATATATCAGCTTATAGCCCCCTTCATTAAATATACCTGTGGCCCCATCTTTAAAGGGCATTCTGAACAAAATCGCAGCTAGGCTTTGAATTACCAGGCAGGAGAAATCTGACCAAAGAGAAAAGTCCTATCAATACCGATAGTCAAGATCTCTCCTGTGAAATGGCCCAGCCAGAACAGGAATGAGTGAAACCCATCAGTCAAAAGCTCATTCCAGGCACATGGAGCTTCCACTTTTTTAAAGATATAAACATACAGTGAAAGATTACCAGACAGTTGAGAAAAGCCTCAACTAATGTGAGACACCCAAAATACAAATAGAAGAAAGGAATGAGGCAATGAAGGGAGCAGAAGAAAACTTTAAAGAAACTAAAATTAATAATCAGAGAGAGAATAAAAGCTGCTGAATACATGAAACAAAAACAGGAGACAACAAGAAAATAAAAATCAGAGAAAAATTCAGAAAAAAGAAACGTATGATGGAATAAATAAACTGAAGAGAATGGACAGAAGGTAAGAAAGTCCTCAACAAATTCATCAACATCTTTAAGAAAGGTACAATAAAAAGACAAAGAGATGAACACTAAGAAAGAAGAAAAGGAAAATTCCAGGATGAGTATAGAAGATTCGGTATCTGAATGCAGGTATCCCCACTTCTTGAGTTTGCATTTTGCTACTTCACTTTTACCAAAGACTTCTATTAGTACCATCACGGCTTTTGTCAAGAAAGCAAAAATCCTCTTTGGATTTATTTTGGTAACTGAAAACAGGTATTAATATAGGTCTTTCATAAAAGCGAAGTGATGTAATGTAAACTTTTGGAAAGCAGTGTGGGAAGGGGGGTACTCTTAGCAAAGCGGGAGAATCCTGTAATAGAAATTCGAGAAAAACAGGACTGAGTATACAAGAGGGAAGGAAGTTCTCAAAGAAATAATTACTTTTTTTTTTCTGGAACTAAATGCTGTAAGTTTTTAGATTGAAAGGACTATTGAATGCTTAGCAAAATCAATGAGTAAAAGATCTTTACCAAGTTATATTAATGTGAAATTTTAGAACAGTGGGGACTACAGAAGATTCTACTAAATTCCAGAAGGAGAAAAGAAAAACAGGTCAAGAATCAGACAACCGATTTCCTGAGAACAACATTAAAAGTTGGAAAACAGTGGTGCAATGCTTTCCAAGTTCTGAAGGAAAAGGTATCATTCTAAATTTGTACCCCTGGACAAATTGTTGCCCAAACATGAGGGAGAATAAAGGCATTTTTAGGCATACAAGATGAACATTTATTTACCACGTAGCCTTTCTCAGGAAACATGGAGGATTGTGCTCCACATGAAGAATGGAAAAGATAAGAAAGGGGAAGACCTGGGAGATGGAGAGGGTAAAATACAATCTTTGAGAGATGAAGAAGGGAGATAGATCCTATGACAGTTCTGCATCAGGACTAGGGAAGAAGCACTTTAGATGGGAAAGTAAGATTGAGAGCTCCAGGAGGCATTTCCAAAATTACAATAAAAATCGACATATTAGTTGATGTGTTAGAATGTATTAACAATATATGTTTAGTTCGGGAGATGAGTCTGGGGATGAATTAATGATAGGTAAATGAGTAGTACACAAAAATTAAGCTAACTGAAAGGGAGGAAATTGTTAATCTAGGGAAAGTAAGAGGATGTATAAGGAAGGAAACAATAATGATGTGATAACTGATTTAACAAATTATGTTCTAACTATACTGAAAGGATGGGAAAGTGTGTGTGTGTGTGTGTGTGTGTGTGTGTGTGTGTGTGTGTGTGTCTTGGAGGGGGTTTGTGTAATAGAGTCAAATCCTCATCTTCTATTATAGGAAGTCAACAGGTAATAATCTAAAAATTAAATTACTCAAGAAATATTGGTATAAGCATGTTTTCTTGAAACATGAAAGCAGGTACCAAAAGAAAGTGCTAAGAGATTTGAAAGGGATTGTCTCTGAGGAGCAGAAATGAGGCAAGAGGGATGCTGTATTTTATTTAAACCCTTTAGAGTTCTTTGACTTTTAACAAATTGTACACATAACTTTGATAAAGATATATTAAAATATAATTCTATGCAGTGAAAGTGTGTTTGGAACACAAACAGTAGCGTTTGATACACTCTTCTGTACCCTGCTGTGTTCTCATAAAAATACCTTGTAGATCGTCTCAGATCCTCATGATAAATGGACTTCATTCTTTTTCATAGTTACATACTGTTTCATTGATGACATAAACTTATAAATATATGGATTAGGGTATTACAATCCCAGAGGTAAAATCCTAGGTCAAAACTTTCTGTTTCCCTCCAAACACGTTACACCCAAATTTATAGCCTCCCCAGCAATTGCCTCATACATTTACCAACACCGTATACTACAGAACCATTCTATCTTTTCAATCTGGTATGTGAAAGGACGTACTGACAGTATTATCATTAAGAATTTAACTTACATTTCTTTAAATTTATTTTTTTAAAACTGTCTACTCAATCCCATTTTAAAAATGTCTTTATTCAGATCCTTTCTCCATTCTCTTCTTATTTTCTCTATTCTATTTCTGAAAAAACACTGCCTTCTCTTCCTTTACAATACTGCACAAAATTTATCTTTTTCAGAAAACTTTTATAATAATGGTTTTACTTCCTCTAAGCATCGTATATTTATATGAATACAGTTACAATTATAAACACGAGTATATTCCTTAGGTTAAGATGTGTGCCAAAAATACTGATTGTGATATAAAAAGAGAATTATAAATATATAAAGATGTAAAGAGAATTACATCTTTGCATTGATTTTCATCTTATGATATTTCACAGAATTTAAGATGTGATTGATTGCAAAATGTACCATTATTTCATGAGCTACTAAGAAAGTAAAAATACTGCCAATTAAAAGAAAAAAAACCTAATGCTTTTTTATCACTTAAAATTTTTATCTTATTTTATATTATATAATTCATATTTTCACATTCTTTGGAAGTAAAAGTAGCATGTAAAAATGTTAATTTATTGTATGGCTATAAAAAGTAGGATAATTACTGAATTTTGAAAACTGGTAAATTTCTAGCAGTTGCCATAGTAAGAGGATGCCTACAAAATAGCCAACATTAGTACAAAAGGGGCTGCTGTAGTGTTGGTTTAATTATTTTAAGCCATTTAAGCAATCAGTTCTGTAAAGCAAAACTGATATTCCATTAAGTCACATGTAAACTTTCTGAAAGCTTCCCAGTACCAACGACTATAATTGTACCAAGTATGAATTCCTATTATACACTGAGAGGCTTTATGGCTCTGTGATTTATTTACCTACAAAGGTGCTGATGAGATTAATTTCACTGGCATGTATTGTTATGGCATGTATAAAATCAATGGAGGTTTGGTAACCAAAAAACGAGTCCCAAAGTTTGGAGGTGACGTTTCAGAAAGACATTAGTCCACAGATATACATAAAAGCAAAGTTTCTTGATTCAGAGCAGGTATATTTATTTAAGATAATGTAAGAATGGTAGACAGGTTGCTTTATAATTATATTTTACAAAAAAGAACAATAAACTGGAATTTCGGTTAAACGAATTTCTTAATATGAAATGATTCTGAGAAGTATCACAAAACTTTTATCACGTAGACTCTGCAAAGAGTATGATACTAAAATTTTATGTATAGCTTTATCTTTCTAAAGAATAGCTTGTAGAAGAAAATACAAAGAGAATAATAGCATACATGTATATAGTACGTACATTATTATTTTAATGCATTTAACATTTTTTCAATTGATGTAAACACCAATCCAGTGCATTATTTTTACTTCTCACTTTATAGAGAGAAAGTTCAAGAGTGATAGTGTGTCGGGAATCATTGCAATTTAGTACTCTTTTCCATTTTTATTGACCACAATATTTTATTTATTACCATTTCAATATTATGCGCAGTCTTATAAACAGGTGACTATCCATTTATTCTGATAATAAGGAAAAAAGATTGCGCATGTAGTATTCCTTGAGAGAATAGCAGAATTATAAATAACTTGAATGAGCTAATTCAGTTTTTAATGTACATTTATAGGATTGTTCTAAATGGCAATTTTTCCATGTGTGCAAAATAATATAACTTATAGTCAAAGATAAAAGTACATTTCATTTTTTTCAAGTATTTTAGATAGCAAATAATATTGAGAACATTCAGTGTATGGTAAAATAGACCTGGGGTATGTTAAATGAGTTGGTGGGCATTTTCATTTAGTCAATCAATTGAATCAACCTTGAAAACAGGTGAAATTAAATTAGTATACTATGTGGGATCCCCAAATTATGAATCCTATATTCCTATATCAATGTAATAAATAATAATCAGATAAAGAATGTAAAAACATATAGTCAATGCTAATAAAAACATTTTCTTGGAAATAACATTACTTTTATAAATAGGCTGATGCACAGCCATCAATTTCACATTTAATAACTTACGAAAAACAAAGTCAGTATTTCCTATTTTCATATGCAAAAGCAAGGTAATAGTTGGAGTGTGTGCAATTTACATTAAATACATCTTGGAAAAGAAGATACATGAACATATCTTCCACATACAATACATTAATATGTTAAATTCACTGTTCTACTTTTGTACAGTATCCTTTTATACAGTAACTTTTTAAATTGAACAGACTTAACCATTAAGTACTAGTACATTATTTTCTCCATGTGAAAATCTAATTTTGTTTTTCAATAGAAAGTGTTTTTTTCCCTTTTTTAAGACATAATTATTTTGAAATACTAAATTATATTTAAATTATGATTACCGGCTGTTTGGCATCACTTTTGCATGTGGTCCTTTTGCAAGAAACAAAATATTAACTTCTACCTAATATTTACATCATTCTTATAAAGCATTTTCTATTAATCTGTTAGAGTACTCAGTTTGATGCTACAGACATTTACTAACAATATGAGTAAGGTACAGAGTGGTAAGATATTACTGTGACTAGTGTTATTAACATACACCACTTGCAATCAGGAGCAGCATCATGTTAAAACAAGGACGAGGACGACGACTACTGCTACAACCACCACTATTTTACTATCACTACGGGACCTTTTTTGAGAAAAACAAATCTATATTTTAAATTTCTTTGTTGTATACATAAAAGAATACCAGACATTCTGTTGACTTTGGTAAATGAACACAGACTTTTAAAAACCTTCATGTGATTCAAACAATGTATGTTAATTATGTATTTTTAAAAGTTAAAAGAATAATGTAAACCATCGTGTTGTATAGTAGCTTAATTCTATTTGTTTTTCAAAACAATTTCAATATAATTAAAAACCAGATAAGTAATAGAGATTTATCAACAATTCTAGGGCCCTAAGATAGATAAATCTTAGGGAATATTCATTTTCTTAAAGTAAGTTCACAGTCTAAAACCAAAGAAAATATGTTGTTCTTCATTTTTAAGTGATCTAGATTCCAGAAGCCATACATTAATTCGAAGTTAGGCAAATTTCTAATAAAATTTTTAAAATACTTAAAATACATTCTTATGTAGTCAGTGGAGGTATCTATATACTTCTGAAAGGAATGAAGAAGTGCAGAGTTCAGTAAATCAAGGCAAAAGCTCAAAGTGATAACACATAACTTTTGTAGTTAGTAAGAAGATGCATTTTATCTGTCTTACATTCAAGAATTCAGTTCAAGAAAAAAAATTTAGTGTTTCACCTTCTCCTTCATTTCTACAATTTCTGATCTCAAACCTGCTTCTGTTCTCTGAAATTTTTGCTTCTTGCATTTGTCATGTAGATAATAATCCTTTAAAGTTTGCTTTACAAGTACCTAGTCAAAAAAAATTTATATATAAAAAATATATACACACACACACACACACATACATACATACATACATATATGCAATATTTATTTAGGATGAAATACAGAGGTAATGGCACGTCAAATAATATTATGATAATAATATGAAACAGTAAGGTACATAATAGAAAAACCAACAGAAAATATAAGAATCAAAGACTTAATCATAAAACATTTCCTTTAAAGTTCAGTGTTTTGTTTGGTAACTTGGCTAATCCTTAGTCTTACAAAAGTTTAGAATAAATGTAGTCATTTTTATCTGTGGGTCTATGTACTACTACATAGAATCAAGTGTCAGTGTGACACCACTATATGACGAATTAGTTAGGAACACTACTTATATGGACATATTAAACAGTACGGTCCTACTTTTCAATGCTTAGTTTAAGTTCTTACAGGGTTGTATAAAGTTCTTTAAGAGATTAGGAAGACCTGACTTCTTTTGTTAGCTTAATCACAACTGTTACCACCTTAGATAAATAAATAAGCCTACTTGCTGCTGAACATTTTAGATCGACATTCCCCAAAATGGGTTCTGTAAAACATTCGGCCTCAAAGCTATTTTGGAAAATAATGAATACTACGCTTTTCTTTAAGAGAGACAAATAAATAGTGCCATATTAAGATCTCATAAGTTCTAAGAAACCTAATTTAACCACATTTATTATGATATTTTTCAAACTTATTTGACTAAGCAGTTTTGTTTTTTTGTTTTTAGAATAATATGCATTGATATCCATTGGGACTACTTTGGTAATACTGCTATAGACAGATATAAATGTTTCAAGCTTGAGAAAAACAGCAAGAAATATGTATTTGCAAACATGTATAAATGAATAAAACCTTCAAGTAGAGACTTATCTAATTGGAACCCATAATAAACCATAATTTCATAGTTCCAGTTGACTTTTTTTTAAATGAAAAGAGAAAAAATAAAACCCTCATTTTGGAGATCAGCAACAAGTTTGAGACATTTCTTTGGGTTGATACAAGTTGAATGGATCTCCTGTATCTTCCTCAACTACAGTGAGAGTTAATAAATAATATGGCTTTCCCATTAGACAGAATGAGGCTGGATCCTAGTTTGCGACTTACTAGCAAGCTATCTTGGGCAAATTATTCACTAAGCCTCTCTTTTCCCTGCTGTCAAATGGGATTTCTCTCTGTGAGGATTAAATGAGATACCGCATGTGGAAGAACACCTAATATAGTGCCAGGCACTTCAAATAACTGAAAAAATTAGCTGCTATTATTGTAGCAGATGTTTGGAATCATGATCCTAAAAAATAGTAGCAAATACTCCTTAGACATTAATAATCCTAGATTATAAAAATCCAATCTAGAGTCATTATTTTGTATCTGCTCAAGTACAAAGCTGCAAGTTAAACAAAAAAAAAAATTTTCAATCAAGGCACTCCAAGAGAATTTCAGTCGGATGACTATTTATTCCAGTTCATTTTTATATTACAACTTAATTACAACAAAGTAGTCCTTTGCTATAATGACTAATTCTTAAATTGAATTACTGGTCTAAAATAAAATCATTAAAAGAGTAATTCTTAAATCGAACTAGTGACCTAAAAATTAAAAATTAATTCTATTTCTTAAATGTCATAACAAAAAATAAATAAATTGTGACCCTTCCTTGACTGTTACTGAACAAATTTAGACAGCGAAGCTTACATACTTATCTGCTATGAAGTTCCTTCTTCAGACAGGATTTGAAAGTGGTATACTTCTGAATTGTTTTATAACCCTGTGGAACAGAGGATTAAAAATGCAAATGTAAATAAAATGTTATGGGGCCACAGGTATGCAATAAAGAAAGCAAAAATAGAAACACATAACACCCAAGAGAGAAATACAGTGTCAGAGGTTTATAGCATAGTTTATATTTTAATTTTATCTTGTTACTCTAGAATTTTGAGGAAGAATAAATGATTTTCAATATACGTATGCCCTTTCAGGTATTTGTGCCATCATCCCAAATGTTACCAATTAACCACTAGATGGCAGGTAAGTACACAGTATCTTATTCAGACAGCTTGGCTTTAAAAAAGTCATTACAAAATTCTTTAAAAACATTTTCTAACATGAATCTTGATTCTTTTGTATATGTAACTTTTTCTCTTTTTAAATGTACTATACTTAGGGGTATTCTTACCAAAGAGGGAAGATTGACTACTCCAGCTGTTATTAGCAATTTTTTTTCCTTTTTCCATTTGTGGTACCATCCACAAATGTTAGATGTGTAAACACTTACTGATTCATGTTATATTTCATTCTTTAAAATGTGCTTCTGAGGAAAAAAATCATTGAATTTCTCATAATTACTTTTCAGTGTAAGATGTTAACAGGAAAAACGGTTCAACATACGAAAAGTTTTTTATTTTATTTTCCATACAAAAAGTACTGAATATGCAGTGACTTAAGTGTCTCAAGTTGCCTTGTGGAAATCAGCATCATATAAAATGAGAAACAGTGATAGTTCTTTATATACTAACAAGTTTGGCACTCAGTGTGCAGACTGAATTAATCGAAAATATTTGGCATTTCCCCCCACAAATTGGGACGAAGACATTAAACTAATGGAGTATAAAAATAAGTTATTAAAATTCAAATTGATTTTATATTTTAAAAAAGCCTTATCTTTTATTACCTCAAATTGTTTTTGAAAGTATGTAGGGCCTTATATTTTTTCTTTTCAAATATAACATTTCATGTTTATAGCTGTAAAAATTTATATTATTTCTGAAACTTAGATGGATTTTTTTTCTTTCAGTTTTTGAAAAGGATAACAATAGGCTTGAAATTTATAGGTTTACCCGGAATCCTCTATGGAGTCTGTCTTTCATAATTCCAATAAATTCTTTATAACTTAATTGATCATCTTTGTCAACGTCAAAAATCTTGAAGACTGTGTTCACTAAATGTGGTGACAGTTTGAGGCCAGTAGCTACATAGACGGCACGCTTAAATTCATCTAGATAAATGTTACAGAAAAGGAGTAAACCATTAACATTATTTTTATAATATGTATTCATTACTAGCAAGGTTATAAAAGCTTTTTTCTAAACATGGGTCATTACCTTATGTAACATGACTTTCGATTAATCATGCTATCTTCTAGGGAACAAAATAATTTTGTAGTTTTAATTTAAAGGGCCAAGAATAACTGTATCTTAGTTTAACAATACATTCATATTCACTAAATGTTTAACAAGCACCTACTATCAAAGACAGATACTTTAGAGGTTATTAAGATGAGCAAGTTCTCAAGAAACCTGCAGTTCATATGGGAGATGAGACAACTGCCCAAATAACCCTTACACAGGACCATACAAAAAGTACCAACCAAGAGCTATGAGAATTTGGAAATGAGTGATGACTTCTCTGTAGTACGGACAAGGGAGGGAGAGGAGCAGTGATAGGAAAGGCTGTGACTTTGCATTTGAGCTGAGCTCTGAAGGTAGATGATGTCAGCTTGTAGAGATGAGAGAAATGGCAGATGACATGACATGAATGAACAAAGGCATGGAGGGAACAGGAAAGTATAAGGCACATTTTGAAAACAATGAGCCATCTGGACACATAGGAGCTGGGGCTCTGTACAGGGACTTTGAGGTGAGGAGCGTGTGTATTCTTCAACACGCAATTGGGGAACTGAAGAGTTTTCTGAAGCAGGTGTGTTGTAGATATTTAATCGGTGTTTTAGAAAGACTATCCTGTGAGTTTTCTAGGAAACATCGAAGAGGAAGGTGGGTACTGGCAGGAATACCACTGAGGTGGCTACTGCAATGGTCCTTTTGAGAGGTAATAGTAGTGGCAACAGAAAAGGAAGAGTTATATTCCTAGCATCTCCAAGAGTACACAACTGATTTTTTCAATTTCCCAGTTCCACAAAGTAAAAGAGCAACTGTCCATTCTGAACTAAGTAAACAGAGTAAACAGATATTGAGGGTTTTTTTCTTTTTCTTTTTTGTGGTTGATTAGATTTATCATAGTAGTAAACACTGGTCTGGGAAGGCAGGGTTCCCAAAGGTTCTAGTTTTAAAACACTAAAATGGGTTGAGTTGAGAAGATGGCTTATCTGGACACCTAGACTAGACAGAGGGTGAAATACGACACATTTTTGGGTTTCTCTTCCTCAATGAATGAATGAAGCCAGGAGGAAGTTGATCTCTATGTTTTTGGGAGAGATATAATTACTTAGATGCTGCAGATTGGCATCTCTTAGAATTTGGCAATAAAATAAAGACTGTCCTCTGAGATTATGTTTGGGAAATAACATGTAATAGATTATGACAGACACAGGTCAAATCACCTTAGAGACATGAACAGAAAGTCCTCATATGGCAAGAATACTTAAAAAGGACATGGCCACGAGGGAAGAAGGGATAGCAGTCATAGCCACAGAATCCTAAAAAAAGGACTTGACTTGTTAGTCTACCTACAGGGAAAGAAGGAGCTGGTCCTGAGGTCAACAGCATTCTGAGTTCTGTAACAGTTATACTGTTCTGTAAATTAAGCAAAATCGACACTCAGTTGTATTTATCGTTCCTAAAACTCAGTTAATGAAAGTCTATGGCTAAGAGGTCATTCTGTTGACACAATTCAGGTTGCTGAGCCAGCAGGGATTGTGGGTAAAATCAGTAATATAAATATCATTCTGTGATGATGTTTGAGGCATGACCAGCTGGTTCTTCTATAGGTAGACACACAGCCCTCAATGTTACCAAGAGGTTTCCTCCTCTTTGAACCTTTACAAACATCATTAGCTTTTACCCATAATATGAATGGAGATAATAAGTTTAATACAAAAATTTAGTATATTTCCCTAAACTTCCCTTAGGGAAAGCAGATTTCCCATTGAATTATATAACAAACTTTCAGGCCAGATGATGGCTAATATGCTATATCTAATTAATTTGCTGTCAAAGTCCCTAGAAACAATGTAGAATTATTTTTTGCTTTTAAGTTTTAAACGAGTATTACTTACCTTGCCCTATAGAACGACTCGCAAAGTTATACATATTCAAGGCTATTGCAAAGTCTTCTAGGTTGTTCAAAAACTGGAAAAATGACCTGAATTCATCAAATGTGATGCCCTATATTGGGAGAATATATGTAAATATATTTAGTAATGCCAAACTTATTAAAATAAGTATTTACACTTACTAGAAGTAAATAAATTAAGCATGTGTAATATATCTTGTAAGTAAACCTTTCAATGGTACATTCTGAAACCTTCTTTCTCCAAACGGAGTGTAAAATTCACTCACATTTTTTTCCACTGGGCAGTGTTGCTACCATTACAATGACAGGTGAAAATATTTTTAAAACACTCTCATATCAGCACAAAGTTTTTTAAAAAATGCTAAAATAAAAATGGACAAATAAGCTGCAATTTTATACTCTGTATTTCAGGCTGGAGTTTTTTAAATCTTGAAAGTAAATACAAGGATGAAGAAAAAAAAAAGATGAAAAACAAACAAAAACCCACCTAAAAAAATCATTCTCCTGTACATGTACTCCTTAAGTATAATTAAGCATTAGGTCATTAATGTCTTTATAATGACAACGTTAAATCACAATGTGGAATAAGGCAACACTAATGCATTTTCACTTATTTCTGCCATGATAACGTTGCTAGGACAGCAGGAGGAAGTACAATGACGGGGTGTGTCACTGTATTTCCAACACAGGGTCTGGTATGGAATCACTGGAAAGGACTCTGAAATGTCATTTACATAAACTGCAGTTATGATCACTGCTATTATTTTAGTTAAACAGGAAAGTTATTTAAACCAATAACAATTTAGCTCAGATAATACAAATTTGGATATGAAAAGCTGCATTTAATTACTGAGCTCTCCTCTGCAAAATAAATGTGATTGAAAAAAAAAGCAAACAGAAAAGAGCAGAGGGCCAAGAGCTTATGCTTAACAAGGCCCTAATGTAGTGTTAAAAAGGGAAAGGAAATTAACAAGGCAGCACTGGAAAGACAAGGAGAGAACCAAGAGTCTATTTTCATAAAAGTCAACTATTGATTGATTTATAATCAAAATAATATTAATTATCAATTTATTATCAAAGTAATAATATCCAATTTTGGTATACATTATTTCCACTTCAATTACAACCCTTCTTTCCTTGCAAGGAGAATCCTCACTGTCCTTTCTCGTCACATTTTTCTTTCTCTTTACTTTTATAGCTATTCCAACCCTGGATTCTGCTTTGGGACCCGATCCCACCTGCTATGGTATGTATCCTGGAGAGGACTGTTTGAATTAATTAGGGAGACCAAGCCAGAAGACAAACCTCTTCTGGTTTGTCTTGAGGTGAAGAGCTTGTTGCCAGGGAAACTGGTCACTGCTCTAGTTCTGTACCAGTTTATGCACGACCAGTTGCCACAGCAACAGTCTCTATCTTAGGGTGACAGGTTAATGCTGGTAAAAGTGAAAAACAGGAGGATGAGATATTTTTAAGCAAAGTGTAAACAAAATTGTCATTACTTTTACGGAGCATAAAGTTAAAAAGCAAATCAAAGAATGACAGGATACAATGTTCACCGACTGAACCTTTAGATTTTCAAAGCAGGGTTCTCATGTTTAGAAAGACAAATTAAAAACCATACAATAATTATCTTGTGTAGATTAAACTTTTTTGCGTCTGGAAATATAGAATTATAAGTTGAAAAACAGGACAAGCATATTGATGGAGATAATTTAAAGCAATCCATTCTTAACAGCAGTGAGGAAAAGGGTCTAGGGAAGTAGTGGAGAGAGGGAATATAGACATTTCTTCTTTTCACTCTCACCCCCAGATTCACTTCTGTAATGAACCACTGGGACTTGAATAAAATGTGTCCTAATTGTTAGAAGTGGAATGAAAAGAAGTAGGTTACATTTTAACAAAAATAAAATGATAATAACTGAAAATTTTAAAACATCAAAAATACATACATATTGAGAGTCCAGAAAGAAACCCAAATATCTATGGTCAACTGATATTTAGTAAGGGTGCCAAGATCATTTATTGGAGAAAGAAGAGTTTCTTTAACAAATGGTGCTGAGACAACTGGATATCCACATGTAAAAGAAAGAAGATTGACTCTTATTTCACTCCATATATAAAAATTAACTCAAAATGGCTCAAAGACCTAAGTTTAATAGCTAAAATTAAAAACCTGCATGCATTGAAGGATATTATCAAGAAAGTAAAAAGATAATTGACAGAATGGGATAAAATATTTACAAATTGTATATCTGATAAGAGTCTAGTATCTAGAATATATAAAGAACTTTTACAAATCAATAACAAAAAGACAACCCAATTAAATCATGGAGAAGGACTTGAATAGATATTTCTTCAAAGAAGATATACAAATGGCCAACAAACAAACACAGGAAAAGTATTCAACATTGCTATTCACTGGGGAAACGCAAATCGAAACCACAGTGATACCACTCCACATACACTAGGATGGCAACAATTAAAAAGGCAGACAATAGCAAGTGTTGGTGAGGATGCGGAGAAATTAGAAACAATACATTGTTAATGGGACTGCAAAATGCTGTAGCTACTTTGAAAAAGTTTGGCAGTTCTCCAAAATGTTAAACATTAAGGTAGCCATGTGACCGAGCTATATACTCTGAGGTATATATCTAATTCTTTGGAATTTAAAACGTGTTCACACAAAAAATTGTACACAAATATTATAAAAGCATTATTTAAATAGCCAAAATTGGAAACAACTCAATGTTCACCAACTAACAAATAGATAAAATGTGGTGTATCTATGAGGTGTTATCAAACAATATAGTGAATGTTTAAATTAAAAAACAATTAATATAGTAAAAGACACATTGCCATTAATCCCCCTCAAATTACTCCCTCTCACTTTGAACACACTTATCCCATCATTCTTGCCACTTTCTGAAGCAGTTCTGGAAGTCCTCTTTCATGAGTATCTTGAGTTGTGCTGTCCTGGCTGCCTCGATGTCCTGAATCATTTTGACTTTGGGGAAGAGCCAGAAGTCTCACAGTGCCAGATCTTATGAATAAGGTGGATGAGAACACCCCATAATGTTTTTATTTGACAGAAATTGCCATATACCAGGAGCAATGTGTGACAGGGAGCGTCGTCATGATGGAGGATGATTTACAGCATACTTTAAAACACACCTTCTCTCAACCGTAGCTCACACCCAACTGACTACACCAAACAAGTTGAAACTTGTCACATACTGTTACTAAGGTTTGAAGTGCTGCTTATCATATTGAAGATCCCTGCCTTTCTGTTGGATGGCACTTGGCAGCAGCATTCACAGTATTTTATGGTCATAACGGAAAGTCTCCATGTCACACATCGCTCTGGTATGGCAATTTTTGTCAAATAAAAACATTAAGGTGTGTACTCATCCACCTTATTCACTGGATCTGGCACCGTGCGACTTCTGAATCTTCCCCAAAGTCAAAATGAACATGAAAGGTAAAAGTTTTGAATTGATTCAGGACATCAAAGCAGCCAAGACAGTGCAACTAAAGACACTTGCGAAAGAAGACTTCCAGAACTGCTTTAGAAAGGAGCAAGAATGATGCGATAAGTGTGTTCGAAGTGAGGAGGAGTATTTTGAGGGGGATTAATGACAATGTGTCTTTACTGTAATAATTGTTTTTAAATTTAAACATTCACCATTTTTTGTGATCATATCTCATATATAATGCAGTATTATTGGCAATAAAAAGGAATGAAGTGGTGATATTTGTTACAACATGGATGAACCTTGAAAAAGTTATGTTTAGTTAAAGAAGCCAGACACAAAAAGTTACATATTATATAATTCCACTGATATAAAATGTCCAGAATAGACAAATCCACAGAGATAGAGGCAAACTAGTGGTTGCCAGGGGCTGAAGGGAGGGGAAATAGGGAGTGACTCTCTTTAATGTCTATGAGGTTTCTGTTTGGGATGATGAAAAAGTTCTGGAACTAGCTGTGCTGGTTACACAACACTGTGAAGAGGCTTAATGCCACCAAATTTTACTCTTTAAAATAGTTAAAATGGTAAACTATATGTTATGTGTATTTTACCACAATAAAAAAAATTACATATGCTTATTGAAATATGTCATTGAAGATGTGAACCTGCCTATATAGTTGCACTTGAATTGAACTGTGGCAAGACATAAATGGACAAAACTGAGATAGTTAATAAGACATAATTCAATAAAAAGACAAACCAGAAAATGTTGTGCATATCAACCTGCAACTATAATTACACTGGTTGTACGGGTTGGTAATGTGCTCCCTCTGTAGCCATGACAGTGCTCCCAATGTGTGCACTTGTTTAACTTTGGTTGAAGTACATAAGCCTGAAACAATTAGATTAGGAAGAGAATGTGGGAGTAATGTCATGGACAATGGTGGAGTAGGGTGCTTGAAAATTTAGTCCCTCCAGCAAAACAACTAAAAGCTGGGAAATACTGATAGAATCAACTTTGTGGAACTCTAGAATCTAATCCAAAGTTTACAGCAAGTAGGGACTGATTAATAAAGAGAAGCGTGCCTGAAATTCAGTGAGAGAGTATTGTGGTGTTTTAGTCTACTGAACTACCATTTTTATCTTTCAATGCTGTGGCAGCTTTTATGATGGTAGCTGGTGTTCCTGGTTTGGCTTCTTGGTGAAAGAGGGCTAATATGGGCCTATTCTTAAATGTTGTGGCGTGTGATTTGACTTGTCCAGGGGTTCCCTGAGGGATCAGCACAGAGGATGACTTTTGTTTCATGCCCTTCTCCTTGGACTGGAGTGGCTTTCCTGGTAACGGTGATATCTATCAAAAGATTGAAAGACATACACACTCTGTGCCAGTCTGAGGCAAGGAGTGACAGAAGGGACAAGCAGCAGACAAAATACAAAAGCCTGGCAGAGGCTAACAAGAATGGTTATTGAGAGAATAGGGGCTCAAAGGGTCACTACATATACCTGAGAAATTGGACATGCCCAGGAACTGAGGCATGCTTTGAAAAAACCTGAGAGGACACTAGCTCACCACCTCTGGCAGATCTATAGGCTCTGTGGAAGCAGGAGGTGAAAGCAAATGAAGAGGCTTAGGTAGCTTGGCTTAGTGTTAAAGGAGTGCTCCAGCAAGGAGCTGAGCTGCAAATACTGGGAGAGTACTGTATTTTTTTCTTTCTGGCTCTAGGCATTGAAGGAAATCTCTGTCAGTTATCTGTCTAACCACTAAGATAATGGAACAGAATATTTTGTGACTGTACACAACAAGGAATACAGTCTTTCCCATTTGTATAGTGACTTTTCCTAGCTACTTTGCAAACTAACAACTGTAGGGGAGAATCTGATTTCCAGAGTTACTACACTGTAATATTCAAAATGCTTAGTTTTTAGTAAAAAATTACAATGCTACAAAGAATTAGGAAAATATAGCCCATTCACTGGAAAAAATAAATCAACATAAACCATTCCTGAGGAAGCCTAGACACTGGACTAAAAAGACAAAGACTTTAAATCAACTGTCTTTATATATGCCCAAAGAACTAAAGGAAACCATGGATGAAAAACTAAAGGGAATCAGGAAAACTATGTGTGAATAAACTGAGAATATCAATAAAGAGACAGAAATTGTAAGAGGGAATAAAATACAAATTCTGGACCTGAAAAATATAATAACTGAAATGAAAAAACTAGCTAGAGTTTTCCTGGTTCAACAACAGATTTCAGCAGGTAGAACAAAGAAACAGTGAACTTAAAGATAAGATAATTGAAATTATTCAGTCTGAGGAGAAAGAAGAAAGAATGAAGAAAAGTGAACAGAGCCTAAGGGACCTGGGGACATCATAATGTGTATCAATATATACATTATAGGACTTCCGGAAATAAGAGAGAGAGAGAGAGAGAAATGAAGGAGCAGAGAGAAGTATTTAAAGAAATAATGATTGAACACCAACATCCCAAATTTGATGAGAGACATGAGACTATTCATCCAAGAAGCTCAATGAACTCCAAGTATGATAAACTGAAAAAGACCCACACCAACACGCATTATATTCAAACTGTCAAGAGACAAAGACAAAGATAATCTTGAAAGCAGCGGGAGAAAAGAAACTCTTCACATGAAAGATCCCCATAAAATTAACAGTTGATTTTTCATCAGAAACCATGGAGGCCAGAAATTAGTAGGATACAGTATTTCAAGTGCTGAGAGAAAAAAAATATCTGTCAACCAAGAATTCTATATGTGCAAAACTATCCTTGAAAAAGAAAGAAATTAAGACATTCTCAGATAAACAAAAGTTAAGTGAGTTTATTATTAGCAGATCTGTCCTACAAGAAATGCTAAAGAGAGTCCTTCAGGCTTAAAAGAAAGGAAACTAGACAGTAACTCAAAGCCATATGAAGAAATAAATAATTTTTGTTAAGGTAAAGGTAATTATAATGATACCACTTCACATTCACTATAATAGCTATAAAAAAGGGGTGGTGGTGGAATATATACACTATACATATCTCAGCAATTATACTCTAGGTATATACCCCAAAGGACTGAAAAATGGTACTGAAACAAATACATATACACACATATTCATAGAAGCACAATTCACAATAATCAAAGGGTGGAGAAAAGCTCAGATGTCCATGGCCAGATAAACAGATAAACAAATAGTGGTATATACATACAATGGAATGTTATGCAGCTATAACAAGGCATAATGTACTGATCCATGCTACGATGTAGATGAACCTCAAAAATATTATCAAAGAAGCTAAACATGAAAGGTCATATATTACATGACTATATTTATATAAAATAGCCATAATAGGTAAATCCACCAAGACAGAAAGCAGACTAATGGTTACCAGGGATTGTGAGGGCAGGGAACACTTATTAAGTATAGAGTTTACTTTGGTATAATGAAATGTTTTGGAAATAGGTAGAGATGGTGGTTTCACAACACTGAGTATATACTAAATGCCACAGATTTTTCAGTTTAAAATCGTTAATTTTATGTTACATGCATTTTACCTTAAAAAAATGATTAACTCAAAAAATCCAAATAAATCATTAGAACACATTATCATCCAAGTAAAAACAACCATTTGGAAACATGGTCTTATGAGCACCTCAAGTGTATAAACCATACTTGTTCTCAATTCAAAATTCATGCTCATCTCATAAATTAAGTATGTCACTATTTATACTGTTAAAGTTATATAGGTAACTGATCTAAATGGCAACTGTATATTAACTTTTAGAAATATAAACAACTTTAAAAGGCAGAGAGAAATGTACCATTCTGGAATAAACAGAAAATTCAAAGTGAAATTTACTGGCTGAATGAAGATAAGTCACTTAAATCTTTCTGAACATCAGTTTCCTCAAAGCTTAATAATGATAATTTTATTACTTTCTTGTTAATATTTACATTATGTGGTTACTCTGACAAGCCCTTTCCCTTCCCTTCTACAGTATCTATCTACATTCTCTCCTAGAAAAGTTCACCTGGTCCCATAGCCTTTAAAAAAATTAAATGATTTATTTTATATGGCAATGTATTCTACTCACCTGTTCAAGATTCAAAAGGCGCAAGAGTGGAAAACACAAATCTCCCTCTCTCCCCTCCTTGTTCCTTAGCCATGTAGTTCCCTTCTTTGGAGGAACCAATGTTTTTCTAGTTCTGTGGGTCCTTCCAGAACTAGCATAGGCTATCTTTGTAAATAAGTAGTAGTATACTATATACATAGTTCTAAATTGTGCTCTTTTTTACTTACTATATCTTAGAGGTTGTTGTATATTAGTACCTAAAGAATTTTCTTGGTCTTTTTTTCAGCTTCACCTTTTTCCATTCTATAGATATATTACAATTTATTTAACCAGTGACTTACTGAAAGACATTTAGTAGTTTACAACCTTTTGCTATTGCAAACAGCACTATTGATAACACATCACTTCGTAAATCTGCCATTTCATATAAGTGAATATATTTGTAGGTAAAATTCACAAAAACAGAAAAGCTTTAAGTTCTACATCTTTAAATAATATCTATCAATTCATTCAGTAGGGATTCCAGATACTGTGGATATAGCAGCAAGTAATAAAGATAAAAATACGAGTCTTCCTGGAGCTTTCATTATAGTTGGGGGAGACAGACAAAAAATAATAATAAAAATAAGTATATTCTATTGTTTACCGAGATAAAAAATAAAAATAAGCAAATTATATAGTGTGTTATAAGACGTAATGCTAAGGAAATAAAAATGGATTAAGGGAAGAAGGAATAGGGAATGCCAAGGGACAGGATTATAATTTACATAATAAGCTATTATATCATAGGTTATATATTATGTATATAATGGGTCATTATTTATATATTAGATTGGAAGGGTAGACATCATTGAGAAATTACAAAGTAAGCCATGTGATTATCTAAGAGAAGAGCATTCAGGGCAGAGAAAAGAACATATACTAAACCCCTGAGATTTAAGATTACCTGGTATTGAGAAACAGTAAAATGGCCTGTGTGCCTGGAGCAGAGTGAGCAAAAGGGAGAATGACAGGAAAAGAGGTCAAAGGTAAGGAGTGAACAGCCTCTGTAGGCCACTAGAAATGTTGGCTTTTACTTTGAGAAAAATGAGGAGATACTATGATAAAATCTGAATCATGGTATAAAGCATTTCCTTAAATGTGAAATGGAGAACAGGTTGTAAGAAAGCACAGTTGGAAGCAGAGAGATGATTTGGGAGGCAACTACAATGATCCAGGCAAGAGAGAATGATGACTTGGGTGGTAGCAATGGAGACGGCAAGAAGTGGTCAAATTCTGATAGAGACAGTGTCAAGAAGATTTGCTGATGGAGTGTATGTAGAATGTGAGGGGAAGGAGTCTGAAAATTTTGGTTAGAACAACTAGGAATATAGTTTCCAGTCATCGAAACAGGGAAGATGGTGTGTGGAGCAAGATTTGTTGGGATGATCAGGAGTTTAGTTTTGAAACTATTAAGCCTGAGGTTTCTATTACATACCCAAGTGGAGAGGCTCAGCAGGCTGTATGATGTAAAAGCTTGAAATTCAGGGGAGAAGTTTAAGCTGGAGACACAGCTTAAGCACTAATGATTACCAAAAGTAGTCCTGATTTGCACCCTTGATTGCGACAGTCAAACATCCGACTGCCTGCATAATTTCTTCACTTAGATACCTCACAGGAATCTCAAACTTAAACTTGTCCAAAATAGAAGTATTGATTCTTCCCTAACCCGAAACTTGTAGTCTTCTTAGCTCAGTAAATAGCACCACTCTTTTCACCTTGTGGTTCAGGCCAAAACCTAGGAGTTTTTGATTCCTCATTTTCCTTCATATTGAAGTCTAATCCAGCAACAAGTCCCATCAGCTCTAGTTTTTAAATGATCCAGTATCTGACCATGCATCTCTTTCCTGCTCTCCTATAACATCCAAATTTGTCCTTTTCTTTCAAATTGGGTCTAACTAAAGTCTATTCTGTACCAGCCAAGATGATCTTTTGAAATATGAATCAAATCATATCTGGCACATGAGTCAGATCACATTTGAACGTCACAGTGTACAGAAAACACTTGCTGAATAAATACTTGCTCAATGAACAAACATCACACCTATGCTCTAAAGCAAGGCTGGCAAACTTCGGTTTTTGCTGTCTGTTTGCTTTGCCTAGAATGCTCCTCATCCAGGTCTTTGCACAAGTCCCTCCTCACCGTCTTTCCTCAAAAGCTACTGCTTCAGAAAAGCTTTCCCTGATAGTGCATCTTCTTTCCCACTGCCCACAACTTTTGGTCCTCCTCAGAATATTTATCATTACCTGAAAATATGTCATTTATTTATCTTTTTGCTTACTTGTTTATTGTATCTCTCCACTAAGTAATTCAATGACAGGAATATTACTTATCTTGTCACTTGCTCCACAGTGGCTAGAATAAGGCCTAGTAAATAGTAGATGCTTAATATCTAGTAGACAAATGAGTGGAAATTAAAGTATTTTAGAAATGTAAAATGGAATCTATTGAAAGAGTAACAGTTGTTATTGTTTTGGAGAGAAGGGGATGAGAGGTGAAAGGAAGGGAAAGACATAAGCAGGGTGTGATAACAATATCACTGGCTTAGGGTCTTGGGTTTGAAACCCTGGGCAAGGGTCTAAGTATCTGAGAGCCTCAGCTTCCCCTTTTATAAAAGAAAGATGTCAATATCTGGAAGGTGTTTTAAGGATTGAAGAGACAGTGCAAAAAAAAAACAAAAAAAAAAACCAAAACACAAATCAATGAGAATCAATGCTGGTTCACTTGCTAAATTTTCACATTTTTTTTTATTGTAATAATTTGTAGTGCTTATGTTACTTCTATCAAGTTTTTAAAAGCTGAATTTAACTTAAAAGAAAACTTTCTATTTTGAAATTTTTGATGTGGAAAAAAGTTCCAAAAACAGTACAAAGAGATGCTCTTTACCCTGGAATTAAACTTTTTGAGTTACAGATTTCTATAAATTTCCATATGATGAAAGAATAAAAAAAAAAGATTCTTTAAGGCCCTAAAAATACCCAAGTAGTTTGACATAGTAAAATTATTATAACTAATATAATTTCCACTATTTTCCAATTTATGAATTGAAAAAATCCAGTTTAACATGTAAAACAGACAAAAACAGATTATGTAAACTAATGGCCAAATGCATCAAGTTCTTTTTTCTCATTCCATAGGGGATGTGGAAAATTGTTAGCACTGTCTGTGTATCCATCTTAAACAAAGTCAAACTATTTGCAAGTTTTTCTTGGATAGATTAACTTGATCCTTCTGCAAACACAAATAGAAGGCAATATATCCAAAACATCCCATGCCCGAAGGGGGTACTTTTAACACCAGTTCCATTTGGTTGCAATGATGCATTTAAATACCACTAGATAATGCACAACTGATCAGAATTGCTGACAAAACACTTAACTACTAAACAAACAGACAATCAGTTGTCCCAGGTTCTTAAACTCTCACACCATCCAAACTCAAAAAAAACTTCAACTGCTGATAAGATCACTCACTCATCAATTTGAAGGCCATCTTCAAATGACCTTTTATTAAGTATATTACAGAAATGAATAAAGTATAACTGAAATGATGTCAATATAAACTGCTTTATATCAGGTGATGCTAATATAGTAGTAAAAACACAGAGGTCAACAGAATTCTCTTGGAAAATGATATTCATAATCCAAGTAAAACAATTGCTCACAACCTTAACGTTTTTAGAATATCTCAGAAAAATATGGATATCTACCCAGAATATTAATCAATTTTAAAAATTTTGCCAGGGCACCTAGGATAGCTACATAGGAAAAAAGAATGAAATATATCCAAATATCTCTATTAATCCACAGAGCAAAAGAACTAACAAAACGACAAAATATTTTTTTGACCTACATAACATGTTAACAAAATAAATAATGGAGGATTAGATACCTTTTCTTCGGGTATACTGTAACGCACATTTTCCAAAAATACTGATGTATTTTCCACATTTGTATATCGTAAAAGAATATGAGCAAAATCTTCTTCACTGATAGTATTCATCCCATTCGAGTAGGAAAGGAATTCTATTTCTAGAACTTCTGTTTGGAGGTTATCCATGAATCTATGACAAAAATATATAAAGAATGAATAAGATAAATGAAGAGTGACGGTAACAGATGGTACTTAGCCTCTCAGGGTTTTGGCTTCCTCATCTGTAAAACGGGGATAATAAAAACACCCTAGTGATGAGATTTAAAGAAGTTAATGTGTAGTGTCTAGTGTTTCCTGTAGTAAATAGTATATACATGATTATTATTATTTATTACTTTGGCTTATTGAGGCTAAGAAATTGGTAATATACTTTCTTCTGAATGTATAGGAAATAACAATCCAGCTAGTCAGACATTTTATTTATCATTCAGTAATTTCCTATTACACTTATCAATATAAACACTGGTATACAGAACTGATAAAAATGAGTGTTATACATAGCACCTTCAGTTGAGATAAAAGCAGAAAAAGGTGTGTATCACCGCACTGGATAATTTTAAGGATATTTCTCACTTTAGCATGTTAACATTTTTCAATACAAATAAAAAAGTAAGCTCACCTATAAAAATCTTCAAAGTTGAGCTCAGCTTTTCCTTTTTTCCCAAAAAAGTGAACAAGAAGTGTAGTATCTGTTACTAAACTTGTAAAGTCATCAGCACGCTTAAAAAAAAAAGATCACAATTTAAGTTAGCAAGAAAACAAAATAGGGATACCCAATATCCCTCAAAGAATTTTATCAACACATAAATATCAAGAATGTAATATATTAACATTAGAATGAAAAGCATAAGGCTGTATTAATAAATGCCATTATAGTTAAAATGAAGTTCAAAATTAGAAAATAGAAATATGAATAAAATCTATCTTTATCTTCAAAAAACATTTAAAGATATTTTAGGAAGTTTTCAACCTCAAATTGTGCATTTAGAGTATCTATATTTAAATTATCTACAATAGTTGAACTCCTTTAGTAATCATGTAAATATTTTATTTTTATTTCAGTAATTTACAGTATACATTTTCCTAATCAACCTGAAAATTCCATTTTTTCAGGATGTTCAAAAGAGGTAAATTCTTCAGATGTATTGAACATATGGGGCTGACAAAGGAATGGTCTCAAGCTTTACAAAGTACCTTCTTTTAACCATGATACTTTTCTATTCTATTCCATATTTATGATACTTTAAATAGAAGATATTATATTTTGAAAGAGAAACTACAATGATATTACTTTGTAATTCACATCATCTAAACTTTTTTTCAAGGAAAAGTCTAACATTCTTTTTTGAATGGGTAAGAATTCATTCCAGAGGGTTTTTCCTTCCCCACTCAACTTGATAAACCAAGTTCCAACAAGTGTATTCTTAAAATAGCTTAATTATAGTCCTTTCAAAGTTCAACGACTATGGAAATCTTCCTTTCATGTAGCTTTAGAGATTTTTCCTGTCTTTCCCTCCCTCAATTCCCTTCATTTCCCTAATCTTTCTTTCCATCTTTTTTGAGTTGGCCATTAACTCATACCTATCTTATAAACTCGAGCACAATAACATTCACGTGATTATAATTCTCCCATATACTCCACAGAAAGCATCAGAAACAGAAAGCATATACTTCTCTACAAAGGATCAGTTGTCTTACCCCTCTTTTACACACTAAATTTTGGTAATCCTTTGATTCCTCATAGCCTCTTCCCAGTCTTTCATGAAGATAGCTATTTCATCCTTCCTAACTTTTATAGGATCTTTATGTCATTTTTTCCTAAACCAAATATTATTCTCTTCTAATGACTAATATGGGCTTATAGAGACTACGTCTTTTAATTGGTCTTTTTCCCTCCAACATGTGCTTTTTAAATTCATGACACTTTTTCTAAGGCAAGCTCTCTGCTACATTGACTAACTCATGTCTCTCTTAAGAACTCCAACGTGTAAGGTATCTTGTACTTTAAATATCTAAAACTGTTGAAATTCTTAGTTATCTTTAAATAGTCTATATTTAAGTAATTTAGCTTGGATTTTTCTAATAAACCTTTAGCATACAGCCTCCTTATAACTGGTTTAGAAGATCTCTACTATTTCTCAGTTTAGTTTGCTGACAAGTCCCAAGTATTCTCAGGAGTTGGAATAACCAAGAAGTTCTCTGTAATGTAACCAACTTCTTTGAAGATCTGATTGCTGGTCGGCGTGGGGGGTAATAACAGGGAGGAAGCCAGGTGTCATATTATCTTTTAAATATACCTTCTTGAACGAGCCTATTATGGATGTTGAGGAATATGGTGGTGCTAGCGTTTCATATGACAGTAGACTCATGTAATGTCAAGCCGTGCTCAAAAGGCACCACTACCTTTAGTAGTAGCTTAAGGTTGAGGAGGGAGGCTGCTGTAACAGAATCAGGGGAGGATTTAAAATCAGAAGACCTAAGTTCACTGACTTTTTTGACCTTCAGCTACCTTATCTGTAAAATGGGAATAACCCTATCTATAATAACAATTTTGAGGATAAGATTAGAATATGATGTAAATGAAGTATACAAATGTTCTTATTGGTAGTCATAAGATGCTTTGAAAAAAAGCATAAAACCTTTGGGGAGGGGTAAGATATTTCATTTTAATTACAGACATTCTTTTGTGATTGTATATAATTAAGTCTAATCAGTCTATCATGCATGGAACAGCTTCAATTAGTAGGGAAAGGAAATATTTGAGAAGGCGTGCCTAAATGGGGCATAAGGGTGGACACTCTAGACAATCAGAAGTCAGCATGAAGAACTGGGGTATCCATTTGGAAGCTCGAGGAATGGAATGTGCGGGAGGGACAAAATGGGTGAGAGGAGAGGGATGATGTTTCAGAAAAAGTTGCTTACTTTTTTAAGTAGTAGTGTGGTGAGCAAATAAGATGATGACCTTGATAGTCAGATTTCTGGCTTTGAATTCTAACTTTTTTCCTTATTAGTTAAGCGACTTTGGGGAAGTTAATTTCTCTGAGGATATTATTATCCTCAGGAATAACAACAGTACCTACTCTAAGTGGTTGTTGTAAGCATTAGGTAACACATTTGTAAATCACTTAGCACTATAACTGGCACATTTTAATGCCTAATAAATGTCACCTATTATTAGTTTTGCCGTATCAAAATATATCAGAAAGTTGAAAAAGGACCAGACAAGATAGAAAATAATGGTGAAGCTTATTGAAAAAAAAAAAAGATTTTTAAGTGGTACATTTTTACTTCTGTTTTGTTATTGAAACTACACATATGTTACCTGGATCTGAAAAAAAAAAAGCCTTAAAATGAGAGGTTACAGGACAACAAAATTTAGTGAACTCAGATACCGTAATTATGGCATGTTCTCTCTAATGCTGTGATGTCCTTTACCTCAAGACATACACGGAAATAAGATGCCTTTGTTTTACACAGGTTTTAAATAATGACCTCATTCAGCCAGTTTTTCTCATGCCCACTGAGCAGAGCAGATCTTCATTTAGTCTTTCATCATCAAAATCTTATTAGACTTAGGTTGCACTTATCCAGATAATCCAGACTCACAGAGGCATAAGCAACAGTTTGACATTAGAGAGAAAAAATTAGAAAATGGAAATGGTGAAAACTTCTCCCCCCATTCAGTGAAACACAGTACTGTTGGGAGTCATTGAAAACTATACCACTGTCCGTGGTATCCAAATAGTGTTATATAACTTAACTCACAGTACAATTGAGACAAAAATAGACTTTATCCCTTTGATTCTTACGCTCATTGTTAAAATAAAATGAATTCAGGTATTTTCATAACAAAGCCAGAAAAAGACACAAAAGAACCCCATGGGTCATTTACATGAAAGGCCATTATCTAACTTTGTTTTGATTAGAATTTACTTTAAATGATTTAATCAAAATTGAAATAAACAAATTAGTAAATTTGCACGAACTAAAAAGATGTCCAACTATTAAAATAAAAAGTTTTAAGGATATTATTTCAACATACTTTTATTGATTACTGTGTGGTAATTTTAGGAAGCTCTATTCAAGGGCTGGAGGAAATCTTCAAACTCTTGATTTGTTAGTGAAGGTTCTGAATAATTTATTGAAATTTAATAAGGACAGTAAAGTAGCAAGTAAAAAATTTTTAATTTGATCTATAAAACTCAAAACAGTTTCTATAATCTTATACTCAGACTGTATGCAACAGTTATATGAGAGGTTTATATTGTACTATGAATTTATTATCTATTATTTTAATTAGAAAGTGGTATCAGCTGTGGCATATTCAAATTTTCATTATAACATGGTTTTACCATAACTGAAAAAAAATCTATTGTTAGAAACAGCCTTGGAATAAGAATGAGAGGCTAATCTCAAGTTTACCTACAGTATTTAAACAGAAATGCTTTATCTCAATATTTACATTTTAAATGTATAAGAAACAAAGACATACAAATATATTTCCAAGCTTTCTTTCCTAACCAAGTTGAATCCTGAAATACTGATACTCTATAAACATTTCAGTTTTACACTGGCATCAGTAGTAACCTATAAGGAATTAGAATAAGTTGTAACTTAACTACAGTCAATTTTCCATTATTGAATTAAATTCCATTAATGAATTAATTCATTAATTAATTTAGCAGCTTATGATGATAGTGTGGATTGATTACAGCCAATGGTGTGCTAGTGAACTGGCAATCGGGGGTGGGAGGTGGGAGGGTGGGAGGGAGGGGAATAGCCTGATCTGTAGTGTTTGCCAATTTCTGTGGTATTAACACTCCTATCATAGCCACTTCCAAGGTACCAACGGGATGTTACAGAATGATGAGTTGAGAATAGATGTGCAGAACTAGCTCTGGGAAGCTATAAAAGCCAGCTCCAGCACACCTCCGACAGAGTGATAAACATGTTCAAAAGGTCTTATAATCATATGATATAAACTTTGAGTGTGAGAACTGACTTGTCTTCTGATATTAAACCTCCCAAGATTTAAATTAAATTCAACATCTAATTAGCAGATTGTGTCTTATTGTGAGAATTTCTAGCCGAGTTAAATGAGATTAAAGACAGGTTGGAGGCTAAAAAGTGGATGGGGAGAAACAAGTGACATGACTTAAATTGAAGCTAGGCCACGGTGGCTTACTGTGGAGACCTTAAAGGCCAGTGTCCTCAGTTATGCACTGGCAATTCTAAACAATGTCAAGATGAAATGTTCCTCCCTTCCTTGAAAAGGATACTGCTCCATACCCCACTCTTGGTAAGCGACTCACCATTAATATTAGGAAATGTAATGGTTTAAATCTACCATAACTGTAAAGCATTAGCTACCTTTTACCAAGTTAAAAGTTTCAGCATTTCATGTATCACTGAAAATTGTAAGGTTAAAAAAGTCAGTGAAACTGTATACTAAAACAGTATTTTCAAATTTTCTGAAAGTGATCTTTAAGTAAAAAATAACAATCTTTCCTTTTAATTAACTTGGAAAGGCGTGCTTTCTACAATAAGCAAGTTGATTTTATATAGACTATTATAGGTAACCCTGCAGCCCCTGCCAGCGCAGTTGACACATTCAAATACACCATTTATATATAGAAATTATTACTTTACTGGATTAAAAGGAAAACTATAAAATATATTTTTGGTTTCATCATTATGACTCTCAAATGAAATGAGGACTAGATTAACAATATGGCAAATAGTACAATGACCTGGTTGAGGTTTAATTATACCTCTGCGAGGTCTGAAAAGAGTGCTTGGCTTGTATTACGTCTCAGTGTATCCCAATAGCTTCTGGAGACAAGTTCCTCAGCATCTGTTTTAAGTACCTGTAGAAGTTTTAAGAAGCACAACTGAAATCTAAAGAATAGTCACAAAGAATGATAATTTATACACTTTAAATCTCTTCTAGCCAACCTTGAAAAGAAAACACATTAGCTTACCTTTTTTGTTTTCTGCCGCACACAACAGTATTATATTACATTGCTGGTAAACCCAGGGTATTTTCAAAGGTGTAATGGTATATAACCACTATTTCTAAGTACAATGTGGCTTTGTCAAAGAGAAGCATAGTCTTCACCCCCTCCCCCATGGCATTCTACTGAAACATGCGTAACTTCTAAGAATGTGTGAAATAAAAATTCTATTCACACCTTATGTGAATTCATTTGTAGAAGATTTTGGTGATTTTGTAGCAACCTAAAAAATCCTGCTTAATTTAAAAATGAATTATTGTTGGCTAGCATACATTGTGTTAGTGCATCCAAGAATCAAAATGATTATAGCCACACTAGAGAAAGAAAATTTAAATTAATCCAAAACTTGTCAAAAAGAAACATGCCAGTTTAAGTCACTCAAAACTACTCCTCGGGGATTCAACAGGTGTGTCCATTGTGAATAGATAAGGTATTTCTAATCTATTACCTGACAGCACACTAGTTTTAATCTCAGTATTGGCTAGTCTGAAAAATGTGGTATCAAGATTAAGAAGTGTAGTGTAATCTTGATATGAAAACATAGAACTACAAACTTAAGAGTTTATAGATAGTCTATAAACTTACAAGTTTATAAAGAGTTGGGTCTCTATAAACAAAAATAAGTAAATGCAGTTTCTGTCAGGATTTATCAGGGAAGATTTCATAGGTTCTCGGGCTTGGTGTTCTTATGGTTAACGTGAGAAGAAAACACTGCATAATATACTTAGCAATGAGTGGCTGATGATGAGAGAACTTTTATTTCTGTGTGTGTGTTAATTTTTTAAAAGTCCAATGCCACTAATAAAATTATAATGCATTTGAGAATTATTTTAAAGATTCTTAAATTCATTATTAATTAGAAAATTCTGCCTAATGCCCATATTTTAATAAAATCTTTTTAAAAAGTCAATAATATAGTAATTTAGCAGGAACCACTTGTATGACATAGACATATTTAATATCATAAATGTAAATGTAGCAATATGACAGAGAATCTGCTCATCACTTCCTTTAGTAATTAAGTAAGCTTTGACTAAACAGTTATAAACTAAATAAGTAAAATGAGCTGAGTATAGAATAAAGTTCATTTTCTTTTATACAGGAATGGTAGAACCTCAATAAATGGTAGCTAGATTATAAATACTTACTCTGCAAATATTATGTAAATATTTCGAATGTGGATATATTTTTAAATTATAATTTAGAAAGTTAGTATATGACAAGGAAAGGAATTATCAAACCTATCAAACTAGAAAATAAGGCTTACTATTCTAGTATTAGGAGGGTAACGACAATGATTTGTATGTGAAGCCATGCCTCCTGCCTACTTCCAAACACTGGTCACCATCTCTCTCTAATCTTTCTATTTCTCTCTCTCTCTCTCTCTCTCTCTCTCACACATACACACACACACACACACACACACACATTGATGACATTAGAAAAATATTTACAACATACTAAGGGATAAAATTAGTTTGACAAACTATATTGACATAGATCTCTACAGAAAAAATGTATTTTTTGAACATAGAAAAGAGGTAAGTATGCTCAAACATACTGATTATCTTTGAATGGTGGCATTAGAATGTTTTTTTTCTTCTTTTTACTCACCTATACTTGAAAATATTTTAAGAATGTATATTTATCACGATAATATACAACTTTTTAAATAAAAAAGTCTTATTTAGAACATAACAACTTACTAGTCCCCCCTAAAGAAAGTTATCCCACTCTTTATTTAGCTGCAAAGATGGAATTGTGATAGGATAAATAAATGAATTCCTGCAAGTGGCTATATTTGTTTTTGTTTTATCTTATACAGTCTTTTAAATTACAATTTTTCTGAGAGAAGGACATATCCTCACAGTAACTATGTCATGCCTTGTGTTAAATAAATACGTGATACATAATTAACAGGAAAAAATAGCCAATATATCAGAGATTTTCCTGGCAATGTCGTAGATTCCTATATGAGTAACTGCTAAGGAGCAAATATTTAATTTTTAATAATGACTTGGGATGATGAAATTAAGAGTAAATTTTCATAACATGCAAAGCTAGTAGAAAACTTTAACATCAGAAAAATAGGATATTTAAAATAAACGTAAGGTGGCCATAAAAATCAGAATAGACTGCAATAGCAAGAAATGCAAAGCAAATACAAAAACACAACATATGCATACAGGCTAAGGAAAGACTGATAGGGGAAAATGCCCAAATATAACTGAGCACTGTGATGGTTATGAAACAGGTATTAGAATGTTTTGTATATAAATAGTAAGAAAATTTGCGAAGACTTCTTGAATACTTCTTCGTGTCCTTGACTACCATATGAGCTTTAAGCCTCCTCATCAGAGTATAAATCAGGTGGAGACCTTCATTTAAAGAGGTAAAAGAAGAGATGGTCCAGAAGGACTTTAAAATAGGTGGCACAGGCAAAATGATGTCCCGAATGTACTGTCTCCTATAAGTCTGATATATTTTTAGCTTAAGTTTAGTCTGTTAATCTTAGAACTTCCCTAAACTTTGAAGTTTTGGTCAAGTATTCCCTATTGCACGTTTGGCTGACCCAAAGTAGAATCCTATTCAAGACATTCCATGATACTTACAATAGGAAGGAAGGAAGGAAGGCAGGAAGGGAGGAAGGAAGGGAGGAAGGAAGGAAGGAAGGAAGGGAGTGAGCTATGGTCTGAAAAATTCCTATGCAGATATTCTAACTGCCAAGGTGATGGTATTAGGAGGAGGTGGGGCCTTGGAGAGGTGATTATGTCATGAGTGCAGAGCTTTCAGGAATGGAATTAGTGCTCTTATAAAAGAGGCTCAAGAAAGCTCCCTTGCCCCCTTGTACCATGTGAGGACACAGCAAGAAGATGCCCTCTGTGAGCCAGGAGGTAGGCCCTCATCAGCCACCACACTGAATTTGCTGGCTCCATGATCTTGGACTTCCCAGCTTCCAGCACTGTGAGCAATATTTGTTCTTTCTAAGCTACCCAGCTTATGGTATTTTTGTTACAGCAGCCCAAATGGACAAAGACAGAAGGAAAGAAGGAAGAAAGGATGGAAATAAAAGAAGGGAGAAAGTAAAGATGGAAGGAAGGAAGAAAAAAGGAAGTTAGGAAAAAAGAGGACTGATTTAGAAATGGGAATATATTGCTGTGGTAAACAGAATAATAGCTCCCTAAAGTTGTCCATGTCCAGAAATGCACATGTCCTATACACAGTTAGGGTGTGAGAAATGTTATGCTTAGAGAGAAGGCAAACTATGGAGAAAAACAAAAACAAAAAACAACAGCAGTCCAGAGAATCAGATAGCAAACTGTCGTTACTGTTAGTGATATCTAAAAATACACAGAGAAAAATAAAAACAAAGAAATAAAAGAAAACTCTATCTTTATAATCTGTGACACTATGACAACTGTGGCCTGAAATATTATAATCTGAGAATATAATTTAAAATTTCATGGGACTGCAGTTCCTGCCAGTGTGTTACAGACACACACACACACACACACACACACACACACACACACACATTCCAGGAAAAACACACCCTTAAACCAGTTTTTAAATAATCCACACAGATGCATTGCAACCAATATATGCTCACAATATAAAATTACTAAACACAAAAGAACATAAACAACCATAGGTGAGAAGCAGCAAAAACAACAAACAATAGAACCAGACATGTAGACTTCAGATATTCAAATTATTAGATATGCAATACAAAAATAAGTTTGTTAAGTTTAAAGAATATGAAGCTGTATTTGAAAGAATTTTCAGGAAAAACGGACAACCAATAATTATTAGGCTGATTAGAAAAAAACAAACAAATAAAACTTCTAGAAATAAAAAAAATGGAACCACCAAAATTTCATATCATATTAAATATAGCTAGAGAGAGAGTTAGTGAATCAGACAATATGAATAAATTATACAGAATACAACGTGAAAAGATAAAAGTATGGCAAATTATTAAAGAGAAGTTTAGAGACATAGAAGAGAGCATGAATATTTATGAAAGTAATAATAGAGAAAATGGGAAGAAACAATATTCAGAGGTACTGGCAATAAATATTCAGGAATTAATGAAAGAAAATAATCATATTATTTGAGAAGCTAATAAATTTCATGATAAGAGCAAAAAAAGACATACTACAGTAAAACTGTAGAATACCAAAGGCAAACAGAATCTTAAAAGTAGCAGAAAGATTAGCTACAAAAGAATAATTAGACTCAGCTGACTTTTCAACTTCAGCAATGGAAACCAGAGGACTGGAATGATATAATTTGCTGAGAATAAATGTCAACATACAATAGTATATCTAATAAAACTATCTTTCAAAATAAGGACATATACGCATATATTGAATCACTATGTTGTACACTTGAAACTAGTATATGTCAATTATATCTCAATTCTTAAAAGTAATAAAAATTTAAAAACCCAAATTCATAGAATCATAACAGACTGGTGATTGTCAGAGGCAGGTGGGGGTGGTGCGGTGGTGGGAGTGGGGAAATGGGTAAAGATGGTTAAAAGGTACCAACTTCCAGTTATAAGATAAATAAGTCCTGGGGATGCAATGTACAGCATGGTGACTATTGTTAACGATACTGTGTTGTATATTAGAAGTCGCTAAGAGAGTAGATCTTAAAAGTTCTCATCACAAGAAAAAATATGTGTAACTATGTGAGGTGATGGATGTTAACTAAACTTACTGTGGTGATCATTTTACAATATATACATATATGAAGTTATGTTGTACACCTTAAACTAATACCATGTTATATGTCAATCACAGCTCAATAAAACTGGGGGGAAATAAGGGCAAAATAAAGACATTTCCAAAAAGAGGGTTTTTAAAAAGATTTACCAGCAGACACTCACTTGAGTATATACTTTGTGAGTATAACCTTATGAGATTTAGGAAAGGTTGAGACTAAAGAGGGAATTAGTGAGTAAAGAATGGCAAATATATAAGTAATTCTAAATAAACACTGATGGTATATATTTAAGAAGCCTAATTTGTGGATTAAAAAAAAGAAAAAGATAAACATTGTGCAATTTCAAGTACTCATGCCAGGAAGGGAATGAAAGATATTACGAGTAAAGCACTTTAAGACTCTATTTTTAAGAAAGAGAGTAAAGATATGGCCTAATTTAAGATTTTATTATTTTAAGTATACTTATTAAAATTTCCAAGAATAACTACATAGAGAATAGAAATATAATGAATGTCTTTTAAACTAATATAGAGGAAAATAAAGAGGAAAAATAATCTTCAGTTAATTCAGAAGAAGTAGGAAAGAAGCATATAGAATGGGTAAAATAAATCCAAGTAAATAAGTAATCGCATTCATGTAAATTGACTTAATTTTCCAATTAAAAAGCAATATTATCAACCCAGATAAATAGAAACAAAAACAAATATGCATAATATGCTTATAAAAAAGAGACACCTAAAGATATAAAGAAAAAGAGAGGTTGAAAAATATGTACTAGTCTTCTTTTAACAAAAGACTAGTAAATACCACCAATCTTCTCTTTTGGAATAACTAAAAAAAGCTGGATATAATATAAAACAGATATATCTTCTTAATAGCATCTTCAAGACATTAATTTGTCTTTGATACTGTGTTGCATAACGGAGCAAAAGCAATGGTGGGTAAAACTGCTGGAAGCCTTAGACCAAAGCCATTACGTTCTTTAGTTCCATATAATCATATTAAAAAAAAAAAAAAAGCTTCACTTCTTAAGAATGTACTAGCTGAAGAATAAACTTATAATTTTGTTATACTGACTTTTGAGCACGTATCTTTCTAATATTTGGTGGATGAAACTGGAAGTATGCACAAGGCACTTCTCCTGTCTACTGAAGTAATGTAGTTGTCTTTAAAAAAAAAGCATTTGTGTGATGGTTTGTATTGCAAAGTGAAGTAGCCACTTTTTTCATGAGCAATCATTTTTACTTGAAAGAACAACAAATAGAGAAACCATGGTTGTTCAGATTTTGGTATTTGGCAGACATTATTTTGAAAATGAGCCAAGTGTGCCTGTCACTCCAAGGGAAATGACTGATCGGATGTGTTGCCAAAATAACACACTGCAACAGATTGAATGCAGAAGCATCTATGAGGCACCTGCTGTGCATTATTACCCCAGACATTCAAGAGATTTGCAAAGAATGTAAAATACCACTCTCCTCACTACATTTTTAAGTTACTTTTTATAAAAAAATGTCTGTTAACATGTGAGTTTTTAACTTTAAAAATAAATATAAAAAATAAAAAATATAAAAAATAAATATTTTTTAATTTCTTGGTTTTCTTTTCTAATATGGTAAACATAAATAGGTAAAACCAACATAAGCAAAAGCTCTTTTGGGTCCTCAATAATTTTCAACAATGTAAAGGTGTCTGGAGACCAAAATGTGTGAGATCTGCTGCTTTACAGCAATAAAAGCAAATAAACTAGAATTAGATATAACAATGCAAACGGAATTAATAATCATAATGTTCAGCCAAAGAAGCAAGACACAGACAACCTCATAACATGATCTCATTTATCTGAAGTACCAAAATAAGGAAAAACTATGTTGCTTGTGATTCATAAGTAGGTGGTAAAATTGTAAAGCAAAGAAGTGATTTACATAAAAGTTATGCTTGTAGTTACCATTTAGGAGACAGGGAAGGATTATGATTGGAGAGACATAAGAAGAGGCTTCTTATGGTATGACAATGGTTATTTTTGATATATATGGTGGTTAAACTTTTATTACTTACTTTATTTACATTTTATCTGCAGTAAATTTCTGAACTAAAATATATATTTTAAAAATCAGGGACCACTTCATCATCAGTAGATGGAAAAAACAGAAAATAAAAAAACATAAAATAGAAAAATAACACAAAATTTTAGTAAAAATAAAGGTAATATATTTATTCTAACAACAAAATAAATTTTAAGGCAAGAACATTTCTAGAGATCTAGGGATAATATATAACAGAAGATTCAATGCATTAAAAATATAAGTATATTTTTATATAGCCAATGATGCTTCAAAATATACAAATTAAAAAAATAACAGAATTACAAGTAGAAATTGACAAGTCTATCACTGTAATGTATAATTTAACATACTAATTGACAGATCAAGCAGACAAAAACATTAGTAATGATAGATTTAAAACGTATAATTATCATGTTTGATCTAATATATATATATATATATATATATAGATAGATATGTATTCTCTATCTTAGAAATATAATCTATATCCCAAGTTGGAAAATAAACAACTTTTCAAACACAGATCATTTATGAATATTGACATTGTTTTAGTCCACAAAACAAGTCTCAACACATGTCAAAAAACAGTATAAAAATTAGTACATTTTCTGACTACAGTGGAAATAGGGTAACTAAGATAATCTTTATAAAACTTTAAAAAGTCACATAAGGCATGCCAGAGTCAAATATAATTGACTTTTACATTATTTATTCTTTTGAATTTTTTATATTTCTTTTCATTACTGTGGTAAGATAATCAAAGTTGGCTTTACGAAAAATATGGAAAAAATCAGAATTGCTTGTAACAGAAAAGGTTATCAGGTAACTATCTTCATGAATACTAAAGTAAGAAATGTAACAAGAAATAATTTGACAGAACACCGGCAGAACCTACTGTAGGAGTGATTAAATGTTGGAACAGGTTACTACAGAAGCCACAAAATCTCTCCAGTATAAGTCAGGAGGGGCTTGGCCTTTCCTGAGAACTTCTTCCTAAAGGCAGCATCTCAGGTTATATTCAGCTCCATGAACTGGACTCAAATTAGATACTTTTTCATTCCAGTTGATCTACAACTCTAGGAACTAGCAGATAATTGCCAGTTAATGCATATTATACTGATATGTTTGTGCAATAACATACATCAATGATATTTCATATAAATTTTCAGGTTGTCTGAATTGTTTTCTAATTTTAAATAAAATTTCCTTGTTTGCTTCATTTTTTTGGAAAATCATTTATGAGTTTAAAGGAAAAATATAAATTGCCACAGTTGGAAAATAGCTCATACAATGACATATTAAATTAGCAAAATTAATAATGAAGTCATAAGAATGAACATTTATTAAGTTTCACAGGGCATATGGCATTACAATTTATGAGATTTTTCATCTTGAACATTCTTATAAATTTCTGAAATGATTAACAGAGGAATCTTTTTAAAATTTGAAGAAAATGGTAGACTTTATTTAATGGGAAACAGTAGTAAATATTGTAGAAAAATTTAAAGTATCTCGTAAAGGATCAAAACGATTAGTCCATCCTATGGATCCCATGGACTTGGCTTGTTTTCCAACCCATTCCAGGTCCAGTCCTTGTGACTTGGGCAAGAAGATATCTTAGGTTTACTTAGGCTGAATCGACACCCAGCATGTGTTCAAATCTAGAACAGAATTAGGTTTTATAGTTTGGACTTCGGATTATCCAATACAGGAAGCTGTGCTGCTTCCTGTGCTGCTCCTGTATTGGATACAGGAAGTGTTCTGTACTGGAACACTTTCAGTAGGATAATACTGAATCAATCACCCTGAATTCAAGGGCTTTCCTTGAATTTCAAGGGCAGAATTTGTATAATTTGAGGGATCCTTCTAACCTTGGAGAAATTAAATGAACTGTGCATGTTTACGAGTACATTCCAATGGAGTCATGGCCTATTCTTAGTTGTTTAATAGCCGGGATAACGAACAAGCTCCAACTTTCCCGGAGAAAGCAAAGAAAAAGAAAGCTTTAGCATGAAGAGAGTACATTTGGAAGATTATTTGCAGGAACTCTCAACTTTTTCAGGAAAAGAAGAGTCTGCAAATCATAATCCTCTTTGAGAAATAACACGATACATTGATATATTAAACATACCAAATGTCATCTTACACCAGACTTTTGTATAGACCATAAGCAGTGCCAGGCATCAAGGTTTTAGAAAAAACTGGGTAGAAATACTGAAAACTAAGAAGACTATCCATTAATATACCTCTTCACTAGAATTGAGAAAAGAAAGTATCAGATGGGTAGATCTAGTTCTTAAAATATCTGAGTTCTGCAGGAGCATAGCCTGAAAATCTGCTCCATGATTTATATTTAACTTTTCCAATACTGCTGAAAATATAAAATTTCAATTGTTCTACAAGAGTGTTTGGTTGTTGTTCACTCATCTTTTCCTTATTTCAATCTGAATTTAAAGATATACAATTGCTCTGTAAATTTTAGTTGTCTCAAAAATCTAGGAAGGAAATACAAAATTCTGTCTTGTTGCACCTTATTATATTCAATAAATTCCTAACCATTTTCAATAGCAGATACAGCATTATATTACGAAGTAACATTATCAAGTACAACAGGGGAGGGTTATTTACATAAAGAACATTTAAAGTATTGTACATACACTATTAGTAGGTGAATGGTATCCATAAAGTTGAACACGCTGACATAGAGCACAAAGGGTCAAATGAAGTGTCACATTTCAGAATGAACCCAAGTATCGCAAAAGAAAAAAAAGAAAAAGAAGACAAAATCATCAATTAGGAAGGGCAAATCATTATGTTACATTCTATATAGAGCACACACACACAATACAAGTGGGATAAATGTTAAAGATAAGCTGCAAAGTTTTAAAAGTCTCATAATTAAACATTAAGTGAATCTGTGCTCATTTCAACCATTTTCATTATAACTTTCTGATAGAACTATTGCTTCAAATAATATGCTCCTCCGAAGTATGCCATTTTATTTAGAGATGCTTCAGCAATTCTATATGGGATAGGGGGAAAATCTACATGTAGCAGCATGGCAGTGGAAATGGTATGAGAGACCTGCGGGGGAATCTTGTTCTCCTATTATTAGTGCCATCACCACAGGCAAGTGAATGAATCTAAGATTTTCTCTTCTATAAATAGGTCTGATACTTACCTGGGAGAAACGTAATGAGGACTAAATGGGAGTAACATTTATAGTGGCTATAGCAGAGAGCTCAGCACATAAATGTTACAAGAAATGTTATGTTCATTTCCCTCTTTCCTTCTGAAGCACAGTTTTATTTTGGTATGTAAATTTTTAAAATTTAGTTTTGATTTAATTTTGATGTAAATATTCAATTCAAAGTAGCTATGTGGTTCTATTAATTGAAAAAGAACTTTAGGTTTTACAATTAGCTAAACTTTTTCAATGTTTATTATATTTCACGTACTGTTAAGTGACTACGTGTTTGGCTCATTTAAGCCCGTATCAATCACATGTGGTCATTACTCCTATTATTCCCATGTACAAATGAAGAAACTGAGGCACAACGAGGTTAGATGAAAACATCACTATCCCAGAAGAAGACTCTATAATCTATATTTCTAAGAATGCAAAAATACATATTATTTCCTTGTTTTTGCTTCAACATTCATATTGTTACAGTACTATTAAATTCACTCACACGTGTAATTACAATTCACCTTTAAATTTTTACATGCATAATGATCTGCATCAATCTATTATATGACATACCCTTCAAATCTCATGGGTAACAACAATATGAATAAAAATGATTTAATGAATGTAATATGGACACAGATGTTTAATATCAATATTTGATATAAATATTGATATTGATGCATATAAATACTGAAGCAATTTTTCTACATAAGAACTTTAGAAAGCTTTCAAGGGACAGCTCCAAAGTTACAGACTTTGTTCACTGTTTTTCAACATGAATAAAGTAATTCTTACCTAGAAAACCCACCTGAAACTACTATAAATTATTCTTACCAGCATTGCACGCTTTTCTTCATCTCCTTTAGTTTCCCTCTTTTCATTCTTTTTCCTGAATATCTCTTGAAGCTGAAAATGAAACCAATCAAGAATCAAATATCAAACATGAATTTCTGGGTACATATCTACTGCGCTATGCTAGCCTACGTATGTTCAAAAAACAAAGAAAACAGCGTCATCCATGAATGACATTAAAACTACTGTAGATATATTTTCTGATACCAATTTTCTTTCTGAGAAAAAGAAAATACATCCTTTGTTATTAGCAACCCCTGGTTAAGTTAAATGTGCAAAATTACAGTTTTACTTTATCTCTAAGACACAAAGCCATGGACCCGATGACACACACATAGAAAGGGATGAAGCCCACTGAGGAATAAAGTCACTGGAATAGAATTCAGGGTCTCTGGGTTCGAGCCCATCTTTAGTCACAAATGAATTTTATGGTGGTGAAGTGGTCACTCAACCCTCTCTTGGCTCCAATTTGCTCATAAATGAAATGAGGATGGGCCAGATGACCTCTAAGGTCTTTTTCAGGTAACTGAGCATTGTGGTGGGAACATGAATTCTGCACATATAGCCCCTTGAGCAAGTTACTCCAATTATTTAAGGCTTGTTTTCCATATCAGGAACATGGAGATAATGCCTTACCTTATAGGAAATTTTTTTTTCTTCCAGCTTTATTGAGGCATAATAGACAGGTCTTATAAGAATGTTGTGCAGAGTAAATATTACAAGTAATTATGTAACATACTGTCTGTTATATAGTAACTTCTCAGTAAATGTTAGCTATTATTATAAATGGTATTATTCCTTCTTTAAAATCCTACTTTACAAATAGAAACCTAATTCTACCTCTATTAAGTTTTCTGGCGAGGTCATTGTGTAATATGAACAGCTATGTCAACTCTTCATTTCGTTTTGTATGGCAATAATTGAAAGTCAAATAAAATGCTATTACCTCCCAAAATGAGCAATAACAATTAAAAATACAGTATAAAATATAAATGATTTATTAACACATAAATTTATTTCCAATTTTTCTTAGTGAACAGAGTTTTTTTTAGCAAAGGTTTTTAATAATCACTTATAAACAGGCATGAGAAGCATAGATTTTAGAACTCTACAAATAACTCAGCAGAACTCCTCCTTTTGCTTTCAGGAACTCTTTGCTATTTACAAACAAACAACAAACAAACAAAAAACATCACATGAGGCAGCAGTACAGCCACCGCAAAGAGTAAACCACTGCTTTAAAGCAAGGGCAGCTTTTATAACAGTGTCCGAGCTCCACAAATGGACAGTATTCCAAAAGACATCTTTACAGGCAACTTCCAAAAGTTGAGTGAGTTCCTTCCGAAAGTCAGTCTTTAAACCAGTGGGGTGGAACTTGGCAGTGTTGCCATAGAAAGTTTACTGAAAATCATTTATCTTACTAGGACCATTATGAGAGTCGTAAAATACAGGAGAGGAGTGCACTACCAAAACAAAACTGTTAAATTACATCTGTCCACTTTAGGACGTGAGGAACATACTTCTGTCATTCCAGTGAACTGAAAACTCTCACCCTCTACCATTCTGAAAGTCACTAGAATGAGGGGTCCTTCATTGTTCCAGCTCCAATGGCTTGGCCCAGGTACCGTACGCAGCTAAGGGCTACATGGGTATGAGATTAGGCCTTTCAATAGATACCAGTAATTACTCTGCTTGCTTCCTTTTGAATGACTACTAATTAGCTTTTGACAAGGATTTTTATCTCTTCTCTTTCATACCATGGAAAATAATGATTTCATAGTTTCTCTTCCATGTTCTAGTCTCTGAAAAAAATACTCAATTGTTGAAGAGGTTTTCTGAGGGATTTTTAATGGCTTGCTACAAAGGAAAAATAGAAAACAAAATGGCTACTTAGGTCATCTTTCCTTTCTCTCTTTACTAGGAGAGTATACATGAATAAAGAGTTGAACATAAATGCTAAGATTAGATCTTGTTAATAGAAGAAATAAACTAATGTTAATCTCTATTTTGGAGGAAAAAAACAGAATAGGTCTTTTGCTTCAGAAGTAGATGCAGGTTACACGGGTAAAAAGAAATAGAAACATTCTGAAAGGTGGGCTCATGGTATGATGAATGATCAGCTGATGAAGTGGCCAGACCAGTACCAACACTGGACCAGTCAGGTGAAAAAGATGGAAAGGCAAATACCTAAGAGCAGTCTTACTACTCCCACTTTAGATCAGCCTTTGGTCAAAGACAGATGGGAATAGAAAAATGGGAACAAGACTGGAATACAAGGCAGTAATGAGTGAAAGAAAAAAGTTGGAACAAAAATCATAAATTCTATAATGAGAAGGAAGGGAAGTTCCTGTGGCTGAGTTGTGATTAGGTGGCTGAAATGATGGAGACGGACTATTAACGGGGCAGGATTGCATGTTATCCACCCAATATAAAATTTGTGACACGTTAAACTTCCAGAAAATGTGCAAATGACTAAAATCATCTTTATATACTGAATATAATTTATATTCTTACAATGTAAAGATTATTCAAAGTATGTAAGAATATACTTATTTATTAAATTAAGGTGAAAGCGTAAAATTTTCAGTTTCTTCTACAAAAATACTCAAAATATGTAAAAATATAAAAATATATGCAATATTTAATTATTGATAAAAATGCAGCATAGAATATACATACCACCAAAAACTCCTTTTTATCCACCATCTCATTGCCATCCGTGTCAAACATGTTGAAAGCTATTCTAAAGCCTGCATGTGGCTCTGCCAGAAAAAAAAGAAAAGTATTTGTGCAGTGTGAAAATGTTTTTAAAGAACAAAATCCGTATTAGCTATAAACAGTTATTCATAGTCTATACAGAAATGCTTTCTTTAACAAAGAAATTAAAAGGAATATGTTACTATTAGTTAAATGTAATAAAAGTTGTATATAAGTACACATATTGCTGCTTCATATATTAGCTCACTTAGAAACAGAATTGATAATACACTTCAAAAGTACTTGTGTGATACTTGTTGCATAGCACTGAAGGTAAAATTTCACTACCTTCCTTCCAAAAATAAATATTTCTTTTCCTTATCCAAAGTCTGTCAGTTTCTTTAAAAGGAACGTATCAGCTCATCACATATGAAATATTTTCAGTATGTTCAACTACTAAGAACAGAAGGAAAAAAAAATACGACACAATGGACCAGTCCAAATTTTTGAGAAAATTATAATGGAAATGACCTATGAAAATAAATGTCAAGCATGAGAGATTACATATTTGAGTTTAAACTTCTAGAGGCTTCAAAAACAGAAATATAAAATAAAAGCTTGAATAATTAATTCCCAATTTCCCCCAGAATACAAGAAAGTATTGCTTTTCTGAGAAAGACAAACTTTCAAACCCTATGAACTGCTTTAATTTATGAACTCCAGAATGAGGTTCAATCCCTTTCCTCTTTTCACTTCTAAAGCATAAAAAAGAAAATCTGGAGAGAAGAAAACTTGAACGTGTCCTTCAAAGAGGAGCTCAGTGTACATGATTTTTTTTCCCCCAAAACATTTGACCTACTCTTTTGAGATGACTGACAAAACATTAAAAATGGGACCTCCCACAGATACACTTGCTACTAACTGGAAGTCTTAACCTTGCAAAAGAGAAGCATACAGACATACTTTATTAACCAGTAACAGCTGTCTCTGAAAATAGAGGAAACAGAAGCCAGTCTTTTATGCAAGTTCATCTCTTGTGTGTATTTTAGGAATCTAAACTTACTATCATTATTATTCACTTGAGAAAGAAACAAAAAATTATACCATTTTTGATAATCAAGTTTTAAGCTTTAAAAAGATCTTGAAAATACACATAGAAAGGAAGTCCTTACAAGCCTCGTTTGGAAGGAAAAATAAAGTTAAAATAATAAAAAGTAAAGAGAAACCCATAGACAGGTAACAGATTATCTAACTCACTTCCTGTCAGCCCTCTATTCACATTTTTCTTGGTTTTAATCTAAACACATACATAATTTTAAAATTCAAGCTCACAGAAGTTTCTAAGATGGTTCCAAAAGAAGATTCACAGCATCCAAAGATTCTAACTTTTCCATAGCAAGCAAAACCCACTATATGTGTTTTTTCCAACACCCTTAAATCATACCCTGTCCTGTCTGAACAAGTGGCTTTCTTAACCAGTTCTATTTTACTCTAACCTATCACTCTGCTGGTTTAGATACTTATAACTTGTAATTTTGCATCCAAAGTTGTTCTAACTAACACGGTAACTAACACGGTAACTTTTAACAAGTCTCTGAGGCACTCTTTGGCAACCACTCCACTGATTTTCATGGTAGCGTTTATCATTGATTGGACTCAAATCATCACAGTTTTTGTTTCCCTACATCTCCACAAATCTCCACAAATGGAAATTCCACTAAGGGTATTTTCATCCATTCCTTTTTTCATTCATTCACCAACTATGTTTGGAGAGGCTACCATGTGTCAGAGACCATTCTTAATACAGAAATGGACAAAAAAGATAAAATCTTTACCATCATGGGCCTTGCATTCAAGTGTGGTGAGACAGACAAGAACACGTAAACCAATAAACCAATACTTTCAAATAATTTAAGTGCTATGAAGAAAATAAAACATTGTGGAGAGATGAAGAGAGAGAGATGGGAGAGGGAGCTAAATTAGGGAGGATGATCACGTAATGATTCTCTAAGAATTCTCATTTCAAAGGAAAGCTGAATGATGTTTATTATCATGAGGCTGTTGATGCAGAGGGAGCAGAAAGTACAATTTCCTGAGGTGGGAATAAAGGCACAGAAAGGTCAGGTGGCTGGAGTGCAGTGAACTACAGCATGCAAGTTCCACCATTACGCGCAATGCAATTTAATTGAAAACCTTAGTAAACTCTTTATATAGTTCATAAAAACTACTACATATGAAAGGAAGAGAATCACAAAGCTGTTTTAGGATGCATGATCCTAAAGTCTAGGTATTCTCATAGACTCACTAGTTAAAAGCCTCCTTCTTTCACACTAGTCTTATTGAGAATGTGATTTGAATGAATAGAGCAGGAAATTAACAAATCATTCCATTTCCTGAACTTTAGCCTCTCATGTAGATTAAACCACAGGGATTGATAAATGACATTAAATTGACAATTTATGAGCATTTTACTACTATACTATACTGTAAGCCATAATATTTACAGTTTTAACTCTTGTTATGCCATGCTTAGCATTTTCCGTGGGCATTTAGACAAAACTGCATAGATTGATCTAAAGTGATTTTCAATAGTAAGAGAATTTAAGAATGACTTGTTTTCCAAGATTAAAAAAGAAACTTGCATCCAGAATATATTTATTGAGAACACTTACTTGTTAAAATACATAAAAGAAAAAGATATTCTGTGTAAGAAATCACACCTAGAAGAAAAAAATGTGTTAGTTATGCCATATATATTACTTTTTCTTCTTATCAAGTAAAATATTATTCTTATAACAGTAATAAGTAATATTAATAAAGGACTTAGTTTTAAAGAATATGTTAAGTATTGTTTTAAATGACACTAAACTGTTATCATAAATGATAGCAAAAGAAGCAACAAAATTAATTTTACTTTGTTTCACGTTTTTGTAGAAACCCATATAAAATTTCCGTTAATGATTCCAGAGATAGTGGCAAAAAAATATCAACATTATAATGTTTACTTATGGCTGTAACTTTTAAACTTGTTGCTAGTTTTCAGTACACAAATCTAACAAAATAAAAAAGTTGGAAATGGTTAACACTGTAAAGTACTTAATTACCTCTTAGTAATACTTGAATAAAACATTTAGATATTCGTGCTTAGAATTTTAATTTTTGTATTACATTAAAAAAACAAAATTCTACAGTTATCCCTTTTCTGCTTTCAAGTCATTATTATTATGATGAATTTAATGCTTCTTAAATGTAATCTAAGAAGATTTTATTTTAATTGGATTGAATGGCTTATACTTTCTGTATATTGCAACCTGAGATTTCTGTCACCCCAGAATTACAAACTTTAAAAGGAGTTTGAAGTAAATAAAAATATACATTCTGTCATTCAAATTCTTGTTTTGGGGCTATAATATACCAAATTAGAATTAATACTGTAATTGACTTGCCAAGTGGATCCTGAGAAAACTAAAATCAGAAATAAGCCAATAACAATTATCCAGACATCAGATAGTCCTGATATTTGGGACGAGGGCATAAAAAATCCTTACATAATCAGATTGTGAACTTTAAACCTCCATTTTACCTGATGCTCTTTGAGGCTACCCTCTTTGTTACAGAACAAAGAGGAGTCACTGTCAGGCAGTTTGTCAGAAGGGAACAAGGTAGGAGGCCCTGAAAGCATTCCCTTCTTTTGTTTATACTAGAATATTGTGACCTATAGACATAGTTCTGGTTGATTGCCATGAATGTTATGGGAGAAAGATTCTGGAACGGTCAATGTATATAAAGATACAATACTTAGATTCCATAGGGATCCCTCAAAAAAAAAAAAAAGAAAAAAGAAAAAAAAAAAGAAAGCATAAATGCAGGAAGAAAAAAGGGAAATTGGATGAGGAATAGGCTCTCTGTTTCCACAACCCCATTTTACTGACTGTTGTTCTAATTGATTTGGTGGAATACACCTAAGAGATGTTGGTTGGTAGAAAAAAGTTTAATAACTGCTACACATCTTTTATTTGATAATTAACTCAAGATTTTGTTCACTGAAGGATTACTTAACATAATTACTTAACATGATCATAATTATCATGGTAGGCACTTGTCTGTAGGACTAAATGGTTTTTGAAGTTGTGTAATTCACAGGGAAGGAGACAAAGTAACACATGATATAATCAGTAAAAATGGTTAAGGAAAAGAGAAAATACTATACTAAATATACACACACTGTGGATTCTTAAAGCTTTCCAAAAAAATATGTAAAACTATTAAACTAACTCTTTAATTTCTGTTAAGGCCACTTGGGGTTAAAAATAAAACAACAATAAATGCTAAGCATAGAGTTATGTTGCAATCTTTAGAAAAAAAGGATGCCAAGATGCTAACTAGGTTTCTTTTGAAAATTCAATTTTAAAAAATTCTAAGCGCAGTCCTTTAAAAGCATTACACTACTTAGTTCCTATATTATGATATGCTACAGTTGGCTGTTATAACTAAGACAATGTTTTCATAAATGTTGCATACCAATTAATTTTTTGTAAAATTAAATAACATTTTCTTGCTAGGTAATATTTTAAGCAGATAAAATTCATCTGTAAATTAATCTTCAATAGCTGAAAAGATTTAGCTTTAAAATTCCTCTGCCACCGAATCCGTTATAAAAAAAGCAAGGGCTCTCTGCAACTCTCTACTTTACCTAACGTAGTGGTTCTAAAACTTTTTGGGTACATGGATTACCTAGATAAGCCAATCACAATGACAGATCTGCACTGTCTTACAGGGTAGCCATTGGCTATACGTGGCTATTTAAATTTAAAATAATTAAAATTAAATAAAATTTAAAAATTAGTTCCCCAGTTATAGTTTCAATATTTCAGGTCCTGAACTTAATAGCCACATTAGGCTACTGGTTACCATATGAGACAATACAGAAATACAACATGTCCGTTACTGCAGATAGTTCTGAATAACACTGAAAAGATCATCTCCCTCGGGAAAAAAACATGTATATAATTTAAGGAGGATTGGGAGAAACCTAAACCCAAGGCTTCCAGATTTAACCCTCCCTTTAACTAAAAAGAATTTCCTTCTGCCATACATTTCTTTTTCTCAGATTATATTTGATCTAATTTGCATTTCCCATGAGAGGTATTAAGGAAATATTTTTTTAAATTGACCAATTTACCTAATCTGTCTGAGCTTTAAATTTTCCTGATCTTATCATCCCACTCTAAAATTTGAATGGCAATCTTTAAGACAACTTCCAAGAAAAAATTTCTAAGAGCTTTAAAGATACCGTTGGCCCAGATTTCACAAAGATTTTAAAACCCTAGTTATGAAAAGCCTACAACAAAAGATAAGGTGTTTCTTCCTTTCAGATTCCACGAGAACCAGGTGGAAGCAATTTGAATTTCTAATTCTTCTTAGATAAGATGTATGGATTATAACTACTCCTTGAAAGTATTTGTCTTCATGCCAAATGTATTTTCAAACCAATGTCAGTTAAAATGGATGAAAAAGAAAAAGGTAACTTTATGTAATTCAGTATTTTTATTCTGTCTATTCTCATACTTGAGAATATAAAAAAGTATACTTCAAAGAAACATTCCTTTTTAAGATTAAATGAATCTTAAAGATTTTATTAATTAGTTTTTGCTATAAATATGTACAAAAAGTACACTCTAAAAGAAAATTGCAGTAAGAGTCATATAATTTGATTGCAAGGAAATTATGAATTAATGAAATAAGTTAGGTATATAGATATGGATACTAGAGTAAGTTGAAAGAGGTGAATTTTGCAGTGAACATTATTTTTAAAAGATACATGTTCAAATTGAGCAGCCAAAGACATATTCGATAAGTTTTCATATTGATTAAATTAAAGCTGGAATTCTCTAGAAATAAAATGGACATTTGAGATCAATGTTTTTGAAAAATGTTTTCTGTGGGTAAATATAGCCTATGGTTATCAATATGGTTAAAAATGTTTTTATGTATAAAAGTTCACTTTGTTGTAAAAAATTTGGAATATACAAATAATATATATAAAAAGTAAAATAACAACCACCCTTAATCCCATTACCTAGAAACTATCAATATTTTGGTGTTTTTCTCTATGCACACATACACACCATTGTAAAATTATTTTTAAGTATGAGGAAAATATGTATATATGAATAGTACAAGTAATTTGCGTCAATATTAAAATGCGTAAGTATTCATGTTAACTTACCTCTTTCTTTAAGATTTCGAAAGAGCTTTGATGATCCTTTCCAAACTGGTGGTGTTTCTGAGAGTATTTGATTTAACTCCTATGACATAAGATACCAAGATACTGATTGATAGGTAAACCGGTGCTTATAAAATAGATCAAAAATATTTAAATGCTTACGCAAAAAAAATTCTCCACTCAGAGGACCAGAGACATGGCTATTTTTATCCTATTCTATACCTGTGGTTCATTCAACCACAAAATCCAATATTTGCTCATAGTCCAAACATAAAATAAGTGATAAAGATGCTACATGAAATTCAATTAGACTACCAAAAATTTCAGATAAATTTTATAATTGGAATAACATATATATGATGTTTAAATTAAGATAAAACTGAATTTAAGTTCTGGAGTCAGTTAGAAAAGGACAGTTTCATGAAAGATTTCCTAATTAAGGTCGGAGATGATTACCTCGCTTCACACACTGTCCATTCTCTGTAACCCTCTTGGATTTAGGGGCCTTTGTGGTAGAAGAAGTAAATGGACAAAAGATTGTATTGGGAAGGAATGAAAAGTATTTTAATAGTGACTCAAAGAATGATGACATGAGATGAAGTGGGAGGACAGGGGTATGGAGTTATTGTGGACACTGTTTCAATGTTTTTTTTCTTTTTTCCTAATTTCAACTTGAACATTTAGTAAAGAACACAGACTTCAATTACTGATTAGTCAGTTTCTTTTTTAATCAAAGTATCACAGTTGGGAGGGGGGAACTATTTTGGATAATTTTAAATATTTGAATCACTGCTCGGATACTATAACAATTTTGAATGTATTGTGCATGCTGTGTTAAAAATAAGTGAAAATTATGATTTGGTTAAATGTGAAGGAAATTATTAAAGGATTTGGTGAGATAACTTGAAATAATTTGAAATTTAAAAATCAGTCTACTAGACTGGATTAAGAAACTGGTACATTTATACAATGGAGTATTACTCGGCCATAAAGAATGAAATCTTACCATTTGCAATGATATGGATGGACCTAGAGAACATTATGCTAAGTGAAGTAAGTCAGTCGGAGAAAGACAAATACCATATGATCTCACTTATATGTGGAATCTAAAGATCTGAATAAATAGGCAAAGTAAACAGAAATAGTTTCAGAAATATAGAGGAAAAACTGATGGTTGCTAGATGGGAGGGGGGTAGGGATGAAGAAGAAGGGAAACGGATTAGACAGCATAAATTGGTAACCACAATATTGCCATGGGGCTATGAAAGACAGTTTGGGGAATATAATCAATAATGTTGTAAAGATTTTGTAAGGTGTCACATGTCTTATTAGGGAGACCACTTCATAGACGATGTAGATGCTTGACCACTGGGCTGTACACCTGAAGCTGAAGCTAAATAATATTGTATGTCAACTATAATGTAATGTGTATGTATATATATATATATATATATATATATATATATATATATATATATGTGTGTGTGTATATATATAATAAAATATATATATACATAGTCACGGGATATGGAGTACAGCATAGGGAATAGAGTCAATGGAATGTAATAGATACTATGTTTCCCCAAAAATAAGACCTAGCCGGACACTCATTCGGCTAATGTGTCTTTTGGAGCAAAAATTAATGTAAGACCTGGTATTATATATTATATTATGTACCATATCATATCATATGATATCATACGACCCGGTCTTATATTATAGTAAAATAAGACAGGGTCACATATTAATTTTTGCTCCAAAAGACGCAGTAGAGCTGATTGTCTGGCTAGGTCTTATTTTCGGGGAAACACAGTATATACAATGTCAGAAGGGTAGGTAGTAGCTTGGGGGAAGGGGTTATCACTTTGTGAGGGGTGAAATGTTAACTATTATTTGTTTTGTACACTTGAAACTAATAATAAAAAATTAAAATTAAAATTAAAAAAATTAGTCTACTAAATAACACACTGTAAAAAAACTAGAAACCACTTCTATTTAGTGGTTTGCTTCTTGCTACTCAAAGTGTGGTTCCCCAATAGCCCAGGCATCATTACTAAGGAGCTTGTTAAAAATGCAGAATCTCCATTCACATCCCAGACCTGCTGAATCAGAATCTGTATTTTTAACAAGATCTGTGGGTGATTTTTATGCACATTCAAGTTTGAGAAATATTTTAGACAAACCCTTCCTGATGCAGCTGTCCCTAAAAATGTTCTGTGACATTTATAAACTATCTTTTTCATTATAAGGCAGAATTGCCATGCAAATAAGGAATCCTTGGATGCCAAAGGCAAGAGAGGTATTTTTAGGGGATTTATGGACTCCCTGAGTCCCATCTGTGAATCCTGGCTTTCATTTCTTTCACAGTGTTATCTCTGCACTGCAGGTAACAGATGCCACCAGGCAATGGGTAGCAATGGCACAGACGTAAAAATTCACGTATGAATAATGAGAAGCTGGGATATTTATTGTCTAAACAACAGTAAACTCATAAACATTTTTGTTAGAGCAACAGATTAAATAAAACATTTTGAATGCATTTCATATACTTTATATCATCTCTATTATGCACATATTAACAGAGATGTTAATATTTTAAATGTTTCCATGTATTCGACTTAAACTCAGTTACAGTTTACGACCAAAGTCATAGCTACCTTTTATTAAATGCCCTTTATGTGGTTGGCAGTGGGCTAATTAATAACAATATCTCATTTCATTTTAATAGACCATCATTATTATGTATATTTCACTGTCATAAAGAGGATAAGTAACTCACCCACAGTCACACAACTAGTGAATGACTGGCCAGATTCTTACTGATTCTAAGCACTTTATTTTAGTAATAATTTAGTTTCCTCTGGTCTAGATCATCCAACTGACACACTGATTTCCTCTGTCTTCTGTTAACTTTAAGGACTTTTACACTGTATTAAAATCTGTATTTCCCCTCACGCTGGGAATCTCTCCCCACCGCCAGTGCCTATCTTTGTCTCTCATACACATACATATACTGGCCAATCTATTAATAACTATGTTTGTCCATTTTTTTCTTATTGAGCTGATTAACTTTTCTATATTGATTTACCAGAGTTTTATATAACTACAAGATACTGAAGCTTTTCTGTTAATATCTTGCAATTCTCCCATCTGTCATACATTTTTTAACATTGTTGATACTGTCTTTTGGTGTGCCAAAGGTTTTGATATTTAACTTAGTAAAATTTGCCACTAATTTCCTTTGAGTTTTGCATTATGTGTCCTGTCTAACGAAACCTCCCAGGCCCCTCATTTTGCTTGTAATATCTCAGAATTTTTGTTTGCCAAAAATCAGAACTTAATCCATCTGAAATTTGCTTTTGTATATGGTGGTCAGTTTGAGATCTAATTTTACCTGCCCCCATGTTGGAAAGACTATTGTTCCAGTACCTAAAGGCCAATCCTTTCTCCAGTGATTTATAGATCTTCTCATACATGCCTGGATCTGTTTCTGGACTCTGAGTCTGTTACTTTTAACTAATTAAGAAAAATTCTTATACTGATACAATACTATTTTAATTATTATAGTACTATTATTAATCTTATACGGAACAAGCCCAATTGTTTTCATCCCAATTTCTCCCCACTTCTTCCTTTTCAGAGTTGTTCTGAAAATTCTGGGCCCTTACTCCTCTAAATGAATATTTATAAACATGATATATTTCTGTGTTTACTCATGTCTTTTTAAAAATATAATAACATTTTTTACCTTTGTTAGGAATCTAAGTATCTAATAATTTTTGTTGCTATTGTAAAATGTATCTTATTTGATAGTAGTTTCAAATTGCTATTGCTGGTACAGAAACATTTTATTAACTTTGGTTCACAGATGTTACATCCAGAAGCAACCTTGCTAAACTTTTACTAAATTTGAATAAATTTGAAATCTATGTATTTTTACATTTTTCTCGCAATCATATTGTTTGCTACTGTTCCAGTCCTTTCTTTTTTTTTCCGTCATACTACAAGGTATAGGCTGAATTGTGTCTGCCTCAACTTCACACTTGAAGTCATAACTCTCAGTACAGTAGAACGCGACCGTACTTGGAGATAGGGCCTTTAAAGAGATAATTCAGATTATTAAATGAGGCCATTATGGTGGGCCCTAATCCAATGACTGGTCTCTATAGTAAGAAGAGATTAAGAAACAGACATGCACAGAGGAAAGATGTGAAGATGGCAGTGGGAGAAAATGGCCATCTACACGCCAAGGAGCGAGGCCTCAGAAGAAACCAACCCTACAACACCTTGTTCTTAGACTTCCAACCTCCTGCACTATGAAAAAATAAATTTGTGCTGCTTAAGCCACTCAGACTGTTGTAGTTGTTATGGCAGCCCTAGCAAATTAACGCACTACATTGGCTTACACCTGTAGGAAAAGAGTTGAGTAGTAGTTATGAGAGCTGACTATATGGATTATATCTAATTTTATAGAGTAACTCTAAAGTTTCACAAGTAAATTGGATGTTTGCTATAGGCTTTTGGAGGATTCTTTTTAACTGGTTAAGGAAGTTCCTTAGGTTACCAGGCTAAGACTGCTTCCTCTTTTTATATTGAAGTTTATAATACATATAAAAGTACAAAAAAGAATATATGTAAAATTTAAAGTTAGAAATTGTTAAGAAATAGAAAATAACCAGTACTTTAGAAGCCTCTTTGCACCCCTCACTGATGATGTTCCCTTCCATCTCCCCAGAGGTAAATACTATCTTGAGTTTTATATTTATCATTCTTTAGTTTTCCTACCTATGAATGTATCCTTAATAATATGGTTTCATATCCTCAGTTTTGGACTTTATATAAGTGGAATTATACTTTATATATTTTTGAATTGCTTACTTTGTCACTATATTTCTAAGATTCATCTAGTTAAAGCATTGCTATAATTCATTTCTTTTCACTGTTCATAGTATTCACTGTACAAATATATCAAAACTTATTTTTCAATTCTACTATTGCTAATGTATCATAGTCTTACACTGTATTAGTTCTTTTTGACCATCATGAACAATCTATGGGCATTCCTGTGAATCTCTCCTGCATATAAGAAAGTTTCTCTGGGTATATACACTGGTGTGAAACTAGTCGATTATAGGGCATATTCAAATTTAACTTTACTAGGTGCATATGCATGCACTGCTGTACAATTTAAACCCAAGAGTAGACCTGCTAGATATAGCGTATGTGTATTTTTAATTTTAGTAGATATTGCCAAATTGTTTTCCAAAGCAGATTTACCAATTTACCTTTGCACATGAGAGTTACCATTGATCCACACATTCAAATGGCACTTTGATGTGATTTAATTTGCAGGAAAATTACATATATCACATTATATATATATATATATGTATACAGAGAGAGAGAGAGAGGGAATTTATCTGTTCACCAAGAGCTTTATCTTACCTGTTTGGAAAGTGACTTCCATATTTTAACAACTATAATAAAAAAACATAAAAGAATCAGACAAGAAATATTTCACGTAATATATATCCAAATTCAGTAACTATCTATAACCATTATTCATAACACCAAGCTTTTATATCTAAAAGGCAAAGTTTCTTTAACCTTAAGATTTGGATCTATGATATGATTTTATTTACGTTATGCATTTTGTTCATGTACTATACACTATTTATAATATATAAGTGGAATAAGGAACACATTTTCCATAATCATTATCTTATTTTGGGGATTTCTGGATGTTAGTTAACTTACTGCATGTCAAATATCCTGTGGCCTTAAGACACAAATAATGATATGTATTAAATATTCATACTAGGATATACAATACTAACAATTACAATTTTACTTTATTGCAATAAATTACAATAATTACAATTTTAAGGTGTTACTAATGATCTCTGCTGTATCAGTTACTCATGATCTCTGATTATAATTCAAAGGTCAGCTCTCTGTAGGGTAAATGGAAAGGATGGGAGCAAAGGGAAAAAAAGATGAAGGAGAAAGCAAGTAATGTGAGATGGAGAGTCTCATCTTGTTTTCCATTCTTTTCCTCTAAGAATGTTACAGTTGAATAAAATACCAGGGATCAGTTTATTTTTCTGATTCCTCTTCACATCCCTGTAGATCTCAAAAACTATAAATCTTGTAATATTAAAATAAATGTGAGTCATATTGCTGTTTACTTTGCTCAGGTTTGAACACTGTGAATATCTAATGACTGCCCAAGAATTATCTCCAGGTTTATATGTGATTAAGTTCTATAAGACATCTGCATTAAAGAACTGGTAAATTATTTCATCTACATTACAATGACAACCAATAATATTTCTACATGGCAATGTGGTTATTTCTGTATAATTAACCACAGTTAAGGTAAACAACAAATCAAATTGAAGATTTTAAGATAGGCATTTTTTGCTATATAACTCTCTTTTTAAAGCAGTATGTCATTTTAAGATCAAAAGAAGTATGTTCTAATAAAAATCTAGCAAACTGATTTTTATGCAGATAGATTTCTTTACCAGGTAGCAACAATATCTTTACTTTACCCAAGATAGTTTATACAAATGTGTAATCAGTGATTAAAATCACAGGTCTATAAGGCAGAATTTAGCATTTAACTTTAATTATGATAACTGTATACATTCATTTTTAAAGACATCCTCCTTCCTAATGAACAGAACAATGCAAATAATATTTATATTCTGTTGCTTTTGAAAGATAGCAGTAAGAAGAAAAATAAATGGTACAAAAGTACATGCACGTGTTCTTATGCAATGTTCAGAGGCTATTTATCAAAAGAGGAAGTTAGACACGCTCTTGAGTTTTGTAGGGTTTACGAGATTTCCAGGGTAAATTATTCACAAAAGACATATTCATTCTTCCGGATATGTCTCCATGTTCAATATTATTAGCTTTTTTTTTTATAAAGACTAAAGAGCCATTAAGATTGTTCTTCAAAGGATTTTCTGATTTTCTAAATTCCTTATTTCATATGAAGTTACTCCATATATAAATATAACTTGGGTCAAGAGGGACTTCAATTCTATTGGATATATTTTATTTCTTAAGCTATAGGTTAATGTTCATTATGTTTTTAATATTTCTATGTAGATCTGAAATTTTTTAATACATTTCTGAAACTAAAATTAAAATAATATTTGAAGCTATATGAGAATAATCAGTTATTATTTTAGTTCTGTAAGGGAAATTCACCTTTTAGGTTCTATTTAAGTAGGTAACATAAGAAATTTTTTTGATTTCAAACACAAAGTTATAATCAACACTGAGACGTATATCTCAATTAACATTTATTTAAACTACATATAATTATTAAGCAAATGTTTACACAGCATACCATTTTTGTTTTCTGTTGAGGTCACCATAAAATTATATCAAAGACTGTTTAAAACCTTGGTTATGAATTCAAGTGATAATGATGATGATGACAGCTAGCCACATTTATTAAGTGATTATTGTGTGTCAGGTACTACGCTAAACAGGCAATCCTCAACTGATATATTCAATCCTTAAAAAACGTCATGAGGCCGTTACTACTTTTTTATAAATGTGGAAACAAAAAATTAAATAAATTAACCAAGTTCTCAATGCTACTAACTGAATTCCAAGGTTTTAACACAAGTCTGTCTAATTTTAATATACTTTTCCTACTTTTCTACCTGTGAGGCATATTTTGTTCATATACTTCATGAAAAACAACATATTACAAGAGATTGAAAACAAAAGCAGATATGAGAATCCAACCGTCTTCTATTAAGTGAGACATTAAAGAGATTTGCAAGAATGTACATAATGCCCAAAAGTTTGAGAACCACTGCTCTAACATACGGGAAGGTGAGAAACAATTAGCCTATATTTACACGGCAGGGGCCATGAGAAACAGAGGAGAGATACAGGCAGAACGTTGCCCAGGTCTAACGTCAAAGCCGGCCCTCTGAATTACTCTGTTCAAGATGGATATAAGAATGGAGTAGGCAGGATATGAGTCTATTATAAAGAATATCAAGCATAAGGTGGTGTTTAAGTTTAATGTACTGAGAAGCGGGACAACAGGAAGTTTCTGAAAAGAAAAGAGATACTAGTAGGAGTTTATAAGCAATATTAATCTGGTAACACTGTATAGCATAATGTCTTCCAAAATACTGTATTACTTGTTTAGTTGTTCTGAAAAACTTAAACAGCTCCACACTGTTACAAACTAGAGATAAAGAAAACAATCTTATAAAATTATTAAGAGAACTGACTCTGGGTAGTGAACACACAATGTGACATATAGATGATATATTACAGAATTGTACACCTGAAATCTATGTAACTTTGCTAACAATTGTTACCCCACTAACATTAATTTAAAAAAAATAAGATAATTTAAAAAATATACTTACATTTGGGCTCATCCGTTGTAACAGCCAAAATAAAATCATAGGGAGTCATGAATAACTGCCCTTCACATTCTACAGAAGCAAACAAACGAAATCGCCTTTCCCGAGACGTAGCATAGAGGTCTAAGTCTTCAACATCTGTTCTGCCAATAGCAACCTAAAGTTAAGAAAGCAAATAAATTTGAACTGTGTGAAATAACATCTCCTTTTAGGATATAAATGCTTTTAATTACGTTAAAAGTGAATTAACAAAGTAAATGAAAATTTGAAAATATTGTCTTCTAAAGAACTCAATCATTTTATAAATTATCCAGATGAAATACCATGAATCAAGATTTGAAAGATCCTACAATGAATATTATTAAGGGCCTGAAGATTTTAATCTGATATTTTGAAGTACTTGTAATCTATTTCTTCAGTTTTAGCCTTGGAGAACATAAAATTTCTGAGCTAGTAGTTTCTCTAAAAGGAACACTAACACTTGCTAAATGCCTGCTATGCACCCTCTATAGAGGCTTATTTATTTAATTACAAGTCTATTCACTATAGTTTATTAATTTTCTAAAGGAAGAAGTGAAACCACGATAGGCTGTTCATGGCTACCACTGAGGAACCCGTTTAGTGGCAGTGTCAGGACTAAAGTTGCTAACTCTCTATCAGTATATAGCTCCCACCAGTGGTTTTTCTGACTTTTACCTAAGGTTACGATGAACAGAATAAGGAGAGTGTATATGAAGAGAAGCAAGTCTCTTTTGCTTTCCTTAGTTTCAAGAACTTTCTGTATAAACAATTTTTCACTATTATTTTTTCTCTCTAAATTATTACAAATTTATCTTTTAATATAATGATTTTTTCTGAATACAAAAGTGAGTTCTTGTATATAATTTAAAAGACAAAAATCTTTAAAATTTAGATATAATTTTTAAGTTTTTTGGAGGCAAAAAATGGGGTTTATACAATACTGTTCAGAAATCTCATCCTTTTTACTTATTAATATATCACGGCCATTTCCCCAATCCACTAAATAGTCCAGTAGGCCATTTTTAATAACTGTGTAGTATTTCATGGTTAATGTTTACAGCATGACATAATAAAAATTCCAAATGGTTGAATATCTAGGTGATTCATAGTATTTTACCATTATAAAACAATGTTACAATGATCAACCTTGAAAATATTCAGGAAGAAGAAAATATGAATTTCAATGTCAGGGAGAGGTATGAACATTCTAGGTTTACACAGCGTATCTAAAAGATGAATAATCTTCCTGGAGCAGAGGATTTGCATTCATGGAAAAGGGTAAATTGATAATTTTTGAATGCCAAACTAAAGCACTGGAATTTAATCTGAAAGAACACAAATGTAAGATTTAGGGTGATTCTTAAGTGGTGCAATGAAACAAGGAAAATGGTGCTTTACAAAGATAAAGGTACCAGAGACCAGCTAGGTCAGCAGTATATTAATAACAATACTCAGGTAATCCATAGGTATTAGGAAATTGTTTCGGCTCTGCCATGGGTGATAAGTGAGACAATGAACAACTTAATGTCAATAATGGGCAATAATCTCCCCGAATATTCCTCAGGGATCAGTCTACCCTTTTATGTCCCCTGCTACACATATTCCCAGGGGTTTCTTCTTCCTCCCAGGCAGGGAAACCAATCCTGCCCCCTGGCCACAGTTTACTTTCCTGCTTTCTTCTTGCTAGGCCATTTCCTTGGGCCTAGGTGGCCCCCTATCAACCATGACTCTTCTCCAGGAAATTTCCTGGAGGACCACTCGCTATGAAGCTGTTTTTGCACCACAGTCTGAAGTCATGCCTCCGGCTAACATCCTGAACTACAATTTCTACTTTTAACATCTGTTTGCTAGGACCTAATATGGACTCGATCTGGGACTTCTACTACGTGTACTGCCATTACTGCTCATGAGGTGCTGGTGTTTTCTCATCCAACTTTCCTTCCTTAAGCACAGTCTATCATTTGTCCCAGCATGACAAACCTGCTAGACCACTGCAGCTGGGAATTGGATCCATCTTCTATGAGCTAATGCTCACAACTCCTCCTTCTCCTTAACTTCTACTAACAATCAATTAACAAAGCCTGTTGTTCTCCCTCTAAGTTTCTCACATCCACCCACTGCCACAAAGCTTTCTTCAAGTACTCACTACTTCCCTAAAATTTTGCAATAATGACCCAACTGTGATTTCTGCCTCTAATCCATCCCATACTGACAGAAAGAAAAAACAGGCAGCACTGTAGAACAATTTGTATTCTTTAACTATCTTGAGAATGCGTATCAGAAGAAATCTCCCAAGTAAAGGTTTTCATTAAAATTCCACTGCAGGAATTAATACTCATCTTTTCTGATTAATAGCATTAGATGGTGCCCACAGGTCTATTTAGCACCACCTCAAAATAAAGTCTGGGGAGGTATTTGGAAATGGTTTGTTCCCCAGGGAAAAAAATTATATAGCCTAAAAAGGAGGAATATGATTTATGTATGACAGAGATAACCAGAATCTGGGTGCTTAAAAGGACTTTGTGCTACTGCAGACTAATTTGTCCACTGCCTCTGCTCGCTTTAGTGTAATATATCACACTGGCAATGCTGAAATGAAACATGGACTGGTAAAAAGTGAAAACCAATCTTACCATGATATCCCATTAAACTGGCCTGATCCTAGAACAGTCTAATTATCATCAACTAGGAGAATTTGGCTCTTCTAGTTGGAGAATGGGAATGGGATGGAGAGCATAACAGGAAATCAATACTTGGGTAGGTTTTTATATTCTCTATTCTCTTCCACTGACTAATTTGTCTCTTCCTACTGAAATGTCAGTGTTTTAATTACTACAGCTCTTGGTTATGTTTTTTATTTTTATTTTATTCAAGTTTATGTTTTTGACATTAGGTAAAACAGGACTCCATCTTATTGTCAATGCTTTAAAAATATTCACGGTGATTGATATGCAATTTTCTCTTCAAAGTAAACTTTGAAATCAATGTATATTATTCTATTTTAAAAATCTTACTGATACTTTCTTTGGGATGACACTGAATTTTGGCGTGATTTAGGAAGACTTGCTTTTTCCCAACTGGGAACATGAATGTCTCTTCAAATCTTCCTCTACGTCTTTCAGTAAAATTTTACAGTTTTCTTCATATAAATTTTAGATACTTTTGGTAGATTTACAAATTTTATAGTTTCTATATAATTGTGAATTGAGAATGAAACCTTTTATTCCTATTACATTTTCAATTGGTTAATTCTTGTATTCGAATGGGAAAGCTACTGACTTTAGTATATTTGCTTTGTATCCAACTAACCTTATTAAATTCCTTCATTAATTGTAATAAGTTTTCTTGGATTTTCAAAGTAGATGATCACAAGTTCTTTTACCATAGTGACAGTTGTTTAGCTTATCCTTTTTAGTATTTATATCTTGTTTTCATTGCCTCAATTACTAAAAGTCTAGGTCTCTCAAAATGATGTTGAATAGTGTCAGTAATATTAAGCATTCTTGTCTTGTTCAATGTTTTGAAGAGAATGCTTCCAATGAATTGCCATTAAACGCAATGTTTGCAATTGGTTTTGATAATTATCTTCTACCTTAAATCAGGACCGGGTTGTTTACCTAGTCTTCTTTGTTCGCTGAAAATAAATGAGTTTAGAGTTAGAATTGTCCTTAGAGATCACTTGGTCCTCTTGTTTCTTTACCTTTTTAACCACAACAAAAACATAAATGTGAGTCCCTGAACAAAAGTTAAAATGCGTTGGGCAATTAGAAGCATAAATAAAAATCCCCCCCCCCAAAACTCAAGAGGTATTGGACAAAACTCTATTATTTACATATCTTTAAACTATTTTCAGTTTCTAAGATGAATATTTAACATCAACTAATGAACTAATGTAAATTACTCATTTATTCAACAGATACTTGGTGTGTGTTTACTATATACAAATTAATCAACTATAAAACTATCAATAGGGAGATGACTTACTTTATCAAAAACTGTTTCAGGGAAAAATATGAATAAGCAAGCTTGGTTTAATCATGTCTAACTACTTTCAAACCTTTCCACAGTCCACATGCTTCTTTCTCTGCAGCTTATGAACTATTTTCTTAACCATTTATATGTATTTTTAACTGTGGTACAGTTCTAACCAAGTTAAACTTTACAGTGTTTGAGAGGTTGACAGGGAGCAGCTGTCTATGAAGTTCAGCTGAGGATACCTAACCTGACCTACTAGACTCTCTGAGGAAACGGGTGGCATCAGGACAGTAGATGACCAAATGTTAAAAGGAACTCAGATCTTTAAAAGATTCAGCTTTGCTTCTGAATTTTCCAAAGTTTGGAAAATCTAAACCTTCTGAAGTTTTAACAGCACTGTTATGAACATTCAGAAACAATCAATAAAAGTAGAAAATGATATTCAAACCAGTTTACTAATCCTCTTGGCAGTCTTGCTTACCTAAACTTGACAATGATCTTGTATCGTTTTAATGATCTGGGACTTCAGGAAAAAACCAAATACGCACAGCCATTTCCCTCGAGCACACTGGCATGCATTTGTATGTATAATCCCTATATTACAAGGAGCAGGTTAAGTACACCTATATTCACTGGCTGATCTACTTTATTTAACCTTTTACGCTCACCTAAATCCAATCTATCTTTTAATTTCTAAAGCCTAGAATTAACCGGAACATCTTTTAATAATATATACTGTCTCAGTACATGACTTTTTGTATTACAAAATTGCCACGATAATGTGTAACACATCTACAGCTAATGGGAAAGCTAACCTGAAACCCCAAAATCCTGAATTATATCCATGTAGTTGTTAAAAATTGATAAAATAAAAATCTTTACTATCAATCCAACATAATGTACTTATAAAATAATCCTTTCAAAAGTGATAAAGTATAACTAGACCATTTCTGAATTGCAGGGAAGAGACTGACTGACAGGAGTTACAGAAGTCATGTTCATTTAAGAAAAATTCTTAGTATCTTGGGTTGACAAATTTAAAAAAACAAAACACTTATTTGGGAAGTTGAGGAAGTGACAGCCTTTAAATTGTTAAGAAATATTAGAGAGAAAACCCTTGAGCTTATAATGGCTACAAAGACAAATAGCCTCTCTAAGAAGCTGGCGGGTAGTAGAAGCACAGATGGAGCGGAAGGCTGGCTTAGCTTTTAAGAAACGCTCTCTCCAAAGTAAACACAACACAGAGTTTCCACTTCCATCTTTTCTGGAGCTGCCTCTTTAAAATGGACTATTATAAGGTGAAATTCTTTTTCTGCATGTACTCCTGTCTTTCCTTTTTTGTTTTGTTTTTGTTATTTGATATCTGATAATCCACCGAGGAAGCTCTTAAATGCAGGAAGACTGAAGCGCGATTTTTGTTAGGCAATAAAAAAATCAAACCAGAGTATGGCTTATTAATTATCGATGTTATAAAATTGCTCTAATTAAAAATACTTAGAGAGTAAGTATAATTAACATTACCTGTACCTTGAATTCATATTTTCCATTTTTTATAAGAACCAGAGTTCTTATTGTGAGAACTCTAATATTAAAATAGTGTCCTTGACTTCCTCTTCCTATTAGCGTCTGAGGTTGAAGCTACTTAGGTATTATTTGTGGTATTTGCTTCACATCTGTCTCTGGAACCAATCCTGTCCCAAGCTGGAGGTAACCAAAAACTTCCAGGCTAAAGATTTGGGTGGTGATGTAGGTCCCGTTCTGGGACCACGTACTGAGTTACTGATTTTGCTCCTATCATCAGAACCCATCCTTTATTTCCCAATTTCAGTACTTGGGTTCCTACCTGTCAGACTATGCCTGAGAACTTTTCCTGATATGCCAGTAGTTCCCCTGAACTACAAGTGCATGCTTACCTTCCCCTCCCATGCTTGGTGTTAAGGTGCTATTTACCAGGTCTCCTTGATGCTTCATTCGAGACTCTCTGCTATAGAGATCTGAGAGTTATCACCAATTCAATGGCTGTCTTCTGCTAGAACTTCACGAAACCAACTGAGCTAGTCCTAACCTGTTGTTAAAAACAAGAATGAGTCTAATTTCACTCTATGCCTGGGGTGAGCTCTGGGAACTGTAATGGTCTCTGAGCTATGGCCAGCTCCAGCAATATTTTAGATCACCTTCAGTTTTCTGCTTAGCTTTTCAATTTCTCTAGAGGTGAACCCTAATACCTTTGCAGCTATTTGCCAAGGAGATGAATCTTTGCTCCATATCAAATTGTCTTTGTGATTCTTCCACTCAGACTCTTAGGACGGCGACCTGCCAGAAAAATTCTGCTGCCGTGCCCTCTCTACTGAGTAAAATATTGCTCCAAATCAATCCTAATTAATCACATCTCTTGTAATAACATATCTTAGACTGTGACAACACACCTTCCCTGAAAGTCAACACTGTACCTTGGATGCGTCCTAGTTATTTCCTTTATCCCTATTAGATCACTTTTTCTCCTTTCCCCCATTCACATTGGGTTGCACTTACCTGTTTATATACTGGTCTCTGCCATTTAACCAGGGGTCTCTGCTCCTCCTTGAGAGGGGCAATATTTCTTACTTCTTGCTTTCTTACAATATTCTTACTTTTAAGAACTTAACCAGTGATTGACACAGTGACTGGCATATCTAAGAGGATTGGTAAAAGTCTACTGCATGAATAAATGAATGCTTATGGATGAAAAGATAACTGGCAACTGAGCCAAAGGGATACTAAGTCTGGGTGAGGGGGCAGCTAAGGGGAAGAGAGCAGAGAGGCTTCTGATTATAAGCTGGTAATTTAGACTGAGATAATCAAAGATAATCTACAACTTTAGAGAGAAAGATACCACATTATAACTTATGTGTCTCTCTTTTAAAAGTTGCTGCAACATATCATCTTCAAGACTAATGTTGGTGATTTTTTAAGTTTAGCTGTTATAATAAGGCTTATGGGTTTTATTTTTCAGTTTAACTGTTATTTTAATGGAGTAAAAATTCTGGTAAAATTAATTTCTTCTTAAGCAGGGATGTAGGCAAAAATAACGTGTGGCTTAAGTCTTGAAATTTGGAGCACTCAGTTTTCAGGAACTCCTCCCAAGTGACTACAACATAAAAAAACTGGGTATTTTCGTATTTATATTTTAAGAGTTCTACGTACTTCAAATTTTAAGTAATTATAATGTTACTAGCTCCGTATTACTTCAGTTGGCTACTTTCAATTCTACAGTACCATTTTTTTTTACAATAAAGAGTAATTTTTGCTTCTATAATATCTTTCCAAAAAAGATTAATGAAATTCACTAATTCTTCTAACCTTTGACTATAGGAATAACAAGAACAAATGGACAGTATACCTGGTGAGAAGTCTATCAGTATATGAATTAGGGAAGGTCTGAAAATGAAGAATACAACTTTTCAAATGAAGACTGGGAGTTAATATACAAGAAGGTCCTCGGTTATTATTGGAGAAAAAGACAAACAGAAATATGATCTGAAAGAGGCCCCCAATTTGGTAGATTACCCTTTTGTCTACATGGAAGACTGCAGGAAGAGGCAGTAGTGGAGGGGACAAGAAGCCAGAACAGGAAAGGCATAAGAGATGTACCATAGGATTTATTTGACACAATCCTAAACCAAGTACAAGACACAGACTCTAGATTTCAGCCAGGAATAGAGGTGATACACAGAGGTTCAAACGGCAGGCCAACTGGCTGAAGACCATTATTCAAAGTAGAGATGAGCAGACCAAGTCAAAAGAGCCTCGGTTCATGAAGAAGGAATTAGTCCATTGGCATAAGTCACTGGGATGTAAGATAGGCATCCATAAGACTGGGGCTAAATCACAGGGATCAGTTACATTAACAATGTCAAAAGTGGCCAATTCACCATTAATCTGAAGCTCCTTATATTCTCCTGTTGGTCTTAGTGTCTATGGTGAGGTTGAACCTACAGGTGGGTGGTTAGCTGAACTCTCAGTCCAGGAGAATATAGGAGATTAGTACAGCTGGCAAAGTTAATTCACCCTCATCAAAAAACAATCATTTCCTTCTGTCATTAGATGAATGGATAAAGAAGATGGATGTGTGTGTGTGTGTGTGTGTGTGTGTGTGTGTGTGTAGATACAGATACAGATATAGATACAGATATAGATATAATTACCCTCTAGGTCCATCCATGTTGTCACAAATGGCAGGATTTCATTCTTTTTTATTGCTGAGTAATATTCCATTGTGTACATTATGCTAAGTGAAATAAGTCAGACAGAAAGACAAATACTGCATGATTTCAAACAAAATGAAGAAACAAAACAAAAACAGACTCACAGAGAACAAACTGGTGATTGCCAAAGGGAAAGAGAATGGGGATATGGGTGAAAAAGATGAAGGGGAATACAGTCAATAATATTGTAATAACTTTGCATGGTGACAAATGGTTACTAGAATTAGTTTGGTGATCACATCATAAGGTACGTAATAATTTCGAATCACTAGGCTATACATCTGAAATATAATATTGTATGGTGACTATACTTTAATAGAAAATCTAAAAAGAAACAAAAACATTTTTCCCTTCATTATAATCAAGGCCTTTACCAATTAACCCTTTCTCTACTATATTAGATAGGATAGGCTAAATTCCTCAAATGTAATGGCTCAAACATAACAGAAATGTGTTCATTTCTCTCTCATAAGAGTCCAGAGAGGACATGCTAGGCCTGGAGTTAGGGATGGGATTAGGGAGCTCTTTTCAACACAGTCATTCAGACCGCAGGTGATGATGAGAGCTGTTATCCACCAAGGGGGCAGCATGGAGGAAGTTCACGTGAGAAGCTTTTATAGGTCAGGCCTAGAAGGAGTATATATCACTTCTGCTCACATTCAATTGACGAGAAGTGAGTCACATGTCCATACTTAAGTGCAAGGGATGATGCAAAATGAAGAACTGGACATCTGCAGTCCTGTTATTGGGGAAGAGAACTGTTATGGGGGAAGAGAAGAGATGACGGTCAACAGTTTGCAGTATCTGTCACATTAACTTCTGGTGACATCATCAAGGACTCAGGGAATATAAAGGACTAGCAGAAAAACATTAGAATCATATATAGCACGTTTAACAAAGACATGGAGAGACTCACTTCCAAAACAAACCACATCTGTAGTCTCATGGGAGGTTAGACTTCTAAATCACCTTCATCAATTTTTAGGAAATACTAAACTACTGTGATTTACTTAGAGTGACAGTTCCACACATTTTATCCGCTGCATATTGTATTTCGCTTTCCATTCGCTTGAAATTTAATGTTGTTTGCACTTGCACTCTCCCAGCTTTGTTTTCCCAAATTTGGCAAAATACTTCTGTAACTCTGACCTTTACACAAAACACTGCAGTGAGATTAAGAAAACACTGGGTCTGGTCCTCTATCCTTGAATATTGAGAGATGTAGAGTGTAAACAGATGTTTTGTGCTCCACTTCACAGACCTACCCATGGTATACCCGTGAGAGGTTGAACAGTAATTACTATCCAATAGCTTAATTTACAAAAACTGAACTGAACCATGTATAGGTAAAAAGATGATGGTCTTCAAATTTTTGATCTGTGATTATAAAACTGAGTTATTCCTAAACTAAATTTGGTGACAGATTGTTATACTCAAAATATCCAGAAAAAATAACTAAAAACTCTAAAATTTAAGTAACAGAAACAAATAATATATAAAATTACTCCCAAATTCATATATATATATATATATAAAGTTAAGTTTTAAATTCTAACAACTTCATTTCTTTCATTTATATAGTGAAATTCATTCTGAAAATAAAGCATCATTAAACATCACAATAATGAAACTACAGATCGTGTGATTTTGACAAATAGTACCTTATTAAATCTAAAACAATTATGATTTCATGGCTTCATGTGGGCATATTCTAACTAGATATGTTAAAATTTTTCACAGAATGGGAAAATATAGACATCCTAAGTTTAAGGAAAAGTATCACCGCAGTATAATATTTTTAGACGTGGCAAATTTTTTTGAGAAAATGGAATTCTTCATATCAAAAATGATCTTGCAAAACTACTGTTGAAAGAAAACTACCCAAGCCTGGGTCTCAGAGGTTGGCACATAAATTATCTTAATTGTAAGTGCATGGCCACACACCAGGAAAATTAAATCGTTGAAATCTAGCGGTAGAAGAAAATTTAAATTTGCCTTTTTCACTCCTCATTTCACTCCTTCTAGGAAATTATGTTTTACACTTTCTAGGAAATTATGGGAATTATTTTCACGTTTGCTAAAAAATGTTTAGGGAATCTTCTTTCTAGCCATTTGTATTAGCCAGAAAGCTCCATCTTTTCTGTTTTACTGAGAAATTGAGAGCTACATTCTAGTTTTTAAATTTCAGTTTCCCTACTTATGAAAATGGAGAATTTCATGGAAACAAAAATTTCAAACACACACCTGTAAAATTATATACTTTATTCATAAAAATAAGTAATGATAATTTTCAGGTAACTGTGAACCCTGTAAGTCATGATGACATGAGTAAGATGCGTGTCTTAAGACGCGGTAGAAATGACAAAATTTACATTTTTTTAAATTACCTCATCTTTACAAAAGAAATAAAAATATGTGTCAATGCAATTATATTCTCTGGAATTTCCAAACTCAGACCTTTGTAACTAGTACTTAGATGTTACTTCTTAAGGTAGTGAAACTAGGGCCTTCAGGCAACAGAGTACATCATTATCCTTCCTAAGAATAACAGAAAGCAAAGGTTCACTGCCAAGGCACAGTCTCACGTTACTTCAGGTCAGCAATTTGAAAATTTACTCTGTGGTAAGGTCTGGTTTTCCCAGGGAGGCAAGATTAAATGCCAGATAAAGGATTCACTACTTGACAATTAGAGAAACTGATGCCTACAAGCTGATAATATCCTAAAGAGGTAACTTGAAACAAATATATCAATTATCTAAACACTGTATAATGCATTACCTTTTAGCAGCTGAGAAACAGAGACATGAGAATAAAGAATGGAAGAAAGAAAAATAAAAACCATTTGTATTAGCCAAAATTACTTAGATTACTCATCCTTATTAGTTTCGTTTTTTTAAAAAATGTTTTATATTAAAACAAATACTAATTTTTTAAAATAAAGAATGATTAGAAAATTTACTTGACTACATGTAGGAAATTGCGAATTTCGTATTATACTCTTCCTGATATTGGCAACTGTGCCAACATTTTATAAAACATTAAAGAGCACATATCTTTTAAATGTGAGTTTTAATTTTATATTTTTCTGGGCAAGAATCTAACGAGATGTATATGAGATTTTATTCACATCTATTTTTATTCTAGCTAAAAACATGTTCGTGGAAGTATTACACTTGGCTTTCTCAAATGGCTTCAGGCTTACTTAAAAGCTTCTAAGAAGATAAAAGGGGTAACATTTTCTTTGCTTGTTGGGTGGTCGAAAGGTTAAACATCAAATTCCCAGTGTGGGAAAATCCCAAAGTACTCTAGGTGAAATGTTTTGATGCTTAGTAAATGTATCCATGTGGAAATACACACAGCTGCAGACCAGCCAATAGTATTTCCCTGCCTGAGATGAAATAGTAAAAGAAAGTTGTAAATAGGAAAAAAAAAAAAAAAAAAGTAACTGACCATTTATGATTTTAAAGTCTCCAGTTGTGTTGTTATAGTAGCTTACATTGTAGGGTTCTTCACACCATTTCTCTTCTGCTCTTTACAAGGCTACTGGAAAGAGCTCCCGATGCTTCCTGTCTCTGATTTCCTCTACTTCAGCAGGTTCTCCCCTCTACCACTCCACTAACTCTAAAACTGCTTGTCAAGGTCATAGATGACCTTGTTTCTAAATCCTAAGGTCAATTCTCAGTTTTCATCTTACAGCATCTGACACAGTTGATAACTCTCTTTTCCTTGAAAATTTTTTTCTTGGATTCCAAGACCACACTGTCCTGATTTTCCTACTCCTCTGGCAGTTCCTTCTTCATACATGTGCTGGTACTTCTCATCTATGAAGTGCCCTATGCCGAGGAATTCCTCTCTTTTTTTAATCTATAATTACTTCTTCGATGATCTAATCTATGCTTTACATATTATAAATTTACTACCAAATCCAAAATGGAGGTCATTTGCTTGAGACAGTGCAGGTACAGTGGAACACAACATTTTGGAATAGCTTATGTGAGGATGAGAAATGGAGGTATCAGGGACATCTAAAAGGATTGTTGAACATGTCTCCTTGAGCACATGTTTCAGTTTCTCAAGTGTGTATACACCTAGATAGAATTTCTGAGTTAAGAGGCATACGAAACTTCAATTTAACACATAATGTCAACCTATTTTCCAGAAGTTTATACCTCTACCATCAGAGTATAAGAATGTTTGTTGTTCCACATCATTGCCAACAGTATTGTCAGTATTTTTAATTTTATCAATCTAACAGGTAAGAAATGGTGCTTTATTCTGGTTATAATAGCATTTACCTGGTTTATTCTGGTTATAATAGTATTTCCCTACAATTAGTAATGCGGAACATCTTTTCATGTCTTTATTGGTTTTTTGAATATATTTATCTTGAATTTCCTATTCAGACCCTTTGTCCACTTTTCTATTATGTTGTCCTTTTTCTTACTGATTTGTGGATCATTGCTATATTATATTCTTGATGTTAAGTCCTTGCAAATGTTATGTAATGTAAGTATCTTCCTACATTCCAAGACTCCTTTGTATTTTATTAGATATTTTTGTTTTAATGAAGTGAAATGTAGCAGTATTTTCCATTCTAAATTGTGCTTTTTGTCTTGTTTTGAAAATCCTCATTCCTTAATTATAATTTACCTAGGTACAGAAATCTATGTTGGCAGTTATTTTCTCTCAGCACTTTGAAGATATTAATATATTCCATTGTCTTCTTGTTTCTATCCATTGCCACAGATTAGCCTTCAGTCAGGCCAACAGCTATCCCTTTGTGGAAATCTGCCCTGTCTATCTTTGATTTTATAGTTTCACTATAATCTGACTAAATATATATTTATTTTTATTTATCTTGCTCAGGACTGTTTGTATTTCCCAAATTTGAGGATTAATGTCTTTGCTACTTTCTGAGAACTGTTCAGCCATTATTGTCTCTTAGAATACTGCCTCTCTCATTCTCTCAACTCTCCTAGTCTGTAACCCCAATAGATGAATTTTCAACCTTCTCAGTCTATTTTCCATGTTTCGTAAACTCTCAATATTTGCCATTTCTTTAAAAGTGTATTACATTCTCTGTAGTTTCCTCAAAATTATCTTTCAGATTACTGACTCTTCAGTTATATTTTATATGTCTTATTTTACTATACGACTGGGTATAACATAATATAATAATATAATATAATATAATATAATATAATATAATATAATATAAAATCGGGTCTTATGTTCGTTTTTGCTCCAAAAGACACATTAGAGCTGATTGTCCGTCTGGCTAGGTCTTATTTTCGGGGAAACAGGATAGATCTTATCTGTGGCCAGTGTTCAGGGCTTTTCCTCCAAAGAACTTTTGCATTTTGTTCTGCCAGCTACATCAGCTATTTTTCTCTGCTTGGGTAGTATTAATACAAGTTCTAACTTTGAATCCATATTAGGTTGTATGGGACCATGTTTATACATTTTCAGGAGAGTCCTTTTTCCTACTTAGAGCCCGGACAGACATCTTCAGGATTCCTTGTCATCAACTTGTACTGGGGGGAATGAGTTTTTTCTAATCCATCCTTTTGCTAAGCGCTCTAGCTTTAGGAAGGTTTTGTCTCCTGTACCCATATAGGCATTAATTCAAGTCCTTCGAATTCCATGAATAATGACCCATAACTCCCCCAAGCAAAGCACAGCTCCTACTGTTCTATTATTAGTTCCCACTTTATTTCTGCCCTTGGCAGTTTTCCTTAATTTATTACAAGTACAGCATGGTATTTAAAAGGATGTTTAAAATATTTTAATGACAGATTATGTAGTACACTGTATTGCTAAAATCAGAAATCTAAACCATTTATTTTATTAAATAGGCATTCCATAATTTCTAAGCATTTTCGTTTCATTTAAAAGCTATTTTCCAACACAATACACTTCAAAACTAACAAAGACTGATAACCTATTACTTGTTCTCTAATTTTTTTCCTAGAAAGAGAACTCTGATTTTCAGCAAGGCATAATACTACACAGAATAAAAGTTACATTTCTCAGGCTTTGTTGCAGTTAGATTAAGTCAATTAAGTTCTGGCCAGTGAAATGTAAATTAAAGTGTTTTTTATGAGACTTCCTGGAAGGCCAATTAAAAGGTACTGACTCAGCTATACAGGGCACAGGTAAGTAAAGGCAAAGGCATTATCTTGACTCATTTCTCCTGACCCCAAGCCAACTGCTCTTTATTACACCCTGCTTCACTTATTTCAACCTGTTATTTCTATAATCACTTTAATCTCTGAACCTAAAGCTGTTAGTCAAACAGAGGTTAGAACCTAGAGGTTAGTCAAAAGTAGATATGGAAAAACGTCTCTTCATGTCCTCTGCCATTTTTAATTTGTTTTTTTGGAGTTGAGTTTTTTATAAATTTTGGATATTAACCCCTTATCGGATATATCATTGGCAAATGTCTTCTCCCATTAGGTAGGATCCCTTTTTGTTTTATTGATGGTTTCCTTTGTTGTGTAAAAACTTTTTAGTTTGATGTAATCTCACGTTTATTTTTTCTCTTACTTCCCTTGCCCGAGGAGATGTATCAGTAAAAATCTTATTCTGGGTAATGTCTGTAAATTTTCTTCCTATATTTTCTTCCAGGAGTTTTATGGTTTCAGATCTTACATTTAAGGTCTTTAATCCATTTTGAATTTATTCTTGTGTATGGTGTAAGAAAGTGGCCCAGCTTAATTTTTTCGCATGTTTCAGGTCTCCCAGCACCATTTATTGAATAGACTGTATTTACTCCCCCGTAAATTCTTTCTTCCATTGTCGTAGACTAAATGGCCATATAGGCATGGATTTATTTCTGGGCTCTCTACTCTGTTCCATTGATCTATGTGTCTGTTTTTATGTCAGTACCATGCTGTTTTGATTACTGTAGCCTTGTAGTATAATTTGATGTCAGATATCATACCTCCCACTTTGTTCTTATATCTAAGGTCTTTTATGGTTCCAGATAAATTTTAGGATTATATGTTCTATTTCCGTGAAAAATGTCCTTGGTAGTTTGATAGGAATTGCGTTGAATCTGTATATTGCCTTAGGCGGTATGGACATTTTAATGATATTAATTCTTCCTATCCATGAACATGGTATGTGTTTCCATCTATTTGTAGCTTCTTTAATTTCTCTCTTCAGTGTCTTAAAATTTTCTGAGTACAGATCTTTTACTTCTTTGGTTAAATTTCTTCCTAGATATTTTATAGTCTGGAGAAAGACAAATACCATATGATCTCACTCATATGTGGAATCTAAAGAAAAGAATAAATGAATGACCTAATCAGAAACAATCTTAGAGACATAGAGGAAAAATTGAGGGTTGCTAGATGGGGAGTGGGGATAAGGGTATTACAACGGTATTACAAAGCACAATCCATAGCCACAAGATTGCCACGGGGATATGAAAGTCAATTTGGGGAATGTAATCAATAATGTTGTAAAGATTTTTGTACGGTATCCGATGGACACTTGTCTCATTAGGGAGACCACCTCAGGGATGATGTAGATGCCTGACCACTGCACTGTACACCTGAAGATGAACAATAATGAATATCAACTATAATTTTATATATATATATATATTCATATATAAATATATATAGTTACAAGAAGTATAAATATATATATAAACTATGTATATACATAGCTTACATATATATGTATATATATAGTTACAAGAAATGGAGTACAGAATCAGGAATAGAGACAATGGAAATATAATGGCTGTATGCGATGTCAGAGGGGTAGTAGATGGGGGGAGGGGTGTTATCACTGTGTGAGGGATATAAATGATAAATGTTTAACTATTACATTGTTTTGTGCACCTGAAACTAATAAAAACATTTTAAAAAGAAAGAAAAGAAATATCTTTACTTTCTCTTAAAAAAAAAAAAGTAGATATGGACAAGGAGATCACTGTAGAGGGAGGACATAAGGGAAAAGAAAGGGAAGGGGATCTATATTTTCCCAAGCATAAGCTAAACAACGACAAGAAGATCAAAACTGCTTTTGAACTAGAACGTAGTGCTGTAAGTGAATCAGTACGTATACCACCAGTGTCTTCACCAATTTTTCTAGGTGAGGTACCTCTGAGCCCTCTGCCCTCCAAAGGAATTAAACTCCCTAGGGGGCCACTCTGCAGATACTTGTATTATACAGTACATTTAAGAATGCCACTTTCTCTGTAGATTCTAAGAGAACACTTCCTAAATAAAACATATCACCAAAATATGACAGAAACGTGTTTCCAGAACTTCTCTATCAGCCTGTAATCAAACAATACACCTCTACTGCTGAGTAACTTCTCTTACATAACTGATATTCAGATAATCCCTTTCTCGTTCACTTCTACATATCCATCCAACTTTCATCATTCTACGGAAGACTAATGTTCAACCCAATTTATGACTTTAGCCATGTTCCAAATTCTGTTGGGTAAGGGTGTGGATAGAAGACCTAAGACACAAAGTGCTACTCTCCTATAATTTGCCAACAAATGGCAGGAACCTTGAGAAGTCCTTCTGCTTGCCTACAGTTTTATAAAAATTAAAACATACCTATAATAATAATTCAGGATAAGTTCTAGAGTTTAATTATTTGGTGATATATATGCATAATATTTTTGATAAATACAAGCATTTAGTTCAAAATAGCACCCAGTATTTGTACTTTTGACTAATAAAATTTAGAATATTAAATAAAAGTATGAAGTGTAGATTTTAACCTTACTTCTTACATAAGATGTCTTGACTTTGACTAAATCATGTGTCATAAAAGACTTGAATCAAAACATTTACTCGACTTTTATGATGATCATCAGCTACTCACCAGGGCTGACAGATCAGAGAACACGGCAGACATGTGTGATAGCATGTCTGCACAGTGCTGGGCCAAAAGGTTGCTAAGACTGTATTGCTTACTATGAGGACATAAAATCTTGCTGTGACCCATTTACATGGACAGGAAGCAGTCTGGAGGAAGCCATGTGACAACAAAGATCGAATGGTGAAAGGAGGGAAAGTTTAAATCACATTGATCTCCTTTTCACCACAAACCCTAGTCCAAAAATTGCCTATTATTGTCCTTAGGATTCCATCATTGAGCTTGATGGTAGTAATATCTCAAAACCTTTGGTTAATCTCCTGGGGACAATGATTGAATGTACTTGTATGTACATGGAGAATTATAAATCATACCCCATCTTTAGATTAGTAAGAATAAATTTAAAGTGGTTGGAAGAAGTTTAGACAATCCTATTTAAATAGAACTAATTTAATGGGTTGGAGCTAGCTTAAGCTGGACTTAACCTATGAGAACCTTTCTGACATGATATGAATGAAGCCTTTTAGAAAAAGTTCTCTTTGATTGTTGCAAGCAGTTTGAATAAGCCATTATAAACCTTCCAGGGAGAGAGGTAATCTAAATAGCTCACCTAGACAATACGTACAATATCAATTGGATTGATATCATCTTTATGAGAAAGCAGGAAAAAAAATAGAATTATTTGAAATCCTTTTATATACACTTCCTGTATTCTAAATTCTGGACCTTGAGTTGAGTATTAAAATGGTTAAAAGGCAATTTACTGAATGGAGGAAAAAAGCAGAAAACATGGATTGTACTTTTCCAATTTGCAAAAGAAAAAATTCTTTAATGAGTAAACACTCACTATGCTAGTCAATTAAATGATACAGGACTTGAAGTTCCACATTTTACTTAGGTTATATAATCTATCAATACATCAGAGACTAAAAGAGTAAGGGTTACATTACAGAAAGAGGAAGGTGAAGAAAGCAATTTATTTATAAAATCCTGTTTAGTACACAATCGAGTAGGCATTTTCTTTAATGCTAGATAAATAATGCCATAAATAGAAGTTGTTTATTTTTTTAAATACATTCTTTCCCAACACAAGAGTATTTACACTACACAAAATAAAGTTACTCAAGTTCTCAGTGTTTGGCACAACAATAACAGAAGATAAGTGAGAACTAATATTCTCCAGTTTAAATTTGCCTATCAAGTTTAAACAAAAGAATAAAATAAGTTTGGTGTATTTTCTATGTAAGTTAAACATTATATCATGGTTAAAAAAGTACTAATTAGCTCTTATTATTAAGATTTCTACATCTCAAAAATACGGATAACATAAACAAGAAACAATAGCAAAAGTTGTATCCATGTAAAAATATTCATTGAAAAACTTCTACATTTTATAAGCAAGTTAAAAAATTGATTTTATCATTTAAAAACTCATATTTAATCTTGCAAATACAAAACAGGAACAAATTAAAAGACTTTGTGGCTTTCTAGTTTTTTTAAAATGGCTATTTAAATTCTCCACTCTCCCCCAAATCTCTATGCTACTCCACAAATGTCTATTTTCTTGCTCTCAGAAGATGATATCACCTTCTATTTCACAGAGAAAATAAAAGCCATCAGGGAAGAACTCCTCCAGCTACTCGCCAATAAACACGTATACTGTCTGTTTCCTTCCATCCCTCCCTCCTATTACACTAAAATTGGCATCATTCCTATTAGCTAAGATTAAACTCTTTTCTTGTGCTTCAACTTTCATCTCCCATCTCCACCTGGGTCTTTGGCAAATCAGTTATCCTCTCTTTCCTTTAGGTTTAGTGTTTCTCTTCATTCTTTCATCATTTAAACATATTTAAGGGTTTTTCATCTTCAAAACAAAACAAAAAAAACCAGTTCTATGTCCTTTAAGCTACTGCCTTCTCTCCTCTCCTTCACAGCCAAAACCATGAAAGGTTGTCACTTACCTCATTTTGTCTGCCTCACCTTTTCTTTACCTTTACTCTCAACATATCCAAATACGTACGAGAGTATAATCTGATTTTCACTTCCGAGATCTCACCAAGATCACCATGACCTCCTTATTGCTAAATCCAATGAACACTTTCTATTTCTCATCTTAGTTGATTTCCTTTGGTAGTTAGTGTTCACTGTAACTCACTACTTTGTGTTTGAAGTACTAATTTTTGTTGGCTTCCATGACTTTCCTGGCTTTCTTTTATCTCTTTGGACCTTACTTCTAAGCTTTTTAGAGTTCCATTTCTCTGTCAGTCTTTTTAAATCACTGATGCTGGCCAGGGCTCTCTTCTTGTTCTACATATTCTGAACAATGTCATTCACTCTTACGACTTTTAGCACTTGATGATTCCCAAAACTATTTCTATAGTACAGATTTCTCTCCTGAGCTTCTGACCTATGAATCCACTTGGAAATTTCCCTTCAGCTGCCCAAAAGACACCTTGATCCACTGTGCAAATTAAAAACTCATCATCAATACCCACTACCTCCAACCTTTTCTTTCTCCTGAGGACCCAGTCAGTCTCAGTGAACTGCTGCACAATCCACCTAGTTACCCAAGATGAAAATCTGAATATCATCCTAGACAATTCCATCTCCCTCATCCCGAAATCTAATCAATACAAACCTGTTGATCATAGCTCCTTAATCTTTCTCCATTTCTCACTTCTTCATTGCCATTTACCTGGAAAAGCCAAAACTATCTCTTGTCCAAAGAAATATTACAGTTAAAAACTGTTTGACATGTCCCTTTATTAATTAAAAGAATATGAGAATCTAACATTCTCATCTAAGAAACAACATTATCTCCCCTGATCTCTTACTTTTCAGCATTGCATCCTTCCACTTCCCATCCAATCAAAACGATATTCCTAAAATGCAAATTTGATGGTACAGCATCCTCATGCCTACAAATCTGTCAATGCCTATTATTCTTAAAATAAAGTTCAAATTCCTTAATAGGCCTTAGAATGTCCTATACTCATACATGCCTTCTGATTACTTTCTGAAGGCAGATCTCTCTAGCCTCAAATTTTCTGCTATACATCCATACTGACCTCCTTTCAGTTCTGGGAACACACTGTGTTTGTTCTCCTATACGAGGTGTGATCAAACAATATGGTGAATGTTTAAATAAAAAAACATTTATTACAGTAAAAAACACACTGCCATTAAGCCTCCTCAAAATATTCCCCCTCGCTTCAAACACACTTATACCATCATTCTTGCCACTTTCTGAAGCAGTTCTGGAAGTCCTCTTTTGGGTCTTTAGTTGTGCTGTCGTGGCTGCCTGGATGTCCTGAATCGATTCAAAATGTTTACCTTTTGTGGTCATTTTGACTTTGGGGAAAAAGAAGTCGCATGGTGCCAGATCTGGTGAATAAGGTGGATGAGGACACAATGCAATATTTTTATTTGACAGAAATTGTCCTATCAGAAGCGATGTGTGACAGGGAGCCTTTCCGTGGTGATCACAAAATAAGGCAAATGCTGCTGCCAAGCACCATCCAACAGAAAGGCAGGGATCTTCAATATAGGAAGCGGTGCATCAAACCTTAGTAACTGTGATAACTTCAACTTGTTCGGTGCAGTCAGTCAGGTGTGAGCTACGGTTGAGAGGTGTGTTTTAAAGTGTGCTGTAAATCATCCTCCATCATGACAATGCCCCGAGTCACACATCGCTTCTGGTATACAGAAACTTCTGTCAAATAAAAACATTACTGTGTGTCCTCATTCACCTTATTAATCAGATCTGGCACCGTGCGACTTCTGGGTCTTCCCCAAAGTCAAAATGATTCAAGAAATTGAGGCAGCCACAAAAGCACAACTAAAGACACTCAATGAAAGAAGACTCCCAGAACTGCTTCAGAAAGTGGCAAGAATGATGGGATAAGTGTATTCAAAGAAAGAGGTAGTATTTTGAGGGGGATTAATGACAATGTGTCTTTTACTGTAATAAACTTTTTTTATTTTAAACATTCACCATATATTTTAATCACGTCTCAGTATGTTTTATCCTCTACCTAGAATACATTTTTTCACCCCTTTAACTACTTCTACCTAATAATTTCTACTCATCCTTCAATTCTCAGCTTAGATGTGGCTTCCTTCAGCAAGTCACATTTAAGGTCCAAAGTCTGGATTCTATATTCTTCCTGCACGATTCCATGGTATACTCTATTTTTCCCATCATATCACTTTACCATATTACATTATAATTATTCTGTATCCTCATTAGATTGTAAACTACAAAAGAACATGGATTTTATTTCACCCACCACTACATCCCTAGTACCTGCTATACTTCAATAAATATTCCTTGAATAAAGTATTTGAATGAATAAATGGATCAATGAGTGGACAAATACATTTACTGTTTCCAAATGGGATACGGTATGGAAATCTTGATTTTATGGCTATTAAATTGAAAGAAACTACTTAACACATAAGTCTTAAAACATATTAATCCTTTAGAAAGTCTCATGTACTCTAACATATATGATTTTCCCTAATTCTTTCCAGGACCAGAAAATACAATATTCTTCAGAATATTAAGGACCACTAAAATAATGTATATTATTTAATAATAAAGTGGAGGGGGAAGGGGTTAAAGGAACCATTTGTTGACAAAACTGCTATCTTGACAGCAACTAAGCAACTTTTGAAAACTGATATGGGAACTGGGTGGTCAACAGTTCAGATGTGTAATTTTACATGTGTAACCATCTCAAAATAAGAAAAACATCAAAGCATTTAATACTAAAAGACTAAGAACTCCGAAGAGAATAAATTTGTTATCTTCTCATATGCTTAGAGGGACAAAAACAAAAATGCATGCACTATGCATCTCCTATATCATAAAATTGTTATTAGTTACTAAATTCACATTTACTACTACTGCTATGACGAGTGTCCTATCATTAGTCTTCACAGATAACACAATGAGGTAATACTTCCCTTATTCTGCCTTGTGTTAAGGTGTTTAGATGATCTCCTAATCTCTAAAATCAAATGCAAATTTGCATGGATGACTTTGTAAAAGCAAGAATTCTAAAGAACTGTATACATAAAAATATTATAATTTATTTCTGGATTTAGAATTCAATCATTTAGTCATTAAATAAAAATTTATTAAAATCTTATGTGATACAAGGCTTATGTGCTATAAGGGGGATGAATGAAACTTTCCTCAAAGAAGCTTCAAAAATTTAGGGTTAATGTAATTGTTTTAATAATCCTAAATGTCTTCTTTAATCTTTAGGTAGAAAATGGTATTCATTTCTCAAAAATTATTAAAGATATATTATATATTCAATCAATAAGAGAGTGGCAACATTTCACATTATTAATATTCATAAACAGTCCAACCCAAAATTATATAAATAGAATTATATGCAAGAATCAATTAGCAAGTCACATTAAACCTATATACTATTTCCTGAATTCCAATTCAAAATATAATTCAGTGTTTTTATTTATTTTTTTAATGTGGAGATTATATAGACCAAGAAAAAAGAAACCTGTTATACATTTTAATGAAACTGATTACTATGCATTATTGGGCAACTTCTAAGACTTGGAAGAGAATTACAGATAAAATTTTTTTTATATTTAAATTCAAGGTCATGACAGTTTCATTTCATAATTCCCTATGTGAATATGAATAAAAGGATATCCATAAAATGCTGTAACTATCTTTCACTGCAACCCAGACAAGAGATGCATGCAATTCTGTAACTCCTGGTTTTTGTATAACCAGAGAGGAATTTCCAAATTCACCCAAATTTTATTCTGTGATTTACTAAGGAAAAAAATCTGCACTCAAATTATTGTATGTGAACCAACAAGATGGTCGGGCCACTAGAAGGGATGCAGGTAGAACCTGGTGGATTTGCCACAGAGAGATTCAGAAAACCATTAGGGATCATCTAGTTTAGTCTTCCTATTCAACGTTATTCTACACAGAATTAACCTACCTTCAGTTTCACATCTATGTGACTTCCATCACTCCATAAAAAATTAGGACTTCTCTATATTTACACATCTGGAAAATTCTTCAATATATTGGAAAGAATAAGCATAACCTCATGTCTCAAGATGTGCTGCCCTAAAAAGAGGCTGGAAAAGATACGAGGTGAAAGAAACTTAAAAATGTATGCTTACTGGCAATTAATATAGAAATATACAAATGAGATACAAATATTGTTCTCTTTTCACTTAAAACTAACTTGCTTAAAGCTTAAGATGAACAAATCATAAAATAGGTCATGTGTTCTGTATAATAAGTAAAATATTGGATTACAGTGTGTTGAGCAATCTAGTATGTTTTTTTATCTAGACCTGAAACAAAAAGGCAGTTACAGAACAAAAATTTTTTCCACTAATAAAAATAATGCTGTAAGGCTAAAACTGTAACGTTCTGAACAGAATCTTGTCAACATCTCTTTATAATATTAATAAAGTTCAAGGCCATGTTTACTGAAAAATTTTGGCAAACCAAACTTACACAATTAAAATAAATACAGTGTCACGTGATTCAGTTTCCCAAAGCCTGGAATTTTGACCTTGACTGAAGTCTTCCCCATTCTAATGCTATAAATAACTACTTTAGCCGAACAAAATATTAAACTATTAATTCTCACAGAATGTGGTTTTGTCTTTTCAACATGTATACCCCATTCAAATATTTAGTATGGGCTTACTCATTCAACAAATATGTATTGCACATCTACCAAGGTTAGGTCCCATATCAGGCAGTAATGATATAAAAGTGATCAAGACCAACATTGGAAGGGCTAAGACAAGGAGAAGGCCTTCCAAAGGAAGTTAGAGGCAATGTCTTTACACAAAAATCTTCAAGGCTATGGTAATAGAACAGTATGTGTGTAGGTGATTGCTGTTCACTGCCATCAGTTAAATAATTCTCATAACATATACAGGTAATTTATACGCTAGGCTATGTTCAATAGAATATGCTTTTTAATTAAAAGAGGCTTTATAAATTAAAGGCTCTTAGCTATAGTTTAAAACATCAAAAGTGATCATTTCTACCATTTCAGGAAAATGAAATAAGCATAGTAAATGAAATGTCAACACAGGTTTAAAATATTTCTGAAAAATGGCAGATTGACCTTATGAGTTTCTTTCAATCTCTTCCTCCCAAAACCACATTAAAATCACAATAAAGGAATTCTTTTAAAGGTGTAAACATAAAGGAACCAAGAAAGAGAAAAGGAGAGAAGACAAAACACTCAACAGAATTCATCAAATATTTAGAAACTTGAAAAAATGAAGGAGTGATAATTGACCCAGTGGAGCAGAGGCAAAACCTGGGTGCTGCGGAGGAGGAGACCAAATGGAAGTAAGCTAATTTCTTGTATAGATCCCAGAAAGGTTAAGGCCTTGGAACACAAGGAGCTGTGGAGGCAGAGCAAGTGGTGGGGCTCTAAACAGAGGATTACATGACAATATGTAAGTACACCATTGGATACTCCCCCAACAGACATGTTCTCACACAGATGTGCACGTTCACCTACAGTCAGAAGATCACTGCTCCTCCCACCTCTCCTATTCTTTGGAGAAGCTCAATGACACCAGAAAAAAAGATTTATAAGATACTGAAATCTGAATGTCACGTTAATAAAAAACCCAAATAACCAAACGAAAAGCTATGCTCACGTACAAAGAGCTTCTGGGTGGCTCTCAAAGATACATAGGCAACAACCACAGATATGTGGGGAAAACCTCCAAAATCAAAGTGGGAGCTTAGAAAATCAAACATAATAAAAAAGAACATGGGAAAAAAACAACACAATTTATGGAGCAGAAGACCGAAAACAAAACTATGATTAATATCCTGATAGTAAAAAGAGAAATTTAGCAGCCATAAAACAAAATAGAATGCTATAACACATGAACATCAGAGAACAGAGAATAGTCCTTTGAATTAAAAAATTAGAATAGCTGAGATAAAATGTTGAATCTAAGAAAGATTAGAATTAGAATTAGATCAGGATCTGTCAGACTAACAGGTTTCAGAAAAAGAAAACAAAATGGAGAAAATAGTTAAAGAAATACTACAAGAAAAGTACACAGACCTTTCAGACATGAATTTTCATATTGAAAGGGTCCTCAAGTTCCTAGCACAATAAATGAAAAAAATGCCCACAGCAATGTTCGTTATTGTGAAATTTTCAGACACCAGGTATTAAGACAAGATTACAAAAATTTTCGTAGGGAAGGAGGGAAGGTCAAATACAAAAGGAATAATGACCAGAATGTACAACTGGAGACTTGGGAAGGGTAAGTCACAGGACTTTAATGTTATCAGACTTCTAAAACAATGTACAGGTATTTTTATAAGTAATAAGCAATAATAATGTAAGTGAATAATGGGTACATAATTAAATAAATAAAACAAATAATAAAACAGGTTGATTGAATGCAGATTACATGCTAGAGACACCATTCTTTTTTAATATCTCATTTAACTCTCATAACTCTATGAGGAAGACACAACCACATTTTACAAATGAAGAAACAGGCAGTGAGAGGTTAAGCAATCATAGAACTAGAAAGTGGTGGAGCCAGAGACCCAGCTTTCTGAGCGTGGTCTTTTAAAAACTGCATGATACTGTCTCTCAACTTTAAAAGTAAAATTAATTTCAGAAAAGAAGAAAATACTATTTGAATGTTTCCTACATTCCCAATCTGATCCCAGATCAACTATGGTTGATTAAAAGTTCTGTCAATCGGCACAATTTTAATGTATGTTAGTGTGTGTCTGTCAGGGGGTGAAGGTTTAGGGTATTTGCGAGTATTTTAAGTATTTGTTGTATAAAAGTACTGTATACTATGTATTTGTGGTTTGATGCCAAAAGGTCCTTAAATTCCCTGACCTAAATGCATCAACAACATCCACTACAAGAAATGATGCACCTACATCAGATCACCACTGTGTATTTGAGCAAAGAATAAAGAGTATATAAATTTCATTATTTAAAAACAGAATTAACTGCCTCTTTTTTCCCTAAATTATTGTCATCTAAGCCCTTCACATTCTCCTTGTCTTGCAAGGAAAATTTCCCTAGATGATTTTCCTAGTTATTTACATGACCACTTAGTAAATATACTGATGTAACACAAACATGGTTCCCCTGTACTCTCTCTTGCCTTACACTCATCTTTACCCTCATAGTAAGTACAGAATGATACTTGAACATTTTCATTTAAAATTCCTCTGTAGGAGTTAGCCTCATTCAGTTTTGCTGTCCTGTCGATCTCACTTATTGTCCCTACTTCAAAGGTTCTAGCTTTGGGGGTGATGGGGTGGGTGGGATATCTTATTCTGAATAACAGTTTTTGTTTCTTTTCCAATCTTATGACATCTTCTTTCTGATCTATGATCAGAAAGGACGCTACACAGTTTTGGAATTTTCGTGTCGCGGGACTGATAAAACTTCCACGCAGTAATGCAGTGGCTTTTGACACCTCAGACCACTGCACTGCACTGCACCTGCTGATCACTTGCTGTTGCCCTGCTCAGCCTGGTAGTCCCTTTCTCTAACATATGCAACCCTCCATTTTCTGCCTGTCATGCCCCCGAGTCGGTTATTTGTTTTGTTCTGGTTTCGGGTTTTCGTTGATAAGTGGCAGCTGCAGCAACGTTTAAGGTTATCCTGCATCAATGACAGCATAATCTATGTCTTCCCGACATCTGGGTGACCAGACCCTGGGCTGCCTGGCCTAGAAGGTCTCCGTCTTGGACACAGGAGGTTCCGGAACATCCGCGATCGCAGCGCTCACACTGCGACAATCTCCGATGTCACTATATCCCACAGTCTCAGGCGCACCCTGCACGGACATTACACCGTCCCTCCCCGAACTCAGGTAGAACACCTGGCGGCCCTACCCTCGGGCGTCACCTGCGGGCCGGCCCGGCGCGCGCACGCGCTCGCGCACATACCGTCTCCTTGGCAGCAGCGACCGGGATGGGAAGCAGCCCCCGGCCGCGGGGCGGATCCTCCGGCTCTACGTCCGCACTCTCGGAGAGGCGCCCGAGGGTGGGCACCTGCGTGGAGTCGGCCCTGGGGTCCCCATATAGCTGGTAGCACACTAGGCCCACCAGACCCCCGCCGGCAGCCGCTGCGATGCTCAGCTCCCCCCAGCGCCGCCGCCGCCTCCAAGCCGCCTCAGCCACAGCCCCGTCCTCCTCCTCCCGGCAGGAGAAGGGCCGGCCAGGAGGGCCCGGGGCTGTACACACAGGCCGCCCCCACGGCCCAGGGACGCGATGGTGATGGGAGGGTGGAGGCGGGAGCCGAGGCGGCGGCCACAGGAGCCTCCGCAGCGCAGCCATAGCGGGAGCCGCCTGCATCAGAGCTACCAGGGGGCGGGCGAGGAGGTTGGGGGTGGGGGCAGGCGAAACCTCGCGAGAGGTCGGTGCGCGGAGGTTCGCTACCGTGCGAGAGCGACCCCTAGAAACGCGCGGCCTGGGGTACCCTCCGAGCCGCTCGTCAGCTGCGGTGGCCAGGGGTCCCGAGTCGGGGAGAGCCTGGAGGCGGCGGCTGCAGCTTCTCGGCCGCGCACTGCCAGCCCAACCCCGCAGTCATAAAGAACCGCTCCTGCCCCTGGCGGCACCTGCCTGCGCAAGCACCCGGCGCCGCGGGCTACACACAGCCAGGTCCGCGGAGTGCGGAGGACCCCGCCGGCGCTCCTCCGCCGACTGGGCCCTTCGCCTCTGCTTTACCGGGTGGGTCTTGGATCATTGGTAGCGCCCCTCGAAGAAAGTCACCTACCCTAACGGTATCTTGACCGTCTGACACAAGATCAATTACATCTTCAGGTGTACAACAAAAATAAAGGATAACAATTTGGCTCAAGTCGTAAAGATGGCAAATTAAGTTGAAGGATGTTTTGACTACAATGAAAGCTGCTGGATCTCGGATGGGGGAAAGCTAATGGTTTTTTCCCGTTATTGCTGTGTTTAAATAATTTTTTTTTTTAAAAAAAAACATTACCATACCTGGGGTCACTTAATTCAACAGATCGGAACTGTCTTGAAATCAGAACTGTTCCCCCTTACTGCTGGGGGAAACCTGTTGGTATAAATATGAAAGAATTGATAAGTGTATTGTATCGTCTTCATTATTTTTATTGTTGTACTTGTGTGTTGCTACACTGACAGTATCACTGACATTCTTGTCAGTTTCCCATTCCTGACCCCAGTCTTGGCAACTGAGTTATGCTAGCTGTGTTCTTTATATTCTAGAATGGTGCTGGGAGCCCCTAAAATATTTTGGGTGTAGACAACTAAATCCAGGATTAGCAGTCACAGGAGATTAGATCAGTTGATTCTGGCTATTCTCATGAAGACTAAGGGTTTGCCAGGCAAACAAAATGAGGTTTTCTGGGCCAGATCCTGCTATTCCCATTCTTCACTCACCAGTTGCCTATCAGATACACCTCAGACTCGTTTTAATATAGGTTAATGGAACTTTCCTTTGTTTAAGACACTAAAAGTGATAAAAAGAATTCTCAATAACGTATGAACAAAACGTGTCTATTTTAGGATGCCATCTCTATTTCTTTCACTTTAGCCTGTTGCTTTTATATAACCAATGCCATAAGGAAGACTCAGTGGTAGCTCCTTGCTTTATCACTCAGATTCCTTCCATTTCTGTCTTCTCTGAATTACGGACAATTTTAGGACTCCCAAGGAAGCACTCTCTGAATATATAACACAGTTCTTCTGACATGGTTTATTTTGAACTGAACACGATTTCCAGATTTTCTCATAAATTTCCAACATGAACTAACTAATGGCAGAAATTGTGAACAGACTGATGAATTTTTATTAGTTGCATATTAAAAGCTGAGTAGCTCTAAAGAGAATTAGGGAAGTAATAAATAACATCACGTTACAGATAATGACAGCAATTCTCCATCTAAGTGACTACGAATATGTATATAATTTCTCTCTAGTCTTAACAAATTTAATACAGCTACTGGAAGTCATTTTTCTGACTAAAAATACAAGTTCTGCTGTGAGAGATGCTGGGTTAGGTTTGTTGAGTACTCAGAGAGCTTTGGATAAAGGGTCTCTGCGTGGGGAAAAGTTATTCTAATTATAACTTTTCACAGTACCTTTCCTCTAAACGTCAAATTTCCTTAAGAATAGTTATGTTACCTTTTTATATTTGATGCTTTGTAACTATAGCTACATAAAAATAACCAGATTTCTTTATTATCTGTATGGTTTTCTGAGTTTAATTCTCAAGGGGAAAAATTATAAGGAAACCAAGAATGATACCAAGAATTTGGAAACTTTTCTGAAATTACAGACAATATTGTTAGATCAATATAAGTTTATCCCAGTTTTCTTCATCTTTCCTGTCATTTCTGAGCATTAATAATATCCATAAAATGTCCCTACGACACAGTGAGAGCCCACATCTTCAAAAAAAAATATTTTCATATGTTCACTAATGGTCTAAGTAAAAAGAAATGCTCTGAAACATTTAAAATGTTTACAACAGCAGGAATTAAGCCAAAGAGGGTTTTCAGAAAAGCATATATATCAGTGGATAGAGTGATAAACTAAAAGGCAAAAGGTCTGGAATCTTGGTTTTGCTACATCTTAAATGTATAAACTCAAAATGCTTTGGAGGCCACAATTTCCCATAAAGCAGTGGAATTAAATAGGTCATCACCTTCTGAACCCATAGTCCTAATGCACCAAAATTCTCCAAGTTTATCAGTTAACCATATATAGACACTTCAAAGTATTTTTCATATGTCATTTCCCTTCTCAAAACCTACATTTCTCTATTCTTTCCAATTCCATCATGGGAACTCATTATTTTAATCTTTTCACACCTTTTAAAATTGAAAATAAATGCATGACTTGTACATTTTGAAAATGTGAAATGTAAGTGTAGTACGTGTTATGCCTAGGCATAAATGTCTTGTTTAACAAAACTTATATTAAAATATGCCCCTTACCTTATTTTACTCTTTTAGCACCAGAATCTCAACTAGTTGAAAGACGAGGATCTATATGTAAGACCCTAGATCTAGATCTGGGCACATGAGCCCCGCATCTCAGGTCCACTTAATTCTGATAGAGTGAGACAGCCAGAGAGCAAGTCTGCAGCAAGCCCCTTCTCTCTTGGGAAAGTGTCAAACATTGTCCCCATCTTCAATGCTGTTTTCCATAGGGAACAATTGGCAAAATCAAAGGAGAAAGTGGTGGGGAAGGCGTTCTCTGTGGGGTCGCAGCCTTTTCTTGGTTTTTCATCTTCAGTGCTAGACACGGAGTCGGGACCTCAATTCCCAACATCCCGGGCTATGGAGATCAAATTACCCAAGGCCCTGAAGATCTGTTTTCTGTTTTGACTGTGTCCCATTCCCAAAGACAGATTGGCAATGGTTTGTATCCTGCCCTTTCCCCTTAGTCAAACTAGGCTGTGTCTAAGCTCCAAGAAGTCAGCACATATTTAGCCCAGTTCCTAGCACATAGTAGAACCCCAGGAAATTTTTATTAAATGAAGAATGTAATTTATTATTATGGGGGGCAGTAAGAGGCCAAGATCAAGATCGGAAGGCAAATTAGGAGATAAAGTTGCTCATCAGACACTAAAGAAGATGATAAACCAAGCAGCACATCTGGAAATGCAACTAATGCAAATGGAAGGTCAAAAGGAGAAAGCAAGGGGTTGGTTAGGAAGGATTCAGAGACAGAGTGTGGTCATGGAGAAGGGTTGATTCAGGAACAAATTTTATGATTTTGTTATCTGAAGACATCCTCTTACATATTATAACTTGGCATAATCTTGCTGGATTGAGAGCCTTAAAGCAATAGGTTTCCACCAGATTTTTATGGTTCTCTGAGGAATTCCAGCATGATCCATGGCCAAAGGTCAGTGACTTGACCTTGACACCTCCCTTTTTTTCTTACATATCTCACTGGTGACAACAATCAAGCAGCCAGTTGTACACATTTAACTACCTGACTTCAAGACCCGTAATAATTTCTTTGACCATTACATCTGTCCAGTCCGATTTATATAATTTCTGACTTTATATAATTTCTACAGTATTCAGGAACTTTATGTAATTGGGAAACAAGGAATAGCAGCTCAGACTTGCTACTAGCCAAGCCTCCTGCCTAAAAGCATGTGAGCCTTTCTCAATTGTCATGTCCTTTTTTTCATGCCTGATAGTGATTCAAGCTTCTTTGACCATCACAAGCTGTCTTCTGGTGGAGAATAATAGCCTCAGAGCAATATGATGATCATCCATTGCAAGCGTGATACCACGGTAGCAAAACAAATAATCGTTCTGAAACTGTTGGCAGTAGTTACTAGGGTTGAACATATGCATACCCTACAACCAACCAATTCCACTCCTAGGTGAAATCCATCAGAAATGGAGACTTATTGTAGGGCGGATGTTGGGAAAATTTGCCTTCGTTGGTTGATGTGAGCTTTTGTCTATCAGCTTTTATCTGCTCCTGCATGTGAGGAGATTTCTGTACTGTGATCAAGGATTGAGTAAATTCCCTCTTTGGTCTCATTCTCCCGAGTAGGGGAGATACCAGATGATGTTGCTTTCTGGGTCTCATTCTCCCGAGCAGGGAAGATATGGGATGAAATTGCTTTTCTGTCCCCCTTTGGTCTTACTCTCTAGAGTAGGGGAGATCTGAGATGATGTTTGTTGTTCTGTCCGTAATGTGAGGTGATGGTTCGCTTAGGGTTAAAGAAATTCTTGAGCAGGGGTTGAGAGAATTCCCTCTTTGTTCTGTCTGTTTCCCCTACATCAGCAGATGAAGTGAAGAAGTAGCTAAGTTATATCAGGACAACGTGACAGACACAGTGCCAGGCCTTGTTGCTTATCTGGATGAATTGGCCCTTCGGCCTGATGGACAACATTCGTATCAGTAACTACCGGACCCTCCCGGAACTGGCCGTTCCCAGAGGGGGAGGCAGGAATAAGAAACTTGGCTCTGAGGTACATCTGAGGAAATATATAAGACAAACTTCAGTTGGCAGTAGTATAATAATTATTGTTTCATCATTTGGTCATTTGTCCTTGGTGATTTTTCATCATTCTAACATTTTGAAGACTTCCAGCAACATGCAGCTTACAACAGCAGGGGATGTCCTGACTTCCAGCCGCGAACCTGGTGAGGTCTGGCTGTTTCCCGACCTCTCCAGTGTTGTTCCCCATGGTTAGCCTTCTTGAGAACTTGTTAGCATCTAGAAAACTTGTATGCAGCCTTACAGCTTACATCAGAAGACATCCTAACTTCTAACAATAGCGACAGCAACGACAACAACAGCAACATTCTTCTGTTAACAGCAACATTCAGACTGTTAACAACCTTGAAAACTTATATGCAGCCTGTAGCTTAAAGCATCAGAAGATACCTTGGCTTCTAACAACAACAGCAGCAGCAGCATTCTGGGGAACTAGCAAGCAGCGGTGTGGGAGACGCCTGATTTATGACTTTTCCAGTGCCGTTCTCCCCCAGTTTGGTGAGTTTTTGACATCTACTGTAATAGCTACTATCCTATAGAGCGTATTACTGCTTTTGGATACTCCTTACTGATGTTATTTGTGTATTTAGCCAAGTAAGTTTTGATCAATAGTAAACAAATGTTGGGATTCCTTGAACTTATATGTATGTATACTCCTTTGACGTGACTTCGGTATCAATGTATATAGTTTAGTCCTAACCACCTTTACTTTCTGTCATTAGCACATTCTATTAATTGCCTTTGTCTTTTGCTATTGCATGCTGCTAAAAAAACTGATTAGATATTGCTAAATAAATTCATTAGCCCCAATTTAGCTCCTTCTTTCCCCCACTCGTCATTACACTTATGTGCACCAAAAGACATACAGAAAAATATTTGTAATTGGTCCCAAACTAGAAAGTATTCTCAGGCCATCAATAGTAGCCTGGATTTTTTTTTTTTAAGTGTAGTACATTCACATAGTTGAATGCTACATAGCAATGAAAATTACTGAAGTGCAACTATAGGCAATCATGTGGATAAATTTCACAAGAGGAAAATTGAGTCAAAGAAGGCAGACACAAAAGAACCAACTGAACTATTCTATTTATAATGTCAAAACCATATACATTTATATTCAGAAATGTGGTGCTTCCTTTGAGTTGAGGGTAGTGACTAAAGGAGGGACAAAAGAGAGAAGGAGAGACTTGGAGTTCGTGTTCTGTTTCTTGATCTGGGTGCTAATTACCCAAGTGTATTCACTCTGGGAAAATTCATAGAGCTGTTTGCTTACAATATGCATATACTTTTAATGTATGTTATACTTCAATAAAAAGTTTACATAAAATAAAAAATAGATTTTCTTTTTAATGCTCTTATACTAATGTGTTATTTACTAGAGGATTTGTTCAGTTATGAACTGTACAACTGAGAAGGCATGTATAGAGCTTGTAAAGAGTCAAGATAGGAGCAAAAAATTGGTGTTGGAAACTAATGAGAAAGGTAGATAATCTTGGTATAGCCTAAAGAGATTTAACCAAGAAGTTTCTTAATAAAAGTCTTTGGTACCTGAAAACCCTTAAGAAAATGCTCATTAGGTATTTTCCTTATTTACTAGGGAAAGGCCAAAGGAAATGGTGTTTTAAGCAACCACCTTAAAACACAAAGTGTTTTATCTTCTTTGACGTGTAGCATTTTCTCTTGCAAAATGTCCATATGGATAGACGCAGTAGGTATCTGATAATAAGGCCTAGTACAACCAGTGTATACCCTTGTCTCTGGCTCTAACCCCAGACTGTCAGGTGTTGGATGGGAAATTGCTTTAAGGGCAGATAACCAAACAGAAGGGCAGCCTTCAGAACAGATGGAAAGCTCAGCACTAAGAGGGAGCCGTTAGAGAAATCAAGCATAGCATAAGGTAAGTCAGTGCATATACATGCAGAATCTTAGCAGGATGGCAAGCCAGTTTCCTTTCTTGCCAATTCCAATCGATTGGTATTGATTACCCAGAACACTGCTGAGCCAATTTTCAGACCGGGTCCAGAATTTACAGGAAAAACTGCCTTGGTAAATGAACGTGTCTGCTAAAAGTGCCTATCAGACTGGGCTAAGCTGCATTACAGAAATCGGAAAACGTTTAAGTGTTTCTGTAATATGCATGTGAACGTTTTGTATTTACCCTGTAAAGATGGAGCAGTCTGAAAATAATTTAGAGATAGCTTAGCCTGGAAATTTTTTAACCTTTTAAAGTTATTTTGGTAGGATGGGAGTCCTTAGTGGAAACTGTCAAAAGAAATCTTATACAGAAGCCACAAAATACAAAGTAAGTAACAGCAGAATGTCTCTAGTTGAAAGCAGGAAGGGATCTGGACCACATCCACTTAAAGTCTCCCTTTAAATTCCCATAGCCAGGCTGAAGCAACTCTATAGAATCTTAGGGCTTAAAAACCACTAAAATGCACTAACCTTTAATTTTTTCTGATGATGAAATTGAGAGGCTGTCACGTTAAAGAATTTTCTCTGGGTCACACAGTCAGGACTTGAGCCTCGATATTCTGCCCTACATCTACATAGATTCTATCCTGGAATCAGAAACTGAGAGAATTTCAAACAGCTTTTTTTTTTTTAAGGCCCATTAATTTGCAAGAAATAGAATGAGCTGAAATAAAAGACATATTTTAAGGACAAAATCATATCGAATCAGGGAAAAGTGGTACTATGAGGTCTTAGGCGGTGTGGTAACCAGATTAGCTCTAGAGACCTAAGTAGTAAGAGTTCAAGGACTTTTATTCTAGCATACTGCTGTGAACATGACTTGTTCCATCAGTCTCTGTGAATCTTAGTTCAGATTCTAAAGAGAAAGCATTGGCTTGGTCTGGCCTATGGATGCTTTCTACCTTCCTTAATTTTTATTCTTAGGGCAATCAGGTATGCCTGGGATGAAAGGGGTGAAGTCATATGGAGGAGCAGTTTCTGGGAAATGGGGAGAACAGTTTCTCTTAAAAGGCCTATGGGCAGATACCACTGGTGCGCTGGTAAATGTTTAACAACCTGTTATCCTGGGGTAGAAGAGCAGGATTTGCAGTGATTTGCAGTGTTTGCAGATTTCCATGGTATGAATACTCCCACCATGGCTGATACCAAGCTACCAGCATGACATTAATGATTGCAGAGTTGTGAAAAAATGCACAGTACCACATTATTATACAGAATTGCTACTATAAACATACAAAGGACAAGTAGGTATAGGAAAATAATTCAGAAGTGATGTGGTTTTAGTACTTAAAGATCTTCAATTTAAATATAATTTATCTAACTATAAGCTTATATAACTTAATTTTTAATAATGTCTCTATTTGACAACTGGCTCGCTGAATTCCTAAAGATTTAACAATCAGCTTTATTGAGCTAGTTCAAGCTGGCTCCAGCACACTACTAGCAGGTACTTAAAGATTACCGTATGCATTAGAGAATTTGGGAGCTCTTGAAGACAGGTGTTTGACACGAGAAGGAAACAGTATGAGTGGAACATAAGACTAAAGCAAAAAAAAAAGCTCAGGATTAAGAATTTATCTTTAGCTACAAATGGCAAAAACTTGCCTGTTTTTATTTATTTATTTATTTTTACTATTATTTTTTTTTTTAGTCAGGAACATGGTTAACAACCTCCCCTCTCTTCCTGGGGTTGTTCATTGGTTTTAATGAACCTCTATACAGATATTACTATGGAATTATTTTTACTCTCTCCAATTAATTATATTTGTTTTTCTAAAGACTTGGAGTTAAAGAATCATCTGAGGCCTTGATGGGGACAACCGACTACCCAGAGCCCAGTGGAGACTGTTAAAAAAACTGTGCGTTTACCAGCTGATATCCAGGAGGGCCCACTTCTCATTTGATATGGCCAGATCTGGTTTTATGTTAATGTTGATTTTTAGGTTTGATTAAAATATATTATTCAAATTTACAATTCAATAACATAATACAGCTAGCGACACTTAAATTTGTTTCATTTCAAATTTATATTTTGTCCACAGGAAGATAGACATTCTTAGCCAAAGTAAATAATCAAGTGATTTAGGTCACCATGCAATATCTTTTTCTGTTAAAATAAATCAATTTGTTTCAATACCTGATCTAAAAGCAAAGTCTTAAAGACATGGGTGTTCATAAATTCCTTGGCAACTGAAGTATATCCAAAGTCATGCATTTTGGAAATGATTGCAATTTTTTCAGGGTTGTCTCAAATCTTATGTTCAGGGACTTGTAAACCTCAGACCACCACATCAAGGGAAATAAAGAGAACCTTTCACTTGATGATAAGACTTTATAAAAACCACTAAATGAGCTACTCTAACATCGCCATGCAGGTGCATGGATCTCCTTGAACAAAATATTCTAGGATAAGCAGGTCTACTCCTCCATTCTTTCAGTGTTATACAAGAAAACCATGTTTGATCAGGATTTTATTGTGTTCCAGGGCATATGCTGTGATTGAAATCTATGGAATGGAAGCCTGTGTTCTGTGATATCTAGAATTAATCATTGAAATCTTGGCCATAGCTAAATATACTTACACAGACTTACTTATTAAATACCTATGTGCCTGTGAAGAGTGTGTACCTAAAGTAAATTTTAAATAAAGAGGAACATCAAACAATGATGAAACTAATATATAAAACTTAAGATCATTATTCAAACCAAGTGCTTTCTCAAACTGGAAATAAACTGAACGAAAAAAGACGAGCTAACTGTTGAATAGAGGAATTCATCATTTTAAGTCTTTTAAAAGTAGAAACAAATGAGAAATGAACTTCACAACACAGTGTGACTGTGCCTTTGTTCTTATTTCCAGTCTGTAGATTAAAATTAAATTTTCTTCTAATCTTTCTCTGATAATTATGAAGGACTAATATGACATTCAACTGGAAGAAGTCACTAGGCAGTTAGAGATGTGAAACTAGAGCTTTGGAAGAGAAGTCTTACCCTGTTTCCACGAAAATAAGACCTAGCCGGACAATCAACTCTAATGTGTCTTTTGGAGCAAAAATTAACATGAGACCCGGTATTATATTATGTCATATTATATAATATTATATTATATTATGTTATATTATAGCATATTATATTATATTATATTATATTATATTATATTATATTATATTATATTATATTATATTATACCCAGTCTTACAGTAAAATAAGATCGGTTCTTATATTAAGTTTTGCTACAAAAGATGCATTAGAGCTGATTGTCCGGCTAGGTCTTATTTTCAGGGAAACACAGTAAATGTGGTAACTGCCTGCTACACAGCTTTGTACTGAAATTTAGTGGGACTTTAAATATGATGCTTGTAAAAAACACCATACTATGAAAGACAGTTTGCCTATACTATAAGTGGATTATGCTGGAGTCAAAAATTATAAATTATATAGCATTTACATAATAATGGGAACTTGCAGGTAAACCTACAGAAATATATATTTAAGAGAACTTCAGAAGTTAGAAGTTCATGTACATATAAAAATATCTTTATTTACATATTTGTTTTGATAAAAGATCAATATTTGAGTGTCACAAATAGAACCTTCCATGTTTTCATTGAAGATGATTTTAAGAGAAGGAGAATTTAATTTGAAGAGAGTAGTTTGTAGTATCAGTCCATGAAGCAAAGTTACTGAATTCCACTTTCCAATTAAATTGTACCTTGAAATTTGAATGGAATATCATAAAATGTTAGGATGAATGGGACCATGGACATAATCTAGTCTGTGGCTTGTGTTTAGAGAAGAGGAAACTGAATGGGTCATGCCTTACCAGGAGATATTTCATGATATCCTGGCTTCTGTCTGCTTTCCCTCCTGTCACTGGCACTCCCTAACAGGACTCTGGCTAGATGTAACTTCTTCCAAAATGCTTCCCCCATTCCAAGGCTAATTCAGTCTACTCTGCTACCTGCTTTCAATGGACTACTTTGAACTTCCTCACCAGAGGACCACCACTATAGTGTTCTCCTTTATTCGTTTGTATTCGCCAACTAGACTGGAAGCAACAGGAAGATCAAGATTGTGTTTTGCCATTTGACAAACACAGACAGTACCTGTTAAGTAGTAAGAACTTATGTGTTTTTTGAATGAAAGACAAAATATTTGTTTTTATGAAATGACCAAAAATCCATGCGAATTTAACATGGACAGAAATTCTTTCTTCAGAATAATAAAGGTATGAACTGAATTATTGTTCAAATTTTTGAAACCCAAGCCAAAAAACTACTAGATGAAAATGATTGCCCTGAAATATACATTTCAATAGTTTTAGCTCATTAGAAATATTTATAATTTATTATATTGATAACTTTGAGGAAATAATAGTGGATCTGAGTTTTAATCATAAAAGGCGGCTGTCTAAAACTTTCTCCTCTTATTTAAAAAATCCATAGAGAGGTTATTTGCTGTTGTGATCATGTCTTTTGTTGCAGGTTCTGGTACATGCAGTTTTATGTGTGATGCAATTCTCAAAGAGCTGCTCTTTTTATTTGTGTTGTATGACTACAAACTACTCCGAATCCAGTTTCTTGCCATTTCATTTACTCAACTCAGCTGCTTGTCCTTGAACTCATTTCACAATTTCATTGCCAGCTAGAAACTTATAGCCTTGTTCACAGGAATAGCTGCGAGTCAAATATTTTCAGCGTCAACACTTTCACGGTGTCCTGACAGCTGTACAATATCTGCTGAGCTGCCTTTTATTCCTTATAAGATTATTGACATTTTCAGTTCTTCTTTGATTTTTATCTTTGCCGATGACCTACTCATTATCATTGTGCTGTTATTCTGTTTTAATTTTTGGAAATGAGACTTGCAGGAGGAATTTACCAATGACTAGAAGCTGGAGAAGTGAAACTTGGCAACATTCATTCCTGTCTATCAAGGGCCCTGTTGGCTTCATCAAAGGTTTGGCAGCGTATGTGTCCACACCGTCCTCTAGTGGCTGACACCCTTGAGAGGCCGGCAGCCACTTGGCCATGGTGGTAAAGATTGTCCTTTTTCTCAGTGCATGGCTTTTATGCTCAGGGGTTACTATTTTTTAAGATGAAGGATATTTTTCCTAGTGGTCACATGTTTTCTAACAGTCCAATTAAATTCATGTCTTTGAATATACCTCTATGACTTAGAACCATTCTTATTTAGGGGAAATATAAAAATAAATTCAAGAATCAAAACAGGTACTTCAGGTTTCTGAAAAAATCTTTAAGTGTCTATCTATCAACCAACAGATATTTATTAAGTATAAAAAATATGCCAGGCACTGTTGTCGGTGCTTGATATACATTAATGAACAAAATAGACTGAGATTCCTGCCCTCATGGGAGCATACATTCTAGTGTAAGGGCTATAGCAATGAACTTGTTTCTCCTTAGGATAACATTCAAACTAGGCTACTTGCCCATTCGTATTTCAATACGATTGTGTACGATTATGAAGTGTATTCTTGACATTCATTCCTAACATCTACAATTAAATATAGGTGATGTTTGTCTTCCCTTCTCTAACTTATCTTCAGGGCAAGTTGCAGGTGACCTGCAACATGTCACTTATTTAACTGGTACTAGCCCCAAGCTGTACTTGCCATACAGATGCATTACTCAGCTTCTTTGTAGTAATGTTTCTCACTCCAGAGTAGCCATTATAGAGAGCTATTTATGTCTTCATAAATTGTGTGCCACAATGTAAGAAGTATCCTTCTAGTCTCTCCACATCCATTCTCCCTGTTCTCCTCCCTACAGGGGTGAAGGCTCATTCTACACCAGTGGACTAAACTGAGAAGGTTTTGCCTGGGTCTAAGTTCCAGTTCCCCATAAACCAGGCAGTGATCTCAGGCCTCCAATTAGGAGAGAAAAATGGGTCAATAAGGCTTTAGTTACTCTTATCCCATGACTTTGCTTAAAAGGTATGAGATTTCAAGGTAAATTACTTTTCCATTTTTTGAGTTTTAAAGGGAATGTAATTCATCCATATTATTGATGTTATGATAGATTAAACATTTGTATCTCCACTCTTGTAATGGTGGGTTTTTTTTTCTAACTATATCAACGGAGAGACAATCAAAAAATTCATCAATTGTTTAAATCCAGTATTGATGTCCTAAATTTTATAGATTTGGAAAAGTGTCATTTAAAAAAAATCAGAATGTTGATGGTGCTTCTCTGCCCTCAGAAAATGCATTTACTTGAATATTGACGATTTGTTTTTATTTATTATAATAAAAATACTCTTTTAGTGTTCATATGATATTATGTTCCTATAGAATGAAGCACATTTAATTTAATATCTTGTTTCTTTATTTTGAAAATGGAGAAATGAAAAACAAAGAGGCTTAGTGTCATCTGTGTAAACATTCATAGCAAGGAGGCAAAACAGCAATGAAAAAACACTAAGCATAACAATTTTTCTTCATCTACTGTTCAATTGCTGATTCTGGGAGCAACCACTTAAGGTAATGAGTATGAGCAATGATGTTGATTTGAACTACCTTTTTTTTTAAAGGTATACTTCAGTTGCTCTACAGAATCAAATTTTATTACTATTTGGATATTTGCAGCATTATTTGGTGGGAACATCATTGAAAATGGATGTGAAATATTTTAATTTAAATTATGGTTTTTCCATTAGCTATGTAGCATTTTTCTGAAAGTCAGCTTCCTCATATGCAAAATGAAGGTGTTTGGTTGAGGTGACCTGGCAAATTCCTTCCATGAGATACAAAATATAAAATATATAACATACCTACACACTATAATTCTATGATATATTCAAATTGTGACAGAAGAGCATATAAAATACAAATTAAAGATGTGTATTAGCCAGATGCTGTGAAATAGGCTGCTTCTCAAAGAACTTGTTCATTTTGGAATTATATTTCTTTGAGGCCTATCTCAAAATACTATTTGTTAAACATTTCATTGCAAGAAGCATAAAAATAATTTGTTCTATGCTCCAAATAAGGACCACCATTAGTTTTGATGACGCTGTAAATCCCACAAACCATCTTTATCTTCTTGCAATTTGGAGCAGAACACAGAATTTTAAGTGGTCTAACACTCAGGGAAAATCACTAATGATTATTATCACTAAAATAATAGCTTAGATGCTGTAGCAGTAATTGATTTTCACATACATTTACCAATATGATTCCTACAACACTTCAGAAAGTTGGATACAGCATACTTTGCTATCCTGAATTTACACAGGAAAAACTGAGCTCCAGGGAGGTAATATCCTTTCCCAAGGTCTCATAACTATTGTGTGGCAATACCTTGCTTGTATCTAGTAAGATGAATAAGGAAAGAAGAAAAATACAAGGCAAAGATCAAACAATGTGTTGTTTATTACTCTTCTTGCTCTTTGTGGTGGGTAAAGTGAGGAGTGGGGCTGGATTAGAGTAGTTGACATTCCTGAAATAAGTAGGCAGTAACAATGAAGTTCAATTTGTGCCAAATTTACATTCTGGCTGAATTTGGTCCCCCCAAATTGTATGACTTCATAGTCAATTATTATTCATTTTTTCATGTGTTCAATATTGTCCACAGAATAGCCAACCGGTTCTGGTCAAGGTTTGAGATGTTGTGCAGACTGAAACTTTCCTATGCAAATACATAGTTCAGGTTCAGGAATTCTGATTTATCTCAATTACCTTACATAATAGCTGTTGAATTTTGATTTTCTCTCCTGTAACTAAAGTGGTTCAAATATCTAAGTTGTGACCTTTAAAATTTTACATTAAAAACTTTTGTTTTGATATAATTTCAGACTTACAGAAAAGTTACAAGAATAGTACAAAGAGCTCTTCAACTGTTAACATTTCACTCCATCTGCTTTATCATCAATCCTTTCTTTTTCTGCATGTGGTTGTATAAAATTTTTTTCTGAACCATTTGAGAATAATTTTGCAGATATCGTGCCTCTTTATCCACAAAGTTTTATTTTGTATTTCCTAAGATTTTTCCTTATATATTTATGGTAAAATTACCAAAATTAGGAAATTTAACATAGATACAATACTATCATTCACAGTCCATATTGAAATTTTTCTACTTATTTGAACAATGTTCTTTATAACTTTATTTCATTTTTCTGGTTTAGGCTTGACACCAAGATCACATATTAACATCACACTTAGCATTCATGTTTCTTTAGTTTCCTTGAATCTGGAATAGTTCCTTAATCTTTTTTTGTCTTTCTTGATTTTTACATTTTGGAGGAGTTTAAGAAAGTTGTTTTGAAGAATGCCCCTCAAGTGGGGTTTTGCTGATGTTTTCTTATGATTAGATTCAAATTACGCATTTTTGACAAGAACATGAAATAAATGACATTGCATCCCTTCTAAGGTATCAAGAGGTACATGGTTTGTCCCATTATTGTTGTTTACTTTTATTATTTGATTAAGATAGTATTCACTAGATTACTTCACTGTAAAGTTACTATTTTCTCTTAGTGATTAAGAAACAGTTCATGAGGGGATATTTGAGACTTTGTAAATAGCCTCTTCTTCATCAAACTTTTACCCATTAGTTTTAGCATGCATTGAGAATTTTTTTGGATTAGCAATGATTTTATCATGGATGCAAAATGGTCATTTCCTAATTCCATCATTCTTTTAGTATTTAATAGTCAGTATTCTACCATAAGGAAAAATTTTCCCTCCTCCCTCATTTATTTGGTTGATCGGTCATTTATTTGTTTGAACATTTGCACTCATAGAGTACTATTTTATTCTATAAACACCTTACTCTTATCATTATTTATTTTGATGCTCAAGTTGTCCAGGATATAGTCTATAGCCTTTTGACATGTCCTCATTACCTTCTGAGTACTTCTTTGCCATATGGCACAAAAAGATGCCTCAGTCCAGGAGGGGTACTTCCTCAATTTTATCAACAATATTTATTATAAAAACCCTACAGCTAACATTATACTTAGTGGTGATAAACTTGAAGCTTTCTCACTAAGATCAGACACAAGGCAACATGTATCCTTTCATCATGTCTTTTCAACATTGTGCTGGAAATACTAGATAATATAATAAGACAAGAAAAGGAAACAAAAGCTATGTAGATTGAAAAGGAAGAAATGAAATTGTCTTTCTTTGCACATGACATGATCATCTATGTAGAAAACACAAATCAACAACAACAACAGCAACAACAAAACCCTCTGGAACTAATAAGAGAACAGCAACTTGCAGGGTAGAAAGGGTTAATATACAAAAATTGCTTTCCTATATACCAGCAATGAACAAGTGGAATTTGAAATTAGAAACACAATATTATATATATTAGCAACCTCAAAATGAAATATTTACGTGTAAATCTAACAAAATATGTACAACATCTATATGAGGAAAACTACAAAACTAATGAAAGAAATGAAAGAAGAACTAAATAAGTTTCTATTTATTTAGTGCTTTCATTTCTTTCATCAGTTTTGAAGAAACAAAAAACTCATAGACACAGACAATAGTTTAGTGGTTAGCAGAGGGTAAGGGGGGAGGGTGGTGATAGAAGAGGGTAAAAGGGATAAAATATATGGTGCTGGAAGGAGGACTGACTTCGGGTGGTGAAAGCACAACATGATATATAGATGAAGTATTACAGAATCGCACAATTGAAACCTGTGTAACTTTACTAACAATTGTCACCCCAATAAAATTTAATGAAAAAAGTAAGAAAGAAAGAAAGAAAGAACTAAATAAATGGAGAGACTAACTGTGTTAATGGTTAGGAAGATTCAATAATGTCAAGACGTCAATTCTTCGCAACTTCATCTATAGATTCAATGCAATCACAATAAAATCTCAAGTTATTTTGTGGGTTTTGACAGATTGAGTCTAAAGTTTATACGGAGAGGCAAAAGACCCAGACTAGCTAACACAACACTGAAGGAGAGGAACAAAGTTAGAGGACAGAGAATATTTGACATTAATATTAAGACTTACCATAAAGCTACATCAAAGCAAGACACTGTGGTATTGGTGAAAGAACAGACAAATTAGGTCAATGGAATAGAATAGAGATCCTAGAAATTGTCCACATAAATATAGTCAACTGATATTTGACAAAGGATCAAAGGCAATACAATGGAGCAAAGATAGGATGTTTCTTAAATAAATGAAACTGGAAAAACACGAAATCCACATGAAAATAAATGAATCTAGACAAAGATCTTACATCTTTCATAAAAATTAACACAAACTGGATCATATACCTAAACATGAGATGCAAAACTACAAAACTCCTAGAAGATAAGATGGAAGAAACCTTAGATGACTTTAGATATAGTAATGGCTTTTTAGATACCAAAGGCACTATTCATAAAATCTATAATTTGATAAGCTGGAATTGATTAAAATCAAAACCTTATGCTCTGACAAAGACAATATTGGGAGAATGAGAAGACAGAGCTCAGAATGGAAAAAAATATTTTCAAAAGATGCATCTGATAAAGGACTGTTATCCAAAATATACAAAAAATTCTTAAAAATTCAACAAGAAGAAAGCCAACAACCTAATTTAAAAATTGGGCCAAAGACTTTCATAGACACCTCACCAAAAGAAGATATAGAGATGGCAAATAAACATTTTGAAAGATGCACCACATCATTTGTCATTAGGAAAAAAATCACAAATTAAAACAACAATGAGCTACTACTACCCACCTAGTAGCATGGCCAAAATTCAAAACACTGAGAACACCAAATGCTGGTGAGGATGTGGAGCTATGGAAACTCTCGTATATTGCTGGTGGGAATGCAAAATGGTACAGCTACTTTGTAAGACAATTTGGCAGTTTCTTACACAACTACACATACTTTTATCATACAATCCATCAATCACATTCCTTGGAATTTACTCAAAGGAGTTGAAAACTATGTCCACACAAAAATCTGCATATGGATGTGTATAGCAGCTTTATTCACAATTATTAAAACTTGGAAGTAACCAATATGTTCTTCAGTAGGTGAATAAATAAACTGCGGTACATCTGGAATATTATTCAGTGATAAAAATAATGAGATATAAAGTCATGAAGAAACATGGAGAAAACTTAAATGTGTATTACTAAGTGAAAGAAAGCTAACTGAAAAGGCAATGTAATGTATGATTACAACTATGTGACATTCTGGAAAAGACAAAATTATGGAGACAATAAAAAGATCAATGGTGCCAGGAGTTGGGTTGGGGGGAAGGATAAATAGGAAGAACACAGGACTTTTAGGGCAGTGAAAATACTCTGTATGATATTATGATGATGGTTACATGCAATTATATATTTATCAAAACCCCTAGAATGTGCCACACTAAGAGTGAACTGTAAAGTAAACTATGAACTTTGGGCGATGATATATCAACATAGATTCATTAATTGTGACAAATGTAGCCCTCTGGTGGGGGCTGTTGATAATGGGGGAGGCTGTACAAGTTGGTATCCTCTTATGTACTGTGAACCTAAAACTGCTGCTAAAAAAATAGTCTTAAAAATAAAAAGATGTTCCAGTCCTGGAACCAGATATTTTCCAGGAATCGTGGGTTATTTTACTGGTAGACTGAATTGAGAAACTAAAGATCTAGGCACTAGGTGTGCTCAGTTGCCCCTGGTGTGTGTTTGCTTCTAGGCTCCTTTATTGTACAGAGCTAAGATACACACACATACACGCATTCCATACGGTAATTCTGATAACTGCAATTGCAATTCAGTACTAAAGGATTCATTGTAATCTACTCTGTTTTCATGTTTGTAACTCCATTCTCTAACAATGAAACACCTAGCTGTCATTATTGACTGCATACTCATTTGCTCAGTCTTACAATGCACCAGTCTAACTCCTACCACTGAGAAAAACAATCTTTGTAACTGAAATTCAACATCTGTTTATGTAGGTTTTTGGTCTTTAGACCTTGATTATGTAGCCAAAAAACTGTATTCGAAAGTTAGTTGTTTGTTTGTTTGTTTATTATTCCCTTCTGTGTGGTCATGTTATTCACTTGAATTCAGTTAGGTTCATTTGTTCCTGGTTTTATTCCATTTCCTTCTCATTCTTGTTTATTTTACTTACAAAAATCTAAAACATTAACATTTCTCCAAAAGTCAAAACTCTATAAAAAGTTGTTCTGAAAGAAGCATCACTCCCACTTCTCTTCCACTCCACTTTCATCTATCCTAGGTTGTCAATTAGCCAAGTGACAAATTTCATTAGTTTTTGGTTTATCCATCCTGTTTATTCTTGAAAAACAAAATACCATACAAGTGTAGAAGTTTCTTATTTTTTTTCTTTCTTACGGAAATGGGAACACACTATACATAAAGAATGCTAAAGCTTTGCTCTTTTCACTTAATAATATATTCCATATTAGTTCCTAGAGACCTTTGTCATTCTTTTTTTTCCAGCTGTATAATGCTCCACTGTGTGAATATACCATAATTTATTCAATCAGTTTCCTATGTGTGGAAATGTATATTGTTGCCAATATTTTGTAATTACAAGTAAAAATAATGTGGTCAAATGTACTTTTATTTTATTGGTGGTGTCAGTCATGACTTTTAAATCAGCTCTTTTTCTTTTTTCTCAAGTTAAATGCATGTAGAAGTATCAAAAGGCATTAACTCTTTTTCATGTGTACAAAGATTCATGACAATATGCCTGCTGAAAAGTTATATAGAAATTATATGGTCTTGAAAACTGTAACTACATTTTGTGGAAGTAGAAATTGTACCACATATTTGTATAACAGCAAGGCAAGTGTGGTCTCTAGGAAGCACAGGTAAAGTTGATTAGATTGCAGTGTATACTTAAAAGTTGAATAATGCACTCTTGTAAAACACTCTTCAAAATTATTTAACTTCCCATGATATCATCACAGCATGTGCAAAAAATCTTTAGTGTTATCTTTTCCTGTCACATGACTAGTGCAAACAAAAGAAATCCTTATCTTTTTGTTTCTATTCTGGCCCTTTATAATATGGCACTAAGCACCATTCAAAACTTACACATTAAAGGTTTGGTTTGGGGAAAAAAAAAGATTTATTTTGTATTTCAAATGAATTATATTTGCTAAATTATAAAGCAAAAAAAAATTCCAACTGAAGGTGTCTAACATCTTTCATGCATGGAAAACTTCATAGTTTTAAAACCATTTTCCTAAATATTTTCACATTTAAGTCTCATAGCAACCCGACCCACTGTGCACTAGGCAGGAGTTATATTGAACTTATTTTACAAAAGAGGCAACAGAGGCATTTATAGAGTTTAAGGAAATTGCACTGGGATGTAGGGCCCTAAACTGGAATGCAGGACATTTTTTCCCCCTTATAAAGTGGGATGTGCCTATCTCATAACGTTATTGTGGTTATCAAATAAGGCAATGCATTTGAAAATGTAAAGTTGTACATAAAGAAGGTAGTTCTATTATTAAAGTATTTAGGCTTTGGTAACTATGTATAAAGTTTCCCGATATTTTGGTACATATACATATGCGATACAAGAGACTTAAACAGTTTAAGAGCTATAAATCACACAGCAGGACTTAAAGTGTTCATGTGGGGAAATATTTTATAGAGTTAAAATATTTGATTTAGTACCAAACTAGTACCTCATGGAGCAGGTGACAATGCTGTAAGTCCATTGTGCAATTATTAACAGCATTATATGTCGTACAGAACTTAGACCTTGAAACAAACCTCATTAAAAGGTATTTGATCTTTATTTTAAACCTTTAAATATCTCTTCTTTAAAAGTGATCAATGTATGTACTGGCTATTTCAGTTATCCCACTATGAGATTCACACAACTTTGATCTAACTTTCTTTGATTTAACACTGCAATTAAGAAGATTTTGTTCAAAGTAAAAGCTCATTGGTTGATGTTTTACACTGATGTGATAATGTTTACACAGATGTGCTTTGAAATCTTGATTATGGTGGATTTGGGGGTCCCACCACAAGACAGACTGCTGTTATTTGAAAGGTGAAATAATATGACATTTACCTGGTACAATCTTTAGACAAGACTTAGCAATATACATTTCTAAAGTGATTTATCTGTTTATTGTTTTTAGCCAGTATTTTTGTTTTATTTCATATCTATCAACAGTAAATCACTCATTTTAAGGACTCTTTTATAATTTGGTTATACAAGGGTCAGTACTTAGGGCCATAGTGATGAAAAGGTGTAACTTTACCTGCTTTAAAGCACCTGCCAATTAATTAGCAAAAAAAAAAAAAACAACATAAAAAACCAAAAACCCTTCAGAACAAATAAAATAAAGCGGTCACATCCATTTGCACTCCCAGGTTTAGGCTTTTATTGAACAGACCATGAAACAGGACTGAAAAACTAATCTTTAGTGATTCCCTAAAACTTTTTGTTCAGGGGAAGCATAAATATGCCAAGTGATTGATTCTCAACTATTCTACAACTGAAAAAAAATTTAACAGTAACACCTTGAATTTAACTAGTGGTACAAAGCCAAAGTTTTAAGGTTCAAATGGACATGTATCCAACTCCTTCACTTCAATGACTTCTATTTTACAAATATGCACAGACACTCTTACATTTTTACCAGTAACTGTTCATGTCTCAAAAATACATCAATTTCCCATTTAGTTGTTTTTATAATTGAAATGTGAAGCAAAAAAAACCCCCCTAACCTTAAAGAAAATGCAACCAAGAAAGGGAAATGCTCTTAGATTGGATAAGGGACAGAGAAGACACTCAACATTTTTGACACTATTACAGATATTCATTTTCTATTCGTGGCAACTATAAGAACGACAATCATCTCTTTTCGTCCTATTTGGATTTACTCTTAATCCCTAGACTCATGATTATATTATGTTATGTTGATTAAAAGTCCATGACCTTAGCACACAATTTAAAACTTCCATATAGATATACGGCAATCTTGGTTATATCATGTGCTGAGTAAAGATAAACATTAAAGAGAACCTGGCGAAGGAGGTATGTGTGTTTCTAACCTAACCTTGATTATGTAAAGAAAATCCCCCATCTAAATGATAAAAGAAAAGAGTAATGCTTGTACATTTTATTAGTGTTTTAAAATTAGCGAGTTAAACTGTCAAAGCTTTGATTTTCCTTTCATGTGTGTCTGGGCAGGTCTAAGCCTCAGGTAACGCCCTTTTTCCTTTTCCCTCTCTTACCTTTCTTTGCACCTGTCCATTGCAGGCTCCCAGCAGCTCCCAAGCAGTCCAATTCGCCTCCTCTTCTCTCCTTTTCCTCTCCTACCCATCCCCCCACCCCCAGTCTTGCCTCCCTCCCCACTTCCCCTTCTTCTATATACCTGCCAAGCCGGGCTCCTTTTAGCAGCCATCTATCACTGCAAAGGAGCTCACATCAAAGGCGGTTGCACAGCAGCAGCCGAACAGCATCACGGTTGTTCCAAAGACAACCCCAAAGAGGGGCCTTGACTGCGCCTCCCCGAAGTAGCCGGCCAGCTTTGGCCAAGTGTGGGAATGATTTTTGCGACTGCACGGATAGCGAACCGTCAAGGGCCCCTTTTGGTCACTTCCGAAGAGCAAAAACGTGTTGAGAGGAGGCCGGTTTAAGATTTCAAACAGAACCTCCCCAGAGCGCATGAAAGGACTTGATTAGCATATGTCAAGAGGACCCGCATATATACTCGGTGTGTATGTACACAGGACTCTGATCTGATCAGTTTGCGGTGTTGGAGCCCCAGCCCCCAGGCCCAGCCCCAGTATTGGCAGCAACAGCTATAGATGTTTCAGCAAAGCCAGCAGCCAGCTCCCACCTACCCAAGGAGAGAAGATCGCTCCACGACAGGGAAAGCCTCCCTGCTATCTCAGTACAAAGTCCATTCAGCGACCTCACAGGAGTAACCGGGTCTTAACTTTTTGCGCTTGTTTTGCTATAATTTTTCTCCATTCACCTCCCCATCCCCGCTACACTTTTTTTTTTTTTTTTTTTTTTGGTGGTGGTGGGGTCTTTTGTTTTCCGGATCCTCCGCCTCTCCCTCTGGCCCTTCCATGGCTCCCTTAGCTGAAGTAGGAGGCTTCCTGGGAGGCCTGGAGGGCTTGGGCCAGCAGGTGGGCTCGCACTTCCTGCTGCCTCCTGCGGGGGAGCGACCACCTCTGCTGGGCGAGCGCAGGGGCGCGACGGAGCGGGGCGCCCGCGGCGGGCCCGGGGTTGCAGAGCTGGCGCACCTGCACGGCATCCTGCGCCGCCGGCAGCTCTACTGCCGCACTGGCTTCCACCTGCAGATCCTCCCCGACGGCAGCGTGCAGGGCACCCGACAGGACCACAGCCTCTTCGGTACGTATCGGCCCTCCAGCACTCTCCCTCCCTCCAACCCCTGGCTCCGTTTCTTCACCCCGTGCGCCACCCTCCCCGCCTGCGCAGCGAGACAGGGCTGTGCGAAGCCCGAGCCCCTGGGACGCTTCCAGTGCGACGTGCGGGCTGGACTGAAGGGCGGGCCAGCGCGGGGACCGGGAGGACTTTCCTCCTGTAACCTCGTCTAGGCCTGCTGCTCGGGACGCGGGGCCAGGAGAAAGGGTAGGGGCTCCCACGCACCTTGCTGTCCTGCCCTTCCTGCTGCCTGGGCTCTTTCTCGCACTCCTTATCTCGCGGGCGGGGTTTTTTTTTTTTTTTTTTGTATTTGTTTCTTTTTTAAATCCCTATATTATTTCCTCCTACTTCCTCTCCCTTTTCCTCAGTACCGTCCACCGTTTTGTTATTAACAAAAATTAAACAGGAAGCATTTCGCCCTACAGTTACGCAGTTGATTATGTATTCAGGGCTACTGCTCAGAGGCTAGCTCTTGTATAGGACAGGATGCGAGCATTTACGTGTCCTCGCAGAAAACTAAATGTTTACCTGAAGAGCTAACAGATTAACTTTTCGTGGGCACCGTCGCTACTGTCAGGTCACCTGGTTGCAGTTCTAGGCACTCTTAAAGTTCTATTTGGGTGAGAAAAGAAGAGGAAAAAAATGAAAAAAAAAAAAAAAAAAGGAGCCTGGTTACTGAGCATGCCCAGTCCTTCACCTAAGCTCCTCTTTAGAAATTGTGAAACCCGAAAGCCTGGATCTTGGTATTGACCGCACGTAAGAGGAAATGGGGAAGCGAAAGAAGATATGGGTGGGAACACATAAGGACAGGTTTCAGAATACCTCCAGTACTGCCTGGGAGCAGAAGGGGTTAAAGAAAAGAAACAAGCGAATGATTGTTAGGCAGATTAAGGCACTAGATTGGGAAATCATAGGGTCTCTGCTGTTAATTACTCCCTAACTACCTATGGGACTAGCAAGTGCTCTCACCAGTCTGAGCCATAGTTTTCTTGTCGGTACAATGATGGAGTTAAATTAGGTGGCCTCTTTAAGATGCTTTCCGGTTCTGACATCCCAGGATCTTTCCCGCATTGTCAAAGTTTTCATCATGTTAGAGTTAATTGCCTAGCACTCTCAAAGGATTTTGATCATCAAACTTGGGGCATCATTGGAGAGATGCATTGTACTTTTAAAAAAGATACTATTTACTTGTCAGCAGCAATGTGAAAGGACCTCATACAGTGTCAGGTTTCCTTTTCCTTCTTCAGCACTGAGGGATTCTTTGAAAATCTCATCTCTGAATGGCCCTCTCTTCCCTTGTCCTCATCCCCTTGTTCTACTCCCATTCCTTTTTAAAAAAACTTTGGAGAAGTGTAAATCTTGGGTTGAGGGGCATTTGTCACTCTAGATGTAGAAACGAGCATGTGGTGGTCATTTGGTAGCACTCAAAGGATTAGAAAATTAACTTTTTAAAACCCATCTGTTTGAAGCTTCCACTGATCTCTTCCAAATTCCTGTTGACTATGAGTCAAGAGTGTCATGACCTAGTGGGCAACCTTGGGGTCACTTTTGGCAAGTGGTTTCTCAATTGAAGAGGCTGAGATTCTGATTCTAAAGAACTTTGCTGACACCAGGTGGCTCAGTTCTCTTGCCTTTGAGAATCACTGCACTTTATTCATGACAGAAAAAAACCTCCAGCTAGCAGAAAGATTTAGAAATGGACACAAGTGAGATAAGACCTAAAAGTAGAGCAGGTAGACGTCAAGCTTAGGTACTAGTTAGACTTCCCCTTGCAATATATAATGTAGCATTGGAAATTCTGCTTTTTTAAAAAAAAATAATTCAACGTAATCTCCCCAAGGATAAGAGTTGCTTCTTCCACATTGTGTCACTTCATAAGACAGACCCTATGAGAAGAGATTAGTAAATATTTGGAGACTTGATAACATTTGTTGAACTGGTATTTAAATCCATTTCTTAAGAAATGAATGTTGCATATTGGAATTACCATCTTACGAGAACCTTTTTTTTTTTGCTAAAGTTTTGTATAATTATTTAGCAATTATAAAAATATGACTTAGACTAATTTTGTGATGGTTTGTCACTCTATGGTGGGAGGCTACATATCAGCACAAAATATTTACTGTCACACTAAGGGGAGATAATGCAGATTAGCCTGGTATCCTAAAGGAGTGAACAGACTACACAACGCATTACAGTGCACCCTAGTGGTCTTTGATAGCTAAGACATCATCATTTACTACAAAGAAGTGTAGGTGAGAAGAAAAGTCACGTTTAGCATGTATAACATTATATGCTTTTCTATTTTCCTTTTCTTAGTATGTCAATTATTAATTATGAAATTATTTTGCTATTTTTCTTTTGCACTCATTTCTGTGTGATCAAAATAAGAGTTTTGAAAAAGCTTAAGATTGGCTCCTTTAGATGTTAAAGTAAATAACATGTTGATAATTTGTACTAATCAGAATCTGGATTTTAAAATTTCAAAACCACATCAATAGACAAAAAGGTTCCAGTGAGGTTAACATAATTTCCTATCTGAGTTAGCTCGATTTTTATAATAGAGTTTCTCTGCACAGTAGTACAGTAGGAAGACTTGATCTAATACATAAACATGGAATCATTACTTAAAAAAAAAAAGTTTAGCCTGAGATCAAACATATTTCTTTAAAGGCTTTTCCTTTATTCTCTCCTATTCTCCATAGATTTGTCTGATGTGGTTGCATTGTGGGTTGACTCACCTGTTTATTATGATTTTTAAAAAGGCTGGCTTTGAAAATGATACCAGAAAGACAAAGTACCTCCACGTCTTTTTATGGGACACTGGGCATTAGAAAATCTATCTAAAATCTGTGATTACCTCTCAAGGAAAGTTTTTCATGTCTACTCTTTGTGAAGGAATTAGCTTAGTTGCCACCTCATATTATAAATAAGAAAGACTTGTCAAACCTCATTTAAGAATCAAATGATTACAAATTACTATGTGGTATACTATTTCCTTGAGGAGAAAAAGGATCAGAATTAAAAAGTGTGGCTAAAATCTTTAAGAGGAAAAGAAAAAATACATAAACTTTTTCCCATAAACCTTATGAGCTATGGCAAAATTATTTCTGCCTGGTTATGTATAAAGTTTTAGATGTTGTTTTAAAAAGTTGAAACTTGAATATAATTATTCTAAGAATATATGTAATTTTTTGTCTTTCTACAACTACATATTTTTTTGACAAGGTAGCATTATCCTAAGATGAGAATTAAAGTATAGGTGGTTCTAGTTTTGCTAGAAAAATGGATACCTGTGTGGAAATGAAACATATTTTATTTGAAAACTGATTCTATTATACATCCTAATCAGATAATCAGTTCCTGTTTTTTGAAAGACAAGAGCATCTTAATGTAAATCAGATACTTAAAAAGAATTAAGTTACATGTGAACCATAGTACACTTTTCGATTCGAATTTAACATTCAATACAACGTGAAGTAATTATACATTTGTAAGTATATCTTGGATAAAATTCCATTACTATATCTACTTCTACCAATCATATTTTGGCATGTTTTTTTTTTTTAAATTACTAACAGGAGTCACTCACTAATGAGCTTGGCAGTAAATTTAATTGACGTTTACTCCCTACCTCTATATTTGTTATTGTAATGGCTATCCTATGGAGTTCCTGTCTTCCTGCTACATCTTATCTTCTCTTTGCCTTAGGCTCTCAATTAGGGATACTGATTCTTTCAAGCCACTTATAGACTATGTAGCAGTGTATTGGTGCTGTAAGATCCTTGATAGTTCTAGTGTTCTACATGATTTTCTAACAGTTTGAAAGAGCTCATTTGAGTTGTTAAGCACCTACATTTACAGCTTAAGAATCTATATTTCTGCCAAAGAATGAATTAGGCTCTGGACAGAATAGAGCCCTCTGTATGGCAAGTAGCCAGATTTTATACTTTCCCTTGGCCTTGGGAAATCACGTGTCCAAACAGGAACTTGCACAATAAATCAAGAAATGACTTAAAAGCAAGAGTCAGGCTAAATGGTGCACATTTATACTGTTTGTAGAGCTTAAGAGGGGGTGAAGGGGGTGAAGGTAGAAAGCTATTGAGGAAGGAAGTTACAAGTATAGAAAGTATGTCTATATACTTTTTCAGCAGAGTCTAAAGGGAAGAACAAGACAAAGACATTAGTCCAAAGGTTAGTGTATACAGAGAAAACAAGTGATGTAGAGGTAAGCATGAAGGTTCTATTTATTTATTTATTTATTTATTTTTTAACTACAGTATTTTAGTGTATTAAGTAGAGAGTTTTCAGTACTAGTTTACCTACTGATAAATGAAAATAATTTTAGAAAGTAATTCATAGAAAAATTGACTTTCTTGGTATTTGGCTATCACATTTAATGAGTTATAAAGTTCTTTTGTTTCTTTGAACTATAAGATTTATTTTTTTGAATCATGTGACAAAAAACAGAATATTATGTAATCTATAAAGTTTTGAAGCTACTGTATTGTCTTCAAGAAAGTATTCTGAAGTAGATACATTGGATTAGGCCTCAGGAGATGAGTTCAAGTTTCAGTTCTATTAATTACAAGCATCATGTCCTTAGGCAAGTCAATAAACCTCAGTTTCTTTATATGTAAATTGAGGGTAATAATATCTTCCATACCTATATTAGGGGATTGTTTTTGAGGACCAGATAGAAAATATAAATAGAAGCCTTTTATAAATTATAAAATACTAATGTACATATATAAGATATATTTGGCTGCTTCTAGAAGAAGATTGACTTGATTCAGAGTATGCAAAAAAAACAAAAAGCAAAACAAAACTATAATTACTAGAACGTGGTTATGCTTAACTAACAGAACATTAGCAAACTAAGAACACTTTTATAGTAATTTATGATAACAATGGCTTCCACTTGTTCAATGCCTAAATGTGTTAGTCCTTACCTCTCTTCTGAAGGGAGGTATTTTACCCATTTTGCATACGAGGAAATTGAAGTTCAAAGAAGACAAATGACTTTCAGAGTCCGAATAGCCAGTAAGTTACTGAACTAGAATTCAAACCCAGGTTAGCCTGGTTTAAGGTTTTACAACCTTTACGTTATATCATGATGAGTATTTTTTTTTGTTTTTAGTTTTTTTTTAAATCTGTAAAATGGGAGGATCATTATAATAAGACAGTTATACAGCACTTTTTAGTTTACCAAAGGACTTTCACGTACATCACTATATTTAGCAATATTGGTCTACTATTTGGAAGATTTTCATTAGTCATATGTTCATTATTAAATACAATCATTATTTTGTTTGTAAATTTAGGTATCCTGGAATTCATCAGTGTGGCAGTTGGACTGGTCAGTATTAGAGGTGTGGACAGTGGTCTTTACCTTGGAATGAATGACAAAGGAGAACTCTATGGTTCAGTACGTATTTTTTAAAAATTATATAATTCGTAAAACAATGATTATCCATTTTGTAGGTAAAATATCTACTAATAATTCATGTCAGAAGAAATATATAAAAATACACTCATGTGCAAATTAAAAACTTATATCCTGGTAAGTTTCTATGTGTCTGGTGAATAATATAGTAACTCAGTTTTATTTTTAAACCCAAACCCTTATTGCTTTCAGCTCGCTAGTTCTTCCTGTCTGTTATCTTGGGTCTTTCTACTTTTCTCCATAATTTGATCATTTCCACCACAGACAGAGAAAAAAGAAAGTACTTTCTCCCTGCCATGTTAGACTCTTTTCACCTTTACATTCTTTCAACGTAAATGTTCTCTACCCATTATTATCTTCTATAGCTAAGTATGTATCACTTATTTGCTAATCTTTGGACATAGGAAACGAAGGAATGAAATCTTAGGATACTGTAAGATACAACAGATAATGGTAGCCACACGAGTTGGACCGTATCTGTAGTTGTGATAATTACAATAGCCATGAGCTCAATCATATTGGACAGTTTTTACCTCGCCACTGAGTATAGAAGCACATTTGTGGGTCTACCGTAAATGTCTTAAATATGGGGCTTGAAGTAAACTTTTCAGGTTAATAGTTCATCAAAATGAGAAGTATTTATTTATTTATTTCAGAACAACTCAAGGATTAGAGTAACAGGATAATATGAAACTCAATCTGGAATAGAGTATAGATTTTTCACTTTCACTGGTAGCATCTTTCATTTGTTCACAATTGCTTATATAATCTTAAGAAAATTGTAAAGTGTAAATGTGTGCTACTCTTCCACCCATCCTCTCATATGAAATCCCTTCTTAAAGTCAAAGTCTCTGTAACTATTTACAAAGAGAATTTATTTATGAAGATTTATCGGATGGCACTGTGTGGTATCTTCTTTTTCTTAAAATTTCAGCTGAGAATACAATATACAGTTGGGATCTCAATATATACTGAGAAACACTGGCATTAATATTTTAGTAAGTGGTATTCCACTTCATAGCTGTCCTTTGTAAGGGCAAACCGTGCCCTCTCCAGGCTTTCTATCAGCTCATAACAAAGAGAAACAATGCATGTGTAATAATCATAAGACTAGAATTACGGTTGAAAGAGAAAAACGTGCACATAATCTTCCTTCTTCGTCCATGTGTTGGATTAAAAAAATCAGCTGTGGTCTAGCCCTTACGATAATATATAGTCGATCTTGAAAAGATAGGAAATCACTGGGCTTTTACTACATTTACTTAATAGTAACATCCAGATCAAAGTTAGTCATAGGGAATGTATCATCAAATAATTAATAAATTCATAAAGTTTAAGATATATGATTTGGAGTGATGATCTTGAGTTAGGAATTTGGATGTTAACGAAATCTTGAAATATTTCAAGATGTAGTAGAGATTTGCAATGTAGAACTTTGGCATCTAACAATGGAAGATAAACTAGAGGCCTGTTTGATGGTGATGGTGGTAGGAGGGAGATAAAATGGAGCATGACATAGTTCAGAATAGTTTTTAAGTATTTGAAAATAAAATTGAGAACTGACATTAAGCAAAGTGTTTATATCCTTGACAAGGATATAATTATAGACAAAGAAATAAAAACATAAAGTTGAAATTTTTCTAAGGAAATTCTCTGAAAGGTATTTTTTTTAATGGTAGTTATCTTCTCTCTTTTAGGAGAAACTGACATCCGAATGCATCTTTAGGGAGCAATTTGAAGAGAACTGGTATAATACCTATTCATCCAACATATATAAACATGGAGACACTGGCCGCAGGTATTTTGTGGCACTTAACAAAGATGGAACTCCAAGAGATGGTGCCAGGTCTAAAAGACATCAGAAATTTACACATTTCCTGCCTAGACCAGTGGATCCCGAAAGAGTTCCTGAATTGTATAAGGACATACTGATATACAGTTGAAGTGTCATAGTGTCTTTACTGAAGAACCAAACTGCAACTATTCTTTCTTATTACAGTTCCCATCATAAATAATAACCCAGGAAGACATTCAGAATGTTATGGAGTCTATTTTCCACTGGGAGACTGAATTTGGAAAGAATACTGAGAACAAACAAACAAAAAATTTTGCCTTGCTGTAGATCAAGATTTCTCTTTATACGTGGATTAAGTTCCCTTAGGTACACTGGCTTGGTCCTTACTAGTAGATTGAAGCTGAATATCTGTTAAACTGTGGATGATGGGAACCCCACCTAGTTTGCTGCTGGTGCCTCTCTGGATTATGTTTACTTTACAAGTTACATTAAAAATAGATACTTCATGTTGAAGTAATGGATTGACACAGTTGGTCAAGATTATTGCTACATAAATTTTGAGGACCTTGAAGAATTTTGCAGGTTATGGCATTATATGTAAAAAACCTGGGTGAAATGTGGACTATGAAACATGCCACACCAAAACAGAACATTTTTTTAAAGGATGGACCTATTTATACATTTTTCAATTTGCAAATATTTATTATATATATTTATTTATTAAAGAGTTTATTTTTTACTGGTATATGAAGATATGACAAAGAGAAAAAAACAACAACAAAAATTCCTTTATTGTGCCATTATTACTTTGCTGTGGTGTCTTGGGCTGTAAAGAAGACATCATTATTGCAACACATTAAACATAGAATAAGATCTTGAATTTCTTTTTAAAAATAAAGTATAGCATAGACTATTTCTTTTGCAGTCAATTGCCTTCTAAATGTAACATTGGTTCCTTTGACCTAGAAAAATGCTTTATCAATTTGTATGGAATTCAACACACCTTCAAAAGGGAATTAAACATTTTTATTTTATGTTTTGGTTTCCTTCCTTTTCAGGTGACAGTTATTCTACTTATATAATGTAATTTTTAAAATAACAAAAATTTAAGTGCCCTAGAGAAAATCTGGTATTCAGAGAACTTCTAATTTTGAAAATTAACAAACATTCTAGGCAACTTATGCTTACTTATTTTCTTGATTCAGCGTGTAAAGACCATTTCTTTCACCCACTACGATCACAGGAAGAATTAGTCTTTGTGGCACCACCACTAATATTAATAAGACTCCATTTACCCATTTACCTATCTGACTCTAGCATCTTTTCCATTATATCTCCTACTTAGTCATTTATTCAATAAGTATTAATTAAAGCCTGCGATACAGAAGATACTATTAGTTACGAAGAACAATGTGGTGATCAAGACAGAGGTGGGCCCTGCATTGTGGGGCTTAATATCTAGCAAAGGAAACAGATGGTAAACAAATAAACGAACAAATACTATCATTGTGAATTGTGACATTGCGCTCTAAGAGGAAAACAAGGTTCTGATTCAGAAAAAAAAAAGAATAAATTTCGATAGGATGAATCTGAGAAGGCTTCTTAAAAGAGGTGACATTTTTGATGGACTCTAAAGGGTAAAAGAGACCCAGGCAGGCTAAGAGGAGAATAAAAGCCTTACAGGAAGAGGAAACTGAGTCTGGAGTCCCTAAAATGAGAAAGAGCTTTGGGGCTGGAGCTTAGTTATCATTTCGGAGAGTGACACAAACGAGTTTAGAATGCTATGCAGATACAAACCCTGTAGGTTCTTTAAACACCTTTCTGAGGTTTATTTATTTTTTTTATTTATTTATTTTTATTTATTTATTTTTTTTCTGTCCAGCAGCTGTCAATGTCACAACTGTTAAATGTAGAAATCATCATTGGGGGGTGTGGTAATATGAAGAGTAGTAGCTCCCACCAGGTCCCAACCAGGAAGGCCTGGTAAAATAGAATGCTGGCCCCAACCCCAGGGTTTCTGAGGTGCAGGTCTGGGGTGGTGCCTAAAAGTTTGTATTTTTAACAGGTTCCTAGGTAATAATGATGCAGTGGGTCTGGAGACCCCGTTTTGATAAACACTAGTCTAGAGTATTGTTTCTGGAACTTTAAAGTACCCATAAAATCACCTGGGGTGCGGGGCTGGTTAAAGGATGGGTCTGTTAAACTCTAGGTTGGAGGGATGTCGGGGAGATGAGATTTTTGCCTTTCTAACGATGTCCTGGATGGTGCTTGATGCAGCCACACCATGGACCACACTCGAATGGCAAGACTGGTGCTTTAATACTGTCTGTCATTATTCCTGTTTGTTCATTCTCATTGCTTAAGTTCATTCTCATTGCTTAAGTGAATTAATGATGATAGGTGGGAAGAGGGTAGGGAGTTCAACATATAACTTTAATAAAGTTGCATGAGAATGTGTGTGTTTACTGTGTTAGCTCCAGACATCTTGGTTTTATGAATGTAGAAACCATAGTAAAAATGGTTTAATAGGTTTCAGTGTAAAATAATTCCTATTTTTACTAGTGCTAGAGAATCGTAGGGCAGTAAAGGTATAATTCTGGCCAAACGAAAGCAAATCACATTCGTGACCAAAATTAACAGGGATCTAAAGACATACATTTGCTACATTAGTGAACACAGATTACCAAAAGATTGATTTAATGTTCATCTCTATTTTGGACTAATCAAACCAGGGAATTAAAGGGGTAAGTGGTGTATGAGGTTATTCCCTGTTTCTTCAATACCCCTATTATATAATTTGGTAGATTCCTACTGTATCTTGGTACTAGTTCATATTTATAATTGTGGTGACACAGGGTTGTTCTAGAAGTTCCCCTTTGGCATGCCCAGTTGTTGGGGTCCTACCCTTTAACCCTTTGAAGACTCTTTCCATCCCTAGAACTGCAGTAAGTCCCTTGCAATTACAAGCTCAGGGAAAGGAGATACCACCCAGGAGAACTTCTTTGGTCTCCTATGTCTAACAATGATCACAACCCAGCAACCTCAGCTACTTTCTCCTCCATATCCTTCAATAGTCAAAATAGTTTTTCTCCTTATATTCAAGTGTCTCAAAATTAAGGTTTTATATGATCCTGTATCTAAAAGCCTCTGAAACTCTTGAATATTATTCTTTGTGCGAAACAGGTCACAGTGTTTAGAGTCTCTCCAGGCGGATCTAATGTTTTAACGGACCTGTAAGTTAAGGACTTGGAGGCAATTTCTCTTTCCCTTTAAAAATCGAGCCTGATCTGCAGACGTTAGGGCCAGGCTTCTTAAATTAAGAGAGATCAGAAGAAATCAAAAGAAATGCTTTGGAAGTTGTTCTTTGTTTTTCATGTGCAGGGAGTTTATCCTTAAGATTTATGAAGTCCTTGTCTCAGTGTTCCCTCTGTTGGCTCAGCTCCCAGGGATTTTGAAGTGGCTTGTTGCTATCTGTGTGGAAGGTTTGCCAAGGTTGTTGCTATGGCTGCAGTGCCTGCAAGTTTAGCTGATTCTTGTGTCCTATTGATCTGCTCTGAATCTTAGCAATTTGCCAGTGTTCCTCTTATGAACTGGGGGATGTTATCCCAAATCTAATGACCCTTTGCCTTAGCCCACAGGGAAATTGCTGTGCAAACAACAGGCCCAATCCATTCCCAATCTTTCCATTAGTCAGTTCTCCATCAATTTCCCATGAAATTCATGCTTCCATGAAGAGATTTTCAGAGTTAGAAACATAACCCTTCGGGAGAGACCTAAGATGTCCATTTGTTTGCATTTTAGCACAAAGGCAATCATCTGGGCCGTTGGGTTCACTTACCCTGTTGGTCAGGATGGAAGCTATGGGAAGTTCTTCCTTTCTAACTTCCTTGATCCCTTGCTTATCAGTTTTCCATGGCCAGTGTTGTTCCACTATTCCTTGCAAATCAGCTCGTGATGGTTTCCATGACTTCCCTACCCATAGAAATTAAGTGTTAATTTCAAAGAGGTTTCTACTTTTTCTTCTCACATATTATATTCACTTCCTCTCTTTTTTATTATGGTAAAATATGCATTACATAAAATTTACCTTTTCAAAACATTTAAAAATGTACAGTTCTATGGCATTAAGTACATTTATGTTGTGATGCAACTATCACCATCATTTCTCTCCAAAACCTTTTCTTCTTTCCCAGCTGAAACTCTGACCTGTTAAACATATTCTCCTCTCCTCCCAGCCCCTGGCAACTACCATTCTACTTTCTCTGTTTATGAATTTGACTACTCTAGGAACCTCATATAAATGGAGCTTAAAGAATATATGTTTATTAGGCAGTGACCTTGGGATCAACAACTGTGGAAGGAAAGGTGAGGGGAGGAGAAGCTGAGCTGTGATGTCAGACTTGGCCATCTTGATTAAGCTCTAGAGCTAAAATGGCCCTAACTCACTGGGATGAGTTGGCTGAAACTTTTGAGTTATGTTTGGATCAGTTGCTGAATGTGGCCCTCCATAGGAAATGGGGTTCTCTGCAGCTGAGGCAATTCCTGAAGGGGTTCCTAAGTACCTGGGCATTTAGGGCAATAAATCCTTCCTTGCAGAGCCATGTAGACAATGAATCTCCATGTCTATAATTGTCTACCTGTTGTTACTCAGATTCACATTTTCACGAACGTCTTATAACTGCTGTATCCCTTTGTGATGGGCTTACTCTGCTGTATTGGGATTCTGTGCAGGTAAAACAAGCCCTTGGATAGTGATGCTATAGGCAGGAAAAGCAATGTGTGCGCAGAAGATCTATTCCTATCTGAATCCATCACAAGATTTTTCAGGGTGGTTGGGGCCCAGGGAAAATAACACGCCATTAAGTGGACACATAGTCTCCTTGAGGCAATGTGCCAAATCATAGGCTCAGCATTGGTCTTTGTTGCTGGCAGGTTGCGCATTCAGAGGAAGTAGGAGCTAGATTCATAAGGAAAGTAGTAGCCTATGCTGGTGGGCTGATGTCTAACCTCTATCATGGCCGGTTTTTAATATGCCCATTATTCCAGCACTGAAATGACGAATGACAGCTGGCTGTCATCAACTGGCTGAACCATTCTATCTACTTGGTTGTTTAGTGCCTCTTTCATGGGGGAGCTCTTAGATTCCTGTTAATTTTTAATACAAAGATCTTCACTCTTTATACTCACTCCCATATATATATTCCTTTCTGCCAGACATCTTTGTCTCTCATCTTCCAATCTTTTTTCTTCTAAGATCTGGTCAACTAGCCAGACTATCCATGAGTCCTTATATGTCCTAATTTCAGGCCTCTCCTTTTATCACACAAAGTAGATGACCAGACGCATGGTCCCAAACTCTGACAATTGGGAGATTTTCCCTGAGTTAGGCTGTGGTGGTTTGCCTCCACATACTGAGCTGACCCATCTGTAAACCAAGCTTGGGAATTTTCATGCTTCATCAGCTAGTCCTCAGAGATGCCCCCTATGGGCCATGCAAGTAAACTGAGGAAGAGGTGTTAGTGCAGCTATGATGGATTACAGGAGTCTGGGTTATCTGATTTGGTTGGTCAGGCAGAATTCAGCTCATGATGGGAAATTTTAGCCATATGGTTACTTGGTGTCCCATAGTCAAGCTTTCAATTTGTACCATGGCTCAAAACCATGCCAAGAGTTGCCTTTCAAAAGTCATGCGTTCTTTCTTGCAGATTGTGTTACCTTGATGTAGTACCCCAGGGGCATATATTGTGATTTTCCCACTGGGACTTCCCGTAAATTCCACACAGTGTCCTTTCCCACCACGGATATCTCTAACATAAGAGGGTCTGTTGGCTCAAGTGGCAGGCTACACCTTGGACCCAACAATAGGCAGTACTGGAATATCTTGTTTGCTTAGGGGCATCTTTGCTTTGATTTGATTTGAACTCTTTTACTGTTTAGCACCATTTCCAAGCCTGTGAACAAGGATCTGAGAAAAATGCCTTCACAGAGCAACAGCTCTAGCTGTGCTGTCAGGAGAGACACCTGAAATGGATTCTAGGAAAGTATTTTTCTACTCTGTGGTTCCTGAGGGTGCTCTCTGCTGTTTTTAACAGATTAGAAAGGTTATATCCATAATGGACATCCTGGTGGTGGTGGTGGTGGTGGTTTGTGTGTGGGTGTTTAACAGAAGAGGGGGATATAGAAAGAGAGAGTGGAGGAATGGCAGAAAGTTCTCCAAAGTAGCTGTTTATTCAAGCTAAGAAGTGGTAATGAGCTACTTTTTTGTACTTCTACTTCTCAGAGAGGTAAGACGGAGCCCAGCTCTCCAGTATACAAGTTCAGTACACTACACATGAATAAACACAAAGTAAAAATATAGAAATGGTTAAATATAGTTACTATTAACTTTCCTTATGAGAAGAGTATGTACTATATTTAGTCTAAGACCAAAAAAATTGGAAGTTTTAGCGTTTGGAGTTATCTGTCATCTAGTTCAATGTCCCCATTTTATACATGAGGAAAATCTTTTATGTTATTGACTCTGTTCAATAAAGCCATGAAACATTTTGTTGTTTTTAAGTTAGTAAATGTATCTGTACACTTTTATGAGTTTTTTTTGGGGGGGCAGCGATGATGAAATTAGTATGTTTTGATCTTTGTGCAAGTCGTTCAGAAAGAACTTAAAAGAAGTATTTAGGAAAATCCAACTGCTGAAACATTTAAGATATGCTTTGTGGTCTCAATTTTGTGTGATTGTCAGCCAGGAAGTTTTCTGATTAAGATGGCTTGCCAATTCCCTGACAAATACATTATTTATTATACTAATGGGGATTTCCTATTTGAGACGTTAAAGACAAAATGTTACTGATATTTCCCTTAAAATAACTGACATACAGCAATTGATGCATTCTAATAAATTAAAATCAAGGACAAGACAGTGGTCCATAAACACATACAGATATTTTATTGGCAACTGTTTATCAAAATAAATTATATTTCACTGGATTAGAGATTTTCTCATTCATTATTGAGAGTTGAAGCTGAATGTTATTGAATTTATATTTCGTTTTTTTGCATCTGATATTGCGCAAGAATGAAATAACTTTTAACAAGGACTGAATTTTGTCAGATTAAAAAGGTAGTTAGAATCCCATAGTTATGTGCACACATTTTAGAATTTCATTAGTTTCTACGACTTATAAAGAAATTTCTGCATACTTGTGCGTGTGTGTGTGTGTGTATTTGTATTTCCACATAGTAGTCCCTACATTGGGAGATGTGTTCTAAGTGTCTGGTAAAAAGTATATACTTGCAGGTAAATTAACAAATACTCTAAATTACACCTAATTTCTATCAGGCAGCAAAAGCTTGAAACAAATTTTAATAATTGCACATTTATAATTTGTTTGTAAAATTAAAATAAAATTTAAAATACAGATTGTGTTATGTGCCATGAAGAAAAAGAATAAGGTCCTATAAGAGAGAACATGGGCATTTCCCTTGGTTGGGACAATCATAAAAAGCCTTTCTGAAGAATAAATAGGAGTGAGACAAAGAATTGGTGTGGGTTGCATGTGGGAGGCAGGATATATGCGGCAGTATAAAAAAAGGCCTTGCAATTGGGAAAGAGTTTCATGTGTTCAAGAAACTAGAAGGCCAAGATGGTGAGAATACAGTTAGTAATGACAAGCAGAGCCTGAGATGAGATTGAGGATGTTGGCACGGATGGACCACAACCACATCCACGTGGCAGGGCCATGTGGGCCATACTGAGTTGTTTGAGTCTGATTTTAGTGCAATCACAGAAGGATTTTAAGAAGGAGAGTGACACCATTTCACCTATATTTTTTAAAGACCTCATGGTTGCATTATGGACATTGCATTGGATTGGGTTAAGAGTGGAAGAAGAGATGATGTTAGGAGATAATTGTTGTTATCTTGGTGTTAGTCTTGGTGAGAGTTGGAATAGCTTGGACTGGGATGTCGGATGTACATAGAGAGTAATGGATACATTCAGGATACTTAGAGAGTAGAATCAGTGACTCTTAGGATAAGATAGAGATATGTCAAGATGTGCCCAGATTTTTTTCACTTCAGTAAATGGGTGTGTGGGTGTGTGTGGGGGTGATAGGATCATTTATTGAAATAATGTGATACTGGAGGAGAAACAATCTTGGGAGAAAATCAAAACTTTAGTTCTGGAAATGTTAATTTTGTGATGGCAGTGAGATTATCAAGTGAATAGGCTGAATAGGTCAGTAACAACTCAACGTATAGGACTAGAAGTGTGGGCTAGAGATATAATTTAGGAGTTATTGGCATACAGATGATAGTGATAACAAAATGAAAGCTCTCAGTTACATCATGTCAAGTGGAAGAGAAAAGATCATCTACAGAGCAGGAGGGAGATGTTAGATAAGAACATCAGGAAAGTTTCGCATCACACACCAAGAAAAGTGCATTTCCAGGCGGAAGCAATTAGCTGTGTTATGTGTTACTGAGAGGTCAAATAAGATGAAAGTTAAAAAAATAAAGATTAGATTTTTGGGAATGTGGGAGTCAATGGTCACTTCAGAATGTGACTTTAAAAACAAGAGGGACAGATGTTATATTGGAGTTGACTGAAGAGAGAAAGGGAGATGTGGAAGTTGAGAAGAAAGGTAGAGACAACTGCAGTAGACATCATTAGTTGGCTACCTCACAGCTGTTTTCCCACTGCTAATAGAATCCCAGTTTGTTTTCTACGGTATCTGAGTGGTCAAGTTCCTTAACGCAGTGAATTGATATTTTCCAAATCAACCATAGTCGTCTCATTCACCTTGCCATGTGATTGGGTTAGCCATGAGCTCTTTACACATTCTGGCCAATATGTTCCTAGTGTTAACTTATGATTAACACTAACATTTTAAATAAAATATTATCACAGTTAACAAAATAGCTTCAATTTTTGGATATTTCAACACTCCTGTACTGATCATGAGCAATTACTCTATTTAACTAAAAACATTTTTGTTATCTAACATAACAGTTATAATCATTACAATTTATTGCTCTCTTGCTATATGCCAAACATTGTGCAATGTGCTCTACATATATTATTCATATTTCAGCTAAGCCTTCAATAGCCTTGTGCGGGATAATTACTCTTATTTTTCAGATTAATTACTCAAGACTGAGAAATTAAGATTGTGTCCAAAGTTACAGTCAGGTAATTGGGAGAAGCAATCAGAGACTTATGCAGCCTATCAGAATTGTTCATTCCCTACAGAATAGCACACACTTTCTACTGCATCTATTGAAGGGGTGTTTTACCCTTGTGCTCGTCTACACTTGCCTATTTTCTCCCTTGCTCAGACCTGCCCTTTTGATTCTATTGGCACCCAGCCAACCATTACACATGAAGATTAAATATGTTGATTTTACCAGGCAGACCCTAGTGGAATCATAAGCTTTCTCTGAAGATACTGGCAGAGGGGATTGGGCTACTTAAAAGCTGACCATAATAGGGAACATTAATTAATTATTTTTTGCCATACAACTTGACATTAGATTAAAAGAAAGAAATTCGCTATGTATTTATAGCATGGAATCAAAGAAATATTATAAAAAATTATACAGCACTGACAGAGAGCCTGATTTTGGTAGAATATTTAAATTTTCTTTTTGAAAATATGCAAATATATGGTGATTTGAAGAAGTAGAGTGGTTGGTTAATTAGGGCAAAGTGTGCTCTGCTAGGAACCAGATAACTACAGTTTTATTCAAGGCTCTAGTACTCTGCAACCTGAGCAGGGCTCATAACTTTTTTGAACCTGTTCCATCATCAGTAAAATAAACATAGAATGGCCTTGTTTTCAAGACTGAAGTTCGAATGAAAGAAAATAAAACAAGGTTTTCTGATCATGGTAAGTCATTCATACAACAAGCAGTAATTTAATGTCTATCTTGTTTCAGGTACCATGGTCACCTATGGTTACTACGAATGATGAAATAAATGCTTAAATACATAAGTATCGTGTCTACAGGTGATAAGTGCTATAATATAAACATGTGCAATATCCTACAGGAGTACACGAAGGTGGATGTGGTGAGCAAAGGCTGGAATAGGATGTTGGATAGAGAGCGTGAAAGACATTAAAGATACTAAAGAATTTGGCTGCCATTCATAGCAATGCACTTTTTGTAAGATTCTAAACATAGGAATGATATGATTATATGTGAATGCAGTAAAGATGGTGGTTTGGGATACATTGGAAGAGGAAATATAGGAATTAGGGAGATTGGTTATCTTTTTACTTCTAAAATCCAGAAGAGATTTAGTGAGCTTCCGGTAGTGCCGTCAACGCAGAGAAGGAAGGATGGTGTTTCTATTAACTATTGTTGCCTAACGAACCACTTCAAACTGAGTGTCTGCAACAAATAATGATTTATTATTTCTCATAACTATATGGGTTGCCTGGAAGGTTCCATTGCTGCTCTTGCTGGGGCATATGCCTGTGACTGGAAATCCTGTATGTTTCAAGAGGGACGCACACATACGTGCACTTACATGGTGGAAAGTTCGCGAACTTAATTGTCCAACCTTGTTTATCTGGCTGTTGGAGCTGACAGTGGCCTAAGGAATCTCTCCTCCATGTGACTTCTCATCCTTGAGGCAAGACTGACTTTTTTACATCATGGTTGTCTCAGGGCAGAATTCCAAGAAAACAAGCCCCAAGGTACAAATGTTTATTAAGCCCCTAATTTGTGTCACATTTGCTAATATTCAATTGGCCCTATCAAATCACACAGCCAAATCCGGTTATGGTGAGAGGAGTGGCAAATAATTTGTGTCCATTTTTAATGACAAATGGTTTGAAGAATTTTGGAGGCAACATTGATTGTACTGGGGAGGGGATGAAATGAGATGTGGGAAATCGGAAGAGGAATGATCAAGGATGACTCGTGTGTGGAGTAAATAGCAGTACGTTAATTCAAGCAATGGGTAATATTTTTTGGGAAGTGTCCAGGGGGATTGGATTCGAATATTTTGGGGAGATGTTGAATTGAAGCCTATGGGGCATGCAAATGGACTACACAATAAGAATGTGGAAATAAAGATTGGAACAGAGAAGAGTTTTTCAGGAAAGGAATAGAGATTTAGGAATCATTGGCTTATAGGTCTGTAATACCGTAAGTCATGAAAGGCAAAACAAAAAGAAAAGTAGGCCAAGGATGAAATTCAGGGAACTAGTAACATTTAAGAGGTAAGCAGTAGAAAAAGCTAGCAAAAGAAAGTGAGAAATTGAGGTGAGAGAATAAGAAAGCTATTCAGAGAGAAAGAAAGAGAATCATGACAAAGAAACACCTATAGAAATATAAGGTTAAATTATTTAAAAAACCCAAAAACACAACATAGCTGCACAATGCATAATAATTACCTAATGATAAAGAGATTTACAGTTATAACTAAATCTGTCCTCAAAATTTTCTGTGTATAAAGGATTTGTATTAGTCTGAAGATATATTTAATTTGAAGAAAAATTTTGAAGTAAGGAATAAATTTTCAGATATAAATTCATAACTGAGAATTTCACACTGAAATAGAAAGTTGAAAGTGGTTGAGACACTAGGAAAGGTCATTTGGAAACTAACAGGGACCAGCCTGAGAAGACAACAGTGTGTGAATCACAACTACTCTCTCAACTACATATAATCACAGGAAAGAATTGCTCCTAAATCTGACTGAACAATGTTAACAGAAAATTCAAAGAGATAGTGGATGTTGTCAGTATATAGCTGTTGGGTGTGGGGGCATGGAAAGCTGATTAAAATTTTTTTTTAAAGTGCATTTGTTTCTAACTGCCTGTTATTTAAATATTTAATCTTTAAAATTTACCCTTTAAAAAGTATGAATAGTAATGATGTGAATGAGATGATGCAACCCACCATGTAATATCCAAGGGTACACCGTAGACTTAAACATGAGGACAACCTTTGCAGAAAGCTGATTCAGATCTGGCTTGCGATAATTAGTTTCTTGGGTCTTTTTATGTTGAGTACATGAGCGAGGGATTATGGAGGCTGAGGTTTGGTTTAAATATCCAGCTATTATTGTTGAATTGTCTATTTCTGCCTTTAACTGTCAGTTTTTGCTTCATGTATTTTGGGGCTCTGTTATTAGCTTATGCATATGTGTTTATAATTATTATGTCTTCCTGATGGATCGATCTTTTTATTGTTATGAAATGTCCTTTTTTGGTTTCTAACAATAGTTATTGTCTTAAAAACACTCTGTCTGATATTAATTCAGCTAATACAGCTCTCTTTTAATTACTGTTTAAATCAGGGGTGTCCAAACTTTTTTCAACGTTTTTCCCCAAGGGCCATATGCGGTAAAATACACAAACAGCCGGACCACTCACTCGAGGTGAAGTACGTATTGCCTCACCTGGTTTATTTAGGTAAACTAAATACATTTTTGGAATTTGCTGCGAGCCAATTAAAAATGGATTGCGGGCCGCAGTTGGCCCGCGGGACGCAGGTTGGACACCCCTGGTTTAAATGGTATACCTTTTTCCATCTTTTTACTTTCAACCCATTTGTGTCTTTAAATCAAAGATGTGTCTCTTCTAGACAGCATGTAGTTGGATCATTTAAAAAAATCTATTCTGCCAGGTATTCAATACATAATTGTTAATTGAAAAAAATTCATTTTGCCAATTTATACCTTTTCATTGGAATGTTTTATCCATTTAAATTTAATGTAATTACTGATAAGATAATTATCATGCCTATCATTTTGCTATTTTCTATATTTCTTGTTTTTTTTGTTCTTCTATATCTCCACCGCTGCTTTCTTCTGTTCTAAATAGATGTTTTCTAATGTACCATGTTAATTCCCTCATTGCTTCTCCTATTATGTCTTTTAAGTTATACATCAAATTTTAAACTAACATTTAAAAAGCATGATACTTCATGAGAATCACCTGGCTTGGCATAAGTGAAAATTTCTTGGCCTCATACGAGACTTACTGCATCAAAATCTTAGGGGATTTTGCCCCCAAATTGGTCTTTTTCGCAAACTCCACATGATTCTTATGTACCTTAATTTGAGAAAAAATATGTTTAGGGGAAACTGTTCTCTGGTCTCAAATACTAGAAAGAGGAAATTAAGTTTAATTATAATTTTAATGCACTAGAGTCTATACCTGATATTTAAAATACATTATTTTATTTAATCCTTATAACAACCCTATGATATCCATATTATTGTCTTCATCTATGGTTAATTAACTTGCCCAAGGACATATAGATAATAAGTAGCAGAGTCCACATTTAAGTTCAGGGTTTTCTAGTGAACAAAGAGAAAGAAAATACCAGACACTGTAGGACTAATTTACAAGAAAACAGAAGTACTTATAAGGATATTAAAAGAAAGGGAGTACATTTGCTTTGTTTTCTCTTCCTGGCAAGAGATTCTGATGATTGTTTTATGTAAAAAGACTTAGATGGGAAGTTTGAATTCTGGTACAAATCCACATGAGAAAAATGGGAGGGGGCACAAGCTTTAAAAATTGTCTATGATCTGTAAGATTTAAAGTGCCTGTAAAGATTTTGCTCACATTTCTTTTTAAAGTTGTTTAGAAGTGATTTTTCATAGGCTTTCTTTTTCTATATTTTTATTGCTAATTTAATCAACATATATTTGAGTGTGTGTTGTAATAAGAAGTGATAACATTTGTGAGTGTTTACTACATGTCAGGCTTTATGTTAACTGCATGCACTTTTATGATATTTAATAATAATATTACCAGTGAGGTAGCCCATTTTACAAATGAGTAAACAGAGACTCAGAAATATTAAGTTAATATGACCAAGCCTGTCTTCACAATCTATATTCTTTGGCACTAAACTCTTTATGCCTTGTTTCTACTCTAACCATCTAATGCTAAATATCCTTTGAATGATAAAAATGGACTTTGAAATCTTTGCATATATTTTCCACTTTCTTTATGTTGGAACTCAACTTAAAGCAACTTCTAGAAATGTAAACTTATTGCCTTCTCAAAGTCTCAGAACCAAGTAAACTATGTGATTAAAACTCCCATGAGTTTTAGAAGTATATTTCCCTAAAAGTTTATAATGTACATGTAATACACTTTCTGTACCAAAAAAGAATCAGAAATTGGATGAAGTGTACTGTACTCTATATGCACCTACAGATTATAGGAGGGAGGGTCACCAGATGGGAGGAATTTTAGAGGGCAAAAAGGGTGAAAAGGATTAAGAAGTAGAAATTTCCAGTTATAAAAATAGTCACGGGGGTGTAAAGTACAGCATAGGGAATACAGTCAAATAAAATTGTAATAACTATGTATGATGCTAGATGGGTACTAGATTTTTTGGGGTGATCACTTTACAATGTATATAAATGTCTAATCACTATGTTGTACACCTGAAATTGGTATAATATTGTATGTCAACTATAGTTGAAAACTACATTTAAAAAAATAGTATAGATTTGGGAGTGAGAAAATGTATGAGTTCTTGATTGCCACTTATTAGGTATAAATCTTGAGCAAATAATCTTAGCCTTAATTTTCTCATCGTAGAAAGGGGTGTAGAAATGATTCTCCTGTCTTTTTCAATGACTCGATGTGAGGATCAAATGTGGTAATAAACATATGTGAAATTATTTTCTATTTATACATTTACTGGGTGCTAGTTGTCACTTTCTAAGTGTTTGAGCTTTATGCTTTAGAATCATCCTTAAAATAAGGGTTAATTATAATGGACTCTTATTCGGTAGTAAAAAGTCTAGAATTAATAACATTCAAGCCCATATACTTTACAAATCTGAAAATAATAATTTTAATCTTCATATTGACAACATTCATTTCCAGGTAGTGATAAATTTTCTCAAAATTAAAAAAAAAATGCTACTCTATGCTTTAGTTTGTTTATTTTCAAATTGGGAATTAATCTGCTTTGTTCATTTATTGTGAAGATTAAGTTAAATAAGGCATGTAACTGTACTTTATAAACTTGAAAGAGCTCTACAGATACTGTGAATTGTTATCCATGACTTTGGGAAAATGTATTTTGATAAGAATTAAACAGTGTTTTAACCTTTTGTATCATCTTTTTCATTCTGTTAAACAACTATTTTTAGAGCAGTTTTGGATTCACAGAAAAACTGAGCAGAACGTATACATATTTCTCTTATCTCCTCTGTCCTCACATGTGTACAACCTTCCCCACTATAGACATCCAGTACCACAGTGGTGCATTTGTTACAGTTGACGAACCTACATTGAATATCATTATCACCTAAAGTCCATAGTTTACATTAGTGCCTACACTTGATGTTGTACATTCTATGGATTTTGATAACTGTATACTGACATGTATCCACCATTGAAGAATCCTCCAGAATAGTTTCACTGCCCTAAATATCCTCTAAGCTCTGCCTATTCTTCTTCCCTGCCCTCGGGCAACCATTGTCTCATATTTTCTAGAATGTTGTAACTGGAATCATACAGTATGTAGCATTTCAGATTGCCTTCTTTCACTTAGTAATATGCATTTAAGTTTTCACCATGTATTTTCATGGCTTGATAGCTTATTTATTTTTAGTGCTGAATAATATTCTGTTGTCTGGATGTACCATAGGTTATTTATCCATTCACTTACTTAAGGACATCTTGGTTACATCCAAGTTTTGGTAACTATAAATAAAGCTGCTATAAACAACCATGTGAAGGTTTTTTGCAAGGAACTAAGTTTTCAACTCTTTTGGGTAAAAAAAAGGAGCACGACTGTTGGATCATATTATAAGAATATGGTTAGTTTTGTCAAAAACCTCTAAACTGTCATCCGAAATGGCTGTACCATTTTGCATTTCTGCCAGCAATAAATAAAAGTGTCTGTTGCGCCACATCCTCATCAGCATTTGGTGGTGTCACTGTTCCATATTTTGACCATTCTAATAGATGTGTAGTGGTATCTCGTTTCAATTTGTGATTCCCTCATGACATATGATGTGCAGCATCTTTTCATATGCTTATTTGCCATCTGGATATCTTCTTTGGTGAAGAATTAAAGCAATACTAAAGATTGATGGCCACCAGCAGAAGCTAGGAAGAGGCAAGGAAAGATTATCCCTTGTAGGTTTCAGAAGAAGTGTGGCCTTCTTGACACCTTGAATTTGGACTTCAAGCTTCCACATACGTAAGGCAATAAATTTCTGTTGTTTTGTGGTATTTTGTTACAGCAGCCCTAGGAAACTAGTACATCACCTCATGGGTTGTTTCAAAGACTAAGTGATTTTATGTCTGTAAATTACCCAGCCCAGAATCTGGTACATGGTAAACCTTTAATATAATAATTTTAATTATTTTAATGGTCATCATACTGAATTACGATTATCTTTTTACTCATTTGTCTACTGTAAAAGAGACTCTAAGTTGTCTAATAAAGTTCATTCTCTCTTTCATTCTTATTAATAAGATCCCAAATTTTAACCAGGCATATTACTCCTCTTTCAAAAGACCAACATTGATTAGTTAGAACTAATCAGTGATATTACCCCCTTATCCTTCATTTTATTTTACTCTGCTTTCCACATTTCCCTGAAGGACTATAATTACTGTAATTGTTAAATGTTAAATTGCAAAATAAAAGAGAATGCTAAAGATTCTGCAATAAAATATATCTTAGGAGAAAAGGTACACTGCTGTTTGTTGTATATTTAGCTATATGTCTAAATTGGTATTACCATTAGATATGCTATTCTATTAACAAAGACATCAATAATACTCTTCATGCATCTGGTTCTCAAATCTAAAATTAATTTTGGCTTACATAAAAAATTCAGTGTTCTTTAAATCAAAAAATTTTTGAAGAGTCATTTATATATAAGATTCCAACTTCATCTATTTTTCATCAGAAACTTCGGAAACAAAGGAACTTATTTTGAGAAACTCTGAAACTCCTAACAAGAACATTTTATGTGCATATTGGTAGACCCCACACGCTGTTTTGCTATTTTAGATATTCATTTGAAAAAGAAATTCTCCTGAGTCCTGCTTTCAAGGAATGTTTTTGGATAGTGATGAAATCAGGTGATTCCAGGTTGAATTATTGCCTGGTCAATTAGGAAACCACAGAACTGTATTGACTGGTGTCTTCCATTACAACATTCTAACAGAGCTCTAAGTCAGACTCACAACTCTGTGGGTAGACCACCTTCACTTTGTTCAAACACATTCTTCTCACAGAGAAAACGTCTTTCTAGAAGCCTGAGAGATCACAGAGAAAAAACACAATTGAAAGATGAGAAATTGAAACGAGGGTAGGGAAAGGTAATAAAAAGGGGAAGAGTGTTAATCTTCTAAAGAAACTCTATTGTTCTAACCCCAGAAGTCCATAAATTCAGAGACTTAGCCTGTCACAGACCCTAAGGGTCAAGGAAATCCAAGTCTTCTTTGGGTTACCAGATCCTGTGGGGTAACCTAAAATTACCAAGTAACACATAGTAACTGAAAAATTCTACCAGCCATCCTTCAACATTAATAGGTTACTTAACATCTCCTGTTGCAACAGTGCAATTGAAAATTATGGTTCACTCCCTGGAAGTAACATGAAGATGGTGAGGAGGAGGAGTTAGTTGGGTACAAACAGCTCTCTTCCCATCAAAGGCAACTTCTCATTCGCCTGTGTGTTCCAAATAATTCATGCAATGATTAATCTATACTAAAATGTGGATTACAACTGTTTGACAAATAATTCACATCTATGGGATTATTTACTTTCAAAATGTCTTTGAAGTTATTTTTTATATATCAGTGGTAATAACTTATATACCAAGTATTAGTTATCTTGTGCTGTTAACCCGGGAAATATTTAAGCAAAAACCTCTGAAACCTCTAAAAAGGGACTAATCTAGGGAAAGAAAATAGGAATAAAGGAGCAAAAATTCTCCTTTCTAGGTGTATATTTCAACAGAAAAGCTATAGATCACTAGTAAGAGGAAAATACACATGAAATAACAGGCCTAAATATAGTTTAGATATAACTCAATGTGGGGAAAATATTGTTAAAACACAAGTAGGTCTTTGAATAGTAGGAAGAGACTTTGGCTCATACGAGATGTCACATTTATCCTTATATAAGTTTGCAAACATAATATCATTCATCTGTGAGGCTGCCATTTACAATAGTCACGAATGATAAAGGGTACAAACATAAGCAAATGCTACTTCAATTTTTCCTCTTTCAACATCTGCATCAAAGTACTGAGCTATTTTGAAAGCTTTGCCTGACTGTAGACACTAGCATCTCCTAACAGTCATGGCTATACTTGTGGATATTATGTTATCCCATATTCAGAAGAGAGAGTGTTACTTTTGCCATCTTGAATCGGGTTTTGTGAGCAACCCTGCAAGAGGGTAGGCACCAGTGCCATGTGCAAAAAGTGGGAATAGCTGAAGTAAATTGTTTGTGTGATGTGATTCAGCCCTCTTGACTCATCCACATTCCCACTCTTCTTTTGACATCCTCAATTCTTCAGTTTTTATCTTTGCGGGCTCAAAAAATGAGACAATTGGAAGGACCATCAAAGACAAAATGAGGATTCGGTGTTCTCTGTAAGTAAAAGCAGAGGCAGTTCCACTACAGAAATGACTCTTGACTCTAGCTTCCTTTCTAGATCTCTGCTGCTTTTGTCTCATTATAGGACCTTCACATCTCTTACATTAGTTTTTTTGTCTTCTGTCTCCCCTTTGCAATTCATTTATTCTTTGGATCATTTCTAGAGCGACATTTCTAAAAACAAATTTATTTGTGGCATCCAGATGATGTACATTTTTTTGACAATTCATTGCATCCAAATAACTCTAAGGAGAGGAAATGCCTTCCCTCTATTCTTCAGTAAGGTCATCCTTTAGGACTTAGTTTCAGCATGACTCTTCTAGGAAACCTTTACAGAATCTTCTCTTCTGGCTTAGAGGCTTTCTCTTCTTCCACAGCCTGTGCTTATCTGTACTGTATTCCTCATTCTATTGTATTATAAGCTCACTTTACCGCTCTGCTTCTTTCACTAGGCTGAAAATTCTTTTTCCTTGTTTCATCATTAAATAGACTGCATCATCCTGGTCATGTAACTTTTCCTTTCTGAGCCTAAGTTTTTGAATATGTGAAATGGGAATGATATAACACTTATATCACAGGAGTGTTGCTCAGATGAAATAAAGTAATTCAGGTCCAACATTGATAGCACATAACAATAACAATATTTAGCATGCACAGAGATAAGCACTTTACATGGATTATTTCATTTGTTCTGTACAACGAACTTGTGAAGTGACTATTATATTATTCTCTTTTTCAGACCGGAGAACTGAGGCTCAAAGAGGGTAAGCAACTTCTATAAGAGCAAAATAATTAGTAAATAGTGTACGTGGGGTACAAACACAGGTAGTCTGACTTCAGTCACTGTTTATTCACTGAGTTACCCTGTCTACAGTAATAAATACCGACTAGCTATTCTTTTCGTCATCATTTCTCCTTTAGCTATAGCACCATACAAACTATAGGCATACAGTTGGAAGCAGGAAAATGTGCACAGAATGCACACTGAACAAGTTCTTTTTTTTGTTTTTTAAAATTTCCCTTTGCCTTTCACACACCTAAGACTCAGGTGTATAAAAATTATTTTGGTTTCTTGAAAAAGCATTTTCTTTTAAAAATTCTTAGTGTCCTTTTTTAACCTCTGCTTGAAAATTTTAATTTTTGTTTTTTTTCTGTAATTTTATTGTTTATTTATTTTTAAATTAAATTTACTGGAGTGACATTGGTTAGTGAAATTATATAGGTTTCAAGAATATGATTCTATAATACATTATCAATACATTATCTCTATATTGCATTGTGTGTTCACCACCCATCCTTCCATCACTATATATTTGACTCCTTTTTCCCTCTTCTACCACGCTCTCCCTTACCCTCTGGTAACCACTAAACTGTTATCTGTATCTATGAGTTTTTGTTTGTTTGTTTTATTTGTTGCTTTCAGTTTTGTATCCCACATATGAGTGAAGTCATATGGTTCTCAAATTTTTCTGTCTGACTTAGTTCACTTAGCATGATAATCTCAAGACCCATCCATGTTGTCACAAATGTCAGTATTTCACCTTTTCTTATGGTGATGTGATATTCCATTGTATATATGTACCACATCTTTTTTATCCAATCACCTATCAAAGGACACTTTGGTTATTTCCATATTTTGGCCACCATGAATAATGCTGCAACGAACATAGGGGTATATGCATCTTTATGAATAAATGTTTTCAGATTTTTGGGGTAGATACCCAGAAGAGGGATTGCTTCTCATATGGTAATTCTGTTCCTAATTTTTTGAGGAACCTCCATACTGTTTTCCAAGTGGCTGCACCAATCTGCATTCCCACCAGCAGTGTATGAGGATTCCATTTTCTCCACAGCCTCTCCAATACTTGTTATTCCTTGTCTTGTTTATAATATCCATTCTAACAGGTGTGAGGTGATATCTTATTGTGGTTTTTATTTGCATTTCCCTAATAGGTAGTGAAGTTGAAAGTTCTTTTCATATATCTCTTGGCCATTTGTATCTCTTCTTGGGAGAAGTGTCTGTTCAGATCCTCTGCCCATTTTTAAATTTGTTTCGGTTTTTTCTTTTTGGTGTTGTTGAGTTGTACAAGTTCTTTATATATTTCAGGTATTAACCCTTTACCAGAGGTGTTGTTCACAAATATCTTCTACCATTCGGTTGGTTGCTTCTTTGTTTTGTTGATGGTTTCTTTTGCTGTGCAGAAGCTTTGTAGTTTGATATAGTCCCATTCACTTATTTTGCCTTTACTTCCTTTGCCTTTGAGATAAAATTCAATAAGATCCTCTTTGAACCCACGGTTCTTAAGTTTAGTGCCTATGCTTTCTTCTATGCAATTTATTGTTTTAGGTTTTATTTTTTTTTCCTTGCCAAATAAACTCAATTTTCAAGTCCTTGGTGAAATGCCATTTTGTCTGTGAAACACTCCCTGGCTCCTTGTTCGATCAACATTTTATCGATGCATCAATTTCAGCACATATCTTTCTATTCTGAAATGAGCAATCTAAATACTTGTTTACATCATTAAACAGTTACTTCCCTAAGCTCCTGGGCAATGTTTTATTCCACCTGTTTTCCCTGTGCCTCAAGCAGTGGTGTCTAGAGGGCAAAGGAAAAATGATGAGTGACTTTTTAAGGGTTGTGAGATGCTAGAATGCATCTTCAAGAAGTACTTGTGAGTTTCTCTAACTATCTATATATTTTTACTGTTGATGGGTTACTTTTTTTGTCACTCTAAAGTTTCTTTGTCATCTTTTCCACAGTGGTGGACTGGCAGAGATATTTTTCAATTTTTAATCTTGTTATTCTATTATGCATAGACACTTATAAAAAAGGTATAATACTTGTATACATATACATATAGACAGGCAAGTATGCAAAAATTTATTGAAATAAAATAACAAAGTTTACTTGTCCATATAAATGTCATGAAATAGAAACAAACCAAATTATACCTGGTAAAGGACATGAGGTTTTCGACTTGAAAACGATAATTCTATCCATGGATGATACTCCATCTTGTCCAAATTAATTTATAGTAATGCTATGTGTAAGAAGAAACACATTTAAGTACATTCTGCAAAATAATAATGCTCTAATCTGAAAGAGATTAGGAAAGGGGAAAAGAAAAAAATGGTTTCTTCAACAGGAAAACTTTATCACGAATTGGAGATAAGAGGAACCATACCTGAAAGCTTCAATAGACTCCATGTGCATGAAAATCAGTTTGCATCCAGATGAAAATGTCAGCAATCATGAATTAATATGCTACATAATCATTTTTAAATAGATGATTATTAAAAGAGTTATTAAAATGAGAGCTCTGTTAGTGTTTGGGTTGATAAGATAACCAAAGAACCCCTGTGTTCTGAAATCCTTAAGTGGGAGGAGGCAATATTGTCTGGAACAAATAAGTAAACAAGCACAGAAAAGCAAGAATTCTAAGAACCAATAATATCCTTCACATGCTTTATGTGCTGTCCTATGAGACTTAAATTTTATGGTCAATCGTTATGATGACCTCATTGCTCCTGTCTTGCTTTGTTGAACTTGTACTCACTTTCCAAAATCACAATCTTGGTAAAATCCAACTGTGCCTACTTTCCACCTGCACCTGTGAAGCTGAACGAGGCTGCAGAAAGATACTTGAACACACTGACTGTCTTACTTTTAGAATCATAATCACAAACCTCAAGCCAGACAATCACACTATACTTCATGATGCATTTACTCCTATACTCTCAGACACCTTTTTCACACATTAGCGTCTTCATTTATATACTTTGCTTTCCTACCTTTTGAACTTTTCACATTTCTGTCAAAGGCCAATCCCTTCACTTGTGCACTAGATCCAAATTTCCCTCATCTGCTCAAGGACATTGCGCCAGCAGTTCTCCACTTTTTCTCCTGAATCATCATTTTTTTTCTCTCTACTGAATCATTCCAGCTGGCACACAAGTATGCTGCTATTTCCCCATCTTAAAAAACAAACCAACAAACTTTGTCTTCATTCCACTTCTCCCACCAGTTAATACCACATTTTCTTTTTTCCACTGACGTCAAGACACCATATCCTTTTTATTTTTTTCCAACTTTACTTATCCTTTCTCCTTAGTCTCCTTTGATAGTTGCTCCTTCCTAACTTTTAAATTTTACAGTACCGTGGTGCTCAGGCCTTAATTTTCTTTTTTTCCTATATTCACACCCTTGATGATCTTATCTAGTGTTATGGCTTTAAATGCTGGTGACTCCCAATCATCTATCTCCAGCCTGGATCATCCCTCTGAACTTCAGACTAATAATATACCCACTGCTGGATTGACATTCCTTTTTGATGTCTAATGTTAAACTCAACGTGTTCAGAACTACTTGTCCCCTCAAACTTATCTGAGCCACAGCCTTTGCCATCTCTTTTAATGACAACTCCTTGGATTCATTTTTGACTCGCCTCACTTTCTCACATTTTCTACCCAATCTGTCCAGAATCCTGCTGTGTCTATCTTCAAACTATGTCTAAGATCTGACCGCTCCTCACCTCCTCTTTTCCTGTAGTCCTGATCCAAATCACTGTCCTTTTTAACATGGATGGTACAATGGCCTCCCAACTGGTGTCCCTGCTTTTTGCTCTAGTGTTCCTTCTTCCTCTATGCCTCATTTTGTCTACTTATGTGCCTGAAGCACCATTCTATTCTCACCCACATCACTCTTCTCCTTCTCACACCTGGAGCCTGAACTCGAGAATTATAATAATCTGCATAGCATCTGAGTGGGGAAAACAGTGCTCTAAGTGATTGCTCCCACCTCCTGGCTTCTCTATTCTCAGTACAGCAGCCAGAATGATGCTTTTAACTCAGATAGGGTCACTTCTTTATTCAAAACCTTGCAACATGTCCCCAGATTACTCAGTGAAAGCCGAGGTTCTTACAATAATTTACAAAGCCTTCTAGGATCTGCTCCCTACACACTCATCTCTTTGATCTAATTTCTTATTCATTTACACATTTTTATTCTAATTCAGCAATATCCTAGCATTTTGTATCAGCCGTTTTCTCTGTGTGGAACAGTCTTCCTCCTGTTATCTGCATGACAGGTTTCCTCATCTCCTTCCAATCTTGGCTCATTGTCATTTTCTCAATGAGACCTACACTGATCTCCCTATTTAATATTACATTCTGACCTCCTACCCCAGCACTCTTGATTCTCTCCGTATCCTCCTACACATTATTTTTTCTATAGGCATTCATAATTTTCTAACATACCAGATACTTTACCAATGTATCATTTTCATTTCCATTAACTGTCTTCCTTCCTCCTTTGGTATGTAAGCTCCAGGTAGGCAGTTATTCCTTTTGTTCACATATGTACCCGAAGCATCTAGGACAGTCCCTGTCATTTAGTAGATGATCAATATCTTTTTTTTGAATGAATGAACATGAATGAAATTTTGTGTGATGTGAAATATGTTTTCCAAAAATATTTTTGAGTTTAAATGGATACGTTCATGATATGATAGAGAAAGCTCATGTAGTACTTATTTTCAACACATTTAATTCTCCTTTATAATTTCTAAGAGACACAGTCCTCACCAAAATGTTCAACTTTGGTTTTGAAGGTTGTGCTGCCATCTAATGAGGTAAATATAAATTACATAAACTTGCTTTTCTTCTACTGTTGCTGTAGCTTTTTCTTTAACAGCATCTCTTAACCTTCATAGACTTGAGGAGAATGTTAACTAATAAATTTTGATCCAGATCCCCAAATGCATGCAAGTAGAATCATGTACACAGCTCTCTTGGAGTCTGAAAACACCCAATGTACAAAGCTGTTGCAGAATAAAAGATTATATCAATTACGGATGTGTTATCTTTACTTCAAATAACATTGGCACAGGAAAATGAAACAAATCATTGGAAGGGTCACACTGCTATTTACAAAATAAACCTCTGGTTTGACCTTGTACTGACCTGACACATGCAGAATTTCTTTACCATAAAATGGAGCTTAAAGGGGAAATTTGCAAGAGACTTGGGAGAGTGAGAGTGAAGGACAGACAGTGTTTTGTTTTCTACATAGGATGAGAGCCATAGTTAAGCTTTAAGGATCTTGTAACAAAAGGAGATGCTGAGGCCTAAAAGCCTATTCGATGATCTTGATAGATTATGCAGCAACATTCTGAAACAAGTAAATGATGACTCCTCATAATTTAAAAATATCATATAAAATTTATTGCTGTGGATCCAATGACTATCAGTTTACGTATTCTGTACATACCCTGTTTCCCCCAAAATTAGACCTAGCTGGACCATCAGCTCTACTACATCTTTGGGAGCAAAAATTAATATAAGACCCGGTCTTATGTTATATTATACAAGACCTGATCTTTAATTATAGTGAAATAAGACTGGGTCTTATATTAATTTTTGCTCCAAAAGACGCATTAGAGCTGATTGTCCAGCTAGGTCTTATTTTTGGGGAAACATGGAATGTAAGGGTTTCCCAAGGACTAGAAAATTATCAACAGTACAATGCCCATCTAATCCACAGTCTGCCTTCAGTTCACTTATTTTCCTCTTCTCTACCTTGTTTTCTATGATTGCTAAGAAAAGATTTTCTTCTATTTAGTTTTTTCTTTTTCAATTAAACTGTATATATATATATATATATATATATACCATGCATCTTGAATTTTCCGTTTTTTAAGAATGGAGATCTTAAAAAGTCACTTTTATTTTATAGACAAGGCTATGTTATTATATTTTTATTAATCTGTAATGTTAATGTTAATATTCTTGACTTATTTATTCTTAAATATTAGTTTAACAGAAATATCTCTAACCTGAAATGCTTGACAATTTGAATGGCATCACATACAAAGTGGAAAATCAACATGTTGGCTAAAATGCTATACAAAACTTACACTAGAATGGCTACTTAAAGGCATTTTAATATATCTATTCTCTTCCATATATTTTTATCAAGTACTTACAAATTAATCTACTAAGATAAAATCTGGATATAATTCCAAATCATTTGAGATTTTGATTGTCCCCCATAGTATGACAAACACTTAAGGCACCTCTGGGTCACTGTTTCAAGTACCGAACCACAAGGCTACATTTTTGCTCTAGTGTTCCTTCTTCCTTTAGAATTTGTTTTGTCAACTTAAGTGCCTGAAGCTCGATTATATTCTCTCTCATCACTCTTCTCCTGTCTCATCATCACTCAGTCTCCTGCCTGGAGTCTGAACTCAAGAATTAGAATAACGGGCATATCATTTGAGTGGGTAAAGCACTGCTCTAAGTGAATCAAAAATCTTGGCTATGCTTGTAGAAATTGAGTTGAACCTTACACTGTTGTTAGTACTGACATTGTATTTGGAATGAAGTACTAATTTATTTAAACCATTTTATATAAAAAAATCCAGACCTTTATTTAGTGTAACAAGACATGTCTGAATTTGATTCCAGACTTCATGTTAGAAAACAATACACATGTGAAGTATTATAATAAGGACTTGAACACATTCAAAATGAACTAATGGGGTGCTTCTTTTCTTATAACAATTTAGAACAAGAAAGAGACTCTTTACCATAAGAATATTGCTAATCTGGTAGTGGCAACAGAACTAGCAAGGTATCACGAAAAGCGATCAGTAGGTTAAGGCTAAAGTTCCCTCTATCCTATTTAATGGATATAATAATCTAGATCAAGTAACTTACCTCTGTGGGCTTCATTTCCTTCAACTCAAAGAGGAGGTGGCTGGACTACATGATGTGTAGTTTTTTCCTGTTTACAGGTCTTGGTTTGCCATATACCTTTCAATAATCATGGACACAGAGATTTGAGTTTTCCCTAGCAGGAATGGAAGACAACTAGAGATAGTCTTACGGAGCTTGACACTCAATAAAAAATTTTAAAGTTAGGGAACATGAGAACTTAGAAAACTCACGCAAAAAAGAATAGATGAAGTGAATATCTACAATCCCACTGCCACCAGGATAGTCCAGTTAGGTGACTTCAGCTAGTAATACTGCTAGTGCATGCTGGATTCTATACTTTGCATCCCACGCTGTCAATAACTTTAGTCTGTGTTTGTTTTTCATTTGTCTATGTTTTCCATCCTTCCCTAAAGATGCAAAGTCTCCAGAGTAACCAATCAGCAAGGGTCTGGTCTCTTGTTCATGTGCTGGCTACCTGGACTATCTGTCACTCTTTCTGTTTCCATAATGAGAGCCAAGACCTGGCTTCCTTTAGAGTCTAACTGATCAGTTCCTGGGGAGGAGAAAATGACAAACCTCTGCTATATCCTACTTGAGACAAAATAACAACCTAGTGAATTCTTTACTCTTCTGGTTCTGAGACCAATTGATGAAGGTTCATGGCATAGATCTGGACTTAGAAAGTAAATCTTGGACAGAACGGGGGGATACATGGTTTATGTGCCAACCCTTATTCCTGTGCATCACAGGATACCCCCTGCTCTGAAAGCTGCTGCTCCAGGTTTTCCAGAGGCTCAGAGGAGGTTGTGCTTTTCTGACACTGCCAGCAGGAGCCCAGAGACCACAGTCACTGGGGACAACCATTTGTTTTGTACTCCAGTGCTTATTTCATTTTCTTACTGCCCTGGAGCTATGAATTCGACTATTGCTATGATGATAAAAATGTATCCCATTGAAGAATGTGCCATGGTAGCTCCTATATTAACTGGAACTCTCAAGGAATTCTTGGTTAGTAAGGGGATATGTAAAGGTTCCAAACTGACTTGATTTCACTTAAAGAAATAACCTGACATAATTTCAAGCATCCTTTTTTATGTGACTAACCCCACTCTAAATTGTTAACCTCCTCAATCCCTATCCCCAAGGTTTCAGTTATACCTTCCGGTGTTTTATTTAAACTTTGTAATTTCATGTATGTTCATATAATACTCTGAATCCTTTATGGACAGTATCTATATAGTAATTTGCTCATTTAACAAATAATTAAGCGCATACAGTGTTTCAGGTGCAGCATATACATTGATGAAAAGACTCAGTTCTTATTCTCAAGTAGCATACAAACTTGTGAAGCAAATGTATACGTAAAAATTACTCACAGTTTTATGGGGCATGGTCTATATGTCTATACAGAGTGTCCTGAGGAAGAAAACGTATGGGCAACCAACTCTTCAGTGGTAGAGGGGAGAAAGTGTAATCATGAAAAGTTTTTCAGAAAAGTTGATAATTGACCTAAAATCAAGAAGAAAGAAAAAACTTTTTTTTTAAAAATAGAAGACACATAAAAATGCATTTTAGAATGTTAAAACAATATTTGCAGAAGAATAAGGATGTAAGTGAGCATGACATATTTGGTGAGTTGAAGATAGTTTCGTTAAAATTGTTGTATATTTAGTTTAGATTTTATCACTGGTAATGTAGAATTTTTGGTATGGAAGTGAAATGATCAGATATGAGCTTTAGGAACATCGCTTGGGTGGCAGTTACTTTAGAAGATGACTGAGAGAAAGTGACACTCATGCATATGTATGTATATTCATAGGTGTGTGTGTGTGTGTGTGTGTGCACGCATGCACGCATGTTTGTATGTCTGCGTGTATGTCTGTGTTTGTGTCTGTGGCATCGTGTCTGTGTCCTCAGAGAGAAACATAGAAGCCAGTGATGATGGAAGGGTGACATAGCACGCTCCCCTTTCTGGCTTTAAACTCCAGCACAAAAGTATGTGTGTGTGTGTGTGTGTGCGTGTGTGTGCAAATAGAAATGCCTAGAAAAATATATTCCCAGAAACGAAGCTGAATAAGACTGGCTAAATGAGAAAAGGGAATATATCTATAAATGGGCAGGTATACATGAGTATTACTTTTGAATTAAATAAAAGCCTTATGTGTTTATAAAAAAAAACCCACATGGCATTCACATTTCCTCAGTTAGGGCTCTGTTTGCAAGCTTGAAGCATCAAGCATTTCTAATATGTGTACACATATGTCACTGGGTAGAACAGTTGTTGGTTCACACACAAAATTTCAGTGTGGATGTCAGAGCCATCTGTCATATGCTTGGCTAGATGGTTTTAGAAAATCAGCAGCTCTCTGAGGCAACTGAAGAGTGAGATGCTGAAAAACATAGAATTGTATGTCCAATATTGTGAAGGACTTAGAATATTTGATTTTTCGAGTTAATGGCCACAGTTTATTTATTTTTAAACAGTAATGTAAGAAAAGCAGGCAAACATTACTTCTGGATTCCTTTCCTGCTCCCCTCTCCCTTCTGCTATGTGTTTGTTATCTGCCAGGCTCGGGGCTACGTGCTGGGCTATCAGAAAGACGAAGACACAGACCCTGACCTCATGGAACTCAGTTTCTCTCAGAGGAAGCAGACAGGACAAGAAATTATAATGCAATTTAATAAGCATGGTGATAATAGCATGAGCTGAGATTCAGGAAAACAGAGAAAAGAACAATGAATTATTACTGCCCAGCAGGATTGTGGGCGTCTTCACAGAGGAGGTGACACCTGACCTGGCTGTTGAAGGATGGACAAGATTTTGCGTTGTTAGGAGATATGTCAACAGGGAATTGCAGACTTCAGAAAGACCACATTTCCCAGCCATTCCAAAAGAGCCTACTGAGCCTGTGTTCAGGGACTCAAGAATTTGAGGACGTATGTTAATGCTGAAGCAGCAGACTACAGAAATTCTAAAACTGGATTAAAAACTTGGACCTAAGTCTTAATGTGATGCTAATATGGGGGAAAAAAACAGAGAAATAGTATTTGTTGATTGATACTATTTACCAATCAACAGTGCTTCATATAGCTAGTCTCAATCCAAAAATCAGCGAAGTAGGCATTAATACTTATTCATTTTTAAAGATAATGAAAATGCTCAAGGTCACTCAGCAGTAACAGAAAATATTTGGATGTGGATCTTTCTGACTGCAAACGTCAACGTAATTTTCACTGCACACTTGTTGCCTCTATGCACTTTTCTTGAGTATACAATATACATATACACACAAATACATAGCATTATGAACAAACTAAAATACATACATACATAAATACGTATAAATAAATGAAACCACACACACACACACACACACACACACGCACACTTGTGTTCTTTACCATGGTATGCATTTATATTGTAAGAATATTTTTGCCCACTAACATAGTGTTTTGGAAATAAAATATATTACACTTTTAAAAAGAAATGCTTTATTAGGGATTAACTGGAAATTTACTTCAATGGACATTATCAGGCCTAATCCTGGCTTGAGCTGTGCTCTTTTGTTTTATTTTGGTACGAAATATCTATAGGACGGCTTGTACCTGTGGCAAGACTCAGCCCATCCCTGAATCTTTTTACTGCGAGGCTTTCAACACATAGCTCACTTACTGTTTACAAACACTTACTAGTGTTAAAATCTTTCATGTCAACAGGTTGGGGATCTGGCTGTTGAGTCAATGGGGGCATTTTGTTGACTTCATAAGGTTTTCACAAAGGAGATCAAAGGGATGCCTTATGTTTCAATACATAACTTTATAGGACAGATGGAATCCACCTTGAAAGACCCATGACACTTAAAGCCAGATTATCAAAAGTTTCAGACACTAAAACCTATTAGCTTGCTCGAAACTTATCCTCACACTGTCAGCACTTTTTAACTTCATTTATAGGTAGTGGACAATCCAATCTGAATTTTAACTACTGCCAAAGTTCAAGCATGGGTTAGAAGAATGCCCATTGAAATATGGGTTGTTCTAATGATGCGCTGCTTTGGTATGTGGGCTTCCCTCTTGAATGGGGATATCAGATAGATGACTAAATCACTTCACTTGAATAAAAAACTACCCAGTCATTACTTTTGAGAAGAATTTCAGAGCTTGGAATAGTATTTGGGTAGGTGGTAGCTTCACAAATCTGTTCTATCTCGGATGAAAAAAGAGCATGAAAGAAAGTTGTTCATTCTTTCATCTTCCAGAAACTCCAAGGGGATTCTGCTCCTGCCCACATCTAACACGGGATATACACACCACCTTTGAGTTTCCCCTGCAAGCCTTGAAACAAATTGCAGTGTTACAAATGAAGGTGGTGTACTTGAGTATCCCTATTTTTTTAATCAGTGAAAAGAAATTATTTCTGTGCATCTCAACCATTAACTATTAAAGCTTGTCAACAATCTTCTTTTGTAAAAACCAGTTAGATATATGGGGCAATTCAAAATTATTACTTTATAAATTAAGATGCTTAAAAGATCTTTTGTTTGGTTAGATAGGCATTTAATCTAGTGTTTGAAAATACTTTTAAATGCAATTTAGTTCCAGTTGCTTTAATATGTAAAAAGTCCCAATCATTTATTATCTTTTACATATACTGCCATTTTAAGTGGTGCTGCGAAGTGAAATCTTTTGGATTTTCTATGTGATACTTTAAGTTACACAATTATTAGACTTTTTGTTTTTCTCTTACTTTAAAATAAGTAGTTGAGTTAATTGAATATTTTCCGAAAGAGATGCTATGTTTCTTCACTTTTTCATGCTCATCTACTTATCAACTCAAGGTTTCAAAAAAGTAGATTAAAACAATTTTATATTTCCTTTAAAATAAATAATAAAAAAATGAACGAATATGGCACTAACTTGATTAAGTATGCAAGTGTCTAAAGTCTACAAGTTATATGCCTGATATCTGTGAGATAACTTTGTCTTCCAAAAATATTTTTTTTAGCAATATGTGTATGCTGTACTTAAGGTTGATAAATTGTCTAGTAATAAGATAAAAATTGGCTGCCATACATACTATGAGATGTCCCAAGTTTAATTTGCTTTAAATACTAATTGATCTTCTTTTGGTGTTTTTAGAAACCTGTTTCCTCCCACCCCAGTTTCATTAGGAGTAACTATGTATCTTTTTCCCCCCTATTAACGTATAGTTTCCTTCCAAGCATATTGCGGGATATATTCCATAATTAGCATTTAAACCTTGTAATGTAGAGCGGTTTTGATTGCTTGCTCTCTGAGTGTCAGCCTTTGAAGAGTGTGCTTTTCCACCTCTGTCTTGTGGGGACCCATCAAGAGCAGAAGAGGTTAAAGGCGTCCACCCATCCAGCAGGTGTGGAGGTAGCAGAAGCCTCTGTCTCCCTTTGTTGGCGGCTCTGAACGTGCAGGTGTTGAACATCAGCACTATCGTTCTGTTTGATAGTTCGGCTTTTGTGTGTGTCAGGTGGGGACATTTACACTAAATCTGAAGGGGAAAAAAACCTCTCATAACTTTGTTGTCTAGTCTGAGAAGCATGGAACGGATTTTTTTTTTCTCCTGGTTTTAAAGCTGAAAAGATTGGTGTGGCTTTACCTGTCAAGCTTATAGATATGAGTCTTGTTTTAACTTGACCATAAAAACAGATACAGTTTATGCCTTATTAAAAAAAAATAAACATCAAATGGTTCTAAATAGAACACTAGATATTTCCAGCATTTAGCCAAGAGTTCATGAGCAAAGTGAATGCTTTGCCCTGGTTGGCAAAAATATCACCTTTAAGATACTTCTATTTGTTTAGATCCTTTGGCTTTAAACCATTATTGTACTTTGTTTTTATTATCACACTATCTGTCACCTTTAATTAAGATGTATGAAGCACCAGGTCAGAGGCACTAAAGAAAATCTCCCTTTAAAACACAGAAATTATCTCTGGTCTCCCTTGGCCTACCTGGCTCCAATCCAGCTGTCACTTGTGCTCCATGATTCATTCTGATAATGTTAACCAGCTGTTGATTTAAAAATCTATCATTCACTGCAGGCTTTTTGGTCCTTTCTGAAATAGCTAAAACAATATAATAATGATTTTATATTCTGTATACCCAAATATGTTATTGTCATTCTGCAATCCAGGTGGAAAAGTACATCTATTATGCTTTGAATTACCTTCTTGTCTGAACACGACTCAAATGGAAAAGTAATTCTTATATTTGCATCTCATGGAAAAAGTATAAGAAGGGTTGCCAGGGCTCCAGCGTGTCAACCTGTGACAACACTGATTTCTCTAAACATCTTAGTATCACATATTCCTTTTTTCTAATCAGTTAACACTTCTGTTTATATCACCCAAGAGAAAAGGCTATGTGGCTCAACAAATTTCAATAATTTGGCAAACTAAAAAGCATTTTTCTTCAATTAAATTCATTTATCTTTTAAGACACAGAAGGTGGTAGTAAGATGAAGACATTTTATTAAAGAATTTAAAAATATCCTTTACATGGTTTTAATGTTAAACCTTGTTGATGATAAAAATTAAATATTAAGTACTCTATTACAAATTGTCATGTAAAGATTGAATAACCACATACATTATGATAATAATAAAAGTTGCTATTTATTTTGGGCCTACTCTGTGTCAAGTAGCTTCTTTAATCTTTATATCAGAATTATTTAAAGAATGAGAAAACTAAGAATGAGAAAAGCTTAAGTAACTTGTCACACAGCTAATAAGTGACAGCTAGAATTCAAACCCAAACCCATCTGATTCTCAGCTTCTCTATTTAGCATAGCATATGATTCTCAGTAAAGAAAAAAACAATATTAAAAAAGAAAGAAGTGTATAATATGGTGTTAGGATTAATTGCATTTTCAGGTTAGAGTACATACATTAAAAACATCTGCATTGGTCTGACTATATTACCAAAAGATTTCTAACACACACACACACACACACACACACTTGATTACCTTAAGAGAATTAAAATAGGAAAACTGAATTGGTAACATTATAATGCAAACTTCCCTGTGCTGACAAGGACAGTTTCATTCAATTATCACAACAACCCTATGGAGCAGATACTGTTATTATTATTCCCATTTTACACAGATGAATACAATGAAGCATAATAATTTAACAAGCAAGCAGAAAAGCCAGGCTTCTTTTCAACTTAGGCCTCTGTGACTCCAAGAACTAGGATATATATATATATATATTCGATGCTAGCCTCACTCTTTAGATCAGTTTTTACTGAACAAATTTCAATGTAAAGGATTCACAGGGTTTGAGGTTAAGTGTTTATTGAGTCCAGGATATGTTGTAAAATGTATTTGTATTTGCTTAAATTGAACATGAAATTCTTTCTTTGTGTGTGGTTGGCCACTGTCTTTTAAAATTGTAGGAAAAATAAAATCAGTTAATTAAGGATTCTAGTGTAGTTATTGAAGTGTTACTGTATCTACGTAGAATCTTACCATTTACAAAAGATAACATTGGGAAGAGAAAAGAGGCAAAAAGCCTGGACCTTTCTGTTTCAAATGTTGTGTGTGTCACCTGGGTATGTCCCTTGCTTCAGAGTCAAATTTGGTGACAACTATGTGCATAAATTTGGTCAGAATTTGGCTGCATGAGTAACTGTTGTCCTTATATTCTCTGTGGTAAGATTATACTGGCAAATGTTACTGTGTGTTGTGCTTTCTTATGAATTTTGTTGTTCTTTTGTTTTCCCCATTCTTCTAAGTGTTTTTACTCTGCATTTTTAATGTGTCAGAAGAGGATGGAGAAAATAAACCTAATTCAAAGGTGTATTGATGAACTCAACTGAGTTAACAAATGTAAACTCACAAGCACTATACAATAGAGGCTCAATAAATGTTTGGTTCCTACTTTTAATTAAAAGCAGCCTTTCTTCCTAATTAGAGCTTACTTTAAATCCTGCATTATTTTTTCATTTTGTTTTTGTATCCTTCATAGTATAGTTATAAACTCTATTATAATAGGCCAATTGATTAACATAACTGTTACAAAAACAGTAACTTCAGTCAAGATGATATGTAACTGCTTAATCTGAGTCACCCTGTTAACAACTTCTTTTTAATCTTCAAAATTGTCTTTTACTGACCCAGTTTATTATAGCTACTTAGCTAGGTTTCAGTCTTTGTTATAGAGTTCATATTCAAACTCATATTAACAAATTTAATTGCATCATTAAAATAATACAATGCTAAGCCTCTAGTGCATTCTATTAGTGTAATTGCTAAGTCTAATGTGAGTGTATTTATAAGCACTTATGAATCTGTAATATTTTTATATGATTTAGAAAACTATAACTTGTTTTTCACAGGCAAGTAAAACTTAAAGAACATTATGTGCGCATAAGTTTTTGAAAGTTAGTTGAATTTTGAGTTTTTAAGATAATTTCTTTTTCTTTCTTAGACTGTTCTTCAATACTTCTTTTGGAAATATCATTACTTGTTTTCTCAGTTGTTCAGGATACTTGAAGTAAAGGCAATGTGTTAAAACAAAGTATCTTGTTTTATATTAAATAAGTTATTATATAAGGTTATATGTAAAACAAAAATACGTTCAGCTACTATCTAACCATTGTTAAAGAGTAGGTTAGATGTACCAAAGTGACAATATTTTTTGTATTTACAATTTCTTTAGGCTACTCAAGATCCAAGTAAGTTTAATACATTGTAATTAATTGATATAGCTATTAAGTCTCTTTTAATCTCAGATTCCTCTTCCATCCTTTGCGATTTATTTTTTCCAGCTTTATTGAGATATAATTGACATGTAACATTGTGTAAGTTTAAGGTGTACAATGTGTTGATTTGATGCACTTATATATTGTGAAATGATAACTACTGCCATAGTGTTAGCTAACACCTCCATCGTGTCACATAATTTCCATTTCTTTTTTTGTGGTGAGAACATTTAAGATCTACTGTTTTAGCAACTTTCAAATATATAATACAGTATTATTAATTATAAACAAATGCCATGCTGTACATTAGATCCCCAGAACTCATTCGTCCTATAACTGGAACTTTGTACTCTTTAACCAATATATCCCCATTTCCAGATCATATTAAGATCTTGCATACAGAATGAACAACATTCAGTACACTAAGGGTTGGGCTGCTATTAAGATTAAGGTTTTCATATTTTGCCTTTATAGGGGAACTATGAACCCCAATTCTGTTGTCAATATTTATGTTGTGTGGAGTGAAAAGTTTCTTGTGACTTTTGATTATCACTATTTGAGATTCTATAAATCTAGTTGAGGCAGAAAGTGCAAGAATAACTTAGATGGCTATAGAACAAAATCTGGACCTAAATCTAATAGATATGTTTTTAAATTGAAGACTCCATATGAAGTGATTACATTGGACTGGAATGAGAAAAATTCAGACTTATCACCATTGGATTTTGTCGAAAAAACAAACAAATCCAGCCCAGTCTTTATTATCAATAGGTTTTAAAAACATATTTTGATATTTATTAGTTCACCTTTAAAATAGATACAGATGAGTCTGTAGAAGAGAAACACCGTTAAAACAAGTAGGGGCACACAAGGATTTAAGATGATATCTCTAATGAAATACAGAGCTTCAGCACTGTGAGAAAATTAAGACTTGGGACGAGAATCAAAGAGGAGCTCAATAGCCTTCAGAAGGCGTTTTTATAGTCTGGGATCAAGGAGGTTTCATCTGCTGAAGTGTCAAGGACTAGTAATGGTCTGTTAATCTATGAGGTGCTTTTATATTGTTTTCTTTGCAATTTCTGAGACAGTTAAAGCTTAAGAGTAAGAGGTTATAGGCTGGAAATCAGATGTGCTCTAGATGCAGTTGTCCCACCTTATTGCAGTGTCATGTGATGTTCAGGAGGGCGTGGAATGCTTTTAGGGTTCCCTTAAAGGTTAAAGATGTTAAATACCCTCAGTCATTTCAATCACATTCTAGGGACAAAAAAAAAAAAAAGGAAAAAGGATAATAGAGAATGAAAGAGGAGATCCAAAGGCATAGTCACCTATTAAGTTTTCTGAATTGAGAGTAACAATTACGCATAATTTTTTTGATACATGACATTTGATTCTTCCATTCCAAAGTGACCTAGTGGCTGGTATACATTAGGTATATATTTGCATGTTTATGGAGAAACCTAGGCTCTTCATGTAAAATAATTGTTGATGTTTTAAAACTGGAATTTGGTCTTCTTAATAAAAGGAAAAGGTGAATAAAAACTGCTTGTTTCCATTTTGAATGCAGTGGTGCCACATCTTAATGGAGTCTAATTTCTCAAGTTAGAATATGCAAAAATCACACAGAGTCAAAATTATGCTTGAAAATTACATACATCTTTCAGAAGTACAGCACATCTGATTTTATGTAAACAGCCTTATACAGTAATTATGTACACATTAAAATATATAATAAAGAATATTTAAAATATAATTGTAGAGTATATAAAAATTTTTCAATTACATCTTTATTTTTATTCTTTTGCCAAGCACATTGTGTAAGTTAAATATGCATCTGAGGAAACTACTCTTGAAGATAAACAGATTAAATATATGATAAAGTGAAAGAAAAAGCTCTTTGGTTTCCAAATGTTGTGTAGCAGGAGTAACCAGAAGATAAATGTTGCCTTGGTATAGTTAATGTATAGTAACATTCTACTGATTAATTAAATTATCACCATTGGTCTTAGCAAGACAATCCTTAGGGAAGTGCCGAGTGGTCTAAAAAACATCCAAAATGGCTTTGAAAGATAATTTCAGCAATTAGATCCATGAATTTAGCTAATGGAACATCCTCATTTCTGTCCTAGCCTTTCTGTTATGAAACTTAGAAAACATCCAGTAAAATTCTGTGTGTTAATGACCTGCTAAGATTATTTAAAATTGCAGTGAAAAACAAGGCTTGAAATGTTGCTTTACTTCTCTTACTTTTTCCATCATTTACATGTCTGTAAAAAAAACCTCTACCTTGAGGATGATCATCACTACCAAAAGAGTCAAAATTTTTATTAGCTAAATAGAAAATTTTTTTTCACTCATTTTACCTTTGGAATACCTCATCGTAGGAAGATGGGTAGGCTAAATTAAAAATAATACTTAGAAAATTATTTTAATATTTTAGATATACCCAAGTGTGTGTTACATATTATATATTTTATTTATAAAATATTTGTATAATTTAGAAATATCTACATGTTTGTTACACATTGCTGTAGTAACCTCTTTCCTTTGTGGCTGTTATTTAGAAATATGAATGATTTTAGCTTTTAGTTAAGGAAATGGTGTTTATTTGACAAGTTATCTTGTTTAAATTGGGCTGAGATAAAGGTAGCTGTAGGCTTGGGTTTGAATCTAGGCTTCACATACAATGCAAAATGTGCACGCCTCTCTGAGAGGATTAAATAAAAATAATCTGTAAAGGTTTTTTTATACACCTTAAAACACTTTAAATTAATGGTTTGGAAGCAGTATTGTATAGAGCAGAATCAGAGCTTTATTGTCACACAGTTAAACCTTAAAACCTCAGCTCTTCAGTAAACACTCTGTTAGCTTTCCTTACCAATTTCCCTAACTGTTTAAACCCTAGATTAATAATCAGTAAAATGAACATAATAATAGTATCTACCAACTAAAGAAGTGCAGATTAAATGAAATAATTCATTTAAAGCTTATGGTCTAAATCCAAGAAGCCGAGGGATCCTTTTCTGAGAAGAACTAGGAGGGACTTCCTTACCTTGTTAACTTGTGGTGTGTGTGTGTGTGTGTGTGTGTGTGTGTGTGTGTGTGTAGTAGAGAGCTCTGAAAAATAACTAGCCAATCTTAAAATTGTTTTTGCTTCATTTGTTTGTTTATTTTGTTCTTTAAATTCCACCTATAAGTGATAACATATGAAATTTGTCCTTCGCTGTCTGACCAACTACACTCAGCACAGTACCTTCTAGGTCCATCCATGTTGTTGCAGACGGCAAGATTTCATTCTTTCTTATGGCTGAGCAAAATTCCACTGTATATATGCACCACCTATTCTTTACCCATTCATCCATTCAGGGACACTGTCATGCAGGGTATCCTGCTCACTGGACCAGTTGTCATGCGGGGTGGCCTGCGGGGTCTCTGGTCCCACTCCCCACACAAGAACGCAGGATATGGTGAGGCCAAAAAGGAACACCCACGGAGCCATAGATAGTGGAGTCATACCACTATACTCTCGCTGGCAGCTGGGTTGGAGAAACAGGAAACAGGAGCCACACAATTCTCAACCCTCACTGTGCCACTTGCAGACTCAGCCACCATCTTCTTGCTAGCCCCCATTTTCTGCTAGCCTAGCCACGGCAGTTATATTAGTGGCCAATGGCTCACTGGTTACAGCTGACGGCCAACTAGCCATAGCTGATGGCCATTTGATCACAGTCGACGGCCATTTACTACCTGAGCCAGCACCTTTCTATGTGAGGCCGAGAGCCTGGAAACTGCTTTTTGGGGCTCTGTCCCCACAGACACCCAGGCTGCCTCCATATCCTGGCTACCATAAACAACGCTGCAATGAATGTATGGATGAGCATGTCCCCTCAAAGTAACATTTTGGGTTTCCTTGGATAAATGCCCAGAGTGGGATTACTAGTAGTCCTTCTTTGTCTCTTGTTATAGTCTTTGTTTTAAAGTCTATTTTGTCTGGCATAAGTATTGCTACCCCAGCTTTTTTGATGTTCGTTTGTTTGTTTTTTCATGAAATATATTTTTCCATCCCTTTACTTTCTCTGCCGTCATTGGCTAATGGCTAATGGGTAACAGCTGATGGCCAGCTAGTCACAGCTGATGGCCATCTACCGCCCAAGCCAGCACCTTTCCACATGAGCTGAGAGCCTGGAAACTGCCCTCTGGGACTCTTGCCACTCGTGCCGGGCTTAGGGCTGCTCAGCCAGAAGCATGGGACATTCTCAAGCCAGATGCTGCTTGTCTGGGTTCTGCAAAAGTTTGAGAAAGTCTGAAACATGAACCAAAGCACGCAGTTTGTTAAAAAAAAAAAAAAAAAAAAAAAAAAAAAGCCATGGGAAGCAGCTTGAATTCACCCAAAAGTTGGGCAGGTAGGTCCTCAGAATCACCAGGGCATGGTGAGCGAATGGTGTCAGCCAACTTTATGGAGAGTCCCATCAGCGGCCGCCTGCGTCTGCATGCAGGGAAGAGGAGGGCTCCACAAAGAAACAATGGCTTCCATCAGCTCCTCCGTCAGGGAGAAAGCTGCCCCTCCAGGCTTCATTCTGAAGCCAGACAACTCAGTTCTTTTCCCATATGTACTTGTCGCCTCTCCAGCTGCTGCCCCAGCGCTGGACCTCAGAGCCAGTGATTCCATTGGTAAGTAAGTCTGTACGCAGTCCCTTTAAGAGGAGTGCATGGGACTCCAGTTGCCTTCTGTCTCACTCAGGCACAATATCCGCTGGTTTTCACAACCAGAACTTATGGGGACTGCTCTCTCTGGCACTGGAACCCTGGGCTGGGGAACCTGGTGTGTCACCAGGGCCCCTTGCTCCTTTGGAGTGGGGAGGGGGAACTCTGCAACTGAAATATCCTTCGTGATTTTTAATGGTCACGTGTGTGTGTGTGTGTGTGTGTGTGTGTGTGTGTGTGACCAGCCCGATCTGCATCTCTGACAGTTCTACCAGTCTCTAGGTGGCTTCTTCTGTATGTCCTCAGTTGTATGGCTTTGGTTTAGCAAGATTTCAGGCAATTCTCAATGATGGTTGTTTTGTAGTTTAGTTGTAATTTTGATGTGGTTGTGAGAGAAGGTAAACACAGTATTTACCTACTGTGCCATCTTGACCGGAACTCTCTAAAATTATTTTAATTTTTTTCTACAACATTTAAATATTAGATATCTTTATCATGTACTAAAGTAACAAGAATAATATATTTGAAGTTTATAGTAGATTAAGTCAAACTTAATCCTTCAGGTCAGAAAACAGGTATAAAAATGGTGTAATTGGTTATGGCTGTTGCCAAGCTACCTAGGATTTTATATTATATAACTTATACCTCTAGTTCCTCACCTATAAAATATAATGGATAATAATAATCATAATAACTGAAAAGGTTAGTATATGTTTTAAATGATATTTTATATAGGTAATTTTATTATTAATAAAATCAAAGCTGTTATGCACACAAGGGAAGGGCATTTAGTAAGGGTTTTTTTGTGGTAAAAAGTTTAAATATTATTCTGGTTGCAATGGGAAACCACTGGAGGTATTTGTTTTCACTGGCTACTTTTTAGAGCAGTTTTAGGTTCACAGCAAAATGGAGCAGAAGGCACAGAGATTTCCCATATGTATACTGTCCCCACACATACAAAGCCTGCCTTATTATCAACATCTCCCCCTAGAATTGTATATTTGCTATAATTAATAAACCTAAAGTGACACATCATTATTACACAGAATCCATAATTTGTGTTAGGGTTCACTCATGGTGATGTGCATTCTATGGGTTTGGAGAAATGTGTAATGACATGTATTCACTGTTACACTATCACATAAAGTAGTTTTACTGTCCGGAAAATCCTGTGACCCACCTGTTCATCCCTCCGTCCCCACTACCTTTTGGTAATCACTAATCTTTTTAGTGTCTCCATGGTTTTGCCTTTTCCAGAATGTCATATAGTTGGAATCACACAGTATGCAGCCTTTTCAGATTGGCTTTTTTTTCACTTAGTGATATGCATTGAAGTTTCCTCTGTGTTTTTGGCAGTTCATTACTTTTCAGTACTGAATATATTCCATTGTCCAGATGTACCACAGTTTATTTATTCACCTACTGAAGAGCTTCTTGGTTACTTCCAAGCTTTATTAATTATGAATAAAGCTGCTATAAATATCTATGTGCACATTTTTGTGTGAACATAAGTTTTCAGCTCCTTTGGATAAATACCAAGGAGTGTGACTGATGGATTGTATGATAAGAATATGTTTAGTTTTGTAAGAAACTGCCAAATTATCTTCCACGTAGCTGTACCATTTTGCATTCCTACCAGCATTGTACGAGAGTTCCCATAGCTTCACATCCTCACCAACATTTAGTGTTGTCAGTGTTTTGGATTTTGGCCATGCTAATAGGTGTGTAGTAGTATCCCATTGTTGTTTTAATTTGTGATTCCCTAATGACAAATGATGTGGATTATCTTTTCATATGCTTATTTGCCATCTATATACCTTCTTTGGTGAGGTGTCTGTGAAGGTCTTTGGCCTATTTTTAATTGGGCTGTTTGCTTTCTTCTTGTTGAATTTTAAGAATTCTTTGTATATTGTGGACAACAATCCTTTATCCTATGTGTCTTATTAAAATTAAAACCTTCTGTTCTGCCAAAGACAATCTCAGGAAAATGAGAAGACAAGCCACAGACTGGGAGAAAATATTTGCAAAAGACAAAGGTTTCTTTTCTTTTCTTTTCTTTTCTTTTCTTTTCTTTTCTTTTCTTTTCTTTTCTTTTCTTTTCTTCTTCTTTTTTTTTTTTTTGCAAATTACAAAGAATTTCAGCTTATCAAATTATATCTTTTATGTTTGATGACTTTGGTGCTATATCTAAAAAGTCATCATGATAAGCCATCTAGATTTTTCTTCTATGTCATCTTTTAGGAGTTTCATAATTTTGCATCACACATTTAGGAGTATGAACCATTTTGAGTTACATTTTGTAAAGAATGTAAAGTCTCTGTCTAGATACATTATTAGTTTTGTTTGCATGTGGATGTCCTCTTGTTCCAGCATCATTTATTGAAAAGACTGTGTTTGCTCCATTGCCTTTGATCTTTTGTCAAAGATCACTTGACTATATTTATGTGGGTCTATTTCTAGAATCTGTATTCTCTTTCACTGATCTATTCTTTCACCAGTACCACAGTGTCTTGATTGCTGTAGCTTTATGGTAAGTCTTAACGTCAAACATTCTCTGTCTTCCAATTTTGTTCCTCTCCTTTAGTGTTGTGTTGGCTAGTCTGGGTCTTATGCCTCTCCATATAAACTTTAGACTCAATCTGCCAAAACCCACAAAATTACTTAATGTGATTCAACTGGGATTGCATTGAATCTATAGATGAAGTTGGGAAGAGCTGACGTCTTGACAATATCGAATCTTCCTATCCATGAATATGGAGAGTCTTTTCATTTAGTTTTTCTTTGATTCCTTTCATCAGTTTTCTTCATATAGATGTTGTACATATTTTGTTAGATTTATACCTAAATATTTCATTTTGGGAGTGCTAATGTATGTAGTATGGTGTTTTTAATTTCAAATTCCACTTGTTCATTACTAGTATATAGGAAAGCAATTTTTGTATACTAACTTTCTATCCTGCAACTTGCTGTACTCTGTTATTAGTTCCAGGAGGGGTTTTTTTTTTGTTGTTGTTGTTGCTATTTATATTTTCTACATAGATGATTATGTCATCTGCAAACAAAGACAATTTTATTTCTTCCTTGCCAATCTATATAATTTTTCCTTTTCTTGTCTTATTATATTAGCTCATAGTTTCAGTACAATGTTGAAAAGGCATGATGAGCAGAGACATCCTTGCCTTGTTCTTGATCTTAGTAAGAAAGCTTCAAGTTTCTCACCGCTTAGTATGATGTTAGCTGTGCTTTTTTCTTTTTTTAATGATAGATATTGTTGACCAAACTGAGAAAATTTCCCTCCAGGACTGGGGATTTTTTTGGTGCGAGATGGAAAGCATATACTCAAAAAGTAATGAGGACATGTCAAGGGAACATAGGTCATATCCTGCACAATTTGAGCATAAAAATAAATAATGATAAAAACAAGATATTTATAGAATAAAATAATAATATTTTAGTGCAACTGTTTAAATAAGCAACCAACCAACTAACCAAGCAACTAACCAAATAAACAAATAAATAAAGGAGAAGAGAAAACTTTTCCTTAGGGTAGAATACCAACCCCTAAGTACTAAAGGAATGAAGGAATTAGAAAATGTCCATTTTGCATCTATTATAGGATCATTGCTCATCCAGGAAAATCATCATACATGCTAAAACTAGTGGATAAATATTAGATGAAGAGGCTATTTATATAGTCTCAGATATCCCTACAGAAATTGTTTTTTGATCACCAAGAGAAAACAGTAAAATAATTGTCCTGTAATTTTCCTTTCTGTTGGAAGATAGCCCCTTCTTGCCTATAACAAGTTCCTGGTAATTCTTTCTTTAAAGCTTAGATCAAACTACACCTCCCTGTAAAGACTTCTCTGACACTGTCTGGAACAATGAGAGGATTTTACCTGCTCTAGTTAAGTATCTGTCTTCCCCAGTGGTCTCACCCTCAAAGATCAAGAACATGTCTTTGTGTCTTTGTATCTTCTCTTCTTTTCTATCAATGCAATCAATCATACTGACACATAGAAGTAATAGATTAAATATTGCTGAATGAATGAATGAATGAATCAATCAAAAATTCCCATGTAATATAAAAGAAATGAAATAGATAGATTTTCTTGAATAAAATGAATTTGAATCGAGATCTCCAGGCTCCCCAAAATGGTGAAAAAATGAATTTTGAGATATGTACTTGAGTGCTATTCTTCTTTGCTTTCTGACAAGATTAGACGCTTTACAATCATACTCTTTACGGTTACCATTTTTATATAATGTTTGTTTACCATCAGAAAATTTCATTTTACCAAACTCGTGCACTTTTTTTTATTCCTAAATGTATACCTAAGGTAAAAGAATAATCCTAGCCCAGGAAAAAACATGCTCATAAGAGATGCTGATGCATGTTCAGTAGAAAAAGAAATAGTGCCTCTTTACGAGAGCTCCAGTTCTGATCCTCTGCCCAGTCCTTAAAACTCAAAGAAAATTCTTCCTTAACCTTAGATTTTAGTGCTATTTTTTTGAGCTTTAAATTCCACTGTAATCTCTCATCTAGGATACTACCACTTTAAGGGACACTTAGCATTGTTAGTATTTGACTGTATCCTTAATTGTAGATTTGTGCTTAGGGGCCTTCTTAACAAAGCTGCATTCTGGCAGGAGCTTTAACCACATATATTTAAGGTTTTTTTTTCTGTTTATTTCAATGACCATGTGAAACCCACACAGAGAAGATGGTATCAAATACTAGTTTATTCTTTACAAGGCAAACTCTTAGAGGGCAGGGTCCTGGATTCTTCAAGGCATTCTGAGATATATAATGATTATGAATGGATTGTTAAAACAATTTAAAATTTTATGTTTTGAAAAATTTTACTTTATACAAATCTGGTGCCATCTGAAATGTCTTTTATCTTTGAGCTGGTGAGTAAAAAGATATGCTGACAAATTATTAAAAGTTCACTTATTCTATAAACACAATGTACAACTATGTACTATAGGTGCTTAATTAATATTTAATGACTGAGTAGATGGCTCTAATGTTATCAACAGTTATTGCCACTTGTCTAATATGTGTATATATATCATCATATTCCTTCTCTTCTTATGTTTCTTTTAATTTTGTACACATATATTTTCTTCATTCGTCATAGAAAAACAGAATGACAGAAAAGAAAGAGTATAAGAATAGATCTTGAATCATTAGTTCTGGAGGGGATTCTATCAAATGAGTCGATGACACACAGGAAGCCATAGGAGCATACAGAAAGACATTAGGATTCAAGGACATTTTTCCATAGGCAGTGCCATATAATCTGAGACCCACTTGGTATTAACTAAATTAAAGAAGAAGAGGGGGACTATTCTGGACTCAGAGAATGGCATTAATTCATGTATTCATCCTCTCATTTACAAAGCAATCTTTAGGTACCGCTATGTAATGAACAAGATCGGCATAGATTCCTACCCACATGAAACTTAAATTGAATGAAGGAGAGGAAGTAAAAGCAAGCAAGGGATATGGTAAAGTAATTATGTGTTATTACAATTATTATGAAGTAATCTATCAACAGAGTAATACGGAAAAAAATGTTTCTTTGAGAAGATGACATGTTAAGCTAACACCTAAAGGATGAAAAGGACTTAGCCCTGTAACTCTTAAAGAGTGTATCAGATAAATGAAACCACTTACAGGTGAGTACAAACGTCTTACAGTAAAGAAGAGAAGTTCAGAATGGCTAGCCCAGAGAATGTGACATGAGTAGTCGGTCAAGAAACAGTTGAATCGGGGCACCAGAACCACACTGTAGAAGACTATATAAGAAAATCCGAAAATCCAGGCTGCTTTAGGATCTGAGAAGTTGCCATGAAAGAGTAGTCATCTTGTGAACATTAGAAGATAATATAAAAATGTGTTATATCTAAGGACGTCACTTGGCCATCCTTAAAAAAGAAATGGCCTTTGAATTATTCAATCAAATTGTTGAGAAAATTGTTCCAAATTCTTTGTATGAGGGAATTAAACCTCTTAGTAGAGTGCAAGCTCTCTGAGAGGGTCTATTGCTCACAGCTTTTTCACTAGTGCTTAGTGCAGTGCTGGGCAAACACAAGGTATGGGAACAAATATTTGTTTACAGGATAGGGCCAAAAGAGCTGAAATTTCAAGAGGAAATCTTTCAAGAGAAAAACTTTACAGGTACATCCAAGAGGGACAGGAGAGGGGTAACGATATTATTTGATGGAGGATAATTCCAGGGACAAAAACATGAACCTGAGCCATAAGAAGGGACATAGATTTAGAAGAGTTGCAATCTTAATGATAGCTCTAGCATCCATGGCAACAAAGCTAAAATGGTTGCCTAGGAAGAAAACATAGCATCAGGGAACGTGGAAATGGACATTTGCTTGAAGAGGGCTTGGGATTTGAGCAGCATACTTTGTGGAGCTTATTCTTGTCCAGACCATTGCAACAAGGTCCTGACTGATTCTCTGGTTTCGCCCTTTCTCTCCTCCAATATGCTTTCCTCCTAGCAACAAAGCAATCTTCTTAAAATATGAGTTGGCTCACATCCCTCACCTGCTTTAAAATTTTTCCATAGCTTCCCTCCACCTCCACAATATAACCCAAGATCCCTCACAGTCAGTTAGGCCCTGAGTGAGCAGCCCCATTGCTTCAGCATTCCCACCGCTTACGCTTTTCCAGACACACTGCGCTTCACCTTCCTTGCCTCTAGGATTTCACTCCTGTTGTTTCCGTGTCCTGGAATATTCTGACTTCACATAGTCTTATACTCCATTGATTTGTTTTTTCATGTCACCAAGTTCTGCCCTACACCACTTCCTTTCTACATTTTAATTCTGCTACTGTATTTTACACTTTGTAAGAATCCTCCCTTATTTCTCCTTTGTCTCTTAAAGTTCTATCATGCTTTCTTCTTATCTTATTTGTTCTCTCCTGTTGCTATCTAATTTGACTTCATAAAAGCAATATTTTTCTAAAAACTTACCAACGAAAACCAAGGTTTTCTTTGTTATTTGCTGTGAACTATTTTTACACGCTATTTTTCTGAATCTCCAATATGACACTTTTCTTTACATGTGAGAATATTGTTCCCCACAGGCACAGAGTTGATGTATTTTCATCAATTTATTTGTAAGTTTTTGCCAAAAGATAGGGTAAAAGGATTGCCCTATGTCTCTTGTTATTCATCAGGGTGTCATTAAATTCCTTATTCAACTCTGCTACTTTCCCATGAATTCTTCAAAGTCCAATCCCTGATGTTAACAGTTTTTATTTTGTTCAGTTTTGTTGGATTAGGAAGGGACCTTCTCTTTCTGACATCCTCAACATTGTATGTGAATAACCACCCATGTAATTATGTGCTGTGACCAGGCCTTTTCCTGCCTCTTCCTTCCCCTGGAGATTTAATTGTAGATCTATTCCTGCAAGGATGCAGGGTGCCACCCCCACCCATCACCCTTGCTCTGTCCCAGCAGCCCATCTTCCTAATTAATATATAGACTTGATAGTTTTTGATTCACAGAGTATGTAGTTGTGGTGTGAGACTGTTGGCTCTTTTCCAATTAAGAAGTTTCTTATGATATAATGTGCACACCTATTGTTTAAAATTTTGATCTAGTTTCATCAGTCTGAAGTTAGTGGAAATCTAGGTTGTGGTAACACCTTGACTTTAATTTCTTGTTTTCAGTGCTGTTCTGAAGTTTTGGTTTTTTTTCTGTTTCTTTAGTACTTTACTGAGAAATAGGAATGGCTCTGTTACTGATTCTACCCCAGTACTATTTTAAACTAGAAGTATTTATTATTTCTGGTCTTATAATCAGAAAAATTTATTTGAATTACTTTTTGGGTAATATATTTATGTCAAGCATAATCTATAAGCATTGTCTATGAATCATGAACATAAAAAGTGTGCAGGAACAGAAACTCCTATAAAATGCTTACCATGTTGCTTTAAAAACAAGTGTGGATTAATATATCATAAACTATGTAGAATGATAATGGTTAATAAAGTAATAAATTAGTCAAAGCTGGCTTAATTTGAAACACAAATGCTCCAAATACGAATTAAAATTTGTGAGTTATTCATATGCACTCCTTTTAAGCTTAAGAGTTGGAAGTAGATTTTCACAAATGTGAAAAATCCTGCATCACATTGTGCCTGATGCATAGGAATGATCAATAAATATCATTTTCTTTAGTTTTTGACTTTCCATTATCCACCCTCCCTTTCTTTATCCTTTCTATTTGATTTTGGGCTAAGATTGAAGACACAGGCATAGATCCTAACAGCATATGTTATCTTTCTTAGTGGGAGAGAGACATTGTGTCAACTCCAATTAAATGTTGAGTGTTGCAGATGAATAATGCCTTGATTATTAAGACCTATCTATATCTATCTATCTATCTATCTATCTATCTATCTATCTATCTATCTATCTATCTATCTATCTATCAATCATCTATCTATATCTTTCTATCTCTCATCTCTTCTGAAAAATAAGTCTTTGGTTATTAATTTTTAAAAAAGTAATAATAGGAGTGATTTGCTTTCAAATAGTCTTATACTTCCTAATCATGGCAATTCAATAGAAAGCAAATGTTGAAAGCAATGCCACTGATTTCAAAAGAGAAGAATATAAATTGTATATCATGCTTCTTTACTAATACAAAACTGATAGAGTATTTTTGCTACACCTCTTCCATCTTTATAATTTAGACATTTTCTGTAACTGAAATTTAAGATATAATTATTAAATTTAGTTTTGATATTTGAAAAAAGAAACTTTGAAAGTAGCTAGTTAAAGCTGTATAGTTTGACTACTGTTCATCTATACACCCTGGGTGGCTAAAGCTTTAAACACCTCAGGTGTCCTGAAGAACTATCAATGGACCATTAAACAGCTATATCATGCCATAAAGCTATATTCCTGGCAGCAGTTGACCCATGTCATCATGTTCTTCCTTGCAAATCTTCTAAAATAACAGTTCGACAGCTTTATGTAGCCATGTGTAGCCTAGTAATACGATCTAGGGCAGGGTATAGGGATCATGTTCAGCTCAGATATGTTGACCTGTGGTCAAACAATGGATAATATGTCAGTCACAGGATTCATTTCCAATACGAGAACTTTGTTCTAAAATATGACACACTTTGGTATGTCACTTTTGTGTAAATCTTCAGCTGAAATCATAATTTTGAGGAAGACATATGAGTAAATGTATCTTAAAGTCCTTTCTGTTTTTCTTCTCTTAATGTGTGTACCCCAATCAACTGCCAGTCAAATTCATGGAACTCACTTCATGCATATCTTTGGGAATGCTTTATGGTCATTAGAGTCAAATGGAAAAGGTGGGAAACAAAGCAAAGAATAATGACAACTAAGGACAGCATGGTAGGTGAATGCGGTGTTGCACAATGTGTTGCTTTGAAAGATGGGTAAGCTATAGATAGGTCAAATAGATAGGTTATGTTATGGTGGACAAAAGAGTTTAGGCTTGATGTGGAAGACAAGATTCTTGAGACGAGTAGAAACTTGACAAAAGCAGTATTTTAGGAAGGTTAATAAAGCAGTGGGCCACAGGAGAGCCTGAAGTAGGGGTTGATTAGAGATGAGAAAATATAACTGTATTTATCCACATTCATGACACGAGGGTCATCGAATGCAGAAAGAAGGTGGCACCCAAAAAGAGGCAAATTCAAGATGAATTATGTGAAGAATCCCTGGAATTCGGATTTGGCATGTAATTGGCTAAATTAATGGATAGTAGGAGGAGTCCATTAAATTAGGTGTAATGGAGTGCTTTTCCCTAAATCTTTCTCCTTAAATTATATTTTAATAAAATAGTAAATAATCTTAACTCATGTTTTCAAATACAGGGCAGTAACATCTAAAAAGTTGTAGAAAATATGTTAATAATTGAGGATAAAAAGAAGTAATTAAGATTGGAAATGGTGAAATGTGATAATGACTGGAGAGCAGTAATAGATTACCCCCCCACCAATGGCCTTGCAAATGTATAAAGAAAGTAAGTGCCAAGTATATCAAAGCTTTGATATTCCACTCCTATGTCTGTGGGTGTAAGGAGCCGGGCTGCTGATGGGTCAGGGTTTCTGGGAGGTACTTATCTGGCTTAGCGTTATCATGGCAGACCCAAAGCTCTTTAACCCTGCATTATAGAGAGGTTATCAGAGAAATACCTAGTCAAGGTCTTACTGTAATAGCACACATTTATCGTTTCCTCAGTGCCAGGCACTCTTCTAAGACCTTTATACGTTTTCATCACAACGTGGTCATCACAATCTTTCTATGAGGTAAGTGTTTTTATTATTCCCCCGTTTTGTAAGTGAGGAATCTGAGACCCAGTGAAGTTAAGTAAGTTGATTTGTGTTACATAGCTGATGCATGTTAGGTCAGAATTAAAACTCTGGAAGTCTGACTTCCAGATCACTAGACCCTTATACACTCTGTTAAACTGCTTGTCTAATGCTATGTATGTGGAAAAATCCTTAATTATCCCGAGTTAAGCAAGTCAGTGAAGGTTCCCAAACATTTTTTTTCTACAGCTTATATCAAAGATATATTGAATTGCTGGGGTCCCATTCAAATCAGAATGTGGGAGTCAATGAAATACCTTGTTTGAGTTCACACTTAGATAATATTGGCACTTGCTTTCTGTTTAACCCTACCATCTGTTTTTCTTACTTCTCCTGATCACCTGCTTGTATCTAGGGGCCTTTGGCTCTCCATGCCCTGGGATTCATTGCTGTGTTGGCAAGAAGCAGGTTTACAAAACATCGTGGCTGAGGCATAAGGCATCATTAGCCTATCAAGACTGGAGCTGTCATGTTGCAACCTCTAGATGATCTTCCTTACATTCTGATATTACTATTTCTGGGTAGACTAAATTCCTGGTACTCGAAGTGTAGTAGACCGGCTATCAACATCGGCATTACCTGGGACTTGTTAGAAATGCAGGGTTTCAGATCCTACCACGGGACTATTGAATCTGATTTTTATAATCTTATAATTGTTTTCTTTTTTAAAAAATATTTTTATTAAATATAGCTAATGTGCAATATTAGTTTCAGTTATACACCAGAGTTATTCAACATTTATATACCTAAAGAAGTGATCACCATGATATGTCCACTAACCATCTGACACTACACTACGCTATCACAATATTATTGACTATATTCCCTGTGCTGTATATTAATTACATCCTCATGAACTTATTTGTTTTATACTTGGAAATTTGAAGCTCTTATTTCCTTTCACCACCCCCCCTTTAAAACATTTCAATTACAGTTGACATTCAATGTTATTAGTATTTTATATTAATTTCAGCTACAGTGTAGTGGTTAGACACTTATGTAATTTAAGAAGTGACCCTCCGGACTAGTCTAGTACTCACCTGGCACAATACATAGTTATTTCCATATTACTGACTGTGTCCCTCAAGCATTACTTTACATTCCCATGATGATTTTGTAACTATTTGTACTTATTATTACCTTCACCTTTTCACCCTGCCCTGCAACTGCCCTCCCATCTATCACTTTGATAAATCTAGTACCCATCTGACACGATATGTAGTTATGACAATATTATTGACTATATTCCCTATGCTTTTCTTTACATCCCCATGACTATGTTGTAACAACCAGTTTGTACTTCTCAATCACTTTCCCTTTTTCATCTATCAAAACCCCTCTTCCATCTGGTAACCATCAAAATAGTCTCTGTATCTATGAGTTTGTTTCTATTTTGTTTGTTTGTTTATTTTGTTCTTTAGATTCCAGGTATAAGTGAAATCACATTGCATCTGTCTGTTTCTGTCTGACATATTCCACTCAGCACAATACCCTCCAGGTCCATCCATGCCACCACAGATGGCAATAACCCATTTCCTTCCATGACTGAGCAATATTCTGTTGTATATATGTACCACCTCTTCTTTATCCATTCATCCATTGATGACACCCAAGCTGCCTCTACATCATGGCCTTTGGAAACAATGCTGCAATGAATGTATGGATGCACATGTCCCCTTGAACTAGTGTTTTGCGTTTCTTTGGGTAAATACCCAGAAGTGGGATTATGGGTCCTTCTTTGACTCTTGTTATACCTTTTGTTTTAAAGTCTATTTTGTCTGATATAAGTATTGCTATCTCAGATTTTTTTGTTCGTTTCTTTTTTCATGAAACATCTTTTTCCATCCTTTTATTTTCTGTCTGTGTGTGTCTTTCAATCTGAAGTGAGTCTCTTGTAAGAGTTTTGTTTTCTTATCCATTCAGCTACCGTATGTCTTTTGATTGGAGCATTTAATCCACTTAAATTAAAAATAATTGTTGATAGATATGTAATTATTGCCATTTTATTAATCATAACTTTGATTTTTTTTTCTGTCTTAAAGAAGTCCCTGTAACATTCCTTGTAATACTGGTTAAGTGGTGATGAACTCCTTTAGCTTTTTCTTGTCTGGGAAGCTCTTTATCTGTCGTTCAATTTTAATAAATACCCTTTCTGGGTAGAGTATCCTTGCATGTAGATCCTTACTTTTCATAATATTGAATATTTTGTGCCAATCTTTTCTGGCCTGCAAAGTTTTCTGGTGACAAATCTGCTGACAATCTTGTGGGAGCTCCCTTGTAGGTAACTAACTGCTTTTCTCTTGCTACTTTTAAAATTCTTTTTTTGTCTTTAAACTTTGGCATTTTAATTATGATGTGTCTTGGTGTGGGCCTCTTTGGGTTCATCTTATTTGGTACCCTCTGTGCTTCCTTAGCTTGTATATCTATTTCCAATGCCAGGTTAGGGAAGTTTTCCATCATTATTTCTTCCATTAGGCTTTCAATTCCTTGCTCTCTCTCTTCTCCTTTTGATACCCCTATGATGTGAATGTTGGTAGGCTTGATGTTGTCCCGGAGGCCCCTTAAACTGTCTTCATTCTTTTGAATTCTTTTTTCTTTTTGCTGTTCTGTTTGGGTGTTTTCTGCTGCCTTGTCTTCTAAATTACTGATTTAGTCCTCTGTTTCATCTAATCTATACTTGATTCCCTCTAATATATTCTTCAATTCTGTTATGGTATTCTTTATTTCTGTCTGATTCTTTTTAAGCTTTCTATCTCCATTTTTATGTTTCCTATCTTTTTGTTGAAGTTCTCACTGAGATAACTGAGCATGCTTATACCCAGTGTTTGGAACTCTGCATCTGGTAGATTGCTTGTCTCCATTTTGTTTAGTTCTTTTTCTGGAGCTTGGTTCTGTTCTTTTATTTGGGACATGTATCTTTGTCTCCTCATTTTGGTTACCTCTTTATTTTTTTTTCTCTATGTATTAGGTAGGGTTACTATGTCTTCCAGTCTTAGTAGAGTGGCATTATATAGTAAGTCTTCTATGGGACCAAGTGGCACATTTTCCCTGGTCACCAGAGCTGAGTGTTCCAGGTGTGTCCCTTGTGTGTGTTGTGTGTGCCCTCTTATTGTAATTGAGCCTTGGTTGCTGCTTCTATATCAATGGGAGGGACTGACTTTTGGGCTGAGTGTTTGTGAGAACTCACCATAACTACAGTGGAGGAGTTGTGGTGCTAGGGTTGATCCTATAAGTAGTATTTGCGCTGGCAGGGCTCTGGTGTTTGCCCAGTATGCCCTTTTGGTGTGTTGTCCTTGGAGGTGGCTATGTGACGCTCTAGCTCAGTCCGAAGTGGACCTCTGAGCTTGGCAGGCCCAGGGTCTCCTGGGAGGGGACCCACTACACCCATGTTTAGTAGCAGCCTATGTCCTGCCCAGGCATGAGCCACAAAGCAATCTGCAGATGGCTTCCATCTGCACCAGTCTTAGGGCTGCTCAGCCAGAGGTATGGGACACACCAAAGCCAAATGCTACTTGTTTGGGTTTTGTGAATCTTTGAGGTATTTTAGAAAATTCCTCAGCATAAGCCAAGACAGGCTGGATTAGAACTGGCGTGGGTATGCCCACAAGTTGGGTGGGGCAGGGTCCCAGGGAATCACCAGGGTGGGGCAGATGAACTGTTTTATCTAGGTTGATGGAGACTTAGATATGGTGGCTGCATGGTATCTGCACGACAAGGAGGGCTCAACAAAGAGACAATGACTTCCAGCAGGTCCTCTGTCAGGGAGAAAGCTGCCCCTCCAACCCTCACCCTGGAGCCAAGCAACTCGGTTTCTCCCCGTAAGCTCCTGGTGCCTTTTGAGCTGCTGATGCCTTTCGTGCTCAGCTCTGCACTGGACCTCAGAGTGAGTGAGTCCATCAGTGAGTAAATTTGTGCCTGGGCCCTTTAGGAAGCACATCCGGGACTGCAGCCACCCTCCATCTGACTCAGCCGCAATCTCCGGTGGTTTTCACAGACAGAAGTCATGGGAGCTTCTGTCTCTGGCACTAGAACCCTGGACTGGGGAACCTGGTGTGGGGCTGGGACACTTCACTCCTAGGTGGGTGAGGAACCTCTGAAACTGAGATATCTCTACCGATTTTTAGTGGTCAAATGCCATTGTGGGACCAGCCTGTTCCGTGTCTCTGCCCTTCCTACCAGTCTCCAGGTGGCTTCTTCTGTATGTCCTTAATTGTAGGGTTTTGGTTTAGTTGGACTTCAGGTGATTCTCGATGGTTTTTCTGTAGTTTAGTTGTAATTTTGATGTGGTCATGAGAGGAGATAAGCAAAGCATTTAATAATCTTATAATTTTAATAACATTTCCAGTTAATATATATGCACAGTCAAGTTTGAGAAGCACTGATATAAGTAATTTTTACCTCTTGTCTTTGACATTTCTGTGTGGTACTTGATTTTTCAAATGTAATTTCTGATCTATTGTGTAAACTTTGTTTCTGGCACTTGGGATCTATTGATTTATAGATGTCAACAGAGTTTCTCAAATACATACGTGTATAGACGTCTAAAGTCTGCATATTTTTCAATTTTTTTGTTCCTAGTTTCTTATTCTGTCTCCTTCATAATCTATCCTTATTTGTACTCTCAGATCTAAAAAAAAAAATTGATCATAATTATACTACCAAATTATTTTTATAAAAAATACTAAAATTAAGATATGTAGCCCAAAGAGTAATTAACCTATACATAAATTCATATTAATTATTCAGACCTAATATTTTAGCTGTTTTAAATTATGGTGATGCGGTAAAACAATAGAGTGCCTCCTGCACCATTCTTGCAAAATGTTCAATATGTAGCATTATATATGAAAAGGAACTTGAGAGTAGGTCTTATTTTCTCTTTATGTTAAGTAATAAGACAAATAATCATTCATCCCTGTTCAGTGGGTAAAGATCAATGAACGTCTTTGGTTGCCTTTCTTAGAAGTGTAGAAGAAGTCAATTGGCTGTTTTCCTCTGTGGGTCCTTCTAGGATTCCTATGGTGTGTGGGATATTTATTCAATTTAAGTATTAGTCATCCATGGGGATTTCCTGTGTAATAACTTTTACAAGTATAATTTCAAAAAAGAGTATGGAAGTGTGTTTATAAACATCCACTCACACTCCTTTCCCTGTAGAGTATGCTTTTCAAGTGCTACTGTGAGCACTCTTTGAAGATCCAGCATCAGGACAAGTCTGAAAAAAGAAAACATTCTTCTTGGTAGAGTTACAAAAACATTTTATTGAGTAAGTTTAGAAAACTGTGCAAGGCTAGGTACAGATAAATTTAAAAATGCACAGTAATTTTGAAATTATGAATTAGCAATTTAAAAATTAAGTGATAGGTAATGAGGAAAAAAGAACTATTAATTTATGCTTTAATTATAATATTTGTGTAATTGTTGGTACTATAATATTCCCTTAGTTATTTTTCATAGGCATGGATTTGAAGAGTAAACACAAATATTCTATCAAATGATTTTGCCTTTCTCCTTATTCCTACTGACATTGAAAATGTTAGGCATTTGGACAATTTCTGCGCTGCCAAGGAGAGTTTGCAGCTGGGGGAAAGTAGCATAGAAATGCAACTTCCAGGAAAATCTCAGGACACTTTGAAACATTTTGATAGCAGTGTTCATCCTAATTTCGTCTTCAAAGTCAAGTAACTACAAGAAACATGACCTCACTTTTCTAAGTCATTGAATTCAAGCTATTTTTCTTAATGATGTTCTAGGATTCCAAGGTTGTGCCATCATAGAGTGAGCAGAGAGCTCTAGTATATATAATATAGTTCATGATTTCATTATGGTCTTCACAGTGTGAAGTTGATTATGTGGCAATCCATATTGAATTTTGCAAACTGATTGGCTATTCACTGAGGTGTAGAGACAAAGGTTAATTGTGCTGTGTGGATTTGCCACCAAGGCAAAAATGAATTTCAAAACTTTCTTAGGGACAATAGGAGGGCTGGAGTAATTAAAAAAGTGTAGTGGAAGAGGTTTCTGTTACAATCTCAGAATATAAAAGTGGTCAGGAGAAAGGACAGTCTTTAACATTGAATAATTTCTAAATCTCATAAAATAAGAGCATGCTTAGAAAGAAAATGCTGCCAAGGTGTTTCATTTGGCAGTAACGTGTATCAAACAGTTAGGGCACAATTCAGTATATAGTTTGGCATAATTCCTGTCTCTGTTGGTACAGATCTTTCTGAATATATGCTCAGATCCTTTATTCACATAATTTATATATTTTTATATATTATCCTATCTAAATTCAACCCATTTTTTGAATCTAACACTGTATTATCGTTCTCTATGATTCTTCTCTCCTTCATTTATGTGGTAAATCTTGTCTGAGTCAGTCCTCTGAGTAAGCACAAGGTCTTGCATTTTTAAGCTGGAAGTAACCACAGGGTTAACCTAATTTAAAACACACTTTATAGTTGAAAGAACAGAAGCCCCAATAGATTACCTAGTTCATGGTTTAGCTGGGACCAAAATCTTTGTCTCTGTTGCTGATAATGCTCTTTACAGCTTTTAATGCTATATTACTTAGCACATAGATAAATACTACTGAGCACTATTTGCCAATTTTAAAATGTGCTTTCATCTTCTCTTCCAAACTAGAAGCTCCTTGGATGTAGGAATATGGTCTCCTTCAATATTTGCACAAAGATTACTGTGTTTCCCCAAAAATAAGACCTAGCCAGACTATTAGCTCTAATGCATATTTTGGAGCAAAAATTAATATAAGACCCCATCTTATTTTACTATAATATAAGACTGGGTCTTATATAATATAATTATAATATAATATAATACAATACTGGGTCTTATATTAATTTTTGCTCCAAAAGACACATTAGAGCTAATGGTCCGGCTAGGTCTTATTTTCGGGGAAACACAGTAGCACTAGAAGTCCAAAATCAAGATGTTGGCAGGGTTAGTTCCTTCTGAGGGCTGTGAAGAGGAAACTGTTGTAGTTTCCTTTCCTTGTCTTACACATAGTCATCTTTATGTTCACATGGTGTTCTCCCTGTGTGCATATCTGTCTCCAAATTTCCCCTTTTAATAAGGGCATCTGTCATTTGTCATATTGGATTAGGGCCCATTCTAATAACCTCATTTTAATTTGATTACCTCTGTGAAGATCCTATCTCCAAATAAGGTCACATTCTGTGATATTGAGTTAGGACTTTAACATATGAATTTGAGTGTCAAGGGGCTGGTAGAACACAAGTTAACCTACAACAGTGACCATAGATTGGTTTTTCCAGGACAGTTCAGTTTAGACTTGTTTCTTTGAAGTAATTACTAATAGTGTGCTTATTCACTGTCAATTATATAAAAGTTTGAATGATAAATTTTATGATCCCTTTAATTAGGAGAATTCATTAAATGCAGAAGCCTTGGGGGAAATTTTGACCACAACCTAGAAATAATATGGTAGTGTAGCATTTACTCTTTGCTCTAGTCTTACTAGAGCATTCATGTAAAATTGTTTTTTATTAACTAGACTGCCTATTTTGTAAGAATCTGTATTTTCTACCCACATGCTTAGTGGGTACTGATGTTTTTAGGAGTTCAAAAGTAACAGCTTCTCATATTAAAAATATGTATGGGATACATACATATAATACATATATTATATTTACACATATAATATAATACATATATTATATTTACACATATAATATATGTATTATATATACATTAATATATTATATATTAATAGATATATGCATACATTTATACATACATACATATGTACATCTGTAATTTTATAGTATTTCTCCTTAAGGAGTTACTTTTTTGTGTCTGTCATTCCCATAACATCTCTCTAAGCAGTATGAAATTGAAATTCATAAGCATTCTTACAGTCTTTCATAGATGACGAGAACAAGACAACACAGCCATACTCTTTATATTATAAGACCAGGGGACACAAATGCCTTCTGTTTTAACCAAATTCTTTTAGTTATACAGATTTCTATACATTGCTAAGTCAGCATTTTGAACAAACCAAGATCCTCTTAGTCCTTACCATGTCCAAAGGAAATTATGGGAGTTTCAATACACAAAGAAATGAAAGAAGATAAGGGGATTTGGGTTAATTTAAACAAATTAAGAAGAGATAAGAGGCTTTTAGGAGAGATAACCTGCCACTGTCAGGTGAGGGAACCAAGGAAACATTAAAAGGGACAGGGATGAGAACCCACAGTCTTAAGGCACAGGGGAAATGCCTCCCTGAAAAACAAGTGCTGAAGATAGGAAAATACAGATAGTTTCAGGAAGGAGCCAGCAAGAGAGGCTTTAAGGTTAGGCTCTTGTCTGGCATCTGTTCTTAAAGGCCAGAAGTAATTGAATTTGCATTAGCAGGTGACTGATGGAATTGGAGGACGAGAATGACTTCTGACTTCTGTTTTAGTGCATGTCATTATTTCAGCACTCTCAAGGTGAGCAAATAATCATCACTAGAAAATAAAGACAGTTTTCAAACATTTCAACATAATTACTTCTTTTCCATCACATATGTTAGTAAGTGCTTTTTAAAAAGTAAAATGTGAGTATAAGTGTGTGATTTTAAAACCTCAAAACCAAAGAGAAAGCTGAAACATCACACTGGTAATGATGACCACTACTACAAACGTATTGGTATAAAAGAATTCTTCAAGACTCAACTGGACCCCTTTTCTCCTTTTCCTAATTCAGTGCCTAGTGACATTTCTTTAGCTACGAAATATAGATAGATGATAGATAGATACAGATATACAGATATAATACTTCCCAAATCTATCTGTTGAACGCTTTGAACACTGACCCTTGTTTTGAGTCCCACACTTTCATTTCCAACTACTTCTAGGAAAGTTTGCATATATTGTTCTCACTTCAGATACAGTGTCACTAAATCATTATAATCATCATCCTTTTCCACAAACCAGTTTTCTTTTTGAAGTTCCAAATTTTCTCAATATTACTACCATTTTCCTGTATCTCAGCATCATCCTTCCTCTTACTTATCTTTTAATCATCCCACCCATATTGCTGATCAAGTCTGTTACTTTGTTTTTCTTTGTGACTGTTCACAAAGAAAAGATTATATCTCCCTTTTCCTTCACACGATTTTCATCTATGTTCACACAGTCAGTCACTGCTCACCTGTATAAATAAGGTGACAACCTCCTAACTGGGTTCCCTGCCTGCAGATATTTCCTGTTTCAGTCTATTCTAGGTCAGGTTCATCTTTAAAAATCTGTTAAAAAAATCTTCTAAACATGTAAATCTTAAAAAAAATTTTCTTTTGGACATAATTTCTCTGTTCAAATACTTTAAAATCTCTCTATTACTAACAGAATAAAGTCCTGGTTCTTAATTCAACAACCAGAAATTTCTATGATCTTAGTTTCCTCTCTACCTTCTGTTCTTACAATTCATACATTTTAAGATCAAAAATTCCACTAACAATAATCTTACCTTCATCCCTCCTTAAAAATGAGATATATTTAATAATTTTTATTTTATTAAAACATCTTACTGAAATTACATTTTATACAAATAATTTGTAATTCTTGATTTTTAATTTTAAAATAATATATACATTTCAGAGATGAAATTTTCCATAATGTTTTCAGTTTATCAAATGTAGAAGTTTACATTATAAATTAATTTCTAAAGATTATACACACCTCGGTGGTTTACCATTCTGCTATTATTTTAAGTAAAAGTGATGTTATGTGTTCTTTACTCTGCCTGGTTAAACACTAACCTTCAAGATGACCCAGAATGCATCTGAGAATTTGATAATTGAAGTCCCTCTCAAATGATTCATGATCGAAATGAGGACTTTCTAGAATAGATGTGTCTTGAGTCACATCTGTGTCGGAGTCTTCGTTTATAAGGTACATTCACTGCTTACCACATTTTGTATAATTTTTATCTCCACTGTTCTGTAGCCCATATTCTCTGTTTTAGAAAAGCATCAGTGTCCCCACTTGTCCAATGAAGTAAGGAAATTAAAGCCTTGCTGAGGCTGTGGGCATGGAAATAAAAAAGGTGAGTCAGATGTAAAAATTACTTTGTAAGAAAATTTGACAAAATCTATTACAAATTGACTATAGTGAAGGAATTTCCAGGTTGCTAGCAAAAATTGTACCACTAACCTGAAAACAGGAAATTAAGTATTTGTGGCTGAGTTAGAAAGATAGTAAATTTGGATTCAAACATATTTAGTTGCAACGCATCATCATCAACTACCCAAGCACAGGAGGGGAATTTAGGTTTAAGTGAGCATTTAGGACTGTAACCATCAGTTGAGGGTGATAAGATTAGAGACGTTGATTGAAACTGTGAGAAGAGATACTCTCATCAAAGAAGAGAATATAAAGTAAGGAGAACAAAGGGCTGAGAACTAGTCAGAAAAATCCTTTGCTCCTTAATCTAGATTCATTACCTATTCAAATATATTTACTTATTATGACTTCATTTCTATGTTATTGGTATTTTGTCTACTTGTCTTACCTTACTTTTCAACTCTTGCTAAACTCTCAAGTTAAGAGAATCATGGCTGTTATTCTGACCTCCAGAATCTGCATCTCTTTGATTTCTATTAGCTTTTCTCATTTCTGATTATACCATTGACTTGATTCTTTGCATTTTGTATTCCTCCGTTGGATTTAGTTTCTCATCTGCTATTCATGTGAGGTACTGTGACACATTCTTGAGCTATGGGTAAGAAGAAAAAAAGAAGCTAGTAAATGAAATAGAAAAGTGGTTATGAAAATATGAGAACCAGAATTATGAGGCATAATGGAAGTCAAAAGGGAAGGGAGAAGACAATTCAATAACTCTTGAGAGTTTATTTTAGCACATACAATATCGACGTTATTAGAATGCTACAAATTATAAGATCATCAGAGGGACTGCTATGGACTGATTGTACCCCTCTACAATTCGTATATTGAAGCCTTAATTCCCAGTGTGATATTATTTGGAGATGGAGGCTTCGAGGGGTAATTAGATTGAGATAAAATCATGAGGGTTCAGGCCTCATGTGAAAAGATATCAGAGAGCTCTATCATCTTTCTTTCTATCTATCTATCTATCTATCTATCTATCTATCTATCTATCTATCTATCTATCCTCTATTTAACATCTATCTAATTTCACACAGCAGCATAGCAAGAAGACCACTATAGGCAGGAAGAGCCCTCTCCATGAAACCTAATTGGCCAACTCTTTTATCTTGGATGTCCCAGCCTCCAGAACAGTAAAAAATGAATTCCTGTTGTTTAAGTCACTCAGTCTAAGGTATTTTGTTATGCCAGCCTGACCTGACTAATAGAGGAACTTTCAGTACTTCACTTGGGCTTCACAAATCCACATATTCAATATTCAGTAAAACCTGACCATTATAGAAAGTAAAGCTCTCATGATGCTGCAATTTATCAAGTTTTTTTCTTAGTACTACTGAAAACATTTTCATTTGATGAAGCATAGGGTTATATTTTCTGGGATTGATATTCTGATGGCACCTGTAGGATTATTTCTGGCTTCTAGGTCAGAAGTAGGCAAAGTTCAGTATTAGCTAGAAGATCCCTGATTAATTTCTCTTATAAATGTTTTTCAATAACTTTCAATGTAACATCCATTGTTTCATGGTAAACAAGAAATACCAATTACATTTGACTTGTGAAAATTAGGAATTTCACAAGTCATGTTCACTTAAAAAATTCCTAGTTCATGTTACCACACTAACATGAATGGAAAATGTAAAACTCTATCATGCCTCCATGGTCAATATCCCATAGGTTAAGAATTTCATTATTCCTGGATATTTCAAGGCAATGTAAGTACAGATTTTATATTTGTTTTTAGAACAGTGGTAGACTGTTGATCAGGGAGGGTAGTTCAACACTATTTTAAGCTCATCCTTAGGTGTCTTATATTTTTGCTAGTCTATTCTCTGCCTTTGAAATCATAGTAGTGCTATCATCTCTTTTCAGCTGTCCTTGTAATAACTACCATTTCTAATATGCAAAGGTGACAATACCAGTAAAATCTGACAATCCTCTAATCCATTGGTTTAATGCCTACCTATGAAATATCTTGACCACCTGCTGATAGTGGTACTAACAGCTATTCTATACCTGATTGCACAGATAATGGAAGTTGCTAAAAAAATTCTTGTACTTTTGAGTTGTAGAGCATTCATTTCTGATATGGAAATTATATTCAGTGCAGGATTTTGCTAGAGCCTCATACTCCTTTTTTGCACTTGGTCTTGATAATGATATTATTATCAGAGAAATTTCCACAAAGTTATGGAACCCCGTGGTTTAAAGAGGAAATGAGTTGTATTATCTTATCATCCTATTCATGCTTTCCTGCTCATTCCGCACTGCACTGTCATGACTGCTGGGACAGCTGAGACCTATGGAATTCAGGGCATGGAGGAATTTTTGCCAAGGAGGTCAACATTAGCCTTTAGCTTATTTTTACTACGTACAACGTAGAGATTAAAAGTGTCTTTTGGCCCAAAGCCTGTGGTCTCTTTTTAATCCCAGATGGTTTGTTCTTTTTGGAAAGAGAGCTTCTTAATTTCATCAAAAATTGTGCAAAGAACTTTAGAGGGGTTCATGCTTTTGCGTGTGAGTGAAAGCTTTTAAAATATACACTAGGATGAAATAAATGTCCCTCTCCTCAATAATAAGCAAAACCAAAACAGCAGAATTTTGATCATTGCCAAAATGACTCAGAAGAATAAATCAATACTGATACTAAGCCTTGTTTTAACCTGCTGAGATGTAAGATAACTGTAATCTTTCAGAGAACAAATGTAGGGCAACATGGGAACTTCTAGAGGACATTGTACTATCATTAGAAAGAGATGCTCTAAATTAGAGAGTGAAAAGGGTCACAGAAGACCTGCAAGGTGAAAGTCAGTAATTAGGCTTTGACATTAATAGCTAACCCTACTGACTTTTCTCGAAGGTCTTTTATATGACTTCCTTCCTCTTCGTGCCTTTTTTTTTTGGTCTTCTTCTCTTTAGATTTTTTTTCCCCTTTATAGGCCTTTTGATTTCTGTCTGAATATTCTTTTTTCTTCTACCTCTGTTGCAGTATATATTTTATGGTTGCTGGGTTTATAGTTTTATGTTTGTTTGTTTGAAGAATGAATGAAACCTTTAATAGCTCTCCTTCTGAAAAAAATTACCTTCACATGGAATTTTATTTTTCCTCAGTAGAAGGAATAAGTAGAGCGATAATGCATAAATATAGACAAAGAGAAATGAAAAAAGGAACAATGCAGAGGGAAAAGGAGAGAATTGGTGAAAGAACAGAATGCAAAAGGTATCAAATGGGCAGGGGAGACGAATACGAAAGTTTAGGTGGTAATGGGATGATATGAAAAATGGGTTAATAAGACTGGAGGAGGTTCAGGTTCCTATTTGGTATATTTAGTTCAACAATGTAGATCCAACTTTTAATTCTTTCTAATTTACTACTTTTTACATTACCTCAAATTATTTAAAATGCAGTGTTGGATAAAAAGAAGCACTTAAGGGCAGTCCTTTAATTATTTACACCTTTGGTTATTTAAACCATTAATACTGAGAAGTGTTAAGACATAAAGTAAAATTTTTCTGCCAGTATAATTAACGCATGCTTAAGTCAGTGTATAGAAAACAAAACTCTTAAAGTTTAATAACCAAAGTTTCTACTATATAAATATAATTTTTGTTATATTCTTTACATTAAGAAACTCTTTTTAAATAAGAAGTAGCATTATTTTTAATAGCATGCCTACTTTTTGCAAAAATCTCTATTTTTAAACAACTTTAGTGAAGTGTAATTTATGTATAAAACCCCCATATATTTAAAGTGTACAATGTAACATATTTTGATATGAAAATGCACATACAATCCTCCCTCACATTCAAGTTAATGAATATCTCCATCATTGCCAGAAGTGTTTTTGAGCCCTTTTTAAATCGCCCCTCTCATCTCTTTCTTTCTCTTCCATGCCCTCACTATCTCTGAGACAACCCTTGTCATTATATATTTGCCTTTCCTAGAATTTTATATATACAGATGCAAACAATATGTATTCTTTTTAAATCAGATTTCTTTTACTCAGCTTCATTATTTTGAGAGACAGCTATGTTGTGGTGTGTATCAATAGTTTATTCATTTTTATGGCTAAGTAGTATGCCATTCTATGGATATGCCATCATTTGTTTATCTATTAACTTGTTGGTGGACATTTGGATTGTTTCTAATTTTGGCTACTGTAAATAGAACTTCTATGACCATTTGTGTACAAGTTTTTATATGAACATATGTTTTTATTTCTCTTGGGTAAATACCTAGAAATGGAATGACAAGATCATATGGGAGATTTCTTTTTAAAGAAATTTCTAACAGATTTGCAAAGTGGTCAATCATTTACATTCTCACCAGCAGTGTATTAGAAGTCTTTCATTTGATTTGATATTTTGATCTCCCTTTTCAAGCCATAGCGACTTCTAGGACCTTTTAAATCAGCAAAGCTTGAAACCTCTTTGCAACATTCAGTCAGGTTTGTTGAAATAACTACTGCTTATTTTCTCAAGTGTATATAATTTGGGAACTCTGGAAAATTTATACCAAATTTGATTTCCATTACAATTTCAGGGAATAAATTTTGTGCTTAGAAAGTTTTAAGGAATTTTTGTTTAAAGAAAGACCAGTGAAATACTCATCAGTATCTGATGAATAGGAAAGATAATGACTGGTTAAGTTTGGTGAACACATTTTATTAGGTACTAAGCCAAAGGCAGTGCTGTTTGAGGGATCAGGATTGGAGTCCTCCTATTCATTTACATTTTGTGTCATTTGGTCTAAATTTAACAAGTTTTGTTTCATCAGATAACAATAATTAGGACTGTCTATTTCCAAAGGAATTTTCTTCTCTGCTTCTGATCATGTAAAATTATCCTAAATTAAAAATACCATTTTTTTTTGTTCAGTCATGAGATACATGGGGTGTCATAGGCTTCGTGATACCTCCGATGTATTTGGAAGACTGTATTTAAGATTCTGAATTAGGTATGGTAAGATTAGATTAGAATTAGACGTAGAGAGAACACATCCAGCATTCTTATTAGTGGATCAGCATTTTACTTAATTCATCACAAAATCCCATTCATATTTGGTGACCACCACCTCAGAATTTAAACATTTTGGTTTTCCTCTTTTTCCTTTTCTACCATTCAATGATTTGTACTAAGTCATGAATTGCATTAATTATAATTAATTGCATCCCAAACCTGTATCTATACTGTTTTACTAAGGATTTTCAGATATTTCTTGAGGTTTTTTTTTTTCATCTTTAATGGTAAGGTATTTAGACAAAAAGTTCTTCCTAAGAAAAACAATGTCTCTAGCACCTTTGGATGAGGGCATTAAAGTGATTGACATGTTAAGACAGATTGTTTGTTCTAGAAGAATTAACAAAGTACGCACCATTCAGTAGATACCATTCTTCTTAAAAACAAACAAAAAAAAGTTTTCTTATTTCCACCTTGGTGGTTTTTCTTGGAGTATAGACATATCTAGACCAAATAGTCTAGAGCTTATGGAAATAGAAAGACTTAGCATTTATTAAATTAAAGATTAAAATTGTCACTTAATTTTATTTGTTGCTTTGAAATCATAGAAGGAAGCAGGCCTAATGGAAAGTTTTGGAAAACTTAAATAGTACTTATAGTTCACTTTCCTTTATTCATTTAAATCCTTGGCACCTATATCACAGGTTTTCTTTCCATCTCAGTCTCAGCTGTCATCCTGCCTTGCTTTCATTGATGTATACATAGATGAGCAGCTAAGAACATGGCCTCTCCATTTGGGGCCCTCCAGCCATCATTTCTTCCCTCTCTACCTGAGAAGCCAGAACCCAAGGACATACCAGTGACTTTAAGGAGAATAAACAGCTTTACCTGCGAGCTTATTAATTCAAATACCCTGTTCTGTCATCACAATCAATAATCTAAAAAAAGAGAGTCAGCATAGAAGAGTGAAAACTATTAGGATGATCCCAACTAATTAATGGCCAAATTTCTCCCCCAATTTGGGGTCAAGCCCCTAAATAGTAACCATAAAAATCGATTCTGTACTGGGGAGAAAGATTGGTCAGAAAAAATCCTGAACTAACTCCGTTAATTCAGAAATGACTGAAGTTAGCCAGAACTGGCTAAGTTTGTATTTTCTACTATGTGGAGAATAAAAGCTTAAAAGATAAATTGTTAGAATAAAATATATATATATATATATACACATTTTGTATAAATGAATATGTGACTTGGGGGGTGGGGGATGAGGGTGAGGGGGATCAAATGTACGGTGATGGAAGGGGAGCTGTCTCTGGGTGGTGAACACATAGTGTGATTTATGGATGATGTGATTCAGAATTGCACAACTGAAATCTATGTAATTCTACTAACAATTGTCACCCCAATAAATTAAAAAAATAAAAAAATATTAAAAAAAAAAAAAAAGTGAATGCAATACATATTTCAAGAAAAAAGATCAATGTAAAATTAACCTACCTTTGGGAAAGGGCTCAGAAGCATAATATTCATTAAACTCAATAGATCCATGTCTAGTGTTTGATTCAAGAAAAACAATTATTCAGAAGGACATCAAGGGATGTCTTTAATGGACAGGTGTCAAAAGTTATTAGAGCATTTGACTGGTGCATTAGATGTTGAAGGAGCAGAGGGCCTTCTGTTGAATTCCAGCCTTCTTCCAATCGGTGGTAGAGCATGGGTGGCACGTCCCATAGACACAATGGAACAGAAATAAATCCTAGTCACAGGTGGAAGGAAAGGTGGAGTCAACTTTAAGTTCAGGATTCAGGTACCAACCCTATCTGCACCAGTAATTCATAACTGTAAGCGAAGTCATTGCTTCCTCACTTATAAAATTAAAGAAGTCGATATATGATGTTTTTTTAATTTTAGGTGATTAGGAGTGATAAGAGGCCATGTGTGTGGCACTGGACATAAAAGTATAATCTTTACTTTTCAATAAATAAAAATCATGAATAGGGTAGCTCTTATTTTCCATTCTTTCTTTGGGGCACTAAGTAAACAAAAATAAAAAAAAATCTGACATTTTAGAATAATTTGGAAAAAACCCTCAAATTAGAAATAATCCTTAATTTACATCATTGCCTACTCAATGTAATTTCTCTAAGATGCGAAAGCAGATGTAACATAGTGGTAATTGTTGGTTTTCTTGTTTTAGAAAACCTGGAGGAAAGGAGTGTAGCACGGTATTCATTAGACATGGGATTCTTAAAAAATAAAGTGATTCTTTCTTTATTCTAAAAGCCTTTCCCCCTCTTATCTGGATACTCGCTACTCTCTGTACCTTTCTAATTTCCTTGCTTAAGTGATGTGCTAATGGGCTTAGTTCCACATAGAATTTTTCTGACAATGTAGATGGCAAACTATACAGAGAGCAAACTCAGGGGCCCAGTGACTTTGATAACAAAGTTCGAAAAAGGAGACCCTTCTTGGTGCTTTGCAGGCAATGGCCTGTGTAAACACACCCACTCAGGTGAAGAGCACACCCAACAGAGGCTACAAAGAGGGACTAAATACCCTCTTAACTGAAGAAAAGAGGAACAAATGAACTCATAGGTGAACGAAATCTTGGCAATAAAAGAATGAGAACAGTTAGGATGATAGTGTGATATGTAACTTCCTCATGGGGAGAATGTCACTTCTGTGGGTATGATTTTTCTACCATGTTTTTATTACCAAAGTATAGGGGATTAGAAGAACCTTTTTGAAATTCATCCTGCTATTGTCATTTACAAAACCATTCAGTATTGTGATATATTATAAAAAGATAGGACATCTTTTTGTCCTATCTTTTGTCCTGTGTTGCAGTTGACTCTACTCTCTAAGAATACTGGATATGTTCTTTCTTCCTTTCCCTCCACTGCCCCTGCACCCCTCCAGGTTAGGCCATCATAGGTATTTATAACGAGCAAATGCCACTGCTTCAAAATTCTGCTAATAACTGAGATTTAAACTGGAATATTTTAAAGGTCAATAGATACAAATGGTTCACAAAATGGTAAATTATCGAAATATAAAATCTTGTGTTATTTTCTTCTGAGAATTATTAACAGTTTGAAATCAAATAGAAATAAGGAAAATCACAAGCTCTTGGCAGGGGTCAAAAGATGAGGATCTCAAACTCACATATCATCCATTAAGAAATAGTGTCTTGGAACTTTACATTAGTGCTGAGAAAGTCTCAATTGGTTTGGAGAAGATTCATCTATGCAAACCTTTCAGCTCCTTAGAAGCTTCCCTCGGATCATTCACATGGGCTTTGCTCTTCAGGATTAGTTTTGGGGAAATCTTACCTTTGGAATTCAAGTGGACTTGTTAGAAGTTCTTTCCTTGAGTGGCATGATTTATCCTAGGAAAAGATCTTATTTACCTCTACTGTGATTCAGAGAGAATATCATTTGCTGTCACACTGCTTCACAGTGAACATTTAATATGAAGTTACATCCATTTCCCAACAGTGGCTTATGGTGATCTTGTTAGTTGTTCAGAAAAGCTGTGGGAAATTGTGTGGCTTTTCTTGGTGTGCCCTTGTTAAACAGCCTGGCTCACCTTTTTCTGAGGTTAAAAGTGTGATGAAATGCCATGTTTGTGTTACTGTTAGTTATTTCATGGTTTTGTTTCCTATTTGTTGGTGTCAATAAAAAGGAAAATAGGCTTTTTCCATCTGTCACTAGAATGGGGAGAGGTGACAATTGTGGCACCAAATTTTAGGGAATATTTCCCCCCACAAATGTGAAAATTTCCCTTTGCAATTTCAATGTATGGCAGGTTGGACATCTTTTATATGCTAACTAACATTATTTTGGCCCACATTTTTTGCTACAGCAACCAGCAGTGTGCAGCTGTAGCCTGAGGACACCTGGCTTCAACTGTATTGCTAATCTTTGGCTTTCTGCTCTTACCCTTCTGTTTCACATCTTTGCGCAGATAAATTGAGGCACATGATACACAGTACATCAGAGAGTTCCCAGTTATGGTTGCCAGATAAACTATAGGATTCCCTGTAAATCCTATAAATTTGAACGTCAGATAAAAAATAGATGCTCTTTAAAAGTAGAAGTATGTCCCAAATATTGCATGAAACATACTTCTACTAAACAAAAAATAATAATATGTGTTGTTTATCTGACATTCAATTTCATTTGGACATGGCATATTTATTTCTCTTTGCTAAATCTGGCAACTCTATTCCCAGCAGAACTGAGACCGAGCAGTACCCAGTGCAACACCATGCCCGTGGATTGGACTTACTTCTTCCTTGACTTTATTCTTTCCAATCCCTCTGCTCCAGTTCCCTAACCTTCCTCATAGAAACTATCCCCATGCAAGCCCTCTGCTCAAGCTCTGTTTTTCTGGGGATGTCAAGCTAAAATATAAGGTCAAATATGAAGTAGTGAGATTATAGCTCATTGGGTTTATGGTTATAATTTTATGGGTATTGGATATACCTATTGGATATAATTGGGATTACAATGACTTGGTATTTTCTGAGTAATTCACATGTCACTTATAGTTCTTGTTTTTTGAAATCTAGATCAGATTGATTAGAACTGCCAATGCTCTGTGGGAGTCCAAAACTGCTACTTTCAACCCCAGATGTGTGTACTTTCTAAAATGCTTACTTATATCCTTGTAGCTACCTATCTCTTGTAAAGCCATGATTCTGTGAATTAGTTCAGTTTATGGATCGTCTCACCAGTCTGCACATCTGGTTTTTCCTACCCAATGACAATCCAGATGTGCAAATTAGTGATTTCCTCAATCCCCAACCAAGACTCAAAAGCTAACCCCAACCAAGAACTAAACAAGTAAACAAAATTATACAAAGAATTGATACAAGAAAGCAAAAATAAAAACAAAAACAAAAAACAGTAGGGTTGATTGCACATTTGGGCGAGGGCAGAGTAGTACACCATATTAGAGCAAAACTAAAGTTTCAAATTGAACACAACAAATGCTTTATCTAAAAAAGTCCTGTGGCCTTGCCAGCAGTTGGAATTTTGTCACTGGCTTCTTCATTCTTCATAGCGCTTCACTCTGTCTCTGCAGCTCCTCTCTCCATCCTCCCCTCCCCAGATCTTCTCGAAAGGAATCCCCAGCACTTAGCAATGCCAGGCAAACAGTGAATGCCTGGTAGATGTTTATTTGCCCCTGGATAATGCACAAAAATTGAAACCATAAACTTGTGTGATGTCTCTTCTTTGCAGAGCACATAATGGAAGTGAAAAGTCATTAAATTCTTTTTTTTTTCTCAAAATTTTCCTTATTGCCACAGGTTTTCCCCTCCTAAGTATGTAATTAAGGGAGAAACACCATGGGATGAGAAGGTAGTAAGGAAAAGAGAAGACATCTACAACGTATAGACTGAATCTTCCTCACAACACGTAACATTCAATACATTTATTATCACATTAAAAACACTCATTAAAAAAGATCTGTGGATTTCTTCAATGGACTTTCAGTAGAAAGACAGCTGTCAAAGAGACAATCAAGGAGTAGGTCTAAGTGCTGACAACTGGAAAAACTGTATCAGGATCTGTTTAATGGTGTTTATCATTTATTAGAGTCTTTATTTGTGAGACTTCTTGCCATTTACGAACCATTTGTGAGGTCCAACCACTTGGTTCATAAGAGGATTTTTTTAAGGAAAAAATTCACTGAACATTTATTGTCATTTCATTTCTTTTATTTTTTCCTGGGCCTGATAGTTTTGAACTTTATTTTATTTAACTCATTCTTTTTTTCTTGGCCTTAATTCCTTTGTGACTGGCTCTAAATTGATAGGCAAATGAATATTTCTTTCCTCCTGCCAGCTTTATTGAAGTAAAATTGACAAGTAAAAATTATATATATTTAAGGTATACAATGTAATAGTTTGACATATGTAGACATTTTGAAATGATTACCACAGTTAAGTTAATTAACACATCCATCAGCTCACATAACTAGCACTTTTTTTTTTGGTATGGTGAGAACATTTAAGATCTATTCTCAATAAATTTTGAGTCTATAATACAGTGTTATTAACTATAGTCATCGTGCTATACATTAGATCCCAGAACTGATTCATCTTGTCACTGAGTTTTTATTCTTTGACAAACACCACCCTCTTATCCTCACCTCCAGCCTCTGGTAACCACTGTGCTATCCCTTTGTTCTATGAGTTTAACTTTTTAGGTCCCACATATAAGGGAGGTCATACAGTGCTTGTCTTTCTCTTTCTGCCTTATTCCACTTAGCATAATGTCCTCCGGGTTCATTCACATTTTTGCAAATGGCAAGATATCTCTTTTTATGACTGAATTTTATATATATATATATATATAATTATATATGTATAAATTATATATGTATATATATATATATACATACACACACACCCACACACACACACACACACATATATGTGTATATATATGTGTGTGTGTGTGTGTGTGTGTGTGTGTATATATATATATATATATATATATATATATATATATAACTTTTTAAAATCCATCTGTTGATGGACACTTAGGTTGTTTCCATACCTTGGCTATTGTGAATAATGCTGCAATGAACATGGGAATGCAAACATATCTGAGAGACTGATTCCATATCCTTTGGATATATACCCTGAAGTGGGATTGCTCTAATTTCAGTTTTTTTGAGGAAACTTCAAACTGTTTTCCATAGTGACTGCACTAATTTACATTGTTACTAACAATGAAAAAAGGGTTCCCTTTTCCCACACCTTTGCCAACATTGTTATCTCTTGTCTTTTCACAATAGCCATCCTCAGAGTGCGGTGATATCTCCTGTTGTTTTGATTTACATTTCCCTGATGTTTAGTGATATTCAGCATCTTTCTTTTCGTGTACTTGTTGGCTATTTAGATATCTTCTTTGGAATAATGTCTGTTCAGTTCCTTTTCCCATTTTTTGAATTGAGTTATTTGGTTTTGTTGTTACTGAGTTGTATGAGTTCCTTATATATTTTGGATATTAACCTATTATCACATATATGATTTGCAAATATTTTCTCCCATTCTGTAGACTGCCTTTTCATTTTGTTGATTGTTTCCTTTGAAGTGGAGAAGACTTTTATTTTTAATATATTTCCACATGTTGATTTTTACTTTTGTTCTTTATATTTCTAAATAATATAATGTCATATCTAAAAAAAATTGCCATATCAATGTCAAGAAGCTTTCCTTTATGGTTTCTTCTAGGAGTTTTATGGTTTCAGGTCTTATATAAGTTTAATGCATTTTGAGTTAACTTTTGTGAGCAGTGTACGATAGGGATTCAGTTTCATTCTTTTCAGTGTGGATATCAAGTTTTCCCAACATCATTTATTGAAGAAACTATCATTTCCCCATTGTTTATTTTTGGTGCCCTTGTCAAAAATTAGTTGACTGCACATGTGCGATACTATGTATTCCTGTAATGTTAGTTGTAATGTCTCCTCTTTTATTTATAAGTTTATTTATTTGAGTCATCTCTATTTTTTCTTGATTGGTCTAGCTAAAGGTTTATGAATTTTGTTTATTGTTTCAAAAAAATCAACTCTTAATTTCATTGATCTTTTCTATTGGCTTTCTAGTTTCTATTTCTCTTGTTTCTGCACTGATTTATATCATTCTCTGCTCATTTTGGACTTAGTTTTCTATTTATTTTTTAGTCCCTTGGGGTGTGAAGGTAGGTAGTTTATTTGAGATATTTGTTTTTTCTTAATGTACACATTTATTGCTATAATCTTTCCTCTTAGCACTGTTTATGCTGTATCCCATAAGTGTTGGTATATTGTGTTTTTATTTATGTTTGTCTCAAGATACTCTTTGATTTCCCTTTGGATTCCCTTTTGATTCTTCTATTGGTTATTCAGGAGAGTGTTGTTTAATTTCCATGCATTTGCAATTTTTTTAGTTTTCTCCTTGTAATTGGTTTCTAGTTTCATACCAATCTGGTTGGAAAAGATTCTTCATGATATCAGTCTTTTAAAATTTGTTAAGATTATCTTTGTGGCACACTTATAATCTATGATGGAGAATGTTCTGTGTGATCTGGAGAATAACTTTTCTCTGGTGCTTTTGGATGGAATGTTCTTCTAATGTCTATTAGGTTCGTTTGATGTATAGTGTTATTCAAATCCATTGTCTCCTTGTCAATTTTCTGTTTGGATGATCTATATGTTGTTGAAAGTGACACACTGAAGTCCTCCTACTATTATTGTATTACCTATTTCTCCCTTCAGTTCTATTAAAATAGATTCTCCAATGTTGGGTGTATATATATTTATGATTGTTATGTCTTCTTAATGAATCAATCACTTTGTCACTGTTTAATGACATCCTTTGTCTCTTGTGACCAATTCTGACTGAATTCGTCTATTTTAGCTGATGTAAGTATGACAACTACTGCTCTCTTGTGTTTACCATGTACATAGAATATCTTTTTTCATCCCTTTACTTTAGTCTATGTGGGTCCTTAAAACTAATGAGTGTATCTGAAAGGCAGCGTGTTGTTGGATTTTTTAAATCTACTCTGTGATTTTTGATTGGAGAATTTAATCTTATATTTAAAGTAATAATTGATAAAGACTCACTGTTTATATCGTGTTGATTGTTTTCTATATTTCAGTTCCTTCCTTTCTTCCCCTCTTCCTGTATGATTTGTTTTGTAGTTTTCTGCATTTTATACTTTAATTCCTTTCTCTTTATCTTTTGTGTATCTAATAAATATTTTCATTTATGGTTACCATGAAGCTTACATAAAATATCTTATTGAATAATTTTTAGTATCAAAGCTATTTAAGGGATTTGGTTAGACAAATTGAAAGCAAAAATATTGGAAATCTGATATAAGAGTAAATTATCTCTAAAATTGTAACAATAGAAACATGTTTATTACATCAGTATAGGTAATGACATTAATAATAATTTTAACATTATAAAACAATATTAAATGTTTTAATATTTTAAGACATTGTGCTAAATAATTTACCTGCCTTCTTTCGCAATACTCTTGAACAAAGGCACTACCACTGCTTATGCTTTATACGTAAGGTAAATATTTGACCTATCGTCCTACAAGTAATAAGTGGAAGAACCAAGGGTCAACTCTAGGTATATGTGAATTCAGAGTCCAAATGCCAAATAATTTGGGAAATAGGGAATGGGTGAACTCAGTGGGTGGGCAGATAGGCACGGTCAGGTCTCAGTCCTTTGATGGTAGAATAGGAATTGTTGGAATTAGCTAAAAGTCAGTATAAAATGTATTTCAATTTATTTCTTTTCTTTCTGATTATTTGTTGATAAAGTTCTTGTTTGTAAAATTTAAACAAAGTAGACATAAATCTTGTTTTGTCATAACTCATATTCTGTCACTGATATACACACATAAAGGACAAACTGGATCTTTTAACACAATTGATATCCTGATTCTAGTTTGAAGCTTAATTCTTATTTTAGTTCACCCATTTGGAATGTCTGTGGTTGGTTTGGTGACTAAGCTGGTGAACTACAGTTGCTGCTTTAATAATGATTCAATCTCAGTTACATCAAAAAAAAAAAAAATCCCACCCCGAAACAAACCCAGTGGAACAAAGGCAAGTTAGGCGAAACATTATATGTTAGAAAAAGTCTTTGCATGTTATTGCTGAGATAAAGATAAAGTAACTCTTTGGCATTGTTATAATATAGGAGTCGTTTTCTTTATGGTCTTTGAACTCTAACTTCTTAAATATCTTTAATGTTCTTAGGCAAGAGATAATGTTCATAGGTAAGAGACACATAGCAGCATTCTATTTCTGACTTCTGTTATTGGTTTTTTAAACCTAGAAGGGAAAACAGAAGCTCTATCTTAGAATGACTCTCAGATACCTGCTCACCTACTATAAAAATGACCAACTTCGTGTCCAATATCAAACTATTTTTATTCCACTCTCACCTCTTGGAGTGATTATTTTGTTTAGCAAAATATACTTTCAGCTTATTTCGTTAGCATTAAAATTATGTTTGGATAATTTAATTTTTCATATATTTTGAAGAGGAAACTTACCAAGGGTGGTATATACATTTATTTTAAAATCTATAGTTTAATTTAATAAAGCCAACTTCCAATTACACATGTTGTGTGCAGAGCAACTCACACCGTTACTGTTGATTCTGTCTGGCACTAGCAGTAGGGATGTTCTTTGTTCATAGCATTTTACAAAAGATTGGGCCAAACAACTGCAACCGAGAATCAATTATACTACCAGGAATTGAAAAACTCTTCTTAACTGTTGTGAATGAAGTTTGGAGTGACACAAATCTTGTTTGGAGAGCTTACTGTGTGGTGCTGGAGAATTAATCTTTGACTGTAAACCTTCTTCTCTTTCCTTAATCAGATAAACTGTCTGGCCTGAAACACAGGTCTTTTCTTTTCACAGACAGCTCTGTTTTCTCCACATAAGAGATTTTGTACAGCATAAGGACACCTTTCAGTCTAAGAGGAAAGCGCCTTAGATTTGTATAATTTCGTTCATCTTATAACAGTTGTGGGAAAGAGAGAATTGATATGAAGTGGTCAGATTATTTCTTAAACTTGTTTTGGGTAAATCTGAGGTGAGAAAATAATTTGCATCTTCCTGCATTGGTCAAGTATAACAAGACTATTTTATTTTAAAAAAGGCATTTGTTTCACCAATTTTTAAATAGGGAATACAAGCATAAACTATTAACAAAATCGTAAAATATCTCTTTACCTCATCACTATGTGTAAGTGAAGCTTAATTATAATGGTACAGACAAAGCTCTTACTTTACAACATGATGGTATGTTTTATTTTGTTTTTTGCTTGGAATTCAACATTTTTTGACTTTTCATGTATCTCTGTATAGCTGAATATTTTTCATTTAAAAAGACATTTTAATATGGTGACAGAATTTTTATATTTTTAAACCAGTTGTTCCCCAAATGTTTGGTTATTAAATCACTTGTTTTTCTTCCCTCTTCCCACCCTCCCTTCTTTTCTTCCTTTCTTTCTAATATTTTTAAAATGTCCTGGATACCAGGTGTATAAATAAGTATTTTTTTAAAAATTGTTGTGTCATAAGACATAGTTTTATAACTTACTTATATTACTTATATTTTTACTAATTGCTTTCTTAATAAATTAGCCATTTGCATTTACTTTCTAACAACTTTTTTTAGTATATGAAGTATGTTTATAATTATATTTATAAAAGCGAAGACATATGAGAAAATGGGGTATTCATTGATGTGGTAGACAGCTTTTGACATGAAGTTCAATGATTCCCATCTCTTGATATTCCTAGTTTTGTGAATTCCCTCTTCTTGAGTAACTTGCTTCAAATAGAATAGTAACTTTGAGGGATGTCACTTTTGTGATTAAGTAACCAAAGATTGTGATCTCTGTCTTGCTAGCAGACACTCTTTCTTGCTGGCTTTGATAAAGTAAGCTACCATGTTGGAGAAGCCCACAAAGCAAGGAACTAGAGCTGGCTTCTGTCCATAGGCAGCAAAGAACCCTCAGTCCAACACCCCTTGAGGAAATGAGTCATGGCAACAACCATTTAAGTGAGCTTGAAAGTGGTTTCCTACCTTTCTGAGGTCTTCAGAGGAGACCTCAGGCTTGGTTGTGTGATTGATAAAATGATTATAACCTCATAAGAGACTCTGATCAGAGGTCCTAGCTAAGCTATACCTGGATTCCTGACTCATAGAAATGGTAAGATAATAATGTTGTTTTAAGCTTTTAAATTTTGGGGTAATTTGTTACACAGCCATAGATAACTGATAAAATTGATAACAATTCATTGTTTTCTCTTCAAGTCTTTTTTCCAAGAAACAAATACATACATATTAAAATTGGGATGATGTAAACATAAATTTGCTTTCTGTTTTTTCCCCATACATTTCTATGATACTAAATAATCCTTCAAAACCAGGTTTTTTAATTGTCATGCCTTATATGATTGTATAAATGCATCATGATTAATGAAATACTTCATGGTTAGACTTTTTGTTTATTACTGAGGTTTTATGATAGTAAATAATTGTATGAAAAATTATTTTACACAAACATATTGCTTATCCATGATTTCTTATTTAGCATATTAATCTAAAAGTGAACTGCTTGCTTAAAAACCATTTAAAGGCTCATGAATAGTATTTCCGAATTCCATTCTGGGAAGATTGCTCCAATTTTTTATCCTCACCAGAAATGTGTGAGAGAGTTACATCCTTGTTTTGTATAGCCAACACTAGGATTATGATTATTTTTCTTAACAATTTGATAGATAATTTTTACTTATTTTAATTTGCATTTTGATTTCTAATAAATTTGATCAAGTTTTACAGCTTTATTAGCCATTTGGGTATTCTGCTTTTAGTCAAGTTCTGGCTCATATTTTGGTCAATTTTATATTTGTGGTATTTATCTTTTTCTTTATTGAATTTAGAGTCATTCTATTTTAATGATATCACTTTCTTTGGTGCTTTATTAGATATCTTTTTCTCAGTAATATGTTGTGCTTTTAAAATATTGTACTTTAAAATTATATTTATTTTGATCTTGATTCTAGTGTAAAAATGATAAAATATATTAATATTTCTAGTAGCATTTCTCTCTTTCACACTCCTCCACATTCATTGTTGACATTCCACCTAATAAAATATTAACATCCGTCTTTTATTAAATCCGTGTCATATGTACAGTGCCTTTTATTTATTTAAGCACTGTAATATATATTGTCCCCTTTGATATTCACAACAAACCTGTCTAGGAAGGTATACGGGGGCCTTATTATCTCAGTTTTATTAATGGTTTAAGTGTAGATCAAAAGAGTCACTTAACTGAGTCAAGATTACAGAGTTTGTTAATTGGTAGAGTTGGACTCAAACCTGAGTGACTTTATTTCCAGCACTTTATCCTTCATGGTTTTTCTCCATACCCCATATTCAGCAATTATTCTAGGTATTAAGGGCTGTAGACAAAAGATAATAGGGAATTGATATTGATAATGTGCTATAATAGATATTTTTAAAGTGCATTACACATTTAATCCTTACAATGATTCTATAAGTAATAATTTCCTTATTTTTACAAAAAAGAAATGGAAGTCTCAAAAATTTACTTGCCCAAGTTATAAAATTCATATAGGGTGTTATCCAGCTCTTACATAAATTGTATTTAAGACCTGTGACCTGCTCTTCTATAATTTAGAAATAGTTTAGAGTATGGAGTGAGTGAAATTTATCATAGAGTTGCTTTCTTTTAATACTTCTCCTTTCCCACGGTCTTTGCAATTTCCTTCTCTGGACTCTTACAAGTAAATGAGATTTCATTGAGGTTGGATTTTTTTCTACGTGGTTAACACCTAGTGTTTTGTTAACACTTACATCAGGTATCACCTCCTCCAGGAAGCCTATCTTGAACTCTCTGTCTTTATTCATACACTATAGATGTTTCCATCCTAGCATCCATCTCATTGTTTTCTATTTATCTGTTTGGGTATCTGCCTTACCCTTTTAAACTGAATTTCTAGAGGCCTGGGAGGACTGCTTATGATTTATTTTGAATTCTCATTGCCTGGTATAGTGCTTGGCTCAAAGTGGGTGCTCAATAAATATTAAATGAATGAGTGAGGAATAGATGCAATGGAGGGGCATGCAGTTGACTCATCAGGACTTCTATAAGCACAGGAATCTTCAGTGCTTGGACTATGCATAGTCTCAATATCTGCTTGTAGGGAAGTTCCATGAGAAAGTGTCAGAAGAAAATTTTGTTTTATCCATTATATTGTGCAGAGTCTACTTTAAGTTTTTAAATGAAGTCAAGAAGATTAAGATAAAACAGCAACTTAAACACAACATTTTAGATTAAATGGCACTTCTGAGGATTCCAATAGGATTTTAAAGAACAAAGTTGGAAAGGGTGCGCTACAAATGGTACATATTTTAATTTTACTGTTTTTCTTAGATAAATCTGAAGTAGTCATATATTTTGCACATGGATGTGTATATATACACATGATATTCATTATAACGATTAATTATAGAAGAGAGGTGTTCAAATACTGAATGCAATGGTAATTCTGTTATTCTTGCTCGGTTTCTACAAGCAGAAATGGGAGGCAGTGATAATTATCTGTCTACATCATGTTCTATAGAAGAGAATTTGAAAATATTTTTCTAAAAAATAAAAATAAAAACACTAAGTACTAATTATAAATACAACAAACAAACCAAGAACTAAAATCTATTCATTTCTTTTGTTTAGTAGTTTGGCTATGACTCATTTTAGATTAACATAAATGAGATGAGAGTAGCATAGGGTAATCCCCCCTTCAGTGGGCTGCTGATTAAAGTGGCCTATCTTCAACTTCAAAGTTCCTGAAAAGATGTAAATAATGAAATTAAATCAATAATTAAAGCTGAATAATGACATGTTACAAAAATTAGCTATAGGGTAGTTAGTACTTGGCTAAATATGTGCAATATAAAGGAGTTGGACTTCTATGAGTTTGCATTTCCTCCATTTGTATAGTTTGGAAGGAGGGAAACATTTTTTGAGAAATCAGCTGGGTGACTGCCAGTTTTGATCAAAGAGAAGCTTCTGGCAGAGTGCTATAAATCCCAAAGATCCTTGGGATTTTTAAAGCAGTTATCTTTGCTGAAGAATTTCACAAATACGTAGAACATGTTGCCACTATTAATTAATGAGCAAGGCTTAAAAAAAAAGAAAGATAGGAATTCATAATGATGAAACTCCTAAATGTGAATATTGATGGTCCCACTTCAGGGTGAAAGAATGTATGTGATAAATATTAATGGCTGTCTCTTTCAAAGATTCAAAATATCACTCTCAGAAGAGTTAGATTGAAATAATTCTACTTGTGGTAATATCTTTCATTCCTAACAGAGTCCTGTACCATAAAAAATATGAAACATCTCTTTGACTAGTAATTACCATTCAGCAAGTGTACTGTACAAACTATCCCCACACATGCTCTAGCACCATCTAGCTAGAGTCCGAGGTAATTCATTATAACTCAGTTCTGCTAAAAGTCTGCAACGATTCCAACTTTTCTTTTCATCTTTTAATTATACTGTATTATTTAGATGTTTTGTTCACTCTACAGTGAATGCCATTTGTACCTTCTCTTCAAACATTGCCCCCAGAGATTTTTTCTAAATCCCAATTTAAGTAGTTGAATGTGGTAAATGGAGTCCCACTCCTATGAAGAGGTTATTTATGAGTGATAAATTCCTGACACATTATAAAAGCATTTGGTTCTGTAATAAACATGAGGTTCTGATTAAGTTTGCATTTTTGGAAGGTTGTTCCATGAAGTTACTAAAACTCCAAAGTTAGTTGCCTCTACTCACACTTGAATCATTGTTTTTTGATAGGCAAGACTTGGTTGAGGTAAGACTGTCTTCAGGTAGCACATGTTTCTCCAACAGGTCAACTTTGGCAGGCCTTGGGTGCCAGGGTGAGGCGGTAAGGAGAGAATGTAGTGATCGAGTGGGGGGTGCTGGTGACAAAGGCAGGATTGGGGAGGCAGAGGATGGCTTTAAAGAGGAGAGTCTTAAACAAAAGAACCATGAGACTTGAAAAGGAGAGTGTAGAAAGAGGAGATGGGAGACACTAAATAGAGAAATCAGACCAAGAGAGAGACAGGGGTCAACCTGGGGTAAAGAAAGAATAAGAATAAAGGAAGCCCAACAAAGAATGAAAAAATAAAGGAAGAATAAAAGAAGAAAGCCGAGAATAGGGATTTGTTTTCACCTTCACAGTTAACATTCTTATGTGATACTCCCTATTTGAAAACCAGGGTCCATAAACTGGAACCAAATCAACATTGTTGACAGTTAACTAACCCACTAACATTCGCGTGCTTGATCTTGACTTGATAGGTAGAAATTTACAAGAATTGACAATACATTTTGAAATAAGAAGTTAAGAGTTTTTTTGTTTTTTGCTTTTTCCTCTTCAGAGTCAGTTTACAACCATGGAAGGAAAAATTACTTAAGGAAAATTGAGATTTAGTTTGGTAAATACTTTACAGATTACTAACCTTTTCTAATAGTCAGAGATGCTGCGATGTTCATGGGTGGCCAAAAGATGTTAAGAGAGATTTAGGGCTTCCTGCATGGGAATAGATTCCTTTACTGTATACAATCACGTTTCAAATAGCTTTTCTTACACACCTCTAAATGCATCACACCCGGAGGCAACTCATCACAATAGACATGTCCGTAAGGATTTTTGACAGTTCCCTAATGTAAAAGAATATATACAGAGGCAGAGCTTTTCCAATACACTTAAAAAGGACATATTATTTTAGAGACAGTATTTAACCAAAATTTTTAAATTTATGTAATACTAATGGTTTTGTAAAAAGGGTTTACCATTTCTCGTTTCATGACGTGTGTCACATAATTGTGCAGGATTTTCCTTTTAATTTTTAGCAACCTCCCTTTGCAAGTGCAGATCGGCAGCACGTTAACCACCTTAGTTTTATACCATATGCAAAATGTAGGGAAGGCAGTTTGTCCATGACACTCTGCTACTCTGCAGTATTCCTTGGGTATCGCTTTGATTTTCAGTTTACATATAGCTTCTCTCGCCCTCCAATTCCTGTTCAAGAAAAAATCTACAGAGAATGCCATTTGTACTTCCTGATGGCTTTTTACTAATCTCTGCTTGATTATGAACTGATAATTACAATATGATCAGATAGTGAGTTAAAATTCAACCTCTTCAAACATTTCTTGGAAAGATCTATCTATCTATCTATCTACCTATCTATCTATCTATCTATCTATCATCTATCTATCTATCTATCTATCTATCTATCTATCTATCTATCTATCTATCTATCTATTATCATCTTAAACAATGTAATTTATTTCTTCTGTTCTATAGGAGACTCAGAAGTGGGTCAGGTGTGAACGTAGGTAATACAGGTGGCTCAAAGATGTCATCAGGGACTCAAGTTCTTTCTATTTCTTTGATATCTTCAAAGTCACCTTCACTCTTAAGGTGTTTTCTGTCATGGTCATAAGATGGGCAGCGGATTCATATTAACAATGCCTAGCGGAAGAAGGAGGACTCTTTCTTATCTCTCTCTCTCTCTCTTTTTGTTTTTTTTTTTTTCAATTTTAAAGAGGTGAAGAAAGCCTTCTTAGCAGCCCTCCAAGAGACTTCTTATGCCTTGGTAAGGACTGGATCACATGTTAATTTCTAAATCAATCATGGAAATGGGAATTACAGTGATGGGCTTAGACCAGTGGTTCTCATCCTTGGCTGCATTTTGAAAACTGAGAAAAATAGTGATACTTGGGTCCCATCCCCAGAAATCCTGGGATTCAGCCTGGCACCTTGAGAGTGTTAATGAAAAGATATTTTGATAGAGATCCTTTAAGGAAAGAAAACTTCAAGAGCCAAAGGAATAAAAATGGTACAATAAGTGGGTGGTAGGATACATATTTTTAGATTAAACTTTCCCAATCACCGCAGACATCTACTGGTAAGGCAGCCCAATTCATACCCTTTGCAGAGTCTCTGGAAATTTCAGCATCCCCACTTCAAAGCTTTTCCAGGGATTTGTCAGTAAGGCCTCTGCCATATAGCCCAGAGAATTGTAAACATTAAATTCTGGCCCCTTCAGTGCTTTGGCCTGGTACTGTCTGATTCCTAGGTACCATCAGACTGCATCCGTGAAGCCACATAGTCTCCTGAGTGGGTTTGTGCTGGGTGAACAGGTGAGTGAGGGCTGAAATCCAGATGCTCTCTGCTGCCAAGTCCTATATTCTAGCACCAGGCTACATCCCTTTAATGTGACTTATGGATTGGTGAGGCCGTCCTGGAGAGTGATAAATACAAAGCTTTTAATCACTCCTACTTATCTATCAAGAATGATGGTTTCAGGCTTATTTATAATAAGTAAAAGAAGAAATTAAAATAAAATTAAAATATATTACATTCTGTATAGTCCTGTTTTACTTAGATTCTCTTCTTATGAGACTGTTATGTATACTGTTTAACATATTATCCAAAATATGGAACATTTTCTGATTTTTTATTTCAAAGACTTGTAATAATGTAATAGGAAATGCAGTGTTTTCACATCGTACCTATACTAGGGTAGGAGGTATTCCAGGGATTTTTTCCTGAACATTTAGCGAAGACCCTTAGCTATCTAGTGCTATGTATTCATGATTCGTTTTCTGAAGTTTTACACTAATAAGGCCTGAGTTAGGAAAAATGGGTAATTCTGACTTGCTGCAATTGGACATCCAAAGACAGACAGCCTACCTAGAAAAGCAGACATATGAGATCAAATAGTAGTTTTATTACTAATGTGTAGCTTCTTGATAACCATTAAAAAAATAATTAGGAAAGATAAACAATAATGGTTGATGATGAAATCTTCTCAACTTCTTCATTATACAAGTCACCTTATAAAGGGTCCTTCATTTTAATTCTTCTCCCATCATAGCTATGAACAGGCACTGTGTCCCACATTTTGTACGCCTTATCTCATTTATTCTTCACAATGGCATTAGCAAGTTAGGCACCATTTTGTCCTGGTTGCAGAGGAGAAAATTATGAAGCAACTTGCCTAAGCTCACACAGCTAATAATGGTAGAGCCAGGATTTGAATCCAAGTAGGTCTAACATGGAAACTAATACTCAAGTGGGTCTTACTTGGAAGTGATCCCTTCATGAAGTGGTGTGTGTACAAAAAATAAATAATAGTAATAATTAAATTTTAAAAAGTAAATAATTGTGTAAATTGTTGACCTGTTGCCAATATTGAACTATTTAATATTTGAATTGTTCACTGAATATTGTTTGAAATCTAACATATTTGAAACATATATTGGGACTATGAAGGGATATAATTATTGTCAGCTTATAATGATAACAATGACAGAAACTAAAATTGTGTAGTTACTATGAACAAGAAATTATTTTAAAACACCTTACATAATAATGATAATAATAAAAACAAGAACTATAATGTTATTGCTCCTACTAATAAGAGCAAATAGTAACTAAAATGCCATGTCCCAGCTACTTCTCCAGTTATTTCATATGGGTCATCCCGATCTTCACAAGAACCATGTGAGGTAGGTTCCATTATTGCCTCCATTTTATAGATGAAGAAATAGAGGCACATAAAGATCAAGAACTTTTCTCAAGATCACCCAATTAGTAGGCAACAAAGCTAAAATTTGCACCCAGGCCATTTGATTATAAAGTCATGAATTTTACTACCAGATGTGATATGGTTATTTAAATAAAATAATGTATCTTTAAAATCATCAGTGATCTCTTCTAGTGAATTGGATCTAAAAATAAGCATTCTTGTGGTAGCAAGACTCTAGACTCAATATTATGTAACATATATGTACAAAGTTAAAGAGGCAAATTGCCTAAATTAGATTCTCTTCAAAGTCCCTCCTAAATTAAATACATTGTTATCAATGTTTTATGTCCTTTGGACAGATTCACATGAAGCAATTTAGGTAAATACTGCTAATTGACTTTTGGGGAATCTATTTTCAGGTTTAATGAAGTTTCAAAATGACAATAAACTTTTTAGTGCAGACCAAAAACCTAGAGTCTTTCTTCAGAATAAATTGACAGAGTTCAGGACAATACATTTTATCATTATGTGAGACTGCAATTCTTAATTTTTTTAAATGTGAGTGTTTCATTAAGTAAGTTTTGGACTTTTTTTGGACTTAATAATTTGGAGCGTCTCTAGCATTTATAAATTTGTGTACTACGTTCTTCGTATTCTCATAATTTACCACCACTGATGACAATTTGTGAGATCACAGGGCAGTTTATGCCTACCAGCCTCCCACAGATTTACAGGATGAACCTAAATGCCCATCATGAAGACAGCCTCTCTGACTTTGGGAACAGGCTGCTCCAGTGGTTCTATTAGTTCACTATGAGGATTCAACTAAATTAAACACAGAACCTTTGTGTTCATTGTGTTAATGTCTATTGATGATGTAAAGATGGGGTTTAGATTCTGCTCTCGAGTGACTCAATCTAGTGATGAGGTGGAGACATTACCTACCCACTCTAACATTAGGAAGGTAACTATACATACTGTTAATGGCCAAGCAAACCAAAGTGTTATGGAAATATTTGGCTGGGAAAGTCCACTTATGATTGAGAGTGATTCTGGCAGATGTTTTAAGGAGAGAATTGGGACTGTGTTTCCGAGGATGTACGAAACCTTGAGAGAGAGGTGTGTGAAAGGAAAAGTCACTGAATAGCAGGAGTACAAGCTTAGGAATCAGATTGGCGAGGGTAAGAATAATGGCCCCAGCTCTTTGCTCTCTGTGTAATCATAGGTAATTTACTTTTTCTTACTTCAATTTTCTCATCTGCAAAACGAGGATGATAATATATGCTTCACAGAATGTCACAGGTAGTTGGTAAACTGTGTTTAAATGGACACACACACAAACACACACATATACACCCTCAAGAAATAATGTACCCATGTGAATATAAGTTTTTACATTTTCAGAATGTTACTGTAATATTGCTCATTGGTAATCAGAATTAAGTAAGTTTTGTTCAATCATTAGCTATTTCTCTTTATCGTTGAAATGATTCTTATGTAGTTTGCCAATCTTCCTTTGCTATCCAGAAAAGAGATCCTAGATTTTTCTGGAAATTATGGTTTTCAAGGAAAAGAAGGAGTTCTGAGATAAATGAGGCAGAAAGCTCAAAACCAGACATAGTCATTTTACAATTTTTTTGGACTGTTTTCTCTGTGACGAAAAGCAGAAGGCAAAACTTACCTCATTGAATGACTTGCTCTTTTATGCTGGAGGTAAATGTTATTACTGAGAGAAAGGAACCACCACAGAGCTGTGAATGACAGCAGTTACCTAATCATACACAGAGCGGGTGCTGAGCCCACTGGGAAACTGCCCAAGGTAGAATAAAAATGATAAGAGGGAATGAGGATGCTTTGTTCTCTGAGTCCTCATCCTCAGGTTGAAGGAGCCTTGCCTTTCACAGTAAGTGAGGACATCACTGATGATGTCTGCCAGGAGATGAAGAGGTTTTGGTCTCTGAGCCAGAGGGAGGCCCAAAGAGCACTGAGTCATCTATCTGAATGACTAGAAATATGGCATGGTGCCCAGAAATTAGATCACAGCCTTTGGATACAGAGATGAAGTTTTTCAATATATATATATTTTTTGGCATCATGGCATGACTTTATGGAAAACAAATTGATTCCATAGAAATTTGGATTTAGACTTTTCAGTTGAGGAATCAGTTCAGAGGAAAATAAATACATGTTTATTTTGTCTTATTAAACAATTTCCTCTAAGTAATATTGTGTGACATCTAGGTAACTAGTATTATATTCAATTATCTCAGTTAAAAAGCCCTGGTAACTTATTATTCTGTATAAAATTTTAAAATACATAACTTGAGCATCTCTTCTAAAGAATTGTTTTTGACAAGATGGAAATTAAGAATAATTATAATAAGCATAATCTATCTTGGAAGTGTTCTATTATGATAGAAATTCTCTTTAATCATAACTATATTAATGACCCCTCTCATCAGGGAATGATAAAGTATTTTAACTGGCATGTACTGAAGAGTATTTCGCTTGTGGGAGATGTTCAGATACCAAATATAATGTTTAAAGGAGAAATTTTAAATATGCAATTTGTAAACTAGGAGGTGTCTGTATTTTTTTTAAAAGTAAATTTACACTGAATGTGGAGGTCTCTTCAATAATTGACATCATGGGATTTTAAGTTTGTTATTATTGAGGCGTTTAGCTGAATGACTTAGTGAAAAACAAGATTTTAAAAACGTTAGCATAAAACAAACAAAAAAAGGGAGTGGGATAGTCTTGGTAGAAAGTTTTATCAAAGATTTGCTTTTAGATATGAATCTTGATTTTATGATATTGTGCCCATTTTATCTAAAAATGGATATTATAGAATTCACAAAAAGTTCTCAAAAATATTTTTAATGTATTTAAAATAAAAAAATAAGGAACCTGTCATAAAATACTGTAATTAAGGGGTAAGACAACATATTCATTGGTTACAGAATGATTGTTTTTTTTTAATGATGCCATAAATATTATTATATTGTGGTTTTTTTAGGTGAATCTGTTGTTAAAATGTTTGCCAATTTCTCAAAAAAATAAAAGCTTGTCTTTTTATTAAACAAGAAATTGTATAATTTCTCCTAATTGCAACATAGAAATTTTAGTGAACTCTGACAGAAAAGTAACTAATTATTCCCTGAGACATACCAAATTATTTTTTTAAAAAAGTTGTATTAATTTTAAAATTATATGTAAGATTGAGTGATTGCTGGGACATGGATTATCATAAAAATATGTATTTCTTTTTAGAAGAAAAAATAACTGCTTCCACCTAGATATAACATTCAGGGGGAAAACAAATGAACTGTTTTTCTTTTGTTAACGCTATAGAGAAGGTGTACTGAGTAAGTCTTACTTACTAGACAAATATTCCATAATTCCATGTGACTATTTTTCCTTTACATTTCATGAACTATCAAGTATATATTTTATGATTCCATTCTGGAATATATTCTACATAACATAACTCAGTTTATGTGAGAATGACCTTGTAAAATTATCTATTTTTATTAGCAGAAGCAAGGAGAGGGAAAGCTAGATTTAAAAAATGGTATTTGATACAATTTATAGATTCCATATAATAGTTTGAGGGTTATATTTAGAATACACGTATTTTATAAATATGCCAAGAAATTTGTTTTAAAGATTTCATCAATTTAAAGAATATTTATTGAGGTCTTCAGAATATGCATCGTGATAGGAAGAGAATTAAAAAAAATGTCTGGTCTTGTGGAACTTACATTTAAGTTGAGGGAAATGGATAACATAATAGACATTTAAATTATGTAGTATGGGGAAAGGTGCTAAGTGCTATGAAAAATGAAGAAAAGGAAAATAGGGCAGAGTACAGGGGACTGGGAGCAAGATTTTCTAGGTAAACAGTTTATAAAAATTTCTTAGGTTTGTTACTTGTTTGACAAAATAAGTAAGATACAGCAGCTCAAAATCTATTGGTAGAAATGGTGCTGGTGTATAAGGCAAAGAGTGCTAAATAATGCAAAAGAGAAATAATTAATCTTTAAGTTCCTTTCTATGAATTTATGCTTTTAGTCTATTTTTGAACATTAAATTAATTTTTTTGTTTTTTCCAGCATTTTACTTTTTATTTCATTTTAGAAGTTTTTTTATTTACAGAAAAATTGCAAAGATAGTACAGAGATCCCATATACCCCACATCCACCTTCCCCTATTTTTACCATCTTTCATTAGTATTATATACTTATTGCAATTAGTGACTTAGTGTTTTCTAAAAGAGATGGTGGAGAATTGATATAATTTCTTCCTTAAATGTTTGGTAGAATTCACCAGTAAAATCATAAGGCCCTGGTGCTTTCTTTTTTTGGAAGGTTATTAGTTTTTTATTCAAAATCCTTAATAGATATACACCTATTCAGATGATCTATTTCTCCTTGAATAAGTTTTAGTATTTTTGTGTCTTTCAAGGAATCAGTCTATTTCCCCTAAGTTATTAAATTTGTGGACATAGAGCACACAATTTAAATCATTCTTTATTGGATACTTTCTCTATTCTAGGCCCTGTATGTGAACATAGTCAGAGGTTGTGGCCTCCTTCTTGAAGAGGATATCAGGTGATTCCTTATTTCTGATGTGCATAGTTTAGAGGTAAATGTGATAAATTTCACAGGTACATAAAGGCTTAGATATAGAGGTATTCAGTGCATCAGTGTTTGCAATGGGGAAAAACTGGAAACAGACTGAATGTTTATCAATGAAGGAATGGATAGGTAAACTATGTCCATAATTGGACATTATGCAGCAATCACAATATTGAGCTAGGAAAATATACATATATATATATATATATATATATATATATATATATATATATATATATATTCCCAGAAAACTCTTTAGAATAGGTTGTTAAGTTTTGAAGAAAACAAGTTTCAAGATAATATGTCTAATAAGATGATATTAAAATGTCAAAGAAATTCAAACAATTCAAACAAATCAAAACTGTATATTTTTGTATGTACATATGTATGTATGGGAGATCCCTTAATTTTTCCCAAGTCATCCCTCCATCTCTATAATAGAATTGTACACCAACCTCCTTTTTTTTATGTGATATACTGGCATTGTCATATACTAAATTCCTATAGTTTTGTGTGTCTGTATATTCCTGCCCATTGTCTTGCTTGGCCATATAATTTGTCAGGATTAATAGAATTTTAGAGGGCACAATGTGAGCAGAAACTTTAAATATGCTTGTGTGGTTTTGCCTGGTTTCTTATATGTGCACTATTTGCCACGAGAAGAATCAAGTCCTGGTAGTTGATAACTCCAGAGGAAAAATGCTTGAAATGAACCTAAACTGACTTATGGCCTGAAGCAAAGTTTCCCTAGCTGCCTCATAATCTCTTGACTAATAACAAGAAATATTCTGAGCCACTGATTTTTGAGATCATTTGTTATGCAGCATTATTGCAGCAATAGCTGACTAATACATTGTTTATCAATTGTTAATTCAAACATTGAAATTGTTTGAATTTCTTTGATATTTTATGTTTGTATGTGACTGCTTAGAAAAAGATCAGAAATAATAGTCACCAGGCTATAATCTTTATCTTTGAGTATTAGAATTGATGTAAAAGGGGAATTATAATTATATTCTTATGCTTATACTATTGAATTTCTTATTTTAATTTAAAAAATTTAATTTTGGAACAGATAATGCATATTTTGTATTTCAAATATCAAAACAATAATAACAGTATACACTAAGACAATCAGCTTCCAGTCTTTTCTCCATCTCCATTTCTGCAACCTATAGATAACAAATTAGTACCTTGTTTATCTCATGACAGTTTTAATGCCAAATCAAGCAAAAACAAGTATATGCTCTTATTTTCCTCCTTTATTACCTATGTTTTGTTCTTGATTTTGTTTTTTTCTTGCATTAATATATCAAAGAGATCTTGTCATTTCAGTACATATATATTTCTATCTTTTTTATAGTTATATAATATTTATATTTAAATATTAGTACTTTACTTTTTGAATATTATATTCATTCTAATGTTGAATTTTTAGGTTTTTCTAGCTTTGACTATTAAAATATTGTTGCTGTGAACATTCTTATGCATGTCTTTTGATGTACATATGTACACATTTCTATTTACCTAGAAATAGAATTTGCTGGATTGTGAGGTATGCTTATTTTAAGCTTTACTAGATACTGTTAAACAGTTTTTCAAAGTACTTTTACCACTTTATACTCACATCAGCCATATATGTGATGTCTATTGTTTCATATTCTTGCTAGCTCTTTTAGCCATTCTAAGTGGGTGTTTAATTGTACCTCTTAGTGGTTTTATTTTAATTTCCCTCTTGTCTGTAATACAGTATTATTAACTCTAGTCACCATACTGTACATTACTTTCCCAAGACATGTATTTTATAACTGGAATTTCTTTTTATGTAGTATAACTATAGTAGTTAGCTTTTGTTGTGTAACAAACAACCCCGTAACATAGTAGCTTAAAAGGGCAATCATTTCATTTAGCTCACAATTAAGTGGCTGCTTGAGATGGCTGGGTTAGTTGTGGCCTCTCTTCACATGCTCTCTCATCCTCCACTAGGCCAGTCCAGGCTTTATCTCATGATGGTTTGGGGGTTTCCAGCAGCAAAAAAGGGCAAGTCTCAATGTGAATGTGCTTTTTAGTGCTCTCGCTTGCATCACCTTTGTTAATATCTCTTTGGTTAAATAAGTCACCAGACTTGAGAGGAGGAATAATTGGACTTACTTTCTTATGTGAGGAGAGGCAAAAGAGATGCACTTAAAGGGATGGGGGGAATTTGTGTTCAATTTTGCAACTTACCTCAATAACACAGGGCTTACGGGTATTATTATTTTGTCTGTATGGCTATCAAATTGACCTTGTTACATTTATTCAAAAGACCATTAATTCCCCATTCAATTGCAAATATTTATTTAGTCAGAGCTGTAAATTTGAAACTCTGAGCTCATCTTTTTGTTTTTCCATTTTTTTTCTAGCAATTAGGAGCAAACAGTCAATGACATTATACTTCTTAGTTTGACCAAAATGTCCCAAAGTTAAGGTGGCAAATGCATGGTTAACCAGAACCTTGACTTCTATAAATATTTGATTAGGAGGATCCAGTGACAATATTTTGTGTATTTCTATTGCTACATCATTCCACGGAATACCAGTGCCCTCTTTATCACTGGAAAACGAGTTATTAATGCTTTTGAATCTAATCAGCTTAGAGAACAAATTCTAGAAAACCCAGAGTCAATTCAGAAAGCTCCTCCTTCAGATTCTGTTCTTTCAGTAGCACAATCTTTTATCAGTCTAGGTTCAGGTATTCTGCTTTTAACCCATCCAGGTTTTCTCATTCCAGTTAGAAATATTTATGCTATTCTATTATTTGTTGATTTATTAATACTGCCTTTAGGGGTAGCAGTTAGACACACATTAGATCTTCCATTTCTCTCAAATCACTTTCTCTATAATTTTCTCTTTCTGTCATTTTTCTGTACCTTTTAGTATGGTGTCTCTTTTCACCTGTGCTCTTTCTAATTTAATCTTTATTTCTGAATGGGATTCATTTTCTTTAGTTATTTTCTCATTACTGTCAATTTCTATTCTTATTACCTTATTGTTTGGAAATGCTCTTATTTTCTGTCAGTTTCTTCTCTGAGTTTTTATATTTTTGCCTTTTGGTCTTTCTAAATACCTCTAATTTTAGTCAATAATTTCTTTCTTTCCTTCTTTCCTTCTTCCCTCCCTTCCTTCCTTCTTTCCTTCCTTCTTTCTTTCTTGTTTCTTCTTTATGTTCAGAAGTTTATTATAATTTTTCATTAACTTTTTGGAAATACTTTTTCTAGTGTGTTCACATCCTCTGAAGGAAAGTTACATTGGGATGGTTACCAGACAGGAGGTGGTGGGGAAAAGGGGAAGGGAAATATAGTCAATAATACTGGGATAAATTCACATGGTGACAGATTACTAAAATTAGTGGGGTGATCACATTGTAAGGTTGAAAAATGTCAAATCACTATATTGCATACCTGAAACTAACATAACCAATATAACATTGAATGCCAACTATATTTAAATTATAAAAAAAAATAAATCACTAAGGCTATAGGAGATCTGAACAACACAGAACCCAAATGGTACTAAATTAAACACCGAAACCCAAATCTTTGTATTGAGGAAGAGTATTTGACTCTCATTTCATCCATATTTTAGAAGATGGATTTTTCTTATCTAGTAGCAGAAGGCTTTAGGAGTGTCTCTTTTGGGGATAGGGTGGGAAATGTGTCAGAGTCCATCTCCTGGGGTTATTATTTCTGTGTTATTTCAGCAAAGGTAATAATGCATGGCCCTTCTAGGTAGTCACTTTTTCTCTGGCTCTCTCACAGCTTAGATGAGTATAGGAGAGTTTCTATCGCCTTTCCTGAGCTTCCTAGGTCTTCATATCATTTGTCTTCCAAAATATTGGATTCACTTTTGGATTTTGCTGAAGCTTTTCAAATCAAGCTACCTCTTCTATCTTCTACACACCAGGCACTTTTCTGAATTTCGTCTCTCTGCCCTTTCATAGTAATCTTACTCTGTTCAGTTTCCAAACAGACCCCTTCCAGGTACGGCCTTCTCCTTTTAGATGGGAATATTTGATTAAGACTTCCGAGATCTTCCCATAGTCAGCCCTTCTGAGTTTTGTTCCTCATGGCCTGCACTTGTGGTATTTTAGTCTGTCTTTGTCTTTGGCAGCTCTTACTATTCGGAATGTTTGGTTGTCTCTGTATCCTCATCTATGAGAATGTAGCTTATAGATATGTAAATACATTTTTTTATGTTCACATATATGTATTAAGGCAGAAAAGTGGAAAGATGAAAAATTAAGCTGCCATATTTCTATAGAAACTAGACCCTCTATATTTTTTTTTCACGTAAGAATTAGTAATGTACCATTTCTACAATTAAACTAAGAAAAAGGGAAAATAAATTGCTTTATTTCTTAAATTTTTGTTTTTGAAAAGAAGGAAGAATGGTATAAGTAAACTGTGATTTAGCCCCTAGCCAAATCTTTAAACGAGCGTTTGTGTTATAAACTTACAGGAACATAAACTTGATGTTTGATTGACCATAATAAAGATTACCCACCAAACAAACTCTTGTTGTCACAGAGTGGTGTTACCAAACTTCTCCCAATAATTCCGATTAGTTTGGAGACAGTTCTGAATTGTTTCACTAAAAAATTTCCTTAACTTAAAACTCTCAGTTCTCTGTTTGACTTATTTTCCCTTATTTTTATCTTCGGTACATTTCAAAATAATTTATTTTTGTTTTCCTAAAATGCTGTTAACTTTTCTTTCATAGTAAAATTTATGGTTGTCCAGAGCATTATGGTATGATTTTGAGGCAAAAGTTTAGAAACTTTTTTTTGGTTCAATTTCAAATTGATAAAATTTGTAAGCTAATTTTTAAATAATTTATGTTGCTTTTCAGTGTGGAACCCAGATAGAAATCCAGTGATGAATCCTTGCTTCCTACTTGATGAACTCCTTCAGAGACTAAAAGATAACTTATTAGCCACTTAGAAAACACAACAGGTAAGTTAAAGCTCATACAGTCCTGAATTGTTCAGAATTCCCAAAGTTTTCTGTTAGACTTTGAACTACAGAAAAGTGAAAAGTTTAAAGAATCAAATAAAAATTACCTTCCTGAAGTTTCAATTGATAGTGATAAAACACTAGTTCATAAGTAGCCTGTGTGTGTGGATTTTACCCAAAATATAAAAGGGCAACTTTCATGATGACTTTGCAGCATTATTTATATTTTGCTATCTTTATTTTTCTAAAAACTAAACTGTCTACATTTTCTCAAATAAAAACAGATGGATATTGAAGTCTGATAAGTTCTCTATGTTATATACTTCTAGAACATCTTATATTCTTCTCCAGCACTTTGCACAGTTTAAGTGATTTTAATTACTTTGAAATAGTTTAATATCTGACTTTCAGCTATACCATTGGCTACACAGGAAAAGGCTGTGTCTGTTTTGTCTAAAAGTATCTCCACTTCTTAGGGCAGTATCCAGAACTCTGAGTTTATTTATTGGCTAACAGACATTGAGCTTAATAAAAGTGTATTGAAATCTTTTCAGCATCTGTGGTTTAGGCATGTGATAGACAGCTTAGAGTTTAACAATGCAAATAATCACTCTAAGGTTTAAAGGTTTACTTGACTCTTGCTCAAAGTTTCAGCAGTGTAATTTCCATGTAACTGCTAATTAGTACTATAAACCTACCTTTCTTTATAGTACACTGGTCTCTATTATCTTTTTCTCTTCCAGTTTTTCACTAACATTACTTTGTCTCTTCTACTAGACTTTGAGTATCTTTAGGGCCAGGACTCGGTATTCACACTAAGGACTTAAGAAATATTTCTTGATCAACTGCTTGATTAAATGAATAAAAAAGTTACTGTTTCATTATTAACATATATGTCTTTATTGAGTGGACCTCTATGTACGAGAGAATTCTAAAGCAAAAGTTATATTTGATTCAAATATACTTCCTCCAGTCTCCTTGGTGGGGAGAGAAAAATTATAAAATATTTAATATATTATAAGAATGTGACTTCATCATAAATAGCACTAGCCAGGACTCAATTTTTGAAGAAGTGCTATCAGCATTTAAACATTCTCCTTAAAAATAAACTATTCTTAAATATAAGCTTAAGTATACCTAATGGGAATGTCTCAAAACTTGAGAATTAATGTTGATGATTAGCTTCAGTAGAACTATCATGTTGTCATGATCTATCAAGATTAATATTCTAATGAGGATCATAATCAGACCCTGAAGGGATTTTAAAAGAAGATTTCTAAAATACATTTTAATAATGATAGCTCATTGAAATAAATGCAAAACATTTCCAGTTGGATACTTGAAGAAAAGTTGACTGATAGATCCTTAGTACCTACTTGTTAACTCTTATTATCATACGGAATATTTGTACAATACCTCAGAATTTCTAAAGTATTTTTTCATTTTGCATGTCATGGAATCCTCAAAACCATGAGTTATTTGGTATCTTTTAAAGAATTGAAAACTGAAATACAGAGACATTAAGTGGTTACTTATGAGTATGACCTGTTAGTTTGTCAGTCTAGATTTTACAGTCCAATTTCTTGAGGGAAAGTAAGATGCTGCTCTTTGTGCTTACATTGATGTCATTCCCATACAAATAACACAGGTTAGGAAGTTTTTTTTCCTACATATAGGGATATGGAAACTAAGTACCGTAAAGCAATGTCTATGATCTCAAGATGATGGAATCAGAAGAAACTAGAACAAAGGAACAGGGTCTAGCTCAAGCTGGTGATTAAGTTCTCAAAGATGTTTGAAAATGCCTTTTTCAACTTAACTTATTTATTTAGTAGTGTGAGTTTTTTAGCTACTGAGCTATGGATTTTTAATGATGTATATAATTGCAGGAGTGGAAAAAAATGCTTTTCTAAGTTCACTGAAAAATTTATTCTTTTCTTCAACCAGACTATCTCTCTTCTTTCCCTCTCTCTCATATATAACATATTCATGTATATGAATATGTCTTACGTAAAATATACAAGATAACTATAAAATTCAGCATTTGTTTTCTTATCTACCTAATCCTAAAATTTTAATCTTACGTCTTTTGTTTATTGAGAGCTTGCTGGGATGCTCAAAGATCTTCCATACAAATTTTGAATTTTACTTTTGTTATAACAGGATTTTATAATGCAATATGCTTTCTTTTACCAACTATATGACTTGAGAAAAAGGTTTGAAAGAGGTGGTCATCCAGGGTCACTTAAGAGCTTCCAAATGACCTAGAGGGCAGTTGTGGCCTTTGGAAATAAATGCGGCCAAAAGAAATAAACTTGTCTAAAAAAAATATCCCAGCTTGTTGTTATCTAAATTTAAGATATTGATAGCCATTTGACTTTGATGGTTCTAGTAAAATACGATAGTAACATATGAAGATATGCTTACTAGCTTTGTTTCTCTTTTTTCTCTATTGCCCAAACTTAAAGCAACAGTGAGTAAAATGAGAACTTTTTGAATTTTGACATTCTCAGTGCTATGAAAAAGGGTATTTGTCATTTCATGTGTTAATGCATTAATCTATTCGTTATTTAAATTTATGTTTGTAAGCTGTGATAGAAGTGTTGGAAATTTTAGAATTCTAATTTCTTTAAGTCTCTGGGTCTCTAGAACAATGAATTGTAGAAGATGATGTCAATAAGATTATAATAAATGCCCAATTTATTGTAAAACTTATAATCAAATGCAAAAGAAATGAAGAATATTTTGGGTACTATATAGAATAAAATAATAAATAGAATCAATGCTTATATTTGGCTTTGGCTAAGTGGAAATTACAAAATATTCTGCATAACTTCAGAATTTGTACTACCATCTTATTGCCAATTAATTAAGCAAGTATTGCACCACTGTTTGCCAGGGTTTGGTCCAGACTCTTGATATTTGTAGGTTAGTAAAACAGACACAAATTCTGCCCTCCAGGCACTTACATGTAAAGTGCACAGACATTTTATATGCATTTATGCTGTGTATAACATGTATGTGTGCATTTAATAGATTTTATAACACAGTAAACAGTGCTAGTGGTACAGCTAAAGGCTAAAGCACCACTGGAGTTGTGTCATGTTAAGTCACATGTTTGAGCGCCTTGTATTCATTATGCAAAAAATATTTTCCAATTGCATTCATGGAAATGCTATGTGAAAAAAAAAACGTTCTTTACTGATCTTAGTGATCATAATAATCACAGAGTTGTAAATTATAAAAATGCAATAAATATGGAAGATGGATGAGAAAAACTCAGTAACTGGTATCTAAACAGCGCTAACCTATGTAATTGTTGCAATAATGCAGCATGTTCTTTTCTTGATAAAGTGAACTTGTCTTGCCATAGAGGACTGATGCGGCTTATGGTAGCTGGGATCTATGTACTCCATTTGGGTCAAACAAGATGTTCTGTGGAGCATCTTCATGTATTGATAGAAGAGTGGAAAAGGAGATGATGCCCCCTCTCGTTTCCCTCCCCCCATGCTTTTCACATTGTGGTTTGACAGTATCTCTGGGAAAATACCAATATTTTCTTTAACTATAAGATGGGATTTCATTAAACAATTTGTATATACTACATTGATTTTAAAAGCATTCTTGTAGGGTTTTATTTATTTATTATAAATTATTTATTTTTTTCGTTCATATTTATTTATGTTATTTTTTTACATTTAGAAATATGTTGAGTAAAACACTTTGGGTGAGTTTAAGAACATATAGAAAAGAATTAAAAATCGCTCTACACTGATAACTAAATACAGTCAATGGTTATTTAAATGACTGTATCTGGTTGTTTAGACACATTGAGACAACTTATCTTAGATAAAGTCATTCCAACAATCCCTTTCAAAAAGCCAGCAATTCACCCAATTTAAGCGTTTAATTAAAAAAAAAAAAAAAAGGACCTTCTGTTCCTGTTGCTTTTGTCCCAGAATGGGTGGGGTGGGGTGTGGGGAGGAGCAAACTATAAAGTAAGCTTTTAAAAACAGACAAAATGATATTTTCCTTTAGAATGGGCAAGGAAAGTTTCATTGAAAGAAACACATCTCAGGTAAAGCTAGTTTTACTTTTATTCTTCATCTTCTTAAAACTGACTGCAGAGAGGCTCATTGTGTGCCCTACACTTTTGTTCTGGGCACCTGAGCAGTGCACAATGTATCACTTATCAGTAGAACAAAAGACTCCTTCATCAGTCAAGCACTGGGGAAGATGACAGCTGCAGACTCAGAGCCTCTCTAGGTAGCTACTTTGCTGAGAAGGAACAGGAAATAGACTATTCATGTGGACTTTCATGTTTAACCCTATTTAATTTGACTCAAGTAAGATTAGCCTCTTTCAAAACATACCCATGTTTAACGGTAATCCTAGATGTTTGTTTCTTATGAGAGACTTGATTCAGAAAATGTAGAAAATAAATTGTATTATGTGAGTTTTACAGCAGAATCAATAACTATTTTTATTTAGTCAAAGAGTACTGCTGTGTATTTTAAACACCTTACATTTTGGAATAATATCTTTTTGTTAAAAATACAATACAAAAATAATTTTTTTTCTGAATGCAAGACCAAAGAAAACTGGAAAGGTTTCGTGCTATTGATAGTGTGAATTAATATTAAAAATGTTATTATTCTGAAAAGGTACAATTTTAATTGTAGTTTAATTCTAAGTATTAATCTTGTTATTGAGTATATTCTTTTCCTATGTATGTGAATATATTTATCCTTTTAGGATTCTAAGACTATACTCATATTCCCATTAGACTAAAAAAAAAAAATTGGAAGGTCACTAAAATATAGAACCTCAAATTCTTGAGCAATTATGAAAGAAAAATCTTTTTCCTTAGTAGCTCAAAGATATCTTTGTTGCTATGTAGTTCGCTCCATGAGAGAATAATTTAATACAGAATATTTCATGCATAAAAAGTCAGCACTGATCATATTTTCTTTCATTTGGTTTTTGTGTCCTTGACACAAATGTTTGAGTGATCATAACTTATATTAACTATAATGATATTTGTGCCACCATAAACTCCATTTCAAAACTGAAATCAGAATGATGTTATATATTTACACTGTGATTAATTGTATAACCTTAATAATTTGGGATACTCTTGAGAAAGGAAAGTCTATACTTAAAAATTTAGAAAAATGAAAAAAGTTTTACAAACCACCTAAATGGATAGCCTGATTCTGAGTGACAGTAAAGACATGTCACATAGAGATTCTTGTTTCAGTAAATTGTTAAGAATTGCTTCTAGCAGCTTTTTCCAGTAGATGCTCTATATACTTGAAAATAATTTACTTCTTTCCCACAATTATCCCTTTGTCTCGTACAATATTTATGGCACTGGCTTACATACCAAGAATAGCTATAAATAAAACAAAATGATTTATTTTAAGTAGCTTGATCATAAGTGTTGTGGAATATTTGTATTAGTCATTTAAATATCTGAATGATTGAAATTAATTTTATCATGGCATAATTACAAACTTAACATTTTGTGTATTTCTAACCTTCCATTTCGTGTTTTATCATGTGTGTCAGATCAGAAAGTTGGTCCAACATTGAATAAATAGTACTTAAAATTTGTAATTGGTATATTGGTTTTGTTATAATTTGGCACCTGATTCTATCTATCTATCTATCTATCTATCTATCTATCTATCTATCTATCTATCTATCTATCTATCTATCTTTTTCTCTATCCATGTATTTATATCTATCACCTATTGATGTAGATATATAGATTGTACATATCTATCTAAATACAGATGCATACAAACACATACCCTGGTCCATACAAGATGACCTTATAGAATGATCTTATAGAATTCCAAGAGAAACAAAATGCCTTGTCTCTTTAAAAATATTTCTTTTTCTTTACTTTTCGTAAAATTCTTGTTAAGATAAAAATGTCGAGATAGTCAAAAAGGAATTTGAATTAAAAATTGAATTCTAAAGTGTTTTTTTTTTTTAGTTGAGGACTTATCTATTTACTGCTGCTATTTGTAATGTTATTTGCGTGTTATTATATTCTATTCTCTCATGGTTTGCCTGCCTGTGTTTCTTATCACCTTCTGTTTAAAAATCAGCCAATTCATTTGTCTCCCTTTCTTACACAACTGGATGTAGAATTTAACCAGGATTAATTTTTCAGAATGGCACAAATTTCTTTTGTACTACTCCATTCTTAGACTGTCCCACCATATGTACGCAGATCATGAAACAGTTGGAACTTTTTTCAGTTTATTATTTAAAAATCATTGACCGAAACTTGAAAAATTTCTGGACATTAGCAGTGCTTCCTTTTCTCTTCATAAACCTCTTTCTTAACCTCATTACCACTCCTGGAGTGGTTAGCAAAGTGCTTCACTTTTTATGATGAAATATAATGAGTTCTGTTAAAAGTATGTATCGGTGCTTTGAATGCTTGGAACATTCCCTATGTCCCTATAAACTTTTGTTGAACTATTCCTCAAAGGATGTTCCTGATCATTAGACAAAATATTACTTTGTTTTCAAAATTTTTCGTTACCAGAGGCTCATTTGTTTTCAATATTATTCTTCCAGGGAAAGCTTTTTTTTGTAAATTACATAGTCTGTTATAAAAATGGAAATTGTTAGTGTGTTAGTAAAATAAGCTATGAAAAAATTAGCCTCCTTAATTGCTTTCTCTTCCTCTGCTTTTCCCAGAGTTATTGGTCTTCTCTAGGATTCTGTCTTGATATTCCCTATTTTTTCATTTTTACTGCAGGATTGTATCTGTCTCCTTTTTATCTGTGTATTATCCCATGCTATGACACTCTATATCTGCATGTCTCCTCAGCCAAAATCGTCAGACTTTCCTGTTTTCATATACATTAGGTAAATTGAATATGCTTTAACAAATATACTATTAATAAAAATCATGACCTCTATCCCTCTCTCCACTATAGGCAATTTGAAAAATCATGGTTTACATACTGTAAACTGTACAGTTTTACCTACTTCCATGGCGTTAAGTGCCATCTCTATACCAAAGAATCCCAAATCTATTACTTATACTGAGATCAATGTATTTTTCATTTCCAGTTTCCCCCATTCATATCCAAATTATACTCCACTTTAAGTTTAGCCTTTCTCTCACATTTTATATGCATGTGTGTGTGTGTGTGTGTGTGTGTGTGTGTGTATAAATGTTACCACTCTTCTAAGATGAACATTAGTGTCATCCTTTATTCTCTTCATGCTTGTTATTCATCCGATCACTTATTATTATTGAGTCTATTTCTACAATTATCATTCTCTCCTTCATTCTGCTTTACTTCTTTCTTGTCTGGACTATTTTATTGGCTTTCTAATTCCACTTCTAATTGGCATTTCTATAATTTCCCAGTTATCCTACTTCTTCAGTTGCTATTAGAACTTACTTTTTGATAATAGGTTTTACTTTTAAGAAGTTAGTAAATTGTCAACATCTAGACAGACAAACAAACCATAATATGGCAAATAAAACCTGATACAAGCTGACCCAGCTCTACCTCGGCAGTCTCACCTCTCTCTGGTTGTAACTACCTTGTTACTCCAGAAAAATATTAATAATAGCACAGAGCCTGGCCCATAGTAGACACTCCATAAATGATTGTTGGTGAATGAGAAAACACTGTTTGGGTACATTAACCAATATCAATATAAAATGAACATTTTTTCCTGAAGAAATATAAATGTGTAAATTCTGTAGTGATGAAACGGTCTAGGCTCATTCGTTGGCTCTCAGATTATAGAATTAGAATTACCCAGTGGGCTTGCTAAAACCCAGATTGCTGGGCTGAACCCTCAAGTTTCTGATTCAGTAGGTCTGGGTGGACACAGAAACAAGGTCCCATGATGGTAACGCTTCTGGTCCTGGGGCCACACTTTAACACCTACTGGTCTAGTTAATACCACTTAAAGTGTTAACGAAACTGAAAGTTACTAGTTTCTCCCCCTCCTTTATACATCTAATTAAGGAGCTTGCTCTTGCTTATGGTACCTATTACACCATCTATATATTTTCTTCTTGTATCTTAAGCCTTCCAAACTCCCTGTAATTGTTAGTTTTATGTGTTAACCTAGCAAGGCAACAGTACCCAGATATTTGGTCAAACACTAGACTGAAGGTCTGTGTGAGGGCCTTTTATAGATAAGATTAACATTTAAATCAGTAGATTTTGAGTGAAGAACATTACCTTCTCTAATGTGAGTGGGTCTCATCCAATCAGTTGAAGGTCTTAAGAGAAAAAGACTGAGGTGTCTGTGAGGAAGACAGAATTCTGCCAGCAGATGGCCTTTGGACTCTAGTTGGAGCATTGACTCTTCCAAGCGTCTCCATCCAGCCTGTAAGGCTGCCCTGAGAATTTCAGACTTGCCAGCACGCACAATTCTATGAGCCAATTCCTTAAAATCTCTCTCTCTCTCTCTCTCTCTCTCTCTAATATATATATATATATTATACAGAGGATGCCAAAAATATGTGTACACATTTTAGAAAGGAAAAAACTATTAAAATTGTAATACAATGAATGACGCTAGCATTCATTTGATTAATGCCATCTTTTGAGCGAACATCATGCTACACATTCTACTATAATTCAGTTCAACTTCAAAAAGTAATACACAGATAACATCTCTTAAAATGTGCACATTTTTTGGCACATCTGGTATGTGTATATATATATATATGTATATACATATATATATATACACACACATATATATGTGTATATATATACATATAAATATATATATATAGAGAGAGAGCCAAGAAAATGTATACACATTTTAAGAAAGGAAAAAACTCTATTAAAATTGTAATACTCAATATATACCAATACCAAAAGATGAATACAAATCATGTGTATTCATTTTTTTGACACCAATGGTATATATATCTCTCTATATAATTGGTTCTGTTTCTCTAGAGCACCCTGACTAATACATCCTCTATGTCCCTAATCACTGTGGGTGCCACAGGGTTAAGAATCACCTGGCATCTGCTCTCAGTCTTTGGCCAGGCCTGCTTAAAGTGGATTGACATTTTAAGGACTATACATTTTTCATTATTTCAGATAGATATGATATAGCTACCAAGATAAGAAACTACTATTCAAGTGTAAATTACATCATTTAAATGGATCCTAAAATTTCTAATCTTTGTTTAGACTCACTAGTGCTACTAATTTTTCACGACCTAGCTTTTTAGAAAATATGCTAAGCTAGTAAATAAAATATAGAAGGAGCAATATGTTTTTTTTCAACTAAGAGCTAACATATTTTTTATTGGCAGATCAAGATCAATTAAGAAGGGAGACAAAATTAATGGTCACCACAATAATTGATAAAATAGGGACAGCAATTTTGAATTTAAAAGTATCACTCTAGTTCCCAATATTTTTAAAGGAATGTAGTTGTGTCTTTGTGTTGGTTTCATAAATAGAAAATTTTGCAAGGAGAAATCGAGTCCCAGAGAAGTAAAATGGAAAAGTCATTGAAAACGTCCCTGTCTCAAGTTTCTTGTTCATTGCAAGGACATTATTTTCTTATTTCCCTTAGTTGTAGTTACTTCAATGGCATAATTACATTTTAACAGAAAGAAGGGATCAGCAGTGGGACAGCATTTTGTCCAATGTCACACTAGGGAACATGATCATTATATACATATATATATATTTTTTTTCTTTTCTCTAGCTTATACCAATAGGAATGTAAGGATTACACAAAATAATTGCATAAATGGTTTCCTTGCAATATAAAATGTCACTGAACACAATGGTAGTGTCTTTCTCCAAATCACTGCTGACTTTTTGGTCTGACCTATGAAGGTAAATCACATAAGCTACTTAAATTGAAATAATAATCTTTGGAAATTAAAATGATGAAAGCTTAAAGCTGGCCTGATGCCAAATTTTGATTTCTTATTTTGTGTTTGGGGCATAGTGTGGTGAATTTTGAAACATTGTTTTCTTGCTTGGTGTTCAGATACTATTTTGCAATTCACTCTAATTTCACTACTGTCAGATTTTATTAGTTGGTCAGTTTTTGGTTAGGTAATAAATTTTAAGAAACATGACACTTTAGTATAATTTCCCCATTTATTAGTAATGAGGCTATGTAGAGGCGAGGAGCACAGATTTCTGACAGAGAGAAGAAAAAGTTCGAATTCTACCTTTTTTTTTTTATTAGTTCAGTGATCTGGGGAAAGTTAATTAGCATCTGGGTAAAAAGTTAGGAACGAAGTTGTTGTGAGAATCATCTCAAAAATGATGATGCCTATAATGTGGCTAGTATGACACCGGTCACTGTGGGAGAGTAAGCCCATTTCCATTTCAGTGTCTCCCAGGCATCCCCAGCTTCACATGCCCAATCCTGGAATCCTGACTGCTACCCCTGCAAGTTTCCCCATCTCAGTTGATGGCAACTCCGTTTTTCCAGTTGTTCACTTTTTTTCACACACCACATAAAACCTAGAGGACACGTTTGGATCTAACCAGCTCTTCCCCCTTCATACTTAGTACCACTTTGTTCCAAGCTATCATCATCTTTTACCCGAATGACTGCAATGTGCTCCTTACTTGTCTCCCTGTTTTCACCTTTGACCTACTAGAGTTTATTTTCAGTAGATCCACCATAGTGGTCTTTTAAAAATGTACGACGGATCATGTCACACCTGCTCATAAACCTCCAGTGGTTCCACATTTCCCTCAAAGTGAATGTCCAAGGCCTTCACTGGCTCCCATGTCTCTCTGCCTTGTCAGACTGCATCTCCGGCACGAGAACTCTGGCCTTCTGTCCTTCACCTCTCCCCTCACACTTTCTCTGCAGGTTCACTCCCCCGCTCCTTTAACCTGTGTTCACGTGTCGCCTTCGCAGGGAGGCCCCCCTTGAGCATAGCACTATGAATTGCTCTGACCTTGTTATACTTTTCCATAGCATTTGCCAACTTTCTAACACACCTGATCATGTATTGCTTACCATGTTTGTTATTAATTGTGTTTATCATGTTTATTGTCTCTCCCTCTCTGTCTCCACTAAAATATAAAACCCACAATGACAGGGATTTCTGTCTCATTTCAAGGATGTAGATTAGATGTTAAGTACCTAAACGGTTCCTGACATAGCAAGCTGACGCATTATCATCTATACAGAGGGTGACAAAAAAATGTATACACATTTTAAGAAAGGAAAAGACTGTATTAAAATTGTAATACTTAATGTATACTGATAACGAAAGATGAATACAAGTCATGTGTATACATTTTTTTTGGCACCCTTGGTGTATAAAGTAAGTCCTCACTTAATGTCAATAGATTCCGTAACTTTAAGCAAAGCAAGGTATAACAAAACCAGTCTTATCATAGACTAATTGATATAAACAAGAATTACATTTCTATGGCATCTCATCAATGTTATAATGAAACAATGTTGAAAGAATCAATATTATTCTAGGACCTGCTGTATAACCAATATTGTGATGGTTCACCATCTTTTCAAAGATTTCATATAATACTTTCATTTATATTATTTACTTTTGGATTAAAACTTGGTTTTTCCAAGAAATACAGTGACTAAATTACATAGTCAGAGTTTGAATTCAGCTTTTCTGATGCCATTCCTATTCCTTTTCCTCCATTTACTACCCTACCCTTAGAAAGGCAAATGGGAAGAAACTTCCCTTTTAAAATTGGTTCGGAGAGCAATATGATTCAATTTGTGCTTTAGAATAAGTCATATGGGGGAAGCATGTAATGATAATGGGAAGAAAAGAGGCTTTGCAAGTATTAAGGAGGCCTGAACTAAGTTTCTGTTGTTGGTGATATAAAGTAATAGATTGTGTGAAAGACATTTTAGGCAAGAATCTACAGGACTTGGGAACTTGGCTTAAGGGCTAAAAAGGAAGAGAATTCAAAGATAAGATGACTCCAAAAATTTAAGCCTGAATAATTAGTCAATGCAGCTTCCAAAAATATATTCATTTTCAAGAGAATCAAGGAAATAAGTTCAGTCAATGAAACCAAGTCACGCCATTGCTCAGAAGTTAGAATTATTAGTTAGTGAGATATAAGAACCTCTGTTCAGTGTGGACTATAATAACTCATTTTCAGGTCTCCTAATATTGTAGCAGAATTAATTGAAATGTTCCTGTTGATTAAGATATACTGCAAAGTACTTGGCAAAAAGGAGATGATCTTTTTAGACAAGAAAATATTGTGTTCAATATAAAATTGGAAACTGGTAACTAAATACATCTTCTATTTTCTGACAGATGATACCATTTCATGGATTACTTTATTACATTTTTTCTATGTTGATTTCTATCAAGCTTTTGTTCTAGGTTTTTATTTTGACCTTATACTGATAGTTCAAACCATGAAACTTGGTTAATTAATATGCTGTAGCTATACCTTTAAAAATTTTTACTATGAAAAGTTGAGAAATAGTGCAATAAACTCCATACACTCATAACTTGGCTTCAAAAATGATAAACTCTTTGACAATCTTGTTTCATTTATTGCCTATACACTCCCTTGTCTCTCAACTGGGTAATTTTGAATTATATTCCATACATCATATATTTTATCTATAAATATCCAGCATATAGTTATTAAAGATGAGGTCTTTAGTTTTTACAGAACCACAATGCCTTTAAACATATTAAAAATGAATAATTTCTTAACATTAATAAATATCAGTTGTCACATTATCCCAATAAGCATTTATTTATTCAAATATTATTGAGTACCTCCAATTAAGGCTAACATTTAGCCTCATATTTCATGTTTTATTTTGGCAATATCTGTAAGGTGATTTTCAAAATTAATTGTTTTCCAAATAACCAGTACTCCCCCTCCAAATAATAAATGGTTTATTAAGCTCAATAAAAGAAGAAATTTTTTTTTATATTTTGTTCACGAGTATAGCACCAGCTCTTAGAACATTAGTGGTACATGTCTTACACTTAATCAATAATTATTGACAATGAATGAAAAATATATCCCTTTATCATTCGTGCATTTTACCTTTTTATCTCATATTAATCTTATTTATACTAGGTTTTTCTATCAGGTTATCACTTCTTCTATTGCTTTGATTCTTTCGATTTTATGTTAGCATTTTGGTAAAATGATAAGTTAGTTTTTGATGAATTCATTTTTTTTTCATTAAGCAGTCTTCTCAAATTAGCATGTATCTATATTAATTTAATTATTCTACTATATCTATCAGTATGATCTGTAGTTTTCTTCATCTAATTTAAGGTTTTACATATCAGAGGCCCCAGCCTACCCTTTAACTAAATGCAACCAAATGAATGAACCCAGGTGAAACTAACAGAACTGCACAACTAAGTGATAAAATCATGAGAAATAATATTTGTAATCTCTCTCTCTCTATATTTGTTATGAATAAAAACTCTCTTCCATTGTATGTTGCCTAATAATTTAAAAATAACAGCAATTGATTTTGTGTTTTTGTAACAAAAATTATAAAATAATCTGGCCAGGATGTGTTTAGTATAAAAGTGGAATTATTTTGACATTTGTTAAAATGATAAGAAAGACTATATTTCTGACTTTTGCAACAGGGAAAAGCCTTTTGAAATAGGAGAGAAAGAGACCGAACTCCACTCTGAGTACAAAGATGAGTGGGGATTTATAGCCAATGAGAGGGTCAGTGATGGAAAGTTACTAAGGGGAGACATCAAGGATTCTTGCTAAAGTCAGACCAAGGACTTAGATGTCACGGTTGGGGATGAGGGATTTGATAAGATGTCAAGGATGGAGAAATTTTTGCTAAACTGACTTAGTAAGATTCTTGCTAAAGGCAGGCCAAGGTCAAGGCCTAGTCAAGAATAACGCTCAGAGGAGCCTAATGAAAGTTTGGTTAAAGAGGGAATCTTTGTCCTTCTTTTCCCTTTTTCTCTCTTGTTCTTTCTGTTTTTCTAAAGTTTATTAGAAGTTGATATTTCTTTTTGATTTTCAAGTATGAGTTTTTCTTTATCTTGAGAAATTTCTTCTCTTAAAATTACAACTTCTTTTTTTGTGCTGGATTATTAACATAAAGACCTTCAATGGACCACACCTTTCAGTGCACACTCCCTTATGTAGTCCCTCCCACATTGTCTAGGGCTTGGTCATGTGACTTGCTCTGTCCAGTTGGACATCAGCAAGTGCCATGGAAGCAGAGACTTGATAAGAAATTATGAACTGGCATCTAATTAACCCTATTGGAAGTTTGCTGCCATCTGGCAAGGAAGCTTGGTCTAGCATCCTTGAAAATGAAAGATCACCAGGAGAGAAAGACAGAGGCCCCAGTCTACCCTCTAACTAAATGCAACCAAATGAATGAACCCAGGTGAAACCAACAGAACTGCCCAACTAAGTGATAAAATCATGAGGAATAATAAATAAACCTTGTTGTAAGCCATTGAGTTTTGAAATGTTTTGTTATGCATTAATATATAATTCAATTTGAATTCATTAGTAATATTTCACCATTTATTATTATTCGTAGTAGTAGTAGTAGTAGTAGTAATAATATTATGAAAGGTATTTTTTAAAAATTAGGAGTGTGTTCAAATTCTTTTGATTCCTATCAGGATGCCTTCCACATAGATCTATTTCTGTAATGATTTCTTAAAATCTATATTTATATGTACTTTTGTGTTACCTCTGGAAAAAAATCAAGTAACAATTTTTTGTGTTATATTTGTAAAATCAGGTAATTTTGTGGGTTATAATACTTTTGGAAAGCACTGTCTAATAGAATATTCTGCAATGATGAACATGTTCTATAATCTATTTTATCCCGCCTTGTGGTCACTAGCCATATGTGGCTGTTGAGTCCTTGAAATGTGGCTAATGTATCAAATGAACTAAATTTCTAATTAAATTTTATTTTGGTTATTTAAATTGAAATTTAAATAGCCACATGTGGCTAGTGGCTAACATATTGCAAAGTGCCATTCTAGACTCTTGCTATTAAATGTGGTCCACATACCATCAATACCACCTGGGACCTTGTCATAAATGCAAAGACTAACAGACTCGACTCCAGATTTACTGAATCAGAACTTGCACTTTAATGATTCACCATTCATATTTAAGATGTACATTAAAGTTTGCAAAGCACTACTACATAAGTATCCCTTCCGTACTAATCAATGACATTCATTATTTTAATAGGCATGATGAATTTCATTCATTTAGCAAATGGATTCTGTACCTCATTGTAGGCATTGCAGTATGCTGGTGAATCGGACAAGTATGGATCTTGAACTGTCGGTGCTTACAGTCTAGCATGGGAAAGGTACCCTGGATCATTCTGCAACAGACATAGTTGTTGTATAGAGGAGAAATATGCTTTCTTACCTGCTTATTTTTGTTATCTAAAGCAACATAAAACATTTTTAAAATATTATTTTTCTTCCTATGTAATAGTCCTTTAAATATTGAAAGGCAGTGATTATATGTATATTATATATATATGTCAAGATTGAAAACTGTTAAAATATATATATTTAAAAAATATTTTTTACATTATATATAGTGTAAATATATATAATATGTATATCATATATTTACATTATATATTATGTATATGTAAAATATATTATCAGTGAGAGGCTGCCACCAAACCTATAGCCTACTTTATTTTTACAGCATTCTGTGGAGTCGTTTTTCTCAAAGTGTGGTCCACCAATCGTCTGCATCAAAAACAGTTGGGTGTTTGTTAAAAACGAGGATTCCTGGGCTCCAATCCAGACCTAATCAACCAGAATCTCCTGGGATAATCTTGGGTGTGTCTATATTTTAAATCAAATCTTTAAGTCATTCTCATACAAACTAAAAGCTGAAAATCACATGGATAAGAAGAAACTAGAAATATATTGTTTGGAGCATGCTAAAGTGTTTTCCAAATGTGGTATATAGATTATACACATGTTCAAGCATTTGATTCACTCTCTGTTCCTTGTAAGACATGATTTCTGGACCCCCACTACCTTCAAAATCTTCCTCTGAATATAGTTTACCTTTTCAATACACTTACATAGCAGTCTATAATTTTCTATCAAATAAACACCATAGAAACACAAATGTTTCCTCATTAGCATTCGGTCATAGTTGTGTAACTTTTTACTTATTGGCAGATTTCACCACAATTCTGCTCTCCTATTCATCCTGAATTAACACTTTTAGAGCTACTTAAATTTGGCCTGCTTACCCTCAGTAGTCAGTTCAACCTGGTAGTGTCAAAAATAATCACACTTGGAAGTTGAAATCCTCAGTAAGTATTGATAAATAAAATCTAAATTGAATTAATAGAAGTTAGAAAAAGGGGAAGAGCTTTATTTGGCTATAGTAGAAAGAAGCAAAGTTTTGGATTAGAATTTATGGATATATAGTCAACAGGAAATGACCAATAAAATGTGAGAGTTAAAAATAACCAGAGAAGTTAAATAAAATTCTGAAATATTTGACTTAAGCAATTGCGTGAAGTTGATTAAATGAGATATTGCAGAATAGCAAGTTGAAGCAGGCCTTCAAAATAATGCAGTTTTAACTGTTTCAATGAGCCTTTCTAAGTTCTTGATTAAAGGAGCACTATAATAAGAATTTCATGTTAAGAATATCTTAGAATCATAAGTAGGTCTGGAAGGGGCTTTGAATAATTTATAGCTCAATATCTGTATTTAATCAATGAAGTAATTAATATCAGAATAAGATCTTCTGATTTCTAGGATTGATCATGCTATTCTATAATTGTCATTTAATCACATTAACTCCTTTTCATGGTTTCATTCTACTACGATGACAATTGAACAACTCTTGGTTCTTATTTTCATTAAAATGCATTTCCTCTCTCTGCTCCCCTCAGAAATCTTGCTATTTTTCTCCATCAAACCATGTCTATTTATCAAAGTCTTGTCAGAAAATTGCACATTGCTTTGGTAATTAGAAAGGTCCATTATTTTCATCATATTAATTTCTTATTCCAGAGAGCTATATAAATGTCTTTATATGTTTTGGTTCTTCTGCTGTTTATGTTTTATTAGACTTTTTAAAACCAACATTTATTAAGTACTTGCCATCTATCAAGTTTTTTGCTTTTTTGGGTAGTCTCTCACTTAAATCTGCACAATGGCATTAGAGGATAGTACTCTAATTTTACAAATAGGGAAATAGACTCAGGGAAAGATTAAGTAATTGAAACAATGATCACTCAGCAAATGGCAGAGCTTGTGTTCATTATCAAATAAGGAAATGCCCATGGAATGCCCTCTGCACACTGTACACGTCCATGCATGTCTCTATAAGTAGAATTATGTATTCTTCTATCTCTTCTGTTAGGTTTGAAATGACTTTAAGGTAGGACTGTACCTTTTCTCAGTTTGCGGTCTCCCAGTCTTTGTTCCCATGTTCCTAGTGTTAATTTAACCATACTTAGTTCTGAGAGAACAGATGACTATCTTAGCCTATAAATGCAATTGTTTCGTGAGCTCATGTAAAGCAAAGGTGATCTAATATTTGCTAGTAAATGCTAGCAGCAGTGCAGGCCAAACAGTGTTGCTCAGGGTTCAGCAGAGCCCTGGTCACTGAGGCAACAACTACTCTTTAAGCAGTTTACCGTGTTTCCCAAAAATAAGACCTAGCTGGACAATCAGCTCTACTGCGTCTTTTGGAGCAAAAATTAATATAAGACTCAGTCTTATTTTACCATTTATAATATAAGACCGGGTCTTATATAATAATAATAATATAATATAATATAATATAATATAATATAATACCTGGTCTTATATTAATTTTTCTCCAATAAATGCAGTAGAGCTGATTGTCCGGCTAGGTCTTATTTTCAGGAAAACAGGGTACTTGCCACTTCGTTGCCACTGCCAGTAAATTTGCCCAGCTAGTCCCGCTGTTCTGCAACTTGCTCTTTAACATAGATCATTTACCAGAAGTAAACCTATCTTACAATGGTCATCTTTCAAATGACTTTGAGAAAGACTCAAGGCAGCAATTATTCAACTTTATTGCCTCACCAACTGAAGAATGCTTTGCTTCAATGGGCTGCCAAACTGTATAGAGAGAAAGTGCTCCTGGCACAACCAGAAAGAGGAGAACACATTGGGAGTTAGAAAAGCAAACTCCATTCCCTGGGGCTTCGGCTAAATAGCTGGCTTTTAGATTTCTGTGTTTCAAGTAACCCTCTGATATTGGCAGCTGTGATTAGCTATTTGACCCCTTTTATCACCTGTTCTTGTTAACACAGAGATTCACAGTGTTGTTTCTTGTCAAAAGAACTACACTAAGATAGAGGAGCCTAATTGCGTATTTTGTCATGCTGATATTAATGACCCAGGGGGAGGCAGAGCACCAAAACAAACTGTGCAGAGAGAATATTTTACAAAGGTGGCAACCCATGGCACAGAGTGTCCTGGAAAGATGTAATTTGGGTACCACCAGCCAGATCTCAGATTTATTTGTTACTGCATGTTTATGCTTTCTGTGGGCAGCAGGTGCCTGAGGTATCATTTGAATAGGACAAATCACTGTTTCTTTTTTTTTTTAATGATCCAAGGTTGCTGTATTCAACAGATACAAGTGTATTAAGTGCATCTTAAAAGAACACTCCAAGTTGGTAAGATAATAGTTATTTGATCCTTAATGAAGACTTTTATCTCACTTTCTATTACTCTAACAGTGTATTGTATTGCATTAGGCCAATTTGACTTACAATATTGTGGACTACAACAGCATTTAAAATCATTCCAGGAAATTCAGTCTGCCTTACATGATTTTGTACTTAGCTGTGGAAGACATAGCATGAGATTTAAGGCAGTTAGAAACAAAGAACCCAGCAGGTGATTTCAAGGCTATGGGTTCTATTCAGGTTGGAGATGAAATGGAAAAAAAAAAAAAAAGTTCCTGTGAGATATCTGTATGAGGTTCAGTGATAATTATAACCTCAATACAAGGGGTCAGGAAATAGAATTAAGGAGAGGATTAATGTTGTAGCTCGAGAGTTTTCTTTCACAACTGATAGCAGACGTTACAAAATCACTTACAAAAAGGCAGCAGTGCTCAAACTGAGGCTGATGTGGTTGAATCAACTTAACAAGAGAAAAATGAATATTATCTACCGTAAAAATTTTATTGTATAAAGTAGTTGAAATGAGTGAGATTTAGTATCAGGATCTTTTAAGGCTCTCTCTATATTTTTGCTTTTCTTGGATAACCCTAAAATTAGATAATTATGCACACTGTACATGCTTTGTATAGTAATAAAAATCACCCCAGGAATTATTGCAAAGAGTTAATATATGGATGTTGTTATTTTCTTTTATTTTTAAACAAAAAAACTTTTTTTAGGTTTCTAACTTATATTTGATTAAGAAACAAACAAATATTTGACTGAAAATAAAATAAACTCATAATTTAGTATAGTATTGATTTTTGTATAAGAAAAGATTTATGGCTGGGTCCATTATATAATGGCTTCTGTAGTTCAATTTTAGAGTATAGGCAAGAAATTCCTCCCTATGCCAAAGAAAAAATAAACAAACCAAAAAACAAACAGACAAACAAACAAACGCTTTTAAAGCTCACAGGTAAGATTAATATATAACATATGTAAGGGCAGATATGGTAATATTTTCATAAAAGAAGGGACGGCTGATAAGAGGTCTAAAAGGAGTCAAAATAACATGAGGCATCAAATAGAAATATTTACATAACATTCTCTGTTGAGAAAATTGTGAAATTGTGTGTAGGTTAGGTTGGGGGAGAGTTGAATGATTGACTAATGAATGCTGCCTTTTATGGACCATGGGTAAGAGAAGGTGGGATTTTTGCCTTTTATTTGCTGAAGTTGTAAGTGAATAAGTGTCTTGATTCTGATTTAAAAAGTAGAGAAGGCCAATTCATCAGGCTTACATTAGTTGATGGAAGTATTCTAGAAGTGACTGTACCACTTTATATTCCCACTATTATGAGGGTTCCTTCAAATTTCCCCAGATCCGTGCTAACACTTGGCATTGTCTGCCTTTTGGATCACGGCCATCCTAGTGGGTGTGAAGTGAGATCTCGTCGTGACTTTAGTATGCATCTCTCTAACGACTGATGATGCTGAGTATCTCCTCATGTGTGTATTGGCCATCCCAATATCTTCTTTGTTAAAGTATCCAGATACTTGGGCCACTTTTTAATTGCATTGTTTGCCTTCTTAATTATTGAGTTGTAAGAGTTCTACATATGTTCTAAATACAAAAATGTTATTGGATATATTACTTGAAACATTTTTTTTGGTCGTCTTTGGCTTGCCTTTTTACTCTCTTGATGGTGTATTTTTAAGTGCAAAGGTTTTGCATTTTGATGAAGTCCAATTTGTTTGCTTTTCCTCTTCCTCATGTGTTCAATGTATTCAAAAAATAATTACCTAATCCACAATCAACAAAATTTGCTACCATGTTCTCTGATAAAAGTTTTATATTTTTAGCTCATACATTTTGGTCTGATATATTTCAAGTTACTTTTTGTGTATGGTGTGAGGTAAGGTTTCAGATTCATCCTTTTGCATGAGGATATCCAGTTGTCTCAGAACCATTTGTTAAAAAGATTATTCTGCCCCCATTGAATTGTCCAGTAAAAGTTTCTTGTTGGGCATTAATTGTCATTGCAAATTTATGTGCATATATTTGGGTACTATACCTTATAGTCAATATCCTCAGCGTGCTCACAAAGCAGCCTAGAAGTAAATGCTAAACCTATAAATTTCTGATATACAAGGTGGTGTCCTATTGTGTATAGTCGTTGCTATTGAAGAGGGCGTATCTAAAAGAGACATTAACCACATTATATAACCACATTATATAGACATTATGTATGTCTATATGGTTATTAACTGTGATAAATGATAAAAGAATTTGTTTTACTAAAAACAGTAGTTGAATAATAAAGCTACCATCAATTGCACTTTCCTTACAGTAGTGAAATATTAATTTTTATATTGATTTTATAACTTTAAATCTGGAGGATATTATCATGGTCATATTAACAACTTTAGCTGTGTTAAATGTAAAAAGAAGCTGCAGAACAAAAGTCCTTTGCCAGGGTCTGAATGTTTGTGTTCCCTGAAACTCATGTGTCGAAATCTAACGTGATGGTATTAGGTGACAGTATTAGGAGATGGAGGCCTCTGGGAAGTAATTAGTTATGAGGGTGGAACCCCGATGAATGGGATTAGTGCCTTATAAAAGAGGCCTGAGAGAGTTTCCTTGCCCACTTCTGCCTTGTGAAGATAGAACAAGAAGTCTGCCAGAAGAGGGCCCTCACCCCACTGTATTGGCACCCTGATCTCAGATTTTCAGTATCCAGTACTGTAAGAAATATATTTCTGTTATTTATAAGCTACCCAGTCTGTGGTATTTTGTTATTGTAGCCCAAATGGACTAAGATCCTTTAATAGTTCAATGAAGAGGAATTTATTTACCAGAGTTTATTGAGCACTGAGCTAAGCATTGGGCTTTTATCATATTCTTTTGTTAATGTTTGCATTTTAATTTTCCTTTGAAGGTTAAAGCTAAGATGGACTTCATTCCTAAAGCTCCGGGCCAGTTTTAAACTTTTTGACCTAATTTTCTTTTCTCTTAAATAGGGATATTAATTACATCAATTCATCAAGTTGTGAGGGTTAAATGAGTTAATATGTGAAATACTAAAAGTAATACTTGACTAATAGTAAGAATTAATTACTTTTGCTCACTGGAATATAAGCTCTTTGAAAACAGGGATTTTTGTTACTTTAATTTACTGATATATTTTAATTTCCTAGAAACATGCTTGATACATATTTGGCGTTTAAAAAATTGTAAGATGGATAGTATAAGACATAAAAATGCTGGTTTTTAGTAGTGCAAATTTATTAAACTAAAGGCTCATGCCACTGGAAATCTTTCCCACATCTTTTACCTGCTATGATTTACGTGTCAATAGGATGCACAGTCATCGTAGTTACATTTGTAAACCATCGATTTGGAACAATGGCACATATGAGAAAAGCAGAAGTTTTATAGGGACATGTGGCCTATATTGAGAAAAGTGTAGCTCGAGTCACAAACAAAATTGGAAACAAAACAAAAAACACTGTTCTCCCAGATTTGCCACTTAAAAGACCTTAAAATATTTTAGGGAAAATTCTTGTCAGGACTTTTACGTGGTAATGGAGATTGTGAAGAGAGAGTGTGGTAATAAAAAAAGAAGATTTGAAATGGAAATTCTCCTTGATATCAGCAAAGTTCTCTATAAATTTATTGAATTTCCAATAACATGGAGAATGATTTGAGAGAAGAATCAGTTTCCAGAAATAAATTTAAATTTAAATACAGTAAAAGACCCCTTGGAAGCTCTCACTGCTTGCCAATCTGAGCTAAATATCCAGTCAAGTCTAGATTCTATCAAATGAAGATTCTTGCTTTAAAAGGAAAGAGAAATTTGATCACTGCTGGGAGTAAGTAAAGTCAATTGCTAAATGAATAGGAAAAGGACACAGTTTCAAAAAGAAAGTGAGAGTATCAAAGTTGGCTCTTTCAAAATGCTTCTTGACAGATGTGCCATCTCTGAACTTCTTTTCTTGAGGTAGTTAAGGAAGCAAGTCTCTAACAAAGGAGGGTTCTCATGTGCCTCTCCGTATGGGAGGCAGCATCTCTAATTGCATTTGGTTTGTGTTAAAAGCCATAGTTTTTGTAGTTAAAGCTCTTGTGGTTTTTCAGGGAAAAGTTTGAGAAAAGCTAATATATTTATTTTCAGAACCCAACGAGGCAGATTTCATTCAAATGTGTCCAGTACATCTTTTATTAAAATTGAAACAGAATGCTAAATATCTGTGGAGCAAGTAATTTAATAACTTGAGCTGTTTAATTGCAATCTAGATTAATTGTTTGTAATTCAACATAATATTTTCTCCATTATCTCAATGGGTTTGTTTCAATTTAAATATGTACATATTGATTTAAGCGTTGATTTGTTTTGGAAGAAGAGCTATTCTTTTTCAGATCAGTTCTGTTACTGTGTCCCCTGCAGGCAGGAAGTGAATGATAAATATGGCCGAGGTTTTCTTAAGGCAATCAGTATTTGACATATTGAGTGTTAAATGGGTGAAGAGGAAGATCCTGGATCTAGTTCTCATAAAACAAAATAAAAGAGTAAGTTAAAGTAAAGAAGTTGGAATCATTGTTTCAGCTGGAGAAGAGATAATTCATGGATTCCACATAATAACGATAAAAGTAGTGTTATGTCTGCATAAGTACTTTAAATGATGGAAGTATTTTCACATATATTATTATATTTGATCCTCAAAGCACTGTTATGACAATGACAGGCCAAGATGGGCTTTTATTAACCCCATTTTGTAAATAGTGAAACGGGTGTGTTGGGCTGCCATAACAAATTACTATAAACTTGGTGGCTTAAAATGACAAAAATATATTTTCTCACAGTTTTGGGAGCTAGAAGTCTGAAATCAAGATGTCAGTATGGCTGTACTCCTGGAAGCTCTCGGGGAAAATCCATTTCTTGCCTCTTTCAGCTTCTGGTGGCTGCCAGCATTTCTTGGCCTGTGGCCATATCCTTCTCATCTCTGCTTCTATGGTCACATTGCTGCCTCATCTTCTGTCTGTATCTTTTCTTGCTGTACCTCAGATCTCCATCTACCTTTCTCTTATAAGGATGGTTGTCACTGGATTTATGACCCGCCCAGATGATCCAGGATGATCTCGCCATCTCAGGATCCTTAACTGAATTATATCTGTGAAGACCTACTATACTTACACGTGTGTGTTTACAAACTAAGCACTTATGACACTGTTTGGTGTTCCATGTATGTTAAAGGGAAATGAAATGATCTATTTTTAGGAAAAACGGAGAGTACAAAGATGAACTAACAAAAATTAATAAGTAAATGTCAAACTAAACCGTCAAATGGTTTTACGTATGTATGTGAAATTCATAAGCTTAAAGGAGACTACACAGACTTCTTAATTGCAGGTCTCTCGAAGTCTTTGATATATTTCAGTGCATTTTGAATTCCCAAGGCAAATAAAGTGTTTTCCAAGATTATTTGAAGAAGGGAACTCCTTTTTGCCGAACTTCAAGGAATAGTGGGCTTCAGAACATAGTTTGGGAACTGTGTGTTTGCCACTCAACAATGAGAGATTTAGCCCAATTGCTATGTCTAACCTGGGAGAGTATTAATATGAATAGCTATCATTTATTGAGTACTTACTATGAGTTAGCAACTGTGTGAAGTGCTTTACATGCATTCATTCATTTAATCTTGACAGCACAGCTATGTGATAGGTTCTATTACAATTATTTTGTAACTGAGGAAACTGAGGCAAAGGGATGTGAAGCAACTTGTCCAGGTTTATACAGCTAGTAAGTGGTAGAGACTGGCATGTACTCAAGGAAGTCTACCTAATCAAGCCCCCTGTCATAATCACCATGTTATTCTAATATTAAAATATTTTAACAGAGCAGTTTCAGTGCAACCTAGTGATCAAATACATATTCAAATTCCTATCCCAAGACTCTGGAAAGCAGCAGCTTAGGCTACTTTGGTCTGTATTTGGCATCAGGGGAGTGAGGCTGGCCGTCCAATCAGTCCATCATCATTTCTGTCATTCAAGGCCTGAGATGAAACAAAGCTAATGTTCTGAAGGAGGCAAAGAAATACGTTGCTCTGTTCTCAAGACTTATGTCAAAAATGTTTCAGTCCTCAGGTAATTTACTAGGGTTGGTTCTATCCCTATTTACTTCAAAGCTTCAGTAAAAATGAAAGGGATGCAAATGGTATTTAGCTTTTCAGAGAGACATCTGGATTCTTCTCTTGGATCTGGCCTTGCTGACAGGAAATATCTTCTGACAATCACATGGCTATGCTGAGGTGGAAGATATTTCTTTTCTTTTCTCCTAAAATAAAATTCCAAATGGTGTTCTTGAACAGTCCCCATCAAATTTTCTATGATGCACGTAAAGAATTTCCCCACACTTAATAACTACTTCCATTACTCAATATGTATTTTAGGAATGAAAGCTGAATTATTTAACAATGAAGATGAGATTATTAAGTAGAATAAGACCACAGGTCACATATTTCAAGGGGTAACATCAAGATCATAGGATTGAATCAGTTATTGTTAGTAAAGTGCTTCATACAGTCCCTGCCACATAGATACATATAAGTGCTTGTCAGCAAACTAAATAAAGATAAAACTGAGGGAGATCTTGACTTCTGTGGAGCAGTCCTGAGGGCTTCTGAGAAAATCGGAAAGGAGCCGGTTATTGCAATAAGAGCAAGTCTTTGTTATACGTAACAATTTCTAACTTTTGAAGTCTTGGAAGTTTGGCACAATGACAAGTGCTCCTGAACCATGGCTGGCTTCTATATAAGTGGAAGAAGGGCCGTTGTATTTCCCAGGAGCCTCAGGAAATTTAGAGAGATATTATTATCAGTGTTTTTCAGACAAGGAAATTGTGTCTCAAAGAGATTAAATTTCTTGCCCAAGGTCAGGCAGAGTGAGAATTTAAACCCATACCTCTCTCACTCCCGTATCAAGACGCTCCCACTGTACTACTCGAGGTAAACAGGAACGGTGAATAGGTATTCTCTTTAGAAGAAGCATTTGTTCATTTATTGAATTTCACTTTTGTTTGATATTATAAAATTCCATTCCTCATCAGACAATAGTTCTTAGTGCATGATTCAGATTGACAGGGTTTCCTTTGCTTGAACTAATGTTTACCATGGTGGACTCAGTGAGGTGGCAAAATGCTTATTAGCTGGTATGAGAACTAGGAGAAGTTGTTACGCACTAAGAGAGGATGGATATTTATTTATACTTTCTTTTTTTAAAAAAAAATATTGATGGAAACAGTCAAATAATTTAAAAATTTTGGTTGTACCTGACCTGGGTTTATTCATTTAGCAAGCATTTTTTGAAAGCAGACTTTTATGTGAGGGGCTGTACTGGGCTTGGGGAATATAAAAATTAGGAAGACTTGCATTTTGTAATGAGCTTTCAACCTAGTGTGTACACAGTCTAATTGTGTAACTCTTAGTTCTTGGAGGCAGTAAATAATGTAAAAGAAAGCAGGAATTATTTATTATTCAACCACTAAGCTTATGTGTTGAACCAACAATTAATCTTCTATAACAAAAAGTTATATATATATTTCTATAAATATACATAAATAAGTGTATGTATATATATTTTTAATCACTTTTCCCTTATATTATGCCAAAGTCTGGCTATAATGAGGAAAAGACTAGGACAATTTTATTACATGTGAGATCCAAAGGCTAATAAAAAGATAGATAAAATATATCAGGTCAAACCCAAAAGTACTTACACTATGATAATGACTAGTAATAGGTACAGTTTGTGGAATAAATATCTGGATCAGATGCCATATGTTTTCCTTTTTTTTAAATTAAAGTTCATTGGGGTGACAATTGTTAGTAAAGTTACATAGATTTTGGTTGTACAATTCTGTATTACATTATCTATAAATCCCATTGTGTGTTCACCACCCAGAGTCAGTTCTCCTTCCATCACCATATATTTGATCCCCTTTACCCTCATCTCCCACCCCCCACCCCCCTTCCCCTCTGCTAACCACTAAACTATTGTCTGTGTCTATGAGTTTTTGTTTCTCATTTGTTTGTCTTGATCTTTTGTTATTTTTGGTTTATATACCACATATCAGTGAAATCATATGGTTCTCTGCTTTTTCTGTTTGACTTATTTCGCTTAGCATTATAATCTCAAGATCCATCCATGTTGTCACAGACGGTCCTATTTCATCTTTTCTAACTGCCGAATAGTGTTCCATTGTGTATATACACCACAACTTCTTTATCCATTCATCTATCGAAGGACATTTTGTCTGTTTCCATGTCTTGGCCACCATAAATAAAGCGGCAATGAACATTGGAGCACACATATCTTTATGAGTAAATGTTTTTAGATTTTTTGGGTAGATACCCAGGAGAGGGATTGCTGGATCATATGATAATTCTATTCGTAATTTTTTGAGGAATTGCCGCACTGCCTTCCATAGCAGCTGCACCAGTCTGCATTCCCACCAACAGTGTGTGAGGGTTCTACAGCCTCTCCAACACTTGTTACTATTTGTCTTGTTGATGATAGCCATTCTAACTGGGATGAGGTGATATCTCATTGTGATTTTTATTTGCATTTCTCTGATGATTAGTGATGTTGAGCATTTTTTCATATGTCTATTTGCCATTTGTGTGTCCTCTTTGGAGAAATGTCTCTTCAGGTCCTCTGCCCATTTTTCAATTGGGTTGTTTGTTTTTCTGTTGTTGAGTTGCATGAGTTCCTTGTATATTTTGGATATTAGCCCCCTATCGGAGACACTGTTTGCAAAAATCTTCTTCCATTCAGTTGGTTGCGTCTTTATTTTGTCAATGGTTTCTTTTGCTATGCAGAAGCTTTTAAGTTTGATATAGTCCCATTCATTTATTTTAGCTTTTACTTCCATGGCCTTTGGAGTCAAATTCATAAAACGCTCTTTGAACCTGAGGTCCGTAAGTTTAGTACCTATGTTTTCTTCTATGCAGTTTATTTTTTCAGGTCTTACGCTTAAGTCTTTGATCCATTTTGAATTAATTTTGGTACATAGTGACAGATAGCAGTCTAGTTTCATTCTTTTGCCTGTGGCTATCCAATTCTGCCAGAACCATTTATTGAAGAAGCTGTCTTTTCTCCATTTTATGTTTTTTGCTTCTTTGTCAAAAATTATCTGTCCATGTGTATGTTGTGTTATTTCTGAGTTCTCAGTTCTATTCCATTGGTCTACGTGTCTGTTTTTCTGCCAATACCATGCTGTTTTGATTATTGTTGCCCTGTAGTATAAGCTAAAGTCAGGGAGTGTGATACCTCCAGCATTGTTCTTTTTTCTTAAGATTGCTTTGGCTGTTCGGAGTCTTTTGTGGTTCCAAACAAATCTGATGATTTTTTGTTCTATTTCTTTAAAACATGCCATTGGGATTTTGATGGGGATTGCATTAAATCTGTATATTGCTTTGGGTGATATGGCCATTTTAACTATGTTGATTCTTCCAATCCATTAGCATGGAATGTCTTTCCATTTCTTTGTGTCTTCTTCAATTTCTTTAAAAAATGTCTTGTAGTTTTCAGCATATAGGTCTTTCACATCCTTGGTTAAGTTTATTCCTAGGTATTTTATTCTTTTTGCTGCAATAGCAAAAGGAATTTTTTTTTAAATTTCTTTTCTGAGATTTCATTGTTAGTATTAGGAATGCAATGGATTTTTGTACGTTGATTTTGTAGCCGGCAACTTTACTGTATTCGTTGATTGTTTCTAATAGCTTTTTGGTGGAGTCTTTAGGGTTTTCTATATATAGCATCATGTGCCATATGTTTTCATACACAGTCTCATTTGTTTGCTTATTATGGGGTATTTTTTACCTAATTAATAACTCAATTAGATCTTTACTTGGTATCTGTGACTGGCTAATACAATAATACAAATATCAGGTTCTGTTAAATGTTAGTCTTCACTAAACAATATTCATGAAACAATTACCCAGCATAAGCATCTATCTATACCTCTTTTCTCTTCATTCACTGACAATATATACTGGACATCTGTCATTAACTTTGGCATGTGTCTCTTAATATTTTCTTATTATTTAAATTTTAGAGAGCCAGAGGTAAAACATTGTGAAAGGCCCACATTCTGCTTCTTGTCTAAAAAACTCCAAATCTTCAGAGCACGATACATACATTCCAATTTTAGGGTTGATACAAAAACGCTTTTTCAAATTAATTTTAAAATTGCACATACTATGAGAAGATTATGCCTGAAGACCTTAAACGTAAATGTGCTATAGAATAACCTAGTAAAGAACAAGATTACAGTAATAGCGTTCCCAAAATCATTACCTAATTTTTATATTTCCGTAAGTGTTCTTTACTCTCCCCACTGCTTCCTAAAACAGATTTTTTTCCTATTCAGTTCTTCTGTAGCTTCAATTTATTTTTGCTTTAGCATAATAGAGAACATTTATTTTTAGCGATCACCACAGCCTACATCTTACTCTTCAAGATAAATGGACAAGTGATGAGTGCCATTGGGCTGCTTTTTTAGAAAATACATTCAGTATGAATTTGTAGAACAACCTGCATCTTTTGTGTCTGTTATTTTTCACCAAGGGCAAATGGATCTACTTCACCCTTAGACCTCCGTCAGGCAAGTTTGCCTTCCCTTTTCCCATCCCCAAGACAAATTAAGAATGCTGAAACCTTTCACTCATAACAAAACAGTGATAAAGCAGGTAACAAGACCTCACATTAATCAGGTTTTTCAAAGAAGAGGCCCCAACCTGCACCCTTTGTCTAGCCCGCTGGTAGGTGGGTTTTTTTCAGGCTCTTTTTAGGGTCCTAGCATTCTTTAGTCCGGCAGCACATTCTCCTTGGAAATGTTTCACTTTTCAGACAGCCTCTGTGTTGATCAAAAAACCCAGAGAGCCACTACAGAAATCTGAACTTCTAATGATCTTCTTTTATATTTTCTTACAATGGACAATGGTTCTCTCAATACTAATGGCATCAGGACACAAAGAGAGGCAACAATGCAAAGAGATGGAGGGTGGAGAAAAGGTAACCACTATCACAAGATATGCTGTATCATCTTGGTGGAAAAAAATCCTGTTTTCTGTAGCCAAATTGATGCTGCTTCATGTTGAAAATATTCAAGGTCCCTGCAAATCAATGCTGAGATGAGAAAAGATAAGAGTAGATGAACACTTTTCTTCTCAGGAAAAACATTACTGTCACTAAAATGGTAATAGACTAGTCTTCCTGTGTTTTTCTAGTCTCTTTCACCACCAACACAATAGAAAACTAGCTCACTAATAATTCCGCCCTTAAGTTTCCTCCAAGCAGTGTTTGACCTTTGCCAGGCTAAACAGAGCAGGCTGAGTTTGTGTATACAATTATGTTGAATCAAGCTCGCCCTCTTCTGATCAATCAAAACAGTACAACTGCTACAGGATTCACTGGATTACTGAAATCAGAAAGGAAAGATATATTGGGCAAGAATGTTTTTCAAAACATCATTATCAAAGAAAACTGTAAAAATTTCTGTATTAGATTTCATATAAACAGAATTAAATATAAATCAATTTTATGATTTAACTTGTATTAATACTTTACAAATTGCCAAGACTTTTTCAGAAAATGAAAAAAAAAATCTCTGCTCTCAAGACTTTTGTGAAAAAAATGAACAACTTAATATATGGAAATAAGTTATTATTATAAATCAGGGATTGGCAAACTTTTTTTGTAGTGAGCCAGGGAGTAAATATTTTAGGTTTTGCTTGTCATTATGTTTGTTTTGTAACTACTCAACTCTGCCACTCAGAAACATTCACAGACAATATGTGAGTCAATGGGTGTGGCTATATTCCAATACAACTTTATTTACAAAAACAAACTTCAGGCTAAAATGGTCTATAAAGCAGTCAGTGCACCTGAAGTTCTTCTGAGCCATAAAATAATGTAAACTCCTCTAAGGTGTTATATTCTTAAAAAAAAAAAAATTACTTTGTGGAGGTGACTGTAATATTTGGTTGTTACCACTTCCAAACATTTTGGAACTTTTCTTTTTGATGAGTTTACAAACTGACCTGACAAACCTCACTAAAAGTAATGATAAGTTAGAACTGGCAGCATCCTCAGAGGTCATTTACTACCATTCTCTCATTTACAGACGAGAAAACAAAGCTCAGAGTAATTCCTGATTGCTACTCTAAATCACCTATTTTTTCGTGAATCAACTCTAGATGATTTTTGGCTATTTTAGTAAAATAATGTAAAGACTAATGCTTTGAAATTAGAAACACTTAAACAACAACATTATTGTTATTAATATGTTATAAAAAGAAAATGAAAGACATTTACATTTTCTTTCTCTTTGAAGACCAAGTCTACATATGATAAAACCACAGTCAAGAACATCTCCTTCAATTGGAACCACTACAAGTTTTAGAGATATTAACTTACACAAGTGTTAACATAAATATCATAATTTCATAGATTTCACAATTTTTAATGGCAACTGAATGTAGCGGTGACTGTAATTTATCTTCGTATCAAGCAAAATTGTGAATGAGATGTGTTGATGCATGGTAACCAAAGATAGATATGTTTCTACTATTGGATTATTTTTGCAAAAGATGTCATTATATGAAGACAGAACCTTCGTGGCAATGCGTATAAATAAAATTTCCTTGAATTTGATCCATTGCTCCATATTCTTACCAAACAGTGAATTTCAGATGTCTTTCAAATGAAAGCTAACAATGAAGACTTAAATTAAATCAGCAATTATTCATTTTCAAGATTAATTCAAACTATAACAGGCATTATGTTAAGTGATAATGGTATAGTTCTGATAAAAATAAAATGCCTAACCAGTCCTTGTTCTTGGTGAGCTTTCAGGAATTATTTTTGATAAGGCTTTGAGCTCTGACTTTGAGAACACATGTTCATGACACCAAGTTTCCACTCAAAGATTTCATATAGGGAACAGAGAATAAATGAGAATAATGTGATAAAAATAAAAAATATATAAAATGAGAATAATAATTAGCTGGTACTTAAAAGTCATGCAGAAAGGAGATTATTCCCTTATGGGACTTTAAGGAATGCTTTGTAGTAGACTGACTATTTGATCCAAGCCTTGAAGCCTGAATGGAATTGAACAAGTAGAGATGAAGCAGGAGAAGAAATAAGGAACAGATTTTCTTGACAAAAGAAACAGTATCATCAAAAACATAAAATAAGGTATTCTTGGGCAATAGTAAATATACTGTTGGGGTTTGACTGTGTGTTTTGTGAGAGGAGAATTATGACAGAGAGGTTGTTTGGATGGGATATTGCATAATAATAGGAGGTTAAGTAGGTATCAGAGAGGTACTGAAGCTTTTTTAGCCTGGTAGTAACATAGTCAAAATTGTGTTTTTGGATATTACTTTTAATAGATTAAGTTCAAGGAAATATTTATAATCATGAGGAGAAAAGTAGCAAAGGCCCGAATTTCCCAGTGGTATATGTGAATAGAGAGAAAGAAACACAATTTGATTCAAAAGGCCGCAAAAAAAGTCTACAACATGGATGACTGATTAACTGTTGATAAAGGGAGAAATGAAGATGACTTAAAATCAGTCACATATATGACTAATAGATTGGTAATGACATTATCAGATGAGAAAAACAGAAAAAAAACCTAGTCAGTCGATGGGGAGAATATAAGATTTACTTTGGGCCTCATTAGGTTTGAAGTGACAGTAGAGTATCTACATAAATTGCAGGAATTTGTCGATATGCTTCTGATTCTTAAAAGAGCTTTAAATTTAGAAGTCATCTGCATAAAATGGTAATCAAAGCAGTGGAAAGTGATGCTTTTAGCTCATGGTTTTAAAGTTTTAATAGGACTACACTTTTCATTTTAGTCAAATAGAAATTATAAAATCTTTGGAAATCTATGTTATCTTAAATTTATATACATTGTATATTTGATAAGAATCTCTTTGGTGCTTAAATTGGAAGGAAATCCTTTAGAATGTTAGCACTTAAATGGGTAGGAAAAAGAGTTAGCCATTAGTTTGGAAGGAGTACTTCAAATCATGGTATACTGAACATGTTGCCTATTTGTCAATATGATGGAATAAAAAGAAAGAAAAAAAGAGTTCCTTAAACTTTGTCTGCAGTCATTATTCTTAAAGAAAGAGAGCATTCAAATTGTTTTCAGAAACTTGAGCTCATGATCATGATATAGTATCCTTATAAATATTGTTGGATTGGAAATAACTTCAAGATTATCCAAATGCCAAAACTGAATGAAGAAAATGCAAGAAAACTACAGACCAATGGGCTTTATGAACGCAGGTGAAAAATTCTGTAAAAACTTTAGTAAATCAAATCCAACAATATTTATGAAGGATAATATATCATAATCAAGCGGTGTTTATGCAGGAAGGAAAGGTTGTATTAGCATTTGAAAATCAATCTGTACGACCCACCATATTAACAGATTACAAATGAAAACTATATGATTGTTTCATTAGATGCAGAAAAAGCTGTGACAAATTCCAACATCAACTTCTGAAACTCTCAGCAGAACTTCCCAAGTTAAAGGGAAGTTCTTTAGCTTGATAAAAGCATCTATGAAAAACATATTGTTAACATCAAACTTAATGGTGAGACTAAATGCTTTTCCTCAAAGAAAAGAAACAAAATGAGGATTTATGTTTTCACCATTTCTACTCAGTCTTGTACTTGAGGTACTAACCAGTCCGTACAAATAAATGGTATGCAGATAAGAAAGGAAGTAGTAAAGCAACTTTTATTTACAGATGACATAATACAACATTTTACTGTATTTGTACATATGGGCAATGAGCAATTAGACATTAAATTTTTAAAAGTACATGGAAATAGCATTGAAATAATTAGGAATGCATTTAACAAAAGATGTACACGATAATGCCTGGGAAACTACCAGATGCTAAGATAATTTTAAAAAGGCCTATGTAATTGGAGAAACATATTCTATTTTGATTAGAAGATTCAATATTATTATCAATTCTCTTCAAATTGCTCTATATATTCATCACAATCATAATCAAAATCACAGAAAGCTTTTTTTCGGGAAATTCAAAACATTGTTCTAAAATTTATATAAAGATGCAAAGGATCTAAGCATTCAAAAAAAAAAAAAAAGGAAAAAACCCAACTTTGGGAAATAAATAATTGGGAGAGCTTTACTACCTGATTTCAAGATTTAGTATAAACCTGCAGTAATCAAGACAGTGTGATATTGTAACACATCTGAAGTGAATAATAGACAATACAATAATAGCAGGGGACTTCAACATCCCACTTTCAATAATGGATAGATTATCCAGACAGAAAATCAATAAGGAAATATGTGATTTTAACTATAATTCAGACCAAATGAATGTACAAACAGATATATACAGGACATCCCATCTAACAGCAGCAGAACACATATTCTTGTCAAGTACCCACAGAACATTCTCTTGGATAGATCTTATGTTAGGTCACCACATAAGTATCATGAAATTTAAAAAGATTGAAATCATACCAAGTAACTTTCTGACAAGAATGGAATGAAACTAGAAATTAGTAACAGGAGGAAAACTGTAAAATTCACAAAATGTGTAACTTAAACAACGTAATCTTGAACAATCAATGGGTCAAAGATGTAATTGAAAGGGAAATTAGAAAAAAATCTTAAACAAAAATGAAAACACAACATACCAAAAATTAGGGAATGCAGCAAAAAGCAGTATTAAGAGGAAATGTTATATTGATAAAAGCCTACATTAAAAAAAAGAAAAGTTTCAAATAAACAACCTAATTTTATACCTCCAGGAACTAGAAAAAGAAGAACAAACTAAATCCAAAGTTAGCAGAAGAGGTAACAAAGATCAAAGCAGAAATAAAATAGGATCTATAAATTATTGTCTTATTTCTAAGTCCATAGAAAATATTAAAGAAACTAAGAGTTGGTTTCTTGAAATGACAAAGTTCACAAACCCTGAGCTAGACCTACCAAGAAAAAAGAGAGTATTAAAATAATAAATTTATAAATGAAAGAGGAGATAATACAAGTGATACCACAGGAGTACAAAGAATCATAAGAGACTCTTATGAACAATATATGCCAAAAAATTGGACAACATAGAAGAAATGGATAAATTCATAGAAATATATAACCTATCAAGTTTGAAATACGAAGAAATATAAAATCTTATAAAGAGTAATAGCACATAAGGAGATTGAATCAGTGATCAAAACCTCCCAACAATGAAAAGCCCGGGACTAGATGCCTTGAGAGGTGAAGTCTCTGAACATTTAAAGAAGAATTAATGCCAATTCTTCTTAAATTATTCCAAAAATTAAAGAGGAAGAAAAACATTTCCAAACTCATTTTATGAGGTCGTTATTACCCTGATACCAAAGCCAGATAGGGGCACTACAAAAAAGGAAAACTACATGCCAATATCTCTGATGAATGTGGATGCAAAAATTCTCAACAAAGTACTAGCAAGCTGAATTCAGCAACATATTAAAAGAATTAGACATGATGATCAAGTGCAGTTTAACCCTGGAAAACAAGGAAAATTCAAACATTTAAAAAAAATCAATACAGTACACCACATTAATAGAATGAAAGATAAATTTATATGATCATCTCAATAGATGCACACAAAAACATTTGACAAAATTCAACATCTTCTTATGATATTAAAAACTTTCAACATATTGAGGTTAGAAGGAACATACCTCAACATAATAAAACCCATATATGACAAACTCAGCTAACATTATACTCATTGGTGAAAGGTTGAAAGCTTTACCTTTAAGATCAGGAATAAGACAAGGTGCCTACTCTCACCACTCCTATTCAACATAGTACTGGAATTCCTAGCCAGAGAATTTGGCAAGAAAAAGAAATAAGAGTCATCCCGATCAGAAAGGAAGAAGTAAATCTGTCTGTTGATTACACGTCATATATGTAAAACCCTAAAGACTCCACCAAAAATTGTTAGAATAAATAAATGAATTCAATAAAATTTCAGAATACAAAATCAACATACAAAAATCACTTATATTTCTATACACTAACAATGAACCATTTGAAAAAGAAATAAAGAGCACAATCTCATTTACAGCATTAAAAATATGTTTATAAGTAAGTTTAACCAAGGGCATGACAGATTATACACTGAAAAATATAAGACATTGAGGAAAGAAATTGAAGAAGATGCAAATAAGTGGAAAGATAGCCTATGTTCATGTATCAGAAAAATTAACATTGTTAAAATGGCCATACTACCCAAAGCCATCTGTAGAATTCAACACAGTCCCTATAAAAATTCCAGTGGCATTTTTCACAAAAATAGAAAAAAAAATTCTAACATTTATGTGGAACCACAAAAGACCCTAATTGCCCAAGCAATCTTCAGAAAGAATAAAGTTGGAGCCATCATGCTTCCTGTTTTCAAACTGTATAAAAACGATAATAATCAAAACAGTATGGTACTAGAATAAAAACAGACACATGGACTTATGGAAGAAAACTGAGAGCCCAGAAATAATCCCATGCATATACGGTCAACTAATATTTGACAAGGGAACCAAGAAGATTCAATGGAGAAAGGATAGCCTCTTCAATAAATGATGTTGGGAAAACTGAATATCTACATGCAAAAGAATGAAACTGAATCCATCTTACCCTATTTACAAAAGTTAACTTGAAATGGAGCTAGGACTTAAACATAAGACCTGAAATCTTGAAACTCCTGGAAGAAAATATAAAGGAAAAGCTCCTTCACATTGGTCTTGCCAACAATTTTTTTTGATATGACACCGAAAGCACAAAATTAACAAGTGGGACTTTATCAAACTAAAAAGTTTCTCCACATCTAAGTAAATAACCAACAAAATAAAAATGCAACCTACAGAGTGGGAGAAAATATTTGGAAATCACGTATATGTCAAAGAGTTAATATCCAAAATACGTGTATATATGAAAATCTTTTACAACTTGATGGCAAAACCCGAAACCATCTAATTAAAAAGGTCAGAGGCCTTGAATAGACATTTTTTTCCCAAAGAAGACATACAAATGACCAACTAATACATGAAAAGGTACTCATCATTACTAATTATTAGGGACATGCAAATCATAACCATAATGAGATATCATCTCACACCTATTAGACTTGCTATTAATAAAACAAGAGATAAATGCTGGTGAGTATGTGGAGAAAAGGGAACCCTACTGCACTGTTGGTGAAAGTGCAAATTGGTACAGTCATTATGGGAAACATTATGCAGGTTCTTCAAAAAATTAAAAATAGAACTACCATATGATCCAGCAGTCCCACTTGTGGGTATATATCTGAAGGAAATGAAATCACTGTCTCAGAGATAGCTATATTCTCATGTTCTTTGCTGTGTTATTCACAGTAGCCAAGACATGTAAACAACCTAAGTGGCCATGACAGAAAAATGGATTTAAAAATGTGAAAAATACAAATACATACATATGTATGTCAGATAGAAAAAGACAATGCTGTATGATCTCACTTATATGTGGAATCTAGAAACATTGAACGAATGGAAACAAAGGGTGGGATGATTGTTGCCAGGGGCTGAGGAATTGGGGGAAATGGAGAGATGTTAGGGAAGAAGTACAAGCTTTTACTTATAAGAAAAATAATTCTAAAGTCTTATGTACAGCATGGTGACTATAGTTAATACAATACCATATACTTGAAAGTTGCTATGAGAGTAGACTTTTAATTTTCTAACTAGAGCAATAACAGCAAAATGGCAATTTTGTCAGGTGAAGGATGTGTTAACTAATCTTATTGTGGTAAATATTTTGCAATATATACATATATCAAATCAGCACGTTGTATACCTTAAGCTTACATAATGTTTTATGTCAATTATATCTCCATAAAGCTGGAAAATAAGAGTGTGATATTGGAGTAAAAAGTGACAAATAGATTAATGGAATTCATTGGGGAAAAGATAATCCTTTCAATAAATGGTGTAGAACAATTTATAGCCACATACAAAAAACCTGAAGCTCAAGTCTTACCTCACAACATAACAAAAATACTCTTGAAAGGTTTCAAAAAACTTAAACATAAGAGCTAAAACTCTAGAACTTCTAAAGGATAACATAGAAAACAACTTCAGTGATGTTAATCTTGAAAAAGAGTTCTTAAATACAACTAAACACAATTCATAAGAGAAAAAAAATATACAGTAGATGTTATTAAAACTAAAACCTTTTGCTTTGTTAAGCAAATAATACTGAGAGAAATGTTAAAAACATGTATCTGATAAAGGACTTGTATCTAGAACATTAAAAATGTCTTACAGCCTAAAAAAAGGAAAATATTCCAATAGAAAAATCAGAAAGATATTTGAACAGATATTTTTTTCAAAAAAAAATTACACAGATGGCAAATAAATTAAAAACCTACTCCAGATCATTTGCTATTATGGAAATGTAAGTTAAATCACAATGAGATACTGCTATTAATCCATTTGAATAACTGGAATTTACAAAGCTGATTATATCAAATGTTGGGAAAGATGTTAACTTTCATATACTACTGGTGGGAATGTAAATGATAAAACCACTTGGAAATAACTTTAGCATTTTCTTAAAAAGATGTATGATCACCCACCGTACGATCCCACAATTTTACTACCTTGTATTTACGCAAAAGAAGTGGAAGTACACGTCCACAAAAAGGCTTGTACATGAATATTCATAGGGGCTCTATTTGTTATAGCTAAAAACCAAAATTTCCACTAACCATGAATGGACAGAAAATAGAAGTATATCCATACAATGAAAAGGAATGAATTATTGACACATGTAACAATACGTATGAATCTCAAAACGATTATACTTAGTGAATGAAGTCAAGCAAAAAGAGTATGTACTATATAATTCCCTTTATATAAGATTATAAAAAATACACTCTAATATATCATGACAGAAATAGTTCAGTTGCCTGGGGATGAGAAGGCAGAAAGAAGTGGCAAAAGGAATTATACCACAGGTGCTCAAAAAATTTTAGCTATTATTATCATTGTTGTTATTATTACTATTATTAACCTCATGCCCCCTCCCCCTCATCAAATAGAGAAGGAGTGCGATGGCGGATACTGAGCTTAAATTAAAAAAGACCAAGGAAACCCTGGTGTTTATTTTTTATGATTATAAGTTCAGACAATTAGGTTCGCGAATTTGCCACTGTGCGCTTACATTGGCAGCACTGTACAAACAGCTCAGTAAGATTTCATAACCTTGGTATATCAGTGTCTCAGCTGTGTTCCTGTTGATGTGTGGTGGTGTCTTGCTGAATGGCGTTCATCATTGTTGTTGCGTGTTTTTGTGTGCCGTTGTGAGAATGTCTGAGCTTGAATTAGAGCAATGAACAAACATTAAATTTCTTATTAAACTTGGTAAGAGTGGAAGTGAAATCAGGGACATGTTAGTCCAAGTTTGTGGAGATAATGCCATGAAGAAAATGGCAGTCTACAAATGGATTAAACGTTTTCTGAGAGGAGAGAACGTGTCACTGATGAAGAGAGGTCAGGGCAACCAGTATTGAGCAGAACTGACAAAAGCATTGCAAAAATTAGTTGAATTGTGTGTCAAAATCGTCAGTTGACTGTGAGAAGCATAGCAGACCAAATAAACATTGATAGAGAAATAGGAAAATCTTAACTGAAAATCTTGACATGAGAAAGGAGTGTGCAAAAATGGTCCCGAAGGAGCTCACTAATGAACAAAGGCAAAGGAGAGTTGAAGTTTGCCAAGACCTTTTGAAGAGGCAAAATGATGTTTTGGGCCATGTTATCACTGGTGATGAAACATGGGTGTACCAATACGACCCTGAAACAAAGCGTCAAAATGCACAATGGAAGTCAGCCAATTCTCCATGACCAAAAAACTTCCATCCGTCCAAATCAAGAGTCAAAACGATATTGCTAACCTTTTTTGATATCAGAGGGATTATTCATTATGAATTTGTACCAACTGGACAGTCAACGAAGTTTACTATTTGGAAATGCTGTAAAGACTGCATGAAAAAGTTAGATGGCATGAACTTTTCACCAACAATTCATGGCTCTTGCATCATGACAATGCACCAGCTCACACGGCACTGTCTGTGAGAGAGTTTTTAGCCAGTAAACAAATAACTGTATTAGAACACCAATACCATCCCTACTCACCTGATCTGACCCCCAATGACTTCTTCCTTTACCTGAAGATAAAGAAAATATTGAAAGGAAGACATTTTGATGACAGTCAGGACAGGTGACAGCTCTGATGGCTATTCCAGAAAAAGAGTTCCAAAATGCTTTGAAGGGTGGAGTAGGCTTGCATCATGCATACCTTCCCAAGGGGAGCACTTCAAAGGTGACCATAGTGATATTCAGCAATGACGTATGCAGCACTTTTTCTAGGATGAGTTCATGAACTTAAAATGATCAGACCTTGTAGATCAAATTTCTGTTATATATGGAATAAGGTATTGAAATTAAGGCTGAGTTATAGAAAAATAAGAGAACTTTTTTTTTTTTTTTTTGCAACCTAGAATGTCTTTGAACTACCCTACTCTTTCCCTGCACAAGCATTCCTTCTCTACACCCTCAACCCATACATGCTATGACTATAAATACTCTCTTGCATTTTCCTGTCTGATCAATTACTATTTTATGTTGAGGACTAGAAAATCATAGCTCCATAGTTTCTAAATCTGCAAAAACCCAGAAGTGAGACTAAAAAGCAAGCAAGATCACAACAGGAACCACTATTATACATTTCATGTGTCCTTCCTGGCTTTGTTGCCTGTCTTTCTCACTGGGCACATTTCAACCCAGAAGCAATCATATATGCCTGTTGACTGGTTGATTCCAAGTGCATATGGTATGTTGTCTTCAGTGATATCTCCTTATATTTGACTAACTTTGGGCAACTTGAGAGACAGTGATTTCAGGAACTGCAAGAACTTTGCCACTGGGAGGTTGTACCGTTTCTCATGGGGGTGTTTTAGAAGGTGCAGGGCTCTACAGGCATTTCAAAGGTGGGGCCCAAAAGATGTTAACTATCTTGCAAACATGAGATAATCCTGCACAACCAAGAATTGTCTGACCACAGGCTAATAGCACTACTGAGGTCAGACAGGGAAACTGAGTCCTAGGCAACATTATCATAGAGTAAAGGAAATGGAGGCCCCAGGGATCGTACCAAATGATGCTCATTATCTCTCAAGCCTATTCTCTTATACAGGGAGATTTGAATTCATATTTTATATTTTGTTATGATTGTCTTGCAGTAGGCATAGGAACATTTATTCACTTTAGACATGACCCTATTACATCCCATTGACTTTAATACAGCACCATATGGCTTCAATATCAGGAACACTAGAAGAAGAGGCAAGTCATTTCATTACAAAGGGTAAATAAATGGTCTATGGTCAAAAGGGAAGTGAAGGCAGAGACAAAGTTAGAGCCCAGACTCCTTGTTGTCCTTTCAGTGCTTGTTCTAACACTGAATTGGGATGCTAGCAACTTCTTTACAATTACCAAATAAATAACATAAATAAGAAAGGATGCATATTTCTCCTTAGAAACACTGAGAAATGTGCATTTATAGTTCACTGACTTTATTTCTGTTTTCATTTAGAGATTAAGAACATGGCCTCTGGAGTTTGACTTCCTGAATCAAATTCCAGTTCTGCCACTTCTGTGCTGTTTCTGTTGAAGACCCAGTTTCTTCATTGTAAAAAGGGGGAAGCTTAGGATTGTTTTGGGGATTACATAAAATCATTTATATCACGTCCTTACCAGTTCCTAGAACATGGTAAGTTCTCAAAAATTAGCACAATTTTTGTTTAATTTCTGCACAGGTGCATTGAGATTTTAATAAATACATTACAACACAATTATAAGCTGTAAAATTAAAATTTAAAAAGTTATAAGAATCCCATAATTGCCTTTGAAAATGACATGTTTAGAAGTGCAGTTACTTTTTGTCTTCTGACCCAAGAAAATCTGGCCCATCCACTGGTCTGCTGAGGGAAACACCCCAGACACTGATGGCCTGTGCCCCGTGGCAGTTCATTTGGTGTTGAGGATTTATAATTCAGTCACTGTTGCTTTGAGACGTATACATTTTTAATCATCTAGCTTAATGTTCACCATACTTCTAAAAGTTTGCCTTATTTCACTCTCTTCTATTGCCTACATTTACTTTTCAATGCGTTATTGATGACTGTGGCATATCTATCTTGTATCTCTATCTATATATCTGTTAAAGTATTTTATTGTGTAAATCCCAAACTACACTGTAAAGACCAAATTCTTAAATTATCCACTAGGGGGAGGCCTCGCTCTTTCATTAAATGTTGATTTTCTTTTTTCTTTTTTTTTTTTTTAAACTGAAATTTAGATTCTTCTTGTGGAAAACTGAATGCTTCAGTCCTGGTAGAAAGACTCTGCTTAAAGTCACGGTTATATCTTGGCTTTTTTGAGATTGACAATGCAAATTCACTCAAGGTGGAAAGACATGTATGAATATGAGAACATTATTTTGTTTCCTTTTTTCTTTATCCTTCATGGGCTACTCAAGCAACAGTCTCACATAAAATATTGTTTTTCACAGAAATGCCACACTACTATAAAGACTAAATCTGATGACTCCCTTCTGTCTCTTTATAGAGATGACCTATTGAGGGATTCCCCCGAATAACATGACCATGCTTTTTATTCGTCTTCATCTCCTCATCACTTTGATGGAACTCTTCACAGTAAATGTAACAGTGATATGAATGTTTCTGATATTTTTCAAGTAGAGTTTTCAAAAAAGGAAAGTAACTTTAAATGGCACATTTGTATTTGAATTTCCTAATGGTGCTAGGTAATTAACATTTAATTTTACTAAATTATATCACTTTAGTGATATATATGATAATAGAAAATGATGGAATAATGGAAGTTCATTAACTGCTAACAGTTGGCAGAGGTTTACAGTCCACTTGGGTTAGGAAATTTAAGCTTGTTCAAAGCAGAGTGATAGTCATTTATCTGGTACTCAGGAAATTAAAGGTAGGTGAAATGATGGTACAACCACTTTGTAAAACAGTTTAAGTTTTTAAAAATATTAAATATACCATATGACCCAGCAATTTCACTCCTAGTTATCTTACCCAAGAGAGATGAAATCATATATCCACCCAAAGATTTGTATATAAATGTCCATTAGCAGCGTTATTCATATTAACCAGCAAATGGAAACAATCCAAATGTCCATCATCAATGGATGAATAGATAAACAAAAAATGGTCTATCCATGCAGAGGAATATTGTTGGACACTAAAAACGAATGGAGTGTTGATGCACACTACAGCATAGCTGAACTTCCAAAACATTGTGTTAAGGGGAAGAAACCAGACACAAGAGATCACATATGTTATTATTCTATTTAATGGAAAAGTCAAGAAAAAGTAAATTTATAGTGACAGAAAGTAGATTAATGGTTGCCTGGGAGTTGGAGTGGGAATAAGGAGGGCTGGCAACTAGGCATGAAGTTTCTTTTTGGGGTGATGGAAGTGTTTTAAAATTGGGTTGTGATGATGGTTGCACAACTCAATATGTTTACTAGAAGTCATTGAATTTTACACTTAGAATTTACTGTATGTATAAAGGTGTTCAAAATTAGTAGAATAAATCTGAAACTTTGATGTTCATGTGAAAATTTGAAACATTCTTCCAGAGAGAGAAAATCAAACTGATGAGATATTCCAGCTTCCTGGTAATGCCAGTTTCTTGTCTTAAAGTTTCAGGAAAGAGTAGGTATATGTGACTTACCACCACCCTGAAAAAAATAGCCAAATGCTCCTGAATCAAAGCATCAGAATTCAAGCTATGAGGCTTGTGTTTGCCTGTGACCTATGAAACATTCCTCTAACACACACAATCTACCACTCACTGACTGTGTCCAGACTCTATTAGGTCTGGTCCTTTCTTTCAAGGACGATAGACATCATGTTGTTTGTATATCTTGAGCAATTTAATACTATTACTGTGAAGTTAAGTGGATTCAAAGAAAATAATTTTTTTTTTTCTGGCTAACCTCTGACAAACTATAAACCTTGCCTATCTTTCTCAGTATGCCTTTGAGACCTTCCTTTACCATTACCTGGCCAGAACAATGGGTTATTTCTTCTGATATCAGTGGTGTTGTATTTATGGCATGAGTTAGGTCTAAAAACCACTTAACACAGAAGTCTTAAGGAAATGCATGAAATGGAATTTTATTCACAAATATATTGATCAATTTCACTTATAGAAATGAATCTCTTCTAATCTATCTCCCCCAAATCCTATTAATACCACTATTGTGAGTCATTATAAATGCTTAGAATTTGTCTGACGAAACCCATCCCAAACTTAGTTAGGTATAAAAGGAAATAATGGTATTTTTGCCTCAGTACTGCATTTGTCATTCCATCTTAGCAGGAAAATATGCCATCTTTCATGTCCTAGGGAAATTTTCCTTGATGGCATTACCTTGTGAATGTTCTTGGATCTCACATTTTTTTTCCTTCCCTTGACCAGGCTTTCACTGGCTTCAGGAAGAGAAAAAGTCAATGCTTAATGACCAGCAGAAGGACTTTACTTCTGTCTCTGAGCAACTTTTCAAAATCACCTGGCATGTCTTGGATGGGTGATCCACAGCTAACTTCAGTGGTGGTGTCAAGCTTGGTTCTTCCGCTCTGACATTTGGGGAGGAGCAAAGTCAGGATTTCAACCAATTTTGAACAGAGAAGGTATCGTTTCTATTTTGAATATATTCCAGCTCCAGCTGGAAAAATTTTTATTTGCCTCAAAAAAGAAGTCTCTGAATAAGGCTTATGGGTGAGATATCTTTTTTTTTTTAATAACAAAATTGGGTAATGTAGTTACATAAAGGAACATTTTTTTTGAATCATTAATTTATTTGAGAAGAAAATGCTTATAAAATTTTTTAAATGAAATGTTTAGTTATTATATTATATGCATTCTCTTAATAAAATCATATAACATTAGAACTATTACAAAAAATCCAAAATGTATTGGTACTGTAGTTATAGAAGATATTTCATTCTATCTGGTTTGTGTTTATTTACATACTTTTCTTACCTCCTCTCTAGAGATGGACTCTAAAGTTTCTGAGGGCAGGAAAAGTGCTTACTGAAATTTATAACTTCCACAGCATCTTGCATGTTGGAAGTTCTCTGTGATACAAAGACTGTGAAACACCAAAAAGAGTGACTGACAAAAAGCAAGAAGTCACAAAAGGTGTGTCTTTCCTTAACATTTAGGTGTGTCTCTGTTAACTGAAAAGACATAGTAGTGGATGAATCAATTCCTTCATTTTATTAGCTAATGTGTTCCATTTCCTAAAATATGTAACAGTTGACCCAATTAAGACATATGTGTCTTTAAAATGCCCGTAAGAAGGTTAAGGGTAAGAATGTCTGGCTCTAAAGAAGACTGGTGAGAAAAGTCTTTAATATATGTGTGGAGGAAGTTTTAAGGTGTCCTTAAATGTCATTACATAGTCAATGGCCTGCTTTTTTGTTTAGGGACGGCTAGAACTTGCTGTGAATTTTGCTTTTCCTTTTTCGTATAGCCTGCATGCAATCAATTACCTGCTGTCATTTGCCCTGCTCTATTTTTAGTACTTGCTTTTTATAATTATCAGTACATGTCAAATGCCCTGACTATTAAGTGATAGAAAGCCAGATGGAAGAAACACAAACTACTGGGGTAGAGTCTCGGAGGGGGCATAAGAGCTCAGGCCCTGATATCGGATAGACCTGATTCTGTACAAAGCCTCAGTTTCCATCTTTATAAAATGTGGATGTTAATAGTAACATCCATATCTTCATATGTTGTTGTGAGGATTCAATGGCACAAGATGTAGATAAAGCACTTAGTTGCCTGGCTCAAATAAAAGTTCATCATTAGGTAAATTATTGTTTCACCTCTTTTTTTTTTTTGTGCAATGTCATTTCAAAAAGGTTTTGTGTGTATGGAGAAGCCATTTCAAGGTCAGGATTAAAGTCACTATCAGAGTTGTAGGAATAAAGTTGATAGCACATTTATCTGCAATATTCATTTGCCTGCTGTATTGAAAAACCAGGGATAATCTTCTTAGTGCCAGTCAATTCTCTTCTGCTTCTGCCTTACGTTAGCGAAAATTCAACTATGCTTTCCTGCTTTATGTTGTTAATTTGATTGTTGGCATTCTCACTTCCTGCAGAGGAATTATGGCCTTTTTGGGTGTCACTTAAATGTTACAAGGTTTAGCTGAATCTGCCAAAGAAATCCCAAGTCACTGAGCACAAGCATTCTAATTGTGTGATGATTGTGTGATGATCATCCTTACCAGAGCTGTGAGAGGCCAGGGGTATATCCCCTACACTTTACCATGTTGGGTCAGCTCATGGAGCTTTGAAGATTCTTAGATCTAGTTGCTTTAAGATTATTAGCTTTATGAATTTATTACCCACAAATAGCAAACAAATAAGGTCATTATAGGTCAGGAAGATAATATGCTTTTCTCAGTTGCCAGCCAAAGAGAACAGTGAGAAAAAGTAAAAATACATATAGTATACTTTCAGTGTGCAGAAAAATTGCAAATTTCTAGATATGCTAAAATGTACTCTACACAGGGTTTATGGAAGGTTTTGACAAAAATGAAACATTCGTGCTTTAAGTCGTCACTAGTCTGATTCTATCATCTCTTATTAATTTAGAACTGATGACTCAGAAGGATTTGGGGATATTGACAAAGAGTGAACAAAGTGATGGATGGTCAAATAAGATGATAAGTATAGAAAATGAAGGCAGGATGTGTTTGAAAGTTTCCAAGAGAGTAGAGGGGACAGTGGACTTAGGAAATAGAGGTGTGATATAGTGGGAATTTGCTATATCAAAGTGAGTTCTAGGTACCATGTTTCCTCGAAAATAAGACCTAGGTGGACAATCAGCTCTAACGCGTATTTTGGAGCAAAAATTAATATAAGACTCAGTATTATATCATATTATCTATATTATGTTATGTTATGTTATGTTATGTTATGTTATGTTATGTTATGTTATATAAGACCTGGTCTTGTATTATAGTAAAATAAGACTGAGTCTTCTATTAATTTTTGCTCCAAAAGATGCATTAGAGCTGAAGGTCTGGCTAGGTCTGATTTTTGGGGAAACACAGTAATGAGTGAAAAGACTTGAGCCCTTGGTCTTGTTCAGCTGTCCCGTTGTTGCTCATCGGCAGTATTGCTACTATAACTGTTGCTTTTGGAGACAATTTGGACTAGAAGTAAAATGACTTTATAGCATTTGAGAAATGCAGCAGGACGCTAGCTTACCCTTGGGGGAAAGAGTCATTTTTCCTTTTATAGTGAGGGGATACCAATCTGTCTTCCTACATAAATTTTTATACTCATTTAACTCTTTTATGATGTGCTTTGGGATCATTTGGATTCAGAGAATACTGTACATGAGTCAGTACTTCGTGATAATATTTTCTAATTTAGATTTTTTACCTTTTTGAATGTAGTTTCTAGAATTGCCTTAAAAAAAGTGCTTAGAACCATGCTCTACAAAACTGTGTGCTAAAAAATAATCCATTGCATGCTCAGTTGCATAGTAATTCTTTGAATTTTTAATGGCAAGAGTTTGTGAGTTATAGACCGAGAAATGATCAAAGAGCTATTAGAACTAACCTTACGTCTATTAATAATCACCAGCATGGCCCCCAGCCCTGACTGCTTCGCTTGTTCAACTTCAGTCATCCTGAACCCATCATCGAGTTTTCAACAGATTGGCTTATTTTCTTACTTAAAGTTTTACTGATGAATGTTTTTCCCTATTTGGTGCCTGCCTTTGGAAAGATAGCTGCAAGCAAGGAACACTCATTATCTCAGTTATACGTGGGGGAAGTGCTGAAGAAAGGAAAACTTTTCTTACAGATGTAAAGTCATTTTTGGAACTATTAAACCTCTAGAGGAGAAAATGACTTTTCAGTGCACAGTCCATGCCTGTAGAGTCTGTTACAAACACAACCACTGACTTCTAAAGATAGCATTAAAAAAAAAAAAAAAGAGCTGGTAGGCATAATATTTAAATATTGCCCCAACAGGATGCCCAGAAGCTGTCCCTGAACAACATTTGAAGTGTGCAATACTCACAGTTAGAGCAGTCTTCCCGGAGGTGTTCAGAGAGAGTGAATTGAAACGTGTTCTCTAGTCATTCTCTCCCTGCTGGGAAGGAGGAAGAGATGATGTGAAAGGTAGATTCTTCTGTGTAGGTGAGTGATAAGAGTGATAAGATAACGAAGTAAGTTAATTTGGGCTCTGCTGACTTATGTATCTGTCCCTGGCACTTTTTCGGTTCAAGCACAGAAACTCTCCTTTCTGAGGTTTAAAATAAAACTATTTACCTGAAATAATAACTTAAAAAGAGCTTCACATGCTGCTTGCATTTAAATGAGGGTCCTTCCTGTACAGTTTAGTTCTGGGTAACACTGGGATGAAAAGATCCCAACTCTCTCTGGGAAAGCTGGATTAATTCCCTTGTGGTCCACCAAGTGATTTGGATTGTTTTACTGCTTCATTTGAAATGAGACAGTGACAAGCTTTGAGAAAGGTAATGTATGTATTGTACTTACAAAAGAGAAAACCAATCTAAAAAAAAAGCAAAACAGAGAAAAATAATATTAGTCTTACACAACTGTGACGAATGCTTCTCCCAAAAGGTTTTATAATTCCAACTTTGAAGCCGATTTATAATTCAGACTTGGAAATGGATTATCGATTGACTTTTTGTAACATTCAGATAGTACCATTCTGTATATAGAATGTAGACACAGAAAGGGCAAGCACTTTATTTTGGGAATGTTTTGCCTAGTGCCAAGTATTCTGTGAGTACAGGGGGTTAACTGATGTTCTTATGTGCATCAGAGGGACTTACGTGCAAGACTGTATTTTTCAACGCTGAGTTAACTTTAAAAACCATTTGGATTCAAGAATATATCTTTTTCTGTTTAGACCTCCAGAAGAATATTCTTCATTTTTCCAATGACTTGTACCACGCTCTGAAAATCCCCAGTGTCAGGAAACTCTTTATCATAGGCAAGTATAATTATAGAATCACAGGACTTCTCTTTAACAGGTTATTTTTTTGGAGCTCAGATAGCCCTGAGAGAGCCCACTACATTTAAAAAACTTAAAATCCTAGATTTGAAACACTGCAATTTTTTTTTTTTTCCAGATTACATTCCAGTGTCAAATAACTTTTACAGTTGAGAACTTTTTCCTGCCAAAACTAAAGTCATCTCCGGAAATTTTAAGCCTATATGTCAGAATCCAGAACCCACTTTGTACAAAGATATCATTCTCTTTTCTTCCTGGTGCGATGGAATTGAAAAAAGCTGTTTAGGTTTCACATAAGGGGCCAATTCTTCACCGTGACAAACTCATGAGATTACTGTATTCACTGACATTGTTCCATGACCAATCTCTGAGTCATCTGTTTGGAGATTTTACCACTTTTGACTAAAAGGGGAAGAAAAAGTTGTGTGGAGCTATTGCTTCAAGAGCATCGAGCACTTGGAAAACAAAAACTAGAGGATAATAATTTCACCCAGCAGGCTCTAGGATACTAGCAACAGCTCTCTAGGTGATTACAATTTCAAAGGATACAGCCATTTAAGTGTAATGGGATTGAAGGTGAAAGTGCTCAGGCTGTTTGGTTAATTCCTTAGGATTTGCCCAGATTTGTTACAACCGATGTCCAATAATGGGAACATGTCCATTTTAGCCTAAAGCTTTTTCTCAATTTCCATTTTCCATGCAAATCTAATTATCACAAACTAAAATATTGGGGGTAAGTAGAGCAAACGGAAGGGTATAATTGTAGCATATTAGCCCTTGCTGTCATTTATATAGATTGTCCCTTGCCAGAGGTCAAAAGATATGTAGACAGTTTCCTTGCTTTGAAAGAACTAATACACTGCAAGGCACAAAAGGTAGGTACAAAAGCATGTTTTTCACAATGTGAGAAGAGAAGAAATACAGGAAATGGAAGAAACCCAGTAATTATTGCAGGAAGATTAGTAAATCAAATCACAAATGTTGAATAAAGTGCTGAGCTGCTGTGATAGCAAGGGAACATATGGAATTGAAGAAGAAAAGCTATTACTTGTATTCGAGATCTAACCATTTCAAAAAGCAGCAGGAGCTGAACAAATAACTCTTTAAGTGACACAAATGAGAAGACATAGTCAGATTTTTATAAAATATATTCCAAGTCTTTCTTTGAATTTATAATGACTAGTTTTATGAATTCAAGATTCAGGACTGCTGCCATACTGAATAAAATGAGAACAAAAACTTTTCAATATTTCCAGAAGATTGTCTGGAAGGAGAAAAAGAAGCAAGTGAAGATGACAAATAACAATCAATTGATAATAGAACTTTCCTATTATTTTCAAGTTAAGGCTGGTTTACATCTTTTGTATTGCCTGGTATCTTAAAAATAAATCATTGAATTTACCTCTCAACTAAAGAAGAAATGATGAAAATGTGTTTTCATAGTATAATTATTTAAAACTTTTAATTTTCATATTCCAATGTGAAGTGAACGTAATAAAAACACGCCTTGGGAGGAAAGAGCAATGCCTCCTACTTGGGATACTTGTTTGAAGTCCTGTCTCAATACCTCTCTGAGGCTTAGTTTCCTCGTCTATAATACTTATACTGATAGTTTTGATAGAAGAATAGTTTCCTCGTCTACAATGTTTATGCTGTTAGTTTTGATAGAAGAATGTACAGCGCAGGGATCAGAACAATTATCACCTTGGTTGCTGAAAAATAACTGATACATAAGGCAATCAAGGCAACTGTGCGCGATATTACTCGCTGGGAACTCTACGCTGTATCTTATTCTGGAGAGTGGAGTGAATGTAAGCCACAGAGGATCTTTTTCTACCTAGTTTAGAAGGCCTAGGTTAGAAGCAGACCTGGTAGCCTCCTTATTGCCTTCCTCTTGTCTCCTGTGGTCTCACCACTCTTATGGCAAGGAAAGAAACATGAAGATAAATACAAGGTAAAAAGAACATTTCTTTCTTAAGCTGTATGCAAAGAGATAGCTGAAGCCATCCAAATCATAGTTCTGTTTTCTTGGACCCTACCATAGTCCTGCTAGATCTTCTGAGGGCTTCTCACCTCCTTAACATTTTCATTGTGGTCTATGTCTGTCTATCGTAGAGTGATATTTTCATGCTGCTGACTGCCGCGTTCAACTTTACCCGAGGTGTTCCAGAAAGGAAGTGTCCCAAAAAGGAAGTTTAGGAAAGCAGATGTACATTTTTTCTATATTTTTGTATTTTTCAGGAATGGATAACTATAGGAAATTTTTTATACTTTAATCATTTATTTTAATAAAATGTAGCCTCTTAACTGTATTTACTTAAAAATATAAATACTGTAATTATTTTCTGTGCATTTTGACACATTTTGGAGAACAAACTTGAAATCAATTAAGGCAGTAAAACGATTAAGGAGGAATTAGGTCTAAGTTTCAGGGGAAGAAAAGAAGGAAAGCAGCAACATACACACAAACTGAAACAGATAAACAATTGCATTACCTAAATAATGTATGCAAAAGAGAGAGAACAATTGAAAAAAAACAATGCAGACAGGTTATTTCAGTTAGATGGTTGATTGATTCACTTATTCATCCAACTGTTATAGAGTGTCTACCATGTATCAGATAGTCCCTTCTTTAGGGACTAAGACTGACAAGGAGTCTTTGTTTATGGAACTTACATTTTAGTGAGATGAGAGAGGTAATAAACAAGTAAGTGAATAGCTGAGTAATCTAATTTCTTATTATGGTAAGAATTATGAAGAAATTAAAATGCAGTACTGTGATAGTAAATGGAGGGGGGCTGAGTTAAGTCAGAGTGAATCGTTAGGGAAGGCTTCACCATTCAATGAATATTTATTTGGTGTCTATGGGAAGCTGAACATTGGCATGCCCTGATCACTGCCTCTCTTACCAATAGCCCGTCCCTTAGTTTCTGGCCGATCCATTTCTATGACACCATCTGAGGTGCTATTCTTCATAACCTCTACTTACAGGCTAATGCGCATGACTGGTGTCTACTTTTCAAGACTGCTGTGTCAGCTGAGATCATATACAGGAAATTCTTTCATAAATTCTATTCAACAGATATTCATTGTACATCTTCTATATGCCAGGCATACATCAGTCATCAGTGAATAACACACCCACACAAACACACACCACACACACACGCACACACACTGCTATGGAGTTTACAATCTATTCACAGATATATTATGATTCCTCTTCTTCCTTTTAACAAAAAGGCAAATTTAAATCAGCATTCCTATCATGAGACCATTTTTATTTGTGTTCTATTAAACTGAGGTTTCAAATATTGGCAAAGCAAATGGTGCATTATATTTATTTAGAGGCGTTTCTCACCCAACATTCCTATACCTTTCATATTTGCTTTACTGTTAATAAGGTTTGGTCACTAAGTGAAGTGAGACCTCTATTTCAAATTGATCATTTAGTGTTTTATATTTCTAGCCTCTGGTTTACTTTAAGATTTTATTTACAATTTGTATATTTTTTAAGTTATTTATTATACTATACATGGATAGGAAGCTTTATCTTCCACATGCCTTATAGTTCAATCCACTACCTCAAAACAGCTACAGCTAGGAGGGTCTATTTATCTTTCCTACTTTTTAATGTATTTCAACAGACTAAGTAATATTAGTTGAAGATGCAGAAACATACATCTTATGAGAAAATGGGTCAGCTTAACATCTTCCACTTCGACATGGGCATGCTGCCCAAAACATTCACAGCAATAAAATTGTTCCTTAACTTACAATGATTAATGAGAAAAAGGTGCCTCTTTCTCTCAGCTAAATTCTACAGATGACAGAACAAATAGAAGAAATAAGTTTTTCATGTTTTTTTTTTCATGACTGGTGGAGGCTAGAATAACCAGAAACTGATGGGCCATAGAATGTCCACTTTCTGTTAGGTGAGAGAACCTCATGCTGCTACCAACTTGGAAATCACTCAGAGACAAATGAACAGTACTCAGATTGCCCAGGTAAACAATATTCAGGGAGGAAACAGAATCTGGCTTTTAACATTTACCCTGTAATATGTGCTCACTGTTTTTGCTGTGAAAATGACTTAAGGGGTATAAAATTAACTGTGCACTTTAGCATTCCCTTGAAAAATATTTTTACTCATTTAATCACAAGAGAACAGGCAATTTCAAATTAGAAAAGAGAATTAGAATAAGAACTAAGAACAAAGTCAGATACAATAGGTAAAACAAACAAAAAAATATTTTAAATGAGAAGAAAATAAGTTTATCTTGCACTGATTCGAATCCCCTGTGTTTTTTTCCCAATGAGAACAAAGTAAGCCAGGAAATATTGTGAAATTCTCCTGAATCCATATATATGTATTTTTAAATGGGCAATACATTCATGGTAATTTGAGATTGAGAGAAAAGATCCTTTGTAGAGCTCACAGTGTGAACAGGCACTTTCAGATTCTGGCTGTGAAGCTGCATAGTCTCTAGATATGCAGCCTCACAGCCAGAGGAGAATCAGTGGGTAAGGACTGGGGTAGTAGTGACATAACATAGGAAAAGGATGAACTGAAAATTATTGACAGAGATCTTTTATTTCATGCCAATCCCTTCTGGCCATACAAAGTTTCTATTGAGAAATAAGCTGACAGTCTTATAGGAGCTCCCTTATAAGTAACTAGTTGCCTTCTCTTGCTGCTTTTAGGATTCTCTCTTTGTTTTTAACCTTTGCCATTTTAAGTATAATGTGTCTTAGTGTGGGCTTGTTTGGGTTAATCCTGTTTGGGACTCTCTACATTTTCTGGACTTGTATGTTTGTTTCCTCTACCAGGTTAGGTAAGTTTTCAGTCACTATTTCTTCAAATAGGTATGCCATCCCTTGCTTTGTCTCTTCTCCTTCTGGTGCAAATGTTGTTACACTTGATGCTGTCCCAGAGGGCACTTAAACTGTCCTCATTTTTTAAATTGTTTTTTCTTTTTGTGGTTCTGATTGCATATTTTCTGCTACCCTTTCTTCCAAATCACTGATTCTATCATCTGCTTCATCTAGTCTGCTAGTGATTCCTTCTAGTGCATTCTTCATTTCAGTTATTGTATTCTTCACTTCTGACTGGTTCTTTTCTATGGTTTCTATGTCTATGTCCTTTTTTATGCTTGCTGTCTCTTTCTTGAAGTTCTTATTAAGTACCTTGAGCATCCTTATAACCATTGTTTTGAACTCTGTCTCTGGTAGTTTGTTTGCCTGCATTTCATTTAGTCTTTTTGTGGAGTTTTCTCCTGTTCTTTCATTTGGGAAACATTTCTTTGTTTTCTCATTTTGGCTGCGTCTCTGTGTTTGTTTCTATGTATTAGGTAGATCTGCTATGTCTCCCAATCTTGGCCGGTAGCCTTATGTAGTAGGTGTCCTGTGGGGCCTTGGCACAGTCTCCCTGGTCACCTGCTCCAGGTGCTCCAGGAGTGTCCATTGTGTGGGTTGTGTGTTCCCTTCTGTTATAGTTGAGCCTTAATTACTATTGGCATGTCAATGGGTGGAATTGATCCTTAGGCTGATTGGTTGTGGTGTTTAACCACATCCACAGCTTACAGGCTGTTGTGTGTGGAGCTTACCCTGCTGAGGGATTCACCCTCATAGGCTCTGGTACCTGTTGAGACCACTCGTTGTGTATGCTGCTCACTTGAGCTAATTGGGTGGTGCTCTGCTGTGGTCTGAAGCCAGCCTCCAAGTATGTTTGTTCTGGGGCCTCTTGGGAGGGGCTCTGTTGCAGCCCCAGGTCACCCACTGCTTGTGACCAGACAGGGGGTACGTGGTAGAAGTTACAAAGTGATCTGCTGTTGTTCCCTGCTTGTGCTGAACCGGGAGGTGCATGGGAGAGGCCACACTGCAAACAAGGACATCTGCCACCAGTACTGGGCCTAGGATAGCTTCTCAAAAAGGGAGGACACCCTGAGGCCTGCTGCCACCTGCTGGCTCCCTTAAGGTTCAACTGCTGATAGAGCCTCATCTGGTTTGCAAGTTGGGTGAGGCAGGGTCTCAGGGAGTCACTAGAATGGGAAGAGCTGTGGTCACCATGCTAATGGAAATTCTAGTTTGGTGCCATTATCGAGCCTGGAGCTTCTAAGCAAGTCTCAGAGCACACTAAGTTCAGTCACCGCCTGCCTGGGGCCTGCCAGACTCTGACAGTTTTCCAAGAAAGAGTTCAATGCAGGCGGGACTCGCTGCTCTGGGAAAAAGTGCCTTTGGAATTGGGGGAGTTGGGTAGGGTGGGGTCCTAGTGAGTCAGCAGGGTGGAGTCCCAGCAGAGCTTAGCAGACCAATCAGATTCAGAGTTGGCCAAGTAGGGGAGAACATACACTGGATATATGGCACCTGCCTGCGGATTGCATGGAAGGGAGGACCCCTGACAGGGAAAATGATGACTGTTCTCCAGCCCTTGCCTGAAAGCCATACACCTCTGTCTGCCCCCTGTAATGCCTCTGAAACTCCCTGAGTCACTATCTCTCCACTGGAGCCCAGGGTGAATCTCTCAAGTGAGTGACTCGATGCTCGGGTAGTTTAAGAGGGAATCTGAATTTCCTGCACCCTTCCGTTGGAATCTCCTTTTGTTTTTCACAGCCATATGTTCTGGGCACTCCTCTTTCCAGAACCACTACTCCAGGCTGGGGAGCTTTGCTTCTTTGGGGAGAACCTTTGCAGCAGATTTATCCCTCCTGATACTTAACTGCTGCACAGAGTTTTGGGGCCTGTTCTGCATCTCCGCCCCTCCTACCAGTCTCAACATGGCTTTTCTTTATATTTTTAGTTATATGACTTCTGTTCAGCTAGACATCAGATGATTCTCTAGGTTGATTGTTCTATAATTTAGTTGTAATTTTAATGTGGTCATGGAACGATGCAGGCACAGTGTTTATCTACTCCACCATCTTGGATCTCTAATTATAAAACATTGTGGTTTAACTACCATAGCATTGATTTTGCTGATATTTCTACCACTGTGATAACAACTATATTGAAAGGCTACAGTTTATGGCCAAGAACAGAGCTGTTGCTGAATGAGTTAGAAATTAATCAATCTGATGAGCTGCACAATTGGAAGTCCAATGAGCTATCCATTGTGCTACGGAGCCACCTTGATCTGCACAATTAAATTCAGAAACTTTAAGTTTGAATTTTTATTTTTTTTTCCTTTTGGGGTTATTGAGCAAATTTTTCATACTCAAGGACAATAATTAGCCCTGGCCTGTCAATGACAGAAAATTTTGCTTCATTAGTAGGCTCAAGAGAGAAGGCTGTCTGAATGGATTTTAACATCCTGCTGGAGAGAGTCAGGATTCAGTAGAGAAACATCTGGGCTGCTAAGGAATTGGGGAGCACTTGAGGGGTTTTCTCCTAAGGGCTAAAATACTTCTGGCTGTGAAGATTTCTATTATACCAGGGTCAATGGGAATAGCAAAATGAGAATAAGGAATTAATTCTGAGCATCCAGAATCTTACTTATTTTTCTACTGGCCCATGTGGTACTTTGGAATTCCTATTTAAACATGACTTGATAAATGTTTCCCCCATTGTAATTATATATGAAAGAAAGAATTGCATATTCGTTTAAGGATATCGGGTTCCAGATTAAGAGGTTCCTAATACCGGACTATTTAAAAGATGCTGCTAGGCAAAAATCATCTCTATGAGAATGTAGTTATTACAAATGTACTTAAGGCAAAGGGCAAATTCCATGTTTTTTTCTTTTCTTCCCTCCATTTTCTGGTTTGCTGGTGTAATGGGGTCAGAGTATCTTAGTCAATGATGGCCAATAAAACTTTCTGTGATAATGGAAATGTTCTATATCTTCACTGTTCATATAGTAGCCACTAACCATATGGGGCTGTTAAGCCCTTGAAATGTGGTTAATGTGAGTGGAAACAATTTAAAATTTTATTTAATTTAAGCTAATTTAAATTTAAATAGCTACGTGTTGCTGGAGGCTACTGCATTGACAGGGAGATCTGAGAGGTAGAATAAAACCATAGGTGATGCATTTACCTTCATTGAATAGATTTCTTAGATGCTAAATTTAGAATTATTAAAATGTTGCATGGCATTGTTACTTTACAAAAATGAATTTATGTTGCCTTTTACTTTCTAAATCAAGAGAGGAATGTACATTTTCAGGCAGGATAAGCAGTTCATTGCATATGCTTTCATGAATAATTTTACCTCTGCTGTTTTGTGTAGGAAATTGATCTCTGAATTTTGTAAAGGGAAGTATTTGCTCCTGGAGAAGACACATCATGACACTCAGTAGTAACTGAACATGAATTGTCTAAAAGTTGGAATAGCTCAGCTTTTTCAGGATTAAATTTGCTTGCTTCAACAAGTCAGGAGAAGTGTCAAAGTGTTAAGTGACAAGTATTAGGTGAAGTTTTCAGGTGTGGTCGAACTTTTGCATTACAGTTATATTTGTATCAGAAGTCAAATAACAGGTATTTAATGTTTTCTCACTGATTATATATTATTTCATTGGGTTTTGTTATGTTATCTTTCATGTTTGTGTTAACTATATTATGGCAAACCAAAGCATCACCTCAAACCAAGAACCAGAGACATCACTCAGGATGATAGGGAGAATATAGCCTATCGTAATCTCTTAAAGATGGCAACATTTTTTTTTCATACTAGATAATTTAGGCCATGCCAAGAAAAAATGAAAAATGATGAAGAAGTAAATAAGAGCTATTGAAATGAGTTTGTATTCCTGTGAACTTCTTTAATTATGTACCAAACATTTCTTGTATAGCTAGTCACAGCATTCTGCCATTATCTAGTGGCTAAAGCTTGCATTCCACAAGACATAAAAGTAGCTTTTATGTAAGAACTATGGCAAATTACAATAGCAAGCATCGTGGTAATTAATAATTTGGCCTTCTCATTCTCATCCTCCCTGTCATCTTCATCCTGCCTGTTGCCACCCAAAACATACTGTTGATGGTGTATGTGTTAGAGTGCTCCCAACAATTGACCAGAGCTGATTATGTCTGTCTCTTCCCAACTTTGTGCTCAGTAACATAATATTGGGAGCTTGAAATTGGCCATGTCAGTAGTATTTATACCAAGCAATTGTTAAATGTTACAAAACAAGGCTGTTTTATTTTGGGAGAGCTAGTTGTTCAACATTTACCAGCTATGGAGGTAACAGGCTTGATGTTAATTGTAATGATGGAAATAGAAGTAGTGGGGACAGGAGATCAAAGAACTTTTACCGCTTTCTAATCCTCCTCATTTCCATATACCAAACAGGAGAATATATGTGTACATCAAAATGTTCCACACTTATTTTTATAGCCCTTATGGTAAGCTTTGGGTAATTACTTATGAGGCTCATACAAATAGAGCCACCAATGTGAAAAGTAGAAAGAAATTTGTAACGTAAATGGAAACATCTCAAAGCAGTAGATAAGTCTTGTGATTGACCCATCTTATTTAATGCTTCCAATAATTATAGTAGTAGCCAAGTCCTATCATATTCATGGTGAAATTGGTAAGTAACTTAAACATGAATCTGTCGTAGAGTTGTACAAATTAAACTCTTTAGGACTTTATGGTGGCATTTAGAAAATATAGAGGTAAATATTCCCTTTCTAATACTAAAAGTTAGGTAAAGTTCATTACATCAGTTGCAGGGCTATGCACTCCTTTCTGACTATTAGGTACAGCCTATAATTTTACTCTCAATTCTGGTTCTGTGTTTTCCTTCTATTGCACTTTTGCACATTTCCACAGACTTCAATCTCCTCTTGACTCAAGAAATGAAGAGGAAATTAAACTGAGAAAATTGAGAGTCTCTAGAAAGTTAATGAATAGATTATGAATACCTGTGAAATTTTCACACACTCTGTTCCTTTTACTTCATGTCAACTCCTTCTACAAATATTTTACTAAGGTAGAAAGGCCAGTCAATTTCAATATACATAACATATAAAACATTGTTAGCCTTAAAAATTGCCCTCTAATAACATTACTTTCAGAAATGTTTTTATAAAAGAGAAGTGAAATTGCCTTCAAGATTTCTCAGAGTGAGTTGTTACCGCAACACTTTTTACTAAAGGGAACTTACTCAATTTTTTCCCTCTCCTTTCCTCATTTTGAACTTTGTACCAATGGCTAAACTCTCCTCTGTTGTTGTACTATAGTACTTCTTCTCCTAATTAAATTATAAAAAAATCTTAAAACTCATTTTTTCTAGAATATTTGGAGAGACAGTATTAGATGAAGGTACCTATTTTACCTGAATACATTCCAGAAAAATCTCTCTCCCTGTGCTGATCATAGAGAATCATCCTAATAGAATTCAATACTTTCATTTATGAACTTCTACAACAGTGGACAATCATATAGGTCAAAGGTTTTTGGGGTAAGAGTACGTTCAGGAGGTGCAGTACCAAATTCTGAAAGCTGATTATTTTGTTAGATAAACTAAGAATGTTGGCAGCACTAAAATACATTTTCTTTGGAAAGTTTTTTTCTTTGCAACAAAAATTCTGCTTCAGGTGAAGATCAGCACATGGCAACATAATAATCCTGTAATTCTGATTTCCCTCGTGTGGGTAAGTGGGCTTAGAGATAAATAAGAGTTCAATTTCCTTTTCTTAAGTTGAAGTTCACACATTTCTGAAGACAATTCACCTTTTGGATAATATGACAACAACAGCAGTCTTACTTCAAGTAAAATTTAAATAGTAACAAGTTATCCTGCAGTGTTTTGTTTCACATCAGAATTTAAGAGACTAAAGGAAAGGCAGAAAGAAAAATAAAACAAACTTTGACAATTTACAATGCTTAAAACAAAACCAGAGCTACTCCATATAGCAAATACATAATGGACGTGTACTTGCAAAACATTTTATGGTGTTCAGTTTGATTCTAGACTATCTGGCTTAGTGAGTGTTAAAGTGAATGTTAATTTTCCCACACAACCACATTTCTTATCCTAACATCTACATGGCAGAGTCAGAAATTCCTGTGTTTGAGCCTCTAAGGTTTCAGTTTTTAAATTCCATAAGCCTTAGTTTCTTTATCTATAAAATTAGGAAAATCATCATATTTCACAGGTTTATTATTCATTTGTTTACCTCCAAGTCGTATTGTGATTTGACTTAACCTGTTTTCATATCTGTTGCCATTATCCTAACCCTTCTGCCTATCATTTCTTGCCTGGAACACTGCAATAATTTCCAATCAGACTTTCCCTTCTTGTTATTCTCTATTTCTCACCCTATTACACAGAAACCAAAGTATTAAAAACTGCCTGATCAGATTATGTCACTCTCTCCCTTAAAATCATTTGACATTTTCCTTTTGCTCTTAGAATAAAACCTAAACTCCTTTACATGGACGGCAAGGACTTGAGAGATCTGGCTCTTATTCTGCTTTATCTTCTCTGGGCTTTTGCACTTGTTCCTTCTGCTTGGAATGGTTTTTCCCAGTTCTTGATCTGGGTGGTTCATTGTCCTTCGTAGGTCCACCTCAGTGATCTGTCTACACATCGACTCTCCTTACTCCTTCATCTCAGTTGTGCTCTCCTATTGCCAGTCTCATCACCAAGTTCATTTTCTTGATCACAACATAGAGTTATCTTTTTAAATTACATTGTTTTCTTTTTATTCCCACTCCTCCCCATAGGACTATAAGCTTCACTGAAGAAGGAAACTTGGCTCTCTTTACCATCATGTCTCCAGGGCCCAGTAATCATGTGGGATGTATACGTCATGCACAATAGCAGCGACATTTACTGAGAGCAGTGATAGGCACTCTTTCAAGGGCTTTCTGTACACACACTTGTACTTCTCACAATCTGTGAGGTAGAGTTTTATCCCAGGTTACATATGAGAATTTAAATATTGTGACCAAGATCAGTTAGTTATAAGTGATAGATCTAAGGTCACAACCAAAGAAGACTAGCTGCAAAGTCTAACTCTGTCATTATTTTAAATTATTTAATCTTGATGAATAGTTGTTGAATAAATGGATGTTTGGTGAATAGTATGTGCCTAGCATATAACGACTGTTAAAAATAAAGCTATTACTAATATTATATTGGGGTAATTTTGTTTCAGTATTGACTTCCTTCCTCAGAGTTGTATGACCAGGGTATGAATTAAAGCTGTTAGAAAGTTGAATGTCTATCTAGTCCGTGAAACATCTCTAGAGTTCGCTGTCTGTAATAACTCTGTGGCAGCCAAGCCTTGAATCAAATCAGCTGATTTGGCTTAAGGCTATCTCAAACAGCCTTGTGGAATACAAATCTTCATTTTAAAATTGAGGATGTAATGCTGCTTGATGTTTCACAAATCTTACTTATAATCAGTGTTACATGTCTATGGAAGCCATAAAATATATTTCAGTGACTGGAAGCCATTCAAGAGATTATCTAGAGATTTACTACTTTTAAATTGGAAGCAGAATAAGTGCAGTGGCTGAGCGATGGAGGAGAAACTTCCAGGCCAGGTCTTCATCTTATCCTTACTGCTATCTTTTGTTGGTCTTTGCTCTTTTCACTCAAATTTGACCTTTAATAAAAGATTTACAGTAATAAAAGGATGTGAATACTCATTTAAATTTAAAATGGGTGTACTGATTTGCACTAACACACCCAAAAAAGACTAGGTGATGTGCCAGAAAATAGAATACCTGAACAGAATTCTCTTCAGAATGGTGGGTTCCCTACCTTAACTCTAATGGGTAGACATGGGGTCTCGATGATTTTATCTCACAAGAGTATTAAGAAGATTTAAAAATAATGATGCATGTAAAACACTTATTATGTACTGCCAAATACAAATAAATAGGATTATATTTTCTAATCCGATTATTAATATAAAAATATCTTGAGGGTTTTTTTTTGTTTTTATTAGAGACTCCAGGAGACCTAAAGGGATGTGTTGAGAATGACTGAAACACTTTTTTAAGAAGAGAACAAAATACAAATTACTGTATATTTATGTGTAGATAACAATATATGAAAGTTATGTTTACAGAAGAGGCATTGTTTTCTTGTTACAAACATCTAAGAAGTTGTTGATGCCCTTTAACCTTAAGAAAATAGCCTTAAAAAACCAAACCCAAACAGAGTAGTCCGGATTCTCTCTTTTGTTATCATGCAGTCTGGCCTTGACCAAAAGAACTACTTATTACATTAAATTCTTTATTATAGAACACGTTGTTCTTTAATCTGTCAGTGCTGTCTGGCTAACTTGAATACTTAATACCTGCAGATTTGCTTGTTTGTTTTGTTTTGCTTTTTGAGGTATGGCGATTTTAAGGTAGAGGAGGATGAAAGATCATTGAAGAGTGTATGCAATGGTGTGATTATAATTTATCACGGAATTTCAACTGCGTAAGGAGAGTAGGATGTAGGAATTATTCAAAAAAAGTAAAAGGTGGTAGTGATAATGAATTGGAGGTTTTGGTGAGGACTGAGGATTGTTTGAATTGAGGTACTAGAGGAAGTGGAGTGAGAAAGACCCAAGGTGATGATCAAAGAATGGGAATCTTTAAGATTATGAAGAAAATGCTATTATTGCTGGTGAAAAAGTCTAGTTATTGCCATAGGAATTATTCCAAATTCATAAGTTTCTCTCTCTCTCTCTCTCTCTCTCTCTCTCTCTCTCTCACTGTTAATATACTCTGTGGAAGGAACGAATAATACTATGAGGTCTGACAATTAAGTTTGTGAACTCATCCTAGAAAAAGTGCTCCATACCTCATTGCTGAATATCACTATGGTCACCTTTGAAGTACTCCCCTTGGGAAGCTATGCACCAACATCATTGCCTAGTCCACCCTTCAAAGCAATTTTGGAACTTTTTATCTGGAATGGCCATCAGAGCTGTTGTCATATTACCCTTGATGTCCTGAATGTCATCAAAATATCTTTCTTTCAATAGTTCCTTTATCTTCGGGTAAAGAAAGAAGTCCAGATCAGGTGAATAGAGGTATTCCAAAACAGTTATTTGTTTACTGGCTAAAAACTTGCTCATAGACAGTGCTTTGTGAGCTGGTGAATTGTTGTGATGCAAGAGCCATGAATTGTTGGCAAAAATTTCAGGTCGTCTAACTTTTTCACTCAGCCTTTTCAGCACTTGCAAATAATAAACTTGGTTAACTGTTTGCCCAGTTGGTACAAATTCATAATGAATAATCCCTCTGCTCTGATATAAAAAGTGGTTAGCAACACCATTGCAACAAGTTCATGAACTTAATTGTTAGTCCTTATATATCACCAATAATACTATGTCAAGGAGTATTTGAACTATATAGAATTTCTGAAAGGTAGGTAACAAGAAAAATAGTGTATGATTTTATCCTATTTCTATTAAAACATGCTTTTGATGGCCAGTAATGATTTTTTTAAGAGTTTATCTAATATCATAAAGTGATTCATGGTTGATGATAGCAGTTCTGAAACTATAAAACTGAAGAACTTTGACAAGTGTGTTAATCTCAGCTAACTTTGACAAATATATTTTTCAAAGTTCTGAATGTGTGGTTACTGTGCAAATCACTGTCCTTCTGTAACTTACTCAATTCATAGACATTTTCAGTCTGGTTTCTCTGCAGTTCTAACAATAAAGTGATATCTCCATGAATACAAAATGATTTGCAGATAAATTGGAAGTATAGTTATAGTTCTTGTGCTATTCTATTGAGCTTTGAGAGTCAAATGCAAAATCCAATATAACAGATGACAAGTTTTTATAGGGTCAAGACATGATGTGGAATTACTTTCATTGCACTTAAGTAGTTGCACTCTGATCTAGATAATCCTAGTTTGTTCAGATCAATGGGTCTCCATTATTTCCTGCTTGATAGAACTGGTTTAAGTACAACTTTAAACAGTCTCATTTGTTAGAAAGATGTTGATTTTTAATGGCAATCAATATTATTTCAATAATCTTTTGCTATCACTGGAATATGTTTATAGTAATCATATTATTCAGACCAGAGACCTATGGTTAAGATAAAATTTGATTCAATTGTCCCCAATCTCTTGTTGATAGCATTAAAATTTTTAAAATTCTATCTATCTATCTATCTATCTATCTATCTATCTATCTATCTACCTATCTATCTATCTATCTATCTATCCATCCAGCTATCATCTCTCTATCATCTTTCTCTAAATCTGTAAAAATATAGAACTTTGAACAGTCTTAATCTCAACTAATCATACTACAGGAAAGAACTGAGGCAGCATCTGACAGTCTGTACTTGCTACGGAAATTTCTTTGTTTTCTTTTTGTACTAAATCTTATCAGTGCTTATTTACCACTTAGGCTTAGACAGCCTCTCCATTACTTAACTATTTCCAAATATAATTCTTTTCTTCCTAAGGTTTTCAAGAGAAGTTCTAGGCCCATGATTTTAACTCTCCTTTTGGTCCGCAGCTCTAGTGCCAGCAAGTTTAAGCTTGGCAACAATGCCCCACAAGTAAAAATGGCATAGCTTTTATATTCATTTATGCAGTCACATGACACATGAGGCTGAATATAAACAAGTACTGAAATGAGAAATCCAGGTAAGTCAAGTGATGCAGAAATTTAATACAGAATTAGGATCTGTCAAGGGTTTTATTTGCTTTGAGAGGATATTTAATTTGCAGGATCTTCGCCAATTTTAAGGATCAGAGGGTAGGAACTCTTTCTACTTGGAAACTTTAAATGCTGTTCCTTGATCACATCTGTAATGCTTTTCCAATTTTTTGACCAAATTCCGGTTCTGGTCTAAAAAAGTAGATGGATGGAAAGGGGCAGAATATGTTAAAGAAAAATTTTATTTATTTATTTTTTTTTTGAGAAGGATCAATGTTAGCTATCTACATGGTGTTATTTCAGACTTCTTAAATATCTGAAATACTTTCTCCACTAACTCCTTGTTGTCTGGTATTTCCCCATTACCTTTTTCCCCAATGATTTAAAGCTTTATTCACAGTTAAAATACAAATGCCTATATTTCACCTAGCTAATCATGTTGGGTAAATGTGATAGGTTTTGTGACTCCCTGCCTTCAGGACACATTGGAAACCACTCACTCCTAGGTTCTCACCATCAAACTTTCTCCTCCATTGTGCTAGCTGTATTCCTGCTTGCTTTCTACTCCCTTCTCTCTCCCCCTCCTTCTTTTCCTCCCTCCTTCCTTCCTTTTTTCTTGCTTTTTCCTGACTATATTCCTGCACAACTGATTTTTCATTTATAAAATCCAGGAAATTTTCTAGTATGTATCTTAGTTTTGATTAATTCTGTTTGATGTTTATTTTTATTTCCCAAACACAGCAGGCTCCTTTAATCAGTAGATCCATTTTTTTCTCCTTGCAGTTCATGAAAGTTTCCTTTAATATATGAATAAACTGTTTCCCTTCTTCCATTTATAGGATAGAATACAGGATTTCCCTAGAAGGAAGAATAGTAGATTTTCTTTTGCTGGATCTTCATTATCTGTCTGGTAAACTCTCTTCTAAGAATTTGTAATCTCTTTGTTTTATTCTCCGTGCTCATTTAGCCTCTTATTCAGTATTTGCACTATATATTCTGTTTTATGCTATTTTGAAATCTATTTATTATTTATATAGTAGTGTTGTTTTGATCCTGATTTCGATTTTTAGCTTTGCAATTTCATTTTTCACTTTATTCTGTTGTCTTATCCTTTCATCTTGGATTTCTGTTTTATCGACTTCATGTTGTCCATGAGTTTGTCTAGAGCACAAATGTCTCATCGTGGAGATTTCCCCCCTTTTCTTTGGGTAGTGTTTAATTCCATAATTGATTCTACCTTTCTGTTCCTCCTCCTCCTCCTCCTTTCTCTTCGCATTCTCTCTCTCTCTCTCTCTCTCTCTCATTTCACTGAACTTTCCTGCTTATTTTGTTTGGAACTTAGAATTAAAAAAGAATTACATGTTTCTTGTAGTTAGAAAATACTGTAGAGGTGTACAGAGAAGAATCTCTTCTTTGCTACATTCCCCAGCCCTGAAGTCTCTATTGCTAATAGCCTTATGTGTCTGTCTATATTTTTCCTTCTGCTATTAATACATACTAATATATATGCCCAGACATACATATGCCATACATACTTTTGTATTTATTTTAAAAAATAGGATCCTACACCATATATTTCTTTAAATTTTTTTTAAAATTTGCGTTCTAAAAACTTAGTAATCTACAGTAAATCTCCTTCCAAGCCAGTGATCTGACCCATTTTTAAAAATAGCTGCCTAATACTCTAATTTATGGATGTGCTAATTTTATTCAATTATACCACTATTAAAGGCAGTTTTGTTGTTACTATAAATAATACTTCAATAGATACCGACGTACTATGCTCTTGTACACTAATAATTTCTATATAGTGAGTTGATTCCAGAAGGGAAATTACTGGGGTAGAGTGTATGTGCATTTAGTTATTGACAGACACTGTTGAATTACTTTTCAGAATGCTCATAACTGTTCTTATTTGCATCAGTATTACATGTGAATGGCTACTTCCGCATTTGCTAGCCAGTTCTGCATTTGTTAAAATTTTATGTTTTGCTAGTATTATGGATGAAAATGATATTTTATAGTTCATTTGATTTGTGTTTCTCAGGCTATAAGTTAGAATGATCAACTTTTCAAAGGTTTACTGGCATTTCCTCTTTCAGGTATTGCCTCATTATATCCTTTGCCCATTTTTCTATTGATGTTCTTGTCATTTACATATAAATTTATATTTGTTCTTTGTGTATACATTTTTTGTCCTACATGTTGCACATTATTCCTCATAGTCTCTTGTGTACCTTTAGACTTTATGAAATATTTTATCTAAATTAATTTTATTTTTGCTTCTGATAGTAGAACCTCATGGAGCTTGTTTTCTGTAGAATCAAATACTATGCCTTAATCACATGCTATATCTTGTGCAGTTTACAGAATTTATATGTAGTCTTACTCTCTTGAAAGATATACTTGATTTTATTCCCTTTTCTTTGTAAATTAAATATTCTTTGGTCCTGCAAATTTAATTATCATGGTAGGAATGGTACAACTTGTATTAAGTAGTATCTGGATTTCTCTTAGATATTATTGAGGTGGAACAAGACAAGTTCAGGGCTTAAGGAAATAAATATTCAGGGATGCCAGGAATGAAGATTTTGGATTAGGAGTGATTTTTCAACATTTTTAGTATCTCTTTCCATTTCCAAGACAAGGAAACAGGGTGGGTAATAGAAAGTACCTAGGTTCTATTGTCAGTTCAGTTGTTTTTCTCTTGTTGATATTTTGCTGTGCCCTAGATTTTTATCTTTTTTCTCTAATGAGACTCAGAAAATCTATTATATCATTTTTTTAAGTTTGGTCTTTTTCTCACTGCTGAGAATTTAGGTGTGTCATGTCTCTCTCTCTCTCTCTCTCCACACAGACACACACACGAGATGTGATCAAAATATACAGTGAATACTGCTGCTGAGTGCTATCCAATGGAAAAGCAGAGATCTTCACTACGGAAAGTGGCATGTCCAACCTTAGCAACAGTGCGTGACAAGTTTCAACTTGTGTAGTACAGTCAGTTGGGTGTGAGCTGCGGTTGAGAGAAGGTGTGTTTTAAAGTGTGCTGTAAATCATCCACCATCACAACAATGCTCCATGTCACACATCACTTCTGGTATGCGGCAATTTCTGTCAAATAAAGACATTATGGTGTGTCCTCATCCACCTTATTCACCAGATCTTGCACTGTGCAACTTTTGGCTCTTCCTCAAACTCAAAATAACCATGAAAGGTAAACATTTTGAATTGATTCAGAACATTGAGGCAGCCACGACAGCATAATTGAAAACACTCACAGAAGACTTCCAGAACTGCTTCAGAAAGTGGAAAGAATGATGGGATAAGTGTGTTCAAAGGAAGAGGGAGTATTTTGAAGGGGATTAATGGCAATGTGTCTTTTATGGTAGTACATTTCTTTTATTTAAACATTCACTGTATTATTTGATCATACCTCATTTTATATATATATTATATATATTTGATATATAATATTATATACACTCAGATATATGTACATATATATTATACATATATATGTGTATATATGTATGTGTATATATACATACACATATATATATAATATATATTATATATAATACATATAATATACATATTCTGGGGATACCAAAAAAATGTACACATTTTAAGAGATGTTAGCTATGTATTACTTTTTGAAGTTGAATTGAATTGTGGTAGCAATGTGTAGTATGATGTTCTCTCAAACGATGGCTTTAATCAAATGAATGCTAGCATCAATCTTTGTATTACAATCTTAATACAGTTTTTTCCTTCCTAAAATATGCATACCTTTTTTTTTTTTGCTCTCTTTCTCTCTCTCCATATATGTGTGTGTGTGTGTGTGTGTGTGTGTGTGTGTGTGTATTTTGTTGTTGTTTTTTTTCTTTTTTTTTTCTTTGTATATGTATGATTTTTAAAATGTTAACGGTGGGAGCAAGTCTTGAGATAATCATTGTATAGATAACTTCACTATGGTATGGATTCTGAATATATATGTATATATATACATATATATGTAATTTGGTATAAAATAGTATAGTATAGCACAACAAAATTCACAGAATCCTTCCTACCTATTAATTTAAGTAGTGCTCAAATTTAATTCTGCCACAAAGTCTTCCTTGAGCAACTATCTGTAAGTCATCTACCCACCTATCTATGTATCTATGTATCTGTCTATCTAGCTGTATATATAGTTAGCATTTAGCTGGCAATATAAGCAGTTTATGATATCTGTTTAAATTTTAGGAGTACTACATATAATAATAGACACCGCGTATTGAGTATCATTATATACCAGGTGCAGTGTCAGGCAAACCCAGATATAAGCTTCCAGTAGAAAAGAACAATATGTTTGAGGTCATTGTATCCCCATTATATAATAGTGTCTCCATAAAAAGAACATTGACTTGTTTTTCCCTTATAGTTACTGAAGTTGAGCATCTTTTCATATATCTGTGGCCATTTGTATGTCTCCTTGGGAAAAGAGTTTGTTCAGGTCCTCTGCTCATTTTTCTTTTTTAATTAAAGTTTATTGGAGTGACAATTGTTAGTAAATTTATGTAGGTTTCAGGTGTACAATTCTGTAATACATCATCTATATATTACATTGTGTGTTCACCACCCAGAGTCATTTCTCCTTCTATCACCATATATTTGATCCCTTTTCCCTTATCTACAGCCACCTCCCCCCTTACCCTCTGGTAACCACTAAACTATTGTCTATGTCTATAAGTTTTTGTTTCTTCCTTTGTTTGTCTTGTTCCTTCATTGTTTTCAGTTTTATATACCACATATCAGTGAAATCATATGGTTCTCGACTTTTTCTGTCTGACTTATTTCACTTAGCATAATAATCTCAAGATCCAGCCATATTGTCACAAATGGCATTATTTTATCTTTTCTTATGGCAGAATAGTATTACATTGTGTATATATGCCACAAGTTCTTTATTCAATCATCTATTGAAGGACACTTTGGTTGTTTTCATGTCTTGGCCACTGTAAATAAAGCTGCAATGAACATAGGAGCACATATATCTTTACCAATAAATCAGTGACATCAAAGACAGAAATCTGGAAATGACACAGATGGAAGAAGAGAGAGAATTGTGAGTTAAAAGAAATGAAAGAACTCTACAAGAATTTTCTGACTCCATCAGAAAGAGCAATATAAGAATAATGGGTATACCAGAAGGAAAAGAAAGGGAGAAGGGAACAGAGTGTATTCAAAGAAATAGTCAACAAAAATTTCCCAAACTTGTGGAAAGAATTGGATCCTCGAATCCAAGAAGCAAAAAACACCCAATTACCTCAATCCCAGAGGGTTTTCTCCAAGACATATTGTATTGAAGCTTTCAAAAATTAATTACAAAGAATCCTCAAGGCAGCTAGGGAAAAGAAGACAGTAACCTACAAAGGAAAGCCCGTTAGATTACTCCTCTGCTCAGTTAATTAGATTGTTTGTATTTTTGTTGTTGAGTTGTATGAGTTCTTTATGTATTTTAGATATTACCCCCTTATTGGAGGGATCATTTGCAAATATCTTCTCTCATTCAATCAGTTGCCTTTTTGTTTTTTGATGGTTTCTTGAACTGTACAGAAGCTTTTTTAGTTTGTAGTCCCATTTATTTATTTTTGTTTTTACTTCCCTTGCCTTTGGGGTCAAGTTTACAAAATCTCCTTTGAGACCAAGGTCTAGCATTATTCATAATAGCCAAGAAATGGAAACAACCTAAGTTTCCTTTTTTGGAGGATTAGATAAAGAAGATGTACGTATATAGAATAGAATACTTCTCAGTCATAAAAAATAATAATATATTGCCATTTCTTACAACATGGATGGATCTTGAGAGTATCATGATAAATAAAATAAGTCAGAAAAAGTAGAAGAACCATACAGTCTCACTCATATGTGAGATATAAAACAGAAAGCAACAAATGAAAACAAACTCATGAACACAGACAATAGTAATGTGATGATCGGTGGGGGGAAGTGGGTAGGGGAAGATGAAGAGGGTAAAGGGGGTCAAATATATGGTGATAGAAAGAGACTAGACTTTGGGTAGTGAGCACACAATGCAATATACAGAGGATGTATTATAAAATAGTATACCTGAAACTTATATAATGTAACCAATGTTGCCCTAATAAATTTAATTTAAAAAAAGGACATTGACGAAAATAATCAAATTATTGGTTGATTTTGTAGACAATTTTAAGTCTCTCATCTTTAACTTAAATCAAGATTTTAGAAATATTATTCTCTGAAGTATTTGAAAATACATAAGACATTGGATTTTACTTATTGAATATTCAGAACTTTAATATGATTAGGATGATGTGTATTATTGTAATAGAATACTATTAATTTATAACATGTATTAATTACTTATAATGTGTCAGATACTGTTGTAATAATTTTGAAGAATAGATCTTTTAATCTTCATAGTAAGTATCCTTATTACCCCCAATTTCAGGACCTCCCCTCCATGCTATTCTGCTTTTCAATAAAAATACAGTATTTTGATTTTATGTTTTATAATTAAATTTTTCATCATATAGTATTTTATTTCAATAATGGAATTATGCACACTATACTTTTATAAGAAATTAAAGGAAAAATATGTGGAAGAAAATATATTCTCAATAGTATGTGACCTCTTTATAAGGACAATCATTGATTGAAAGCTACACCACTGTAACTACTGATGGGGTGGCTACTTTGGAATAATAAAAGGATACTGAGAAAAGGTTATAAAGATACATAAAACTGATTCATTGCCTCATTCGAGTTCAAGTGACTACAGCAAAAATTTTGATACTAGAAAAATCACAAAATAATGCAAATGTAAATGTGGACATTTTATAAAAAAAATAATTGCTACATCTGATCAAAGAATGAAAGAAAGTTTACCAATAGATGAGGTAAAATAATCTTTTTTAATGTTAAATTCCTGTAGAGATTTGTTGATCTAGAATATCCACATTTTCTGCTTCTTGAAAACCTTCTTTTTCCTTACATTATTTCTTCCTCGTTTTTACAGTGAGTAGTTGGGCAAGAGAAAGCCATAATACCTATGATTTTTAAAGAGTTTATTTGAATATACTGATAACTCCAAGCATATCTATGTTTCTTCTTAGCTTCAAAACAATTTATTAATTAACCATCATAGCATCCTAGAGAGTTGGTGTCAAAATATTACTCTCACTTTGTAAGTTGCTTTAGGCACAGACCAGATAAGTGCCTTATCAGAGATTGCTGGCAAGGCATGGGCAGAGAGGGAATTACAATGTCAAATTCTGGATGTTTCATCTTGGGTTTAGTGGATGAATTCTCACCAATTCCTGTGCAGACCCCATTGCAAATGGAGAAGCAAAGGTGAAACTGAGAATCAGTTCTAAGTGCATCTGCTTGAGGCTCTCACTGAATTTCTGTGTGTCCAGGGGGAGTTCAGAACCTAGGAGCCCATAAACTAACCTCCAGATAATAATATAAACAGTCCATTTTTTCAAGTTCATATATTTCTTTGAGCTGACAGCTTCATCTCCCTACTTTACTGCCAAAGGCTAGTACTGTGCTGAGCTTTTCTGCGAAAAACTTCCTCACTCTAGAAAACAGCTAAAAGAAAATCAAATTACATTTTTCTTTTTCAGTTAAACCTATAGCTCTGTTTGCTATAGAAAAGTGCAATGTTTACTCAAAAAAGGTCTATGATTTTAATATATACTCATATTCCTTAAAAAAAACCCAACCTATATTAGGTATACAAAGGTTATCAGTCAGCTAAGTTAAATTCAGCAAAACTTGAAAGACAGAGTGATATGATAAAAAGAAAGACTGGAAGCAAAGTTATAGTTCAAAAATATTTATGGCTTTATACTGAAAACAAAAAGTACTACTGTATAGTTCTGCATATTGAAAACATGCTCAGATTCTGGAGTTTCCTTGCTTTTAAAGAAACTTATATAAACATAAATTGCCTGGTATTTTCTTGTCATAGGCAAATGGAAAATTTGATTTATTAAGATTGTCAGTTGCAATAAAACTGATCAGAGCATAATCATTTTACCTAATAAGTGATATGATATAATAAACTCTTATCTCAACTTCACACATTACTGCAAACTACAAAAGGAGCTTCCAAAGCCACAAGGAAGACACTAGAACTAATCTGCTATTACATTAATGCCCCCCCAAAAAGGGAGAGGTGATTGAAAATGCAAATTATTTTTCACTTGTTAGAGAAAATACAGAAAGAATTGAAGAAAATAAAATCTGCATATTGAGTAAGCATTTTATTCTATTTTCCTCAACATTTTTGTATCCAACTATACACATTATTAAAACAAAATCATTCTGCACATACATTTTGTAATTATTTATCAATATATTGCAGTGATTTTCTATACTTTTCACTATTGTTGGAATATGTGGTTTAAAAAAGCTACATATTAGTGCATTTTTGATATTATAATCCATTTAACCAGCTTTGTATATCTGACCATTTGTGTGTTTCCAATTTTTACCTATTATAAATAATACCATGATGAACATGTATATACTGAAATTGTTGTGCATATATTTGTTATTTGATTATTTGATTAGAATATGGTTTTTTAGTATCTTTATTATTGAATTATTAACTTTTGATTAATCATTTAGGTGGTTAGAATTTGACGTTTAAATCTTTCACATTCAAAAATATAATTGACATATATTTGAATTCTTACACATCTGATAATGTATTTACTTGATCTTCACAAATAAGAAATATGTATGGGTTTCTTGATTTATAATTTATACCACCTAAAACTCTATGGATGCTGGCCTATTGCTTCTTAGTATTTATTGTTATAGAGCAGGGGTGTCCAAACTTTTGTCAACATTTTTTACCAAGGGCCATATGCGGTAAAATACACAAACAGCCGGGCCACTCACTCGGGGTGAAGTACGCATTGCTTCACCTGGTTTATTTAAGTAAACTAAATATATTTTTGGAATTTGCTGTGGGCCAATTAATAATGGATTGCAGGCTGCAGTTGGCCTGCAGGCCGCAGTTTGGACACCCCTGTTATAGAAGATCCTAAGGTTAGTCTAAATTTTTTTTCTCCTTTGTAGGTAAATTTTTCTATTTAGTTAAGAATTAAACTTATATCGAGCCAGTCAAATTAGCAGAGGAGGTAAATGCTGTGCTTGCCTCCTTGCATGACCACATCAAAATTACAACTAAACTACACAACAACCATCATTGGAAATCAGCTTAGGTCTAGCTGAACAGAAGTCCTACAACTAAGATTATACAGAAGAAGCCACCTTGAGACTGGTAAAAGGGTCAGAGACATGGAACAGGCTGGTCCCACCACATGTGAACATTAAAAATCAGGAGGGATATCTCAGCTGTGGAGTCACCCACTGGAGGAGTGAGGGATCCCAGCCCTACATGAGTCTTCCCAGCCCAGAGTTCCAGTGCCAGAGAGAGAAGTCCCCATGATTTCTGGCTGTGAAAACCAGTGGAGATTGTGGCTGAGTGTGACAAGATTAGCTACAGTCCCAGACACTCCTCTTAAAGGACCCATAGTCGGACTTACTAACTGATGGACTCACTTGTTCTGAGCTCCAGTGCTGTGGCAGCAGCTTGAAAGGCGCCAGCGACATACGGGGAGAAACTGAGTTGCCTGGCTTAGGGAGAGTGCTGGAAGGGCAGCTTTTTCTCAGACAGAAGTGCTGGTAGAATCCATTGTTTCCTTGTTGAGCTCCCCCCCCACCCCCCCACCCCAGCATACAGGCACAGGAAGCTGACATTGTTGAGTCTCCGTCAACCTGGCTAACACCTTTCTTTCACTCCACCCTGGTGATTCTCTGAGATTTCACCAAACCCAACTTGTGTGCCCATTCAAGCTGCTTCTGGTGGCTTTTCCATACAAATGACCTGTTTTGGCTAATGCTGACAAATTTTCTAAAATGTCTCAAAGGTTCTCAAAACCAAAATAAGCAGCATCTGGCTTCAGTGTGTCCCATACCTCATACTAAGCAGCCCAAGCCTAGCACTAGTGGCAGCCAGACTCAGTTCATGGCTTGGCCTCTCTAGGCACCTCCAAGCCCAGAGGCAGCTAACTGAAGATTGCTTTGTGGCCCATGCCAGGTGACTTCAGGCAGGGCACAGCCTGTGCCCTGTGGCAAGACCCCTCCCATGAGGCCCCAATACTGGCACTCAATGGCCAGCTTTGGACCAACCTGGAGAATAACCAGCCACCTCAGAGGATGACACACCCAAAGGGAAGACTGGGCAGGCACCAGAATCCTGCTCCATAGCACCAGCCCCTGCACAACAGGTACTTCACTGTAGTCAGAGCCAGTCCTCACAACCAATCAGCTTGAGAGTCAATACCTCCCACTGATGTGCAAACAGCAATCAAGGCTCAACTACAACAGGAGGGCACACACACAACCCACATAAGGGACATACCTGAAGCACTCAGCTCTGGTGACCAGGGAAACTGCATCACTGGGCCCCACAGGATTATATAAGGTCACTCTATTAAGGCTGGGGGACATAGCAGCCCTGCCTAAAACATAGAAAGAAACATAGGAGGCAGCCAAATAGGGAGACAAAGAAACATGTCCCAAATTAAAGAACAGAAAAAGGTCCAGAAAAAACTGAGCAAAATGGAGATAAGCAATCTACCAGATGCAGGATTCCAAACACTGGTTATAGGGATGTCAATAATCTCAGGGAGAACTTCAACAAAGAGATAGGAAACATAAAAATAGAGGCAGAAATCAAAACAACAACAACAAAAAAGCCCCAGTCAGAAATAAAGAATACAATAACTGAAATAAAGAATACATTAGAGGGAATCAACAATAGATTAGATGAAAACAGAGGATTGAATCAGTGATTTAGAAGATAAGGTAGCAGAAAAAACCCAATTAGAACAGCAAAATGAAAAAAAAGAATCCAACAAAAAAGGTTGAATAGGTTAAGGGGCCTCTGGAACAACATCAAGCATACCAACATTTATGTCATAGGAGAAGAAGAGAGAGAGCAAGGAATTGAAAATCTTTTTGAAGAAACATTACAAAAAACTTCCCAAACCTGCTGAAGAAAATTGACATACAAGCCCAGGAAACACAGAGAGTCCCAAACAAGATGAACCCCAAAAGGCCCACACCAAAACACATCATAACTAAAATTCTGAATGTTAAAGACAAAGAAAGAATCTTAAAAGCAGCAAGAGAAAAGCTCCTACAAGGGATCTCCTATAAGACTGTCAGCTGATTTCTCAACAAAAACTCTGCAGGTCAGAAGGGATTGGCACAAAATATTCAAAGTCATAAAAAGCAAGGAACTATAATTAAGATTACTCTACCTGGCAAAGCTATCATTTAGTATCAAAGGACAGATACAGAGCTTCCCAGACAAAAAAAAAAAAAAAAAAAAAAAAAAAAAAGAAAAAGAGCTAAAATAGTTCATCACCACCATACCAGCATTACAAGGAATCTTGAGGTAATTCTTTAAAAAAAAGATAAAAAAGATAAAAATATGAATAATACAATGACAATAATTAGATATCTATCAATAAAATGCTCCTATCAAGAGATAGGGTGGTTGAATAGATAAGAAAACAGGACCCTTACATATGCTGTCCACAAGAGGCTCACTTCAGATTGACACACACAGACTGAAAGTAATGGAATGGGAAACAGATATTTCATAAAAATAGAAAGTGGAAAACAAGCAAACAAACCTGGAGTAGCAATATTTATGCCAGATAAAATAGACTTTAAAACGAAGGCTATAACAAGAGCCAATAATCGCACTTCAGGGTATTTATCTGAAGAAATCCAAAATGCTACTTCAAGTGGACCTGTGCATCGGTATGTTCTTTGGAGCATTGTTTACAATGACCAAGATGTGGAGGCAGCTTGGGTGTCCAATGATAGACAAATGGACAAAAAGTAGGTGGTACATATATACAATGGAATATTGGTTGGCCATGGAGGGAATGAGTTCTTGCCACCTATGGCAGCATGGATGGACCTGGAAGGTATTTTGCTGAGTGGAGTATGTGAGACAGACAAAGCCAGATGCACAATGTGATTTCACTTATATATGGAATCTAAAGAGCAAAATAAACAAACAAAACAGAAACAAACTCAGAGAACATTTTGATGGCTGCCAGATGGGAGGGCATTTGGGGAGGTGGGTGAAAAAGAGGAAGGGATTAAGAAGTATTGGTTGTTACAAAGTGGTCATTGGGATGTAGGGTATAACATAAGCTATATATAGTCAATAACATTGTAACTATGTATGGTATCAGATGGGTACCAGATTTATTGGGGTGATGGATGGGAGAGGGATTGGGATCAGAGTGGAAAAGGTGAAGGGATTAAGAAGTACAAACTGGTAGTTACAAAATAGTCATGCGGATGTGAAGTAAATCAAAGGGAATATAGTAAATAATATGGCAATAACTACGTATAGTGCCAGGTGGGTACTGGACTAGTCAGGGGGATCACTTCTTAAATTATATAAATATCTAACCACTATGCTATACACCTGAAATTAATATAAAATAATGTTAAATGTGAAGTTTAATTAAAAGAACTAAAAATGTGGGGGGAATATGAAGTGGAATAAGAGGTCCAAATTTCCAGGTATAAAACAAATAAATCATGGGGATGTAATATACAGCATAGGGAATATAGTCAATGATATTGTGATAGCATAATACGGTGTCAGGTTGTTGGTGGACTATGGTGATCAGTTCTTTAGGTATATAAATGTTGAATAACTACGGTGTACCCATGAAACTAATATAATATTGTGTGTTTGGTATATTTTAATAAAAATCTTTTGAAAAAGATTTTTTTCTCTATGCTATTTTCTCTACTCTTGAAATTCTGAATTTCAACAGGATCAATTCAGGTTTTCATTCTTATTGATATTGCTTGTTAATCATTGACACTTCTATCTGTAGACTCAAACTTTTCTTTTACATAGGAATACAGTGTATTATTATAACTCAGATTTTTAAAGTTTCTATTAAAATGGTTTCTTCTTCAAGAACACAAATTATGTTGCACGTCATTTTTTGCATCAACTACATATACTTTGTCTTCTTTCATGATTTTAATCTCTGCTCATTTCTTATAAATTGGAGGCAGGTGCTCAAATTTGTTCGACACATACTATTCAATTTTCATCAGTGTTAGCTTTGTTCAGTGAATCTAATCCTGAGTGATTCTAATCTCATGAAGATATTAATATCATCATTTTACTTTTAATTTATTTCCTTTTTATTTCAATTTACCTCCTCGCCAAATTCCTTTTCATATCAGTGTGTCATCTTAGTTTCTCTCAGCTCTTATTTCAAAGGTCTTCAGTTTGAATTTTATTGTGAATGAACAACAGTGTTTCTAAAATCTCATTTCTTGTACTATCCTTTAAAGAATCCATTCTTGAAGCTATGTTGTTTTACATTAAAGAAAAATTTTCTAACCTCCACACTTTCTTTGAGTTTTTTATTCATTCTTTAAAAAGGAAGTGACTGCAGCCTGTTATGCCTAGTAAGCAGGGATGATGTGTCAGTTACAGTTGCTAGCCTGAGGTAAGAGAAAGAACAATGGTGGTTTAACCAGATAGAGCTTTATTATTCTCACATGACCAGAAGTCTAGAGCTAGGGAGTCCACAGCCAACACAGCTGGTCAAGGAAGTGGCTTAGGACCAAGTCTTCTTCCAGCTTCTGAACCAACAACCCTAGTGTGACTTTTATGGTCACCAAGTAGCTGTTGATATATATACATATATATACCGGGGGTGCCAAAAAAATGTATATCAGTGGACATGTTGGTCAACATTGCTCAGGTAGTAGTTCGCCACAATCCAAGTGTCTGGACGTTGATGGTAACCACTTTGAGCACCTCTTGTAATTGCAGAAGTCAAATGTGACTTGCATTTATCTTTTGTTATTGGTATATATTGAGTATTATATTTTGAATAGTTTTTTCCTTTTTTAAAATGTGTGTACATTTTTGTGGCACCTTCTGCATACATATATGTGTATATATATATATATATATATATATATATATATATATATCCATATATACAAAAGGTGCCACACAAAATATATATGTATACGTGTGTATATAAATAAATATATATATATATATATATATATATATATATATACACACACACACACAGAGTGCTACAAAAATATATATGCATTTTAAGAAAGGAAAAAACTGTATTAAAATTGTAATGCTCAATATATACTGATAACGAAAGATGAATACAAGTCACATTCGACTTCTGCAATTGCAAGTGGTGCTCAAAGTGGTTACCATCAGCGTCCAGACACTTCTGATTATGGCGAACTACTGCTTGAGCAACACTGACCAAAGTGTCCGCTTGTATCACTGCACATGCCATTTCAATTTCATCACACAGTATCATATGTCTCAAACTTACCATGTTTCCCCCAACGTAAGACGAGGTCTTACATTAATTTTTGCACCAAAAGATGCATTAGGACATATTTTCAAGAGATGTCTTATTTATTCATGCACAACAATCTACATTTATTCAAATACAGTCATGTCATCTTCTTTTGGAACATTGTCATAATGTACTAAAGGCGTCCGTCTGGCTGACAATCTTAACTGTGGCTTATTTTCGGGGTAGGTCTTATTTTCAGGGAAAAATGGTATCATGAATGTGTGCAATTGTTAGGCATATTGGAGGTTCCATTATGTACTCATGCCTCTATTATCATCGTACTTCTACAACATTCTCAAATTTCAAATACCACTTCAAAATGACCTTGTGCTCCTTGAATGACAACCGTGCTTCTGCCATTTTCTTTGTCCTGCATGTAGCATGATGACACTAGCATTCATTTGATTAACTCCATCTTTTGAGTGAACATCATACTATAAATTGTACTGTAATTAAATTCAGCTTTGAAATTAATATATAAATAGCATCTCTTAAAATGTAATACATTTTTTTTGGCACCCCTGGTGTGAAGGACAAGCAGAAAAAGGGAGTGTCCTTTTTTTAAAAATAGTATATTTGTGAAAGCTCCACTCAAGACATTCTATTTCTGTTTCATTGGTAAGAACTGTGTTACATGGCCACACATAGCTGCAATGGAATTTGAGTACACATTTATTTTTAGCTAGTACTAGCCCTCATGTACTCACAAATTTGGAGTTTGTTAATATGACGATAGAGAAAATAGACATTGTGAATGAGACAGAGACTGATTCAGTTCCTCTCTTGGGCCCTGAGAATTCTCTTCTCAATTTTGAATTGATGGATTAGTAATGTAATCAACCCTAGAAAAGTTTCTTATGTCCATGTGTCATTTACCTATACTTGAAGCTAGACTGAAGAGACATATCTTGTCCTCTTAACCAGTGATTACTTAATTTTGGATAATTTGAAGCAATATTTAGCTAAATTAGTACCAATAGTAATGGATGAAAAACTGTGGCTTTAGGGTATATGGCCACAGCATAATTTGTTGCAGGTTTTTGTTTGTTTGTTTTTTTAATAACCAGGGATGAAGACCAAGAATCATAGGCTCAAAGCCCTTTGCCATTTTGAATTACTGGCAGTACAAGTCAGAAGAGAGCTATAAATGCAGGAATGTCTCTGGCCAGCTGAGGAAGCAGCCTTCAGTGAAGAGGAGCAGCCTCAATGCAACCTAGGATGATGAGTCTTATTTCAGATTCTAAAGTCTTATTACCAGCAGAAAACTTCCAGATTGTGCCAGTAGGATGCTAATTTCTGGTTAGTTTGACTTTGTCTTCACAAATGTTATAGTGAGAAGATAGAAGAGACTCAGTCAGGAATTTTAGTATTTATTCAGACACGATCATAGGAATGATAACAAAGTATAGGATGACACAGGACTTCTTGTTTAGGTCAGTGAGCTCTGAAGTTAAAAAAAAGTAAGTGGGGAGATTCGATAGTGTTATTATTTAATTACCTTCGGGGTGGTAAGTACTAGAAAATATACAAAGGTTGTATCTATTGATACTGTCTCTTTTATCATTTAGTAGGACAATTGAGACGGGAATATAAATAATTCTAGACTATAAGAGAAACTTTATGAGGACATTGCATATGCTTTGGTCATCTTTTTCCTTCCAAACTTGTTTATTACCTCATTATTAGAAGTAAATCATCAATACAATTTTGCTAAATTAGCAATACAAAATCAAATAAATTCAGTTTATTATTTGATACATTCCATTACAAAGTACATATACTGTGCTCTGGGACACAGCATGGAAATGAATTCCAGACCAGGTAATCTATGGATGTGGTGGGCCTTGCGCTAGGCTTACAAGGAAAGCAGGACTTGGTCAGGAAAGGAGGAGATGCTGAAGTACAGGGAAGCAAAGAGGACCAGGGACTAGCATGAATAGTAGTGTGGTATTCCGTGATGGAAGCAATGAGAGGGTGGAGACGGAAGATCCAGTCTGTATCATAGGGGCTCTTGCCCTGGTCTCTATTCTGTGGACAACATGAAGCTTTGAAGTTCTGAGAGACTATCAGAGATACGTAGGTTGAAGTGGAGTAGAAGCACTGGAGACAGGAAGATTAATTTAGATCTTCTAACTATTCTATCTGACTCCAATAGTGAGGAATAAATAGAGTGATATGCCTATACATTATTTTAAGAAAATTTAAGTGGTCAGAATTAGGAAAATGGTAATCCTTATTACATGCCCCACTCTTCATTTCCTAGGCATGGCTTGTGTTCATTCATTAATATATTTATTTTTAGGTAAAATAATATAGTAAGCACTATGAACAAAGTAGCCAAATGAAACATGATTCCGTCCCCCACCCCCAACAACCTGGCATCATACTTCTTCCCACCTGACTTCTATAAGAATTCTTTCTTTCCTCTTTTTATGGGTTTTTTGCATTTACATGTATTCCTTTAAAAGCATGTGGATTTTTTTAGTTGTTTTTAATTTTTCTCATTTAATATTTTACTATGATCCATTCCAGATTTGAAAATGCAATTTCTTTCTGCATTTTATTTTTCTTGTAGTTGTGATGAAATTGATAATGACCCAATAATAATTAAATTCAATTAATTAATTTATTTGCCTAGTTTCGTTTGTTGTCACTGGGACAAATGTGTGAGATGATGGAGTCCATATTTAGTTTTATTTGTCATGGTCGTGAAGTAGTGATACCTGTTAAATTCAACCTTAACTTTGAAATGTCTTTGTTACCATCTAGTAAATATCAGTAATGAAATATAAACATAGCCTTTTTGGCTATGCATGGTAGAACAGTTCCTCAGATGCACCATAGTGAGGCAATTTTTAGAAAAATATCATAAATTTGATGAATTTGTAGTTATCATCCCCCTAATCAGAACACACATTAAATATGTGTTAAAGTAGTAAATATTGGATGTGCCAGTTACAGCTGCATATTAAGATAATAACTTTGGATGATGCCTTAATCTCTCAGATCAAGCAAAGCTGAGTAGAGAAATTTTGTCATATTTGACTATTCAAACAATATTTATATATCTCACACTAGGAGAATGGTCCTGGAACAGATAGTTTTTTTTTTTTTTCAGTTATTCTCCAGCTATAGCAAAAATTTGGGGCCTGATTAAGCAGAAACAATTATGATTCCACAATTTCACAAGAAAGTATATAATTTCACATGTATTTTTCCAGCATTAAATCATATCATAAGGTTGTTTTTCCAGATATTTGTGTCTTTCCTGTATAGTGGCTTTCCATGGTACCTGATACTGTTTCAGAATTAGGGGTCCAACTTATCCCAGTTTGCCTCTGCCTGACCCAGTTTACCACTGAAAGTCTTGCACCCTAGTTGGAGCCATTCCTGTAAATGTTTTGTCAAGCACCTAGAATCATGAATAGTTAGGTCATGTTGTGTATTAATAATACATGCTTTTCTGGTGGTGAATTTCAGATTTATTAGATTCTCATTTACATTTTAATATAACGTTTGCACTATTTCAAATTCATATTTTATAGCATGTATGGAAAATCTAAAATATGAATATTTAAAATTCATCCTTTTAACTAATCTGAATTTAGAATATTTATAGTCATTTTATTTCTTTTAAGTATATATAGTAATTTGAACTAGAAAGACTTTCTCATTATACTTTAATGAAGAAATGAGAATGATTTGTACTTAGTATTTCAGTAGTTTGTATGCAATGCATGAAAATAATTTGTTCCAGCAATACTTAGATTTAAAGAGCTTCCTCTTTTAATTTTATTTCTCTAAAAGGGCTTAGAAAAAAGTATTCTCTCTTAGAGAGGAACTAAAGTGTAGTAGTTTCAAGCATGTCGTCTGGAATAAAAACTCATGGATACAAAGCCTGGCTCTTCTACATGTTGTGTAATTTGGGAAAGTTGCTTTACTTCATGAAGACACAGTTTCTTGATCTGTACAATGTATAATAATTAGTACTTTCCTAATAGGTTGTTATGAAGAGTAAATGAAATAATGTAAGGTAGTCACATGTTATAGTACCTGATACATAGGGAGTTTTCAATATTTTGGCTAAAAGATAAGTTGAGCCCAGACTTGTTTTAGAGTAACATCTGTTTTATTTATTTATTTATTTATTTATTTATTTATTTATTTATTTATTTATTTATTTTCTGTAATGGGAATCTAGGTTTTAAATTGTTTTTTTTTTCTGGTCTGTGTGTCATATGTTTATGTATGTGTTTTATGACTTTATCATTAGAGAATTCCAATATGTATTTTAGAAAGGAATTCTGACATCTCTGGCTGGTTGCCCTTTAATTGAGAGCTCAGGTGGAAAAGGACAGCTAACGTGAGGTCAATTATTTTTTCTATTAACCCATTGTCCTATGTCAAAATTTCCTTTGGAGATGGTGCAATAAATTGACTGTTTTCTCATGTTCACTCTCCTTGTAGATATGTTTTACGAAAGTAAATGTTAAGTTTTTAATTGGGTTTAGAATGATTTAATCAGAGAGTGTTTATGCTTGGTCTTAAAGAACACACTGGGATAGGCTTGCCATCTGTTCAAGATAAAAATAAAATCCCCTTTGAAGAAGTGGGCAGTTGATAGAAAGATTTTAATGAATGTTTAATGTTTTTGTATCTGTGTGAAGGGCTTATTGTGACATCAACGTAAATGTTGTATAAGCCTAAGGGCTCAATCTTAGTGTTTCAATTCTTATTAAGTCTCTGTTGGAATACTGTATTTTGAAATTCTCAAGTTGTATACTGAAGTGATATAGGGTAGATTTAGTCCTACCTGGAAATGTTTGTTCCAGTCAAGTTCTGTTTTGAATCTCTGCTCGCTTCTGCCTGGATACTGCCATCCAACACCATGAGTTTGTTGATTGCTAAGTGGTTTTCTCCTTCAGGAACCAATCTTCCTTTAGATATTGTTTTTGTTTTCTTTTTTTTTTTTAATTATGCTTTATAGATTTTTGGCAACACTTTCATTTATTTGCAATCTGAGCTGAGTTATCCTACTACTGTAATACACAGTAGTTTCCTCACTGATATACATTCTAGTGATATTTATTTCATGTTTGAATGACCTTGCATTCTCCTTCCTGTTTCCAAAATCTGGGAACACATCCTGCACATCTTGTGTAACCACTGTTGTCTCTTCAAATTGAAATACACAGTCCTAGTAAACTCAGTAAGTGGTCTAGCCAGGGAACAATTTTCTAATTTAAGACTGTCATATCGTTTAGTTTCCCTTTAGATTTCTGATTGAAGTTGTTACGAGGATATTATAAAAGAAAAAGGAAGAGGAAAGCTTTTCCCCAAATGTGATATTGTGAAGTATATAAACTTGACCTACAATGTGAAAATTTAGTGTATTTTCTTCAATATAAAATGATATTTGGCCCAGTGTGTGTTTCCAGTGTCATGTTGCTATAGAATAGTTGCCTATTTGTCAGAAGCTATTTGTCAGTTTTTTCAGTATCTGCAGGAGGTAAGTATGCTTCAGAATTCAGAGAAGGAAAATTGTGTGCTCACAGGGATTTGTGTGTTTTACAAAACAATATGACCATATTTCTGAATACTTCAACAACCTGAATGTGCAAAATCAGGATATTTCTAGATTTCTTGCTATGAGACAGTTTAATCCATCTTAATTAGTGATGGTGGTCATCATCTCAATTTAGACCAAACATGTTCCAACATATTTTGTTTTCTAATGTATATATTTTCATTTAAGTCAATGTCATTTACATATAAAACAAAGCAAAGCAACTCGGGTGCCTATGAAGAGCAATTCTGCTAATGTAGATGTTAGGATATCCAGTAGCATGTGCATACTTATGACAATGGCTTTGTAAAGAGCGGGTCAGCTGACATATGTGAATTGAGTACTTTTGGATAGAATATCATACTCAATGCAGTTAGTTTTGGTAATAGAGAATTATAATTTCATATGAAAAGAAGTTCAGAAACAGGCAGTTCTAAGACTGATTTAATGCTCATTGGTATCAGGGCTTTACATCTTTCTTTCTTACAGGGTAAAAATTCTGTCCTTGGCGGTCCCAGCAGGCTTCTTTTTACACCTCACTGCTCAGAACTGGATAACGTGTCTACTGCCAAACCACTCTCTGACAAGGGTCTAGGGCGGAAAGAGTAGAACTGTGGTAGCCTGGAACCAATCATGATGAACACCCTGGAACTTCACCCCTTCCCTGAGCATGTTGCTACAGTAACAAAATTGGAATTATGTTAATGAGGAAGATCGAGAGTAGGTAGAGATGGTTACTCGGTATAACAGTGTTTGTCACACAAGTCAGTCAACAGCATGGACAGAAACGGCAAATGGCCGTCTCTGACTATTTTACGTATTCTGTCTAAGTCCAAAGACATGTTTAATGAACAAATATAATGCTGTCAGTTGGATGGAAGTGGCTTTAATGATTTTCTGCTATATTTAAAAGCACTATATATAAAAGTATTGAGCCTTCCTGGTTTTAAACACTAACTTCTCTTAGGAGATCGCTATTTGGTGCCATTAGGTGAAATGTGTCTTCTTGGTAAAATTATTTTGCAGATGCCCGATAACACATACCAGTAGTATGATATAAATACAAACAAGGCTCAGCGAAATTTTGGGTAGCCTTTGCTTAATCATGAAAACTAAAATTGGTTTATCTTTGATGCATTAATTATCTCTTGTTGAGGGAAATTAAGAGGATTCTCCAACTCTTTAAGAGAGCCAGGCTGCCCAAGAAGCCCTCAAAACACTTCTCACTTGTAGAAAACTCATTGAAATTGTCTATTTGAGTTATAAAACTTGCAAAAACCCATGGCATGGGTAGTCAGAAACCTGCATTTCTTGCATTTTGTGGAGAGTTTGTATGAAACATTGGGTGACATTACACATTTTATTTTAAAAATTAAATTTCAGACAGAGTGGCAACATTGCAGTCACTAAGAGCACAGTCTTTGGAACTAGACTGTTTGGACCCAGGCTTTAAATCCTCCTCAGCCACTTATTACCATAGTCATAAGATATTGAGGAAGTTGTGCCTCAGCTTTCTCATCCGTAAAATTGGGACGTCTACCTACCTTGGAATTACTATGGGGATTAAGTTAGTTATTATTTTTATGTTATTCAAATGGCACATGGTACACAGCACATACTATTTAAGTGTCAAAAAGTAAAGCTATGCCTTGAATTATAGATGTATGCTTTTCTTATTAAATATATTAGAAGGATCAAAAAGATTTTAGGAAAAGTTATTCTCTAAATACAACATTTCTGTGGCATGTAACATTTTTGTTATTTTTTCCACTCATGCATGCATACATGAAAGCAATTATTAAATATGTTTTTAATGAGCATCTATATTGTATTGTTCATTCTAGGTGTAAGTTTATTGAGAGTAGCAATGACAGTCAGGAAGACAACACATTGTCCCACTCTGTGTGATGCTGATGCCCTGAAGTAATTCATAATGCTCCATAATATACATGGAAAAGTCTTAACTGACAGATTCATTGTCAACATCAACATGTGTAGACAAATGAAAATTGTACCTGGCAAAATTAGTGGTTATAGGAACAAACTTGAACATTTATACATTTTAATTGGGGGATAATATACATACCTTGTGTTGTAAAGAATAACTATGTTACTTAAAAATGAAGTTTTTTGATGATCAGTTACGATAGGAGTGAAAATGGAAAATAATATCATGGAGAGGTGGAGAGGCATATGAAAGCAAAAGAGATTTGTTACACTCACAGGTCCTAGAAGAGAGAGGCATGGCATGCCACACAAAGCACCATATAGGAGGAGCTCGAAGGGAGTGGGTTCAACCAAGCAGTTGCGGAGCCAAGGGGGAGAGTGAGGACCTGAGAAGGTGCCTTTATTGGGGGTCAGGGTGGAGTATTATCGGTGTGTTTGAATGTCACGAGGTTACAGTCAGGGAAGAGAAGGAGGGGAACTTGTGGCAGGGGCCAACGTATCACACTGGAGCACTTAGCTCCTAGGCCTACAATGCAACGTATGTAGGAAAAGATGGTTCTTTAAAATTTGACATTAAACTTTAGGGACAGAGTTGAATGTATTATTTCTGGAAATTGTTATTTTCTGTTTATTATTATTATTATTATTTTTTGATGTTCCACACTTAGACTGTAAAGCATCATAAAAAAATAAGAATTTTGTTTGTTGTGTTCATTGTTCTATTCCTGAGGGCGTGGGACAGAGAAGGTGCTCTCAAAAATTTTTTTTCCCTAGTGATTGAAATGGAAATTAAAATTCTCTTTAGCAGAAATTAAAGCAAATCAAAGCTACACCCACATATGTTAAGTGATTTAGGAGTCACAGAAAAGTGAGGAGAAGGGATCGTCTGTTTTCCCCTACTAGTTTCAGAGAAGTTGCATACAAAAATAAGATCCAAGTATACGAGGTCCAAGTATATGAGTTGAATCTTATTGTCCTATGTTTTTCCAATCATTAGGGTTATGCTAATCAATAGACTTAAGCATAGTCACATATGCCTTAGAAGCGAACACCCCTTTCTTGAACTGATACCATCACTTAGAGAAGCAGAGCCTGAAACAGGAATTGGGGTGCCAGTGATTTACTGAAGACATTCTATTCAGGGAAAACCTTAAGGAAGGAAATGAAGTAGAGATAGGGAAAGACGGAGGAAGGGAGAGAGAGGAGCACAGCAAGGATATAGTCTGAGATGAAGTCTGGCCTTAGTCTGATACCTGAAGGTGGTGGGGGCTGTGGGTGTGGGGATGGGGAGTGGGATGCCCTGGAATGCTAACTGCACAAAAGGTAATGCGATTGACCTATTGAGCCCTAGAATCATTCAGTCATTCACTGGGGTCTGTGCTTGGGGAGAAGGTGGGGGAAGCAAGGCCCTTCCTACCACTGGAGGGCAATTTCTGGAGAAAGGCGCAGCTGTCAGTTCTTAATTGCCAACACAAGGATTCTACCCTTGTGCCCAGGTGTCATGCGGGGTGTCAGGCGGGGTCTCTGGTCCCACTCCCCACACAAGAACGCAGGATATGGCTAGGCCAAAAAGGAACACCCACGGAGCCATAGGTAGGGGAGCCATACTACTATGGTCTCACTGGAGGCTGGGTTTACACGACGTGCGACCTGCTGTCCACTTTGCTGCCAACCGACGAACTCTCGTCCACTCTCCTCCACTCTCCTTCAGTCTCCTCCTCTCTCCTCAACTTCCCTCCGTAGCCGCGGCAGTTATATTAGTGGCCAATGGCTCAATGGTTACAGCTGACGGCCAACCAGCCACAGCTGATGGCCATCTACTACCTGAGCCAGCACCTTTCCACATGCGGCCAAGAGCCTGGAAACTGCTTTCTGGGGCTATGTCCCCACACCAGGGTAGGATTAATGTGAGGTACTTTGAATTAGTAATGGACTTTTCAAATATCAGGACCAAAACAGTTTGCTGAAGTGCTGTTAAGAAAATAGAAATTATAGGAATTATAGCTGCTGATTCTGGCTTTGCCTTTGTTTTGACACTGGTTATATTTCCTGTAAGACAATAAATTTATAAATGATTTAACTGGATGGAGATGGAATTTCTCTATTGATTTATATCAAAACTCATGACACCTCATACTTTATCACCAGTTGCTTTACCTCTGATTATAGCTTCTGTCAGGTCACAGCTCATCATGTGCCTGAGGTGAGAATGCCTGGAAGTGACAGTTCTATGATAAGAACTTATTCTAAATCAAAAGCAGGATCATGTTCCATTTCTCTGACAGTGAGCTCTTCAAATGCTCTGAAGAACAATAGTTGCAGGAGTTAAGGTTCTCTGGCCTTTTGGATTTTCCTTCAAGCAAGGAACACCGAATTTTCATTAAAGTATGTGGGTTTTACCACATTCTAGAGAACTTGTATTTGCTTGATTGCTTAAGTCTGTTGATTAGCATGACCTTAATGACAGTTGTAATATATGGATGGTAGGGTCAGCCATGATGAGCTGAGAAATTTGGTTCATTTGAATGAAAATTTCCCACATGTAAAATTCTTATGGTGCTAACAGTCAATCAGAGGCTGCTGCCACACATTCTAAAAAGGGTGGGTCTGAAACTAAGGTTCATCAGGAGATTGCTGACATTTTAAGTCTCCAGGTTTATCTAATTATTTTTCAATGCACCAAGTTTTTAAAAAACTACTTGTAATATGTATTAAGATTCATTGGTCATCCTGTACTCCGTTTAAAGTCTGGAATTTATGATACTATTATGATACATAAATCACAAATGTCATTAGTTTATATTTATTGCACAATGATTGGACACAAATTATGTTTAAAGCATTTTTTAAATAATTTAAAAATATAACCATGTTATGGAATGTTTAGACATTAGTTAAACACTCATTTATAAACTTACTGTGCATATAATTTTGTTGTTTATTTTCCTTCCCAAATCATTTGTTCCTCATAGTGGTAAATAGAATTTGTACAGTTTCATAACCTGCTTTAGCTCTTATATCATAAACATGGCCTATGTTATATATTATCTACAACCACCATTTTTTTTTTTTTTTTTTTTTTTTTTTATTTATTTATTGGGGTGACAATTGTTAGTAGAATTACATAGATTTCAGTTGTGCAATTCTGAATCACATCATCCATAAATCACACTGTGTGTTCACCACCCAGAGTCAGCTCCCCTTCCATCACTGTACATTTGATCCCCCTCACCCTCATCCCCCACCCCCCAACCCCCTTTTTAAAAATAATCACTTTCTTTTCTGAATAGAAACATCACATGTGCTCACTGGAGAAAATGAGACAGAATAAAAAGTTAATCCTAGTCTCACTGATGACTCATTTCCTCATTTTCCCACCTATGACCCTATGGCTCACAGTCTGGACCTTCTCTTTGAGTGTATCTAGTAAAGGATATTGTCCTGATAACCTCTCTCTTGAGCCCGGGTTAAGCTGGGGTCAGGTCTCAGGTAATTCTTTTGGAGAAATCATTAGGTTGGCTCTCCTAATAGTGTCTGAAGATATGCGAGGGGTGCCAAAAAAATGTATACAAGTGGACACTTTGGTCAACGTTGCTCAAGCAGTAGTTCATCATCATCAGAAGTGTCTTGACGCTGATGGTAACCACTTCGAGCAACTCTTGTAATTGCAGAAGTCAGATGTGACTTGTATTCACCTTTTGTTATTAGTATATATTGAGTATTACAATTTTAATACAGTTTTCCTTTCTTAAAATGTGTATACATTTTTTTGGCACCCTCTGTATATTTTAGCAGCTCTACTTTCAGCCTCCTTATGTTGTTGACTTTACCTTGACAGCTGTCAGAATAGGATAATTTTTTTTTTTTTTGACTGGTCTGTTTCTACCATGCCTCTTATATCAGACATTGTGTCTTCTCTTTGGTATTACCAGGCAGAGGGTCTAATTGGTTTGAGTATTATTTAGTAAGTCCAATATTCTTCTGGCCATGTCTTACTGATAAGTATACAATGTTAAGCAATTTATTATATATTTTAAAATAAGACATTCAATATGTAACCTGACCAAAATCATTTTGACTGTTACCTCTCTATCTCTTAAAAAAAAATTACAAATGTTCTGTTGAAAATTCTCAATCCACAGGAAATTTGTTCTCCTTTTCTTGTTCTCCAACTTGAGATGATGAAACTCAAATTTCAGAAATCTCTTAAACAAAGGGTTATGTTGCTTTTCTCTTTGGGGATTTTTCTATTTGTTTTATTTTTTTTCATTTTATCTGTACTGTTTATTATTGAGATATAGTAAATACTATGTTTATGGTATACAGTAGTATACAACATGATAATTTGATACTCATATATATTATGAAATGATTTCCACAGTAAGCTTAGTTAACACCTCCATCACCTCACATAATTACTATTGTGTGTGTGTATGAGTGTGTGTGTGTGTGTGTGTCTGTGTGTGTGTGGTGAGGATATTTAAGATCTACTCTCTTAACAACTTTGAAGTGTTGTTAACTATAGTCACCATTACACAGATCTGTTTTACGTTGGATTCTCAGAACTTATAACCAGAAGTTTGTGCCTTTTAGAAACTCCCATTTTCTCCACCCCCAAGCTCCTGGCAGCAATCACTCTGTTTCTACGAGTATGCCTTTTTTTAGTTTCCACATATAGGTGAAATCATATGGTGTTTGTCTTTCTTTGTCTGACTTATTTAGCTTGGCATAATGCCCTCAAAGTTCATCCATGTTGTCGCAGATGACAAAATTTCCTTCTCTTTATGGCTGAATAATATTCTGTATTTTCTTTATCCATTCATCCATTGATGGACACTTAGGTTGTTTCCATGCCTTTTCTCTTGTGAATAATGCTGTGATGAACATGGCAGTGCAGATCTCTTCAAGACAGTGATTTCAGATGGGTACTAGACTTATCGGTGTGATATCTTTGTAAGTTATATTAATGTCTAATCACTATGTTGTACGCTTGAAACTAATATAATATTGTATTTCAACTGTAATAGAAAAATCTTTTAAAAATTAAAAAAAGTGGTCTTATTTTCTTTGCATATATACCCAGAAGTGGGATTGCTGGACAATATGATAGTTCTATTTAAAAATTTTTGAGGAAACTCCATTCTGTTTTCCACAGTGGTGGAACCAATTTACATTCCCACCAAGAGTGCACAAAGGTTCCCTTTACTCCACATCCTCAACAACACTTGTTATCTCTTCTTGTTTTGACAATAGCCATTCTAACATGTATGAGGTGATGTCACATTGTGGTTTTGATCAACATTTCCCTGATGATAAGTGATGATGAGCATCTTTTGATGAACTGTTGCCCTTCACTGTAGTGTTTACACTTAACAATTTGTAAGAGGAATTTACAAATAAAATATCTTCATACACATTGAAAAATATTCCTAGTTTATTAAATAGTATTTTTAAAGCATGATTTTTTTAATTTGCATTTTTGTTTGTAATGACATTTACAACAACAATGAGGTTTAGTTGTATATTGAAGTGATTTTACTACTAGGCAACTTTCCTCCACCTCAGTTTCTCTATTCCTGAGTTCTTTATTTCAGTCCCTTTAATGGTTACCTAGAATATCTTTTTAAGTGGTTTTTTTCTTTTTTTTAAACACATGTGTTTACTTAATGAGTATCTGAGAATGTCCCCTTAAATTCATATGTGGAACATTCACTTTTATTTTGTTATAGAATAACTAGCTTACAACATTTTCAGTCTGCACAAATCTATAGACTTGTTTCTTAATAGTACAGAACAGTCTGGACTAGTTCAATATATCTTTTCTTTTGTTATTTTATCTGGATGCTTGCTTGTATGTTTCTTTTTTTGGATTTGATGTTCAATTTTTTTCCATGGGAATGCATTAGACTTTTATCTATGTTCATTAATTTTGTTTCTGGAAAGTTTTATCCCTTTAGATGTGCAGATTGTAGCCCTCATCTGAGGGATATACATATATATATATATATATATAAATGTATATATATATTTCCTTCCATATATATACACATATATATATGTATATATGTAATTTATATCATATATTTGATTGTTGCTTCTATTCCTTTTTTATGGTCTCTTTTTCAGTGATCTCAAATACATTTTTTGTCCTCTATACCTACCACATTTTCTCTTGTACTTTTTATCTTTGTCCTATTTCAGTGTATTCAGATAGTTCTAGTAAATTGATTAACTTCATATTTGGATTAAATATATTTAAAGGTGTTTCTACTTCTATAATGCTGCTTTTATTTATTGCTTTTTTTATCTATTGGTTTTTAATTTTTCCTTTGCTTTATTCAACCATTATTTACTTTTGTTTTCCTAGTAAATATCAATACCAAGCTATGTTGTTTTCCTTCTTTAACTTTACATAAGAAATATCCAGGCTTAATGTTGGATTTTGTTAATATATCAATCCAGCCTGATAGTTATCACAAACACAGTCAGAAACTTCATTTACATCCTCTCACTGTTCACAAGAAGGTTATTAAAATTCTTTTCTGGTGGGTTTTACAGAAGAAATTGTTGATGTAAGGTGACATTATCAGCTCTGTAATTCAGCAGCTCAATAAGGGCATTCCAAATAAATTGAGTTTATTTCAGTACATTTCGTACTCTGTATCCAGTGATGCTTCTTTGGCAGGGGGTCAGTTTTCGATTTCTAATTCTTGACTCAGCTTTCATTCTAGGTGTGTGTGCGTGGGTGGTAGGGGTACCACAATGTCTGCTTCCTTCCTGGTACTACTGACCAATATGTCAGGAAATGCTCCATCATTGGCCCTCTTTTTATTTTATGTGGCTGTATGTGCCTCTGAATACAGTAGCTGTCAAAAAGAGTTCTGAAATGTTTTCTGTCTGTTCTATATTTATCCCATGCTCCCAGCATTCATACTTTAAATTTGAGATATTCAAAGAATTTACTGAATTTGTCAGGCTTCAGGTGACACTTCCTCAAAAACTGTGGCATTAGAATGTCATCTTCCCTTTCTTTTCTGTGCTGCCACAGTTTCTTCTTAATTTTATTTTTCTTTGATCATTTCAATAGGGATTTGAAGAAAACAGTGGCTAGATCCCTGTGCCAATGTCACAGTTAACTAGAAGGGCCCTAGCTACCATTTTTAATATCCACGTAATTTTAGCAATAGATATTAGCGTGTAAAATTGTTTTGTACATTCAATTAGGTTTACTATTAGTACAAATCAATTTTTTTCTAATATGTGAAGTTTTGATGTAACAAATTTATTTTTCTTTGTTGAGCTGTTTTTTGGTTGCTGTTGTGGGTATGTGGTAATTGTTTCTTGTTATTTCCTTAGATGGTAAACTGAGGAATGAGACTCAATGGTTTCGTAGTACAATCTCATATACTCCAAAAGACACATATATTAAGACAATGGGTTTGTTGTCTGGAGTAGCTGTTACGCTACGAAAGTTGCAAATCAGGCTACGAGAGCTCTGAAAAGAGTTGCTTTATTACATGGTCTGACTTTCAAGTGTAGGGCAGGCTCATCTGCCCCTCCCTTGGCTCCCCAAATGGGGGCCCCTTCTCATTCCCACATTACTATTTTTGAAGAAGAAAGACACATGCCATTATTTTTATCTAAAAGCTTGGGCTTGTAGGCTCCTCATCATAACATTGGCCACTGACCTCTTATCTGCAATGCTTGTTATCAAACATGTAACATAGAAATTTCTATTCTCCCTCTGGCATTCAAATCTGTGCAATTTCAATAGTTCCACAAAAATGAAATGTTGTAAAGAAAATACTCTGACCTCTGTGTTAACCAACCTTATAGAAGAAGCATAAAAAATGTGCAGTTGTGCATTCTTCAAATCCCTTAGTGTTGTAACCTGTAGAAAGTAATAAATTGCCTTTTTAGATACTCTTAATTCCCCAAAGATTTTCAGAGACTCAGAATGCTCCTATTTTTAAACTTTTCAGGGACTTGTGCTATCATTTCATGGATCTCCAAAGGCTGTGGCATCTTAGGATATATGGTGCTCTTTTATTTGATGTATTACCTTCTGTATATTGTAGCATATATTTTCTAGGCCATTTATATCAAAATGTAAAGATCAGAAAAGATGAAGATTTTCCCTAATGGTTTGCTTATGTTCCCATATTGTTTGTTGCTCCTCTCCAACACTATGTCCATTTTTTTGTGGAGTGAGTTTACTCTGTGTTACTGAATTGTTGTGGAACCAGGAAGTATTTGAATGAAAACCAAAAAATTGGATGGCTGACCACATTCACTAAAGTGATTAGGAATGAGATACAGTGTAAACCTTTTGTTTAACTGACATCTAGTTCTCCTTTCTTTGTTGTAGTACTTGGCATTGATAGAGATACTGGAAAAAAACAATATTCTGCTTGTCGCTTGTAAGAATGTCCTTTCAGTCTCAAAATACAGAAAGTATTTTGTGAGTAGCACATGTAAGCCCAGCTCATAGAACTATGTTTCCATGAGTTCATATGGCCCAAATCTCTCTTCATCATAGTAAAATTTGTTTTCCCCCTTGATGCTTTCGCTTTCTGGTACTGCTGTAAGAACTGTTTATCATAATGTGTGATACACATCGAGGCCATTATCTTGGGGAATTTTTAGTGTTTTTTTCCTCATCTTTTTAAGGGATAGCCTCCCTTTTGCATCATCTTTCTCCCTAGATTACATCTTTCTTTCAGAACTGCATGTAACTGATATGCAAAATGAGACTGAAGTTGTGTCTCCTTTGGGACAAGGCTCCTTTCACTTTAGAAGTCAAACATGGTCAAGGGTAGGGCACACAAAAAATATTAGAATGAGAGGCCTTAGTGAGAAAATTTTATATATTTTTTTATGCCTCTTTTAACCCTCAGATATTAGGAGCTATAAGCGCAAGATCAGGAGGTGAACCTAGGGAGTAATATAAATGATAGCTCATATTTACTGTGAGCTCATTATCAGCTAATAATTTTTAAGTCTTTCCCTTTTAGCGAAATATTCAACCACCACTCTCCTTATATATTTTAAGGGGAAAAGGAGGTCTTGGGCTATCTGGTCCGGCCCTCTCTCAATGGTAGGAGAGAAGATAAGACTTTGGAGCCTAATAATTGTTAATAAAGAGAAATGTTCCTCTGCCAGTGACTCTTTGTGCATTTACTCAGTGGCACCTATTAGAGAGGCTGAGGATTCAAAATTTTGAACAATGCTTTCTCTATCTCAGAGATGTTATAACTATAGAGATAAAAAATATGCATCTCTGATGACATATTATGTTCTCTATATAAAAGGGCTTCTTTTTCACATGTTATTGTAAAGTAAAACTCTTAAGTTAACTGCAATCTTCAGTCCCTGGGACATACAGGTAAAAGACCTCATGATCAGTTGTACTACAACTCAGAAGTTGGAACCTTGATTTGTTTTCTTCCCTTTAGTAAACACTTAAGGAAATTATTGAAAATAACTCTTTTCTTTCATAAGGGCTTTCTGAAACTATATGGTAGTTGAAGTCACTTAACGGCCATTTCAGAATCTATAATCTAGCTCTCTTAAATTTTCATTTAAAATATCACTATTTTCTCCCTACAATATTACTCTTATGTGCTCTACAAACCTTAATGCTTGTTTTCAGAAGTGTTTATGAAGGTCTTTACCCCAACCTGAAGATGAAAGAATTGGATAAAACCTAGCACTTCCTTAGTCCATGACACTGATGCCCCGTCATGAGGACCTTTGATTAATTTGTGAGATACTATTGAAACATATTGTGTGAAACTTTACAGAAAGATATTCCCTTACGTTATTTCATCAGGTCCTCAAGAAAAAAATACTACTATGATTAATATATGCTGCAAATGAGTATGCATCTTGTTCATTTTCTCACAGACTCTCACCTGGACTTCAGTGAAGAAACTTGATGTGGAAAATTTCAAATGACGTTAACTGACAACTTTGGATGTCAGACAAATTTGAGACTCAGAAGGATATTTTACTGTGCTATTGGATCTACTGCATTATGTAGTAATCCCCAAGATTCTGCTTCAGGTGTGAGGATTTGAATAAATACACACATACGTAACTATAACACTCGTGACCTATAGTTTATAGTGCCTGGAATGACATGGAAGTCCTCCCTTTCCTTTTGAAAATGGTCTTTATAACAAGTGAAATGGGCCTAGTTAGTCTAAAGATATTTTGTGGTAGTAGCTTGGTAAAATGTCAAAGAACAGGAATTTATTTTTGCTCAGGACTCTTTGGTTTCTTGGATTACACTTTAATGTTAAATGCTCACTTGTTACACTAATCAATGCTGTATTAACATCAGCTAACGCTCAGCTTTCCCTGTGTCTGAAGTCTAGTCTACTGCTGTTTTCAACTCCTCCATCCTTCTTTGTTTGGCTACACTTAGAGTAACAGTTTCATTGCTTACTGGATAGACTGAGAAAAATGTGGTTGTGGCCCTTTTTGAATGGTTTTATTACTAACACAAACACATAGGTTTTCTGAGTTCAGGAAATATTTAGTTGGCTTTTTTTACTGGAGATGCTAGGCCATGTAGGTACAATAAGGTCAAGAAGAAGGTAGTGGTCAGTTATAAGTATCTTCATAGCAACACTAATCATAACAGTCTCAAACTGGAAACAACCCCAGTGCCCAGTAGAGTATATAAATAAATGGCTATATATTCAGACAATGGAATACAGTTCAACAACAATAATGAAACATGTGATAACATGGATATCGCTGACATATAATGTTGGATAAAAAGACCCATAACAGAAGAATATATATATATATATATATATACACACACACACACACACATATATACTCTATGTTGTTCCATTTATGTATAGTTCAAAAAAACAGGCAAAACGACTTGATTTTGTTAGAACTTGAGACAGTGATGACCACGGGGCCTTCTGTCTGGAAGGGGTTGCTGGGGCTTCTGGTGTGTGGTAACGCTCTGTTTCTAGGTGCTTATTTCGTGGGTGGATTTGCTTTACAAACATCCATTGAGCTGAACTTTATTTTTGTGTGTTTTCTTTTGTTTGTAATATCTCCAGAAAAATTCTTACACTTTAAAAAAAATGGTGGTAATGAGGAGCCAGGGGCAATGTGCCAAGCCTTACTACCATCTTTGCTGACATGCGAAGTATTCTTATTTTAACAAGTGTCTTTTTACTTAAATAGAATAGATATCTACTCCAATTTAAGTGTTATATGATTGACTTGCTTTCTGTTTTAGACAGCCTCTTAAGAAGGAAGTTGAGTTAGGCCCAAATGGCAAAAGGGGAAAAAGAGGACTGAAATATTTTAGGAGCACATCTATGATTAGAAATAGAGTATAGCAGGAAACTACTAATCTAGATTAAAAATGATAGTTGCCTATCAGCCTATATCTCCTGGATCATTTCTGATTTTTTTTTATCTTCCTCCAGCTAAATTGTCTTTTCTGAATATAATTTCAAATTTTCATTGTTAGTTTCATTGTTAATTTGTTAGAAAGAAGAAAGAAGGTGTGTAGACAATGAACAGCAACATATTCTCTTTGCAAATGACCAAGGAAAACTCACTTCTTCATATGTAATGGTTTATTGAACATGTGTGCACTGGCTTTTTTTCTGCAAATGGAATAATTTGGGAAATTTTTATAATGGACTTTATTTTTTAGAGCAGTTTTAGATTTACAGAAAAGTTTAGAAGGTAGTACGGAGGTTTCTCATGTATTCCACACCCAGTTTTTCCTATTAGTAACATTTTACTCAGATAATAGTATAGTGCATTTGTTATAATTAATGAACCAACATTTGTACATTATTAAGTAATGTCCATAGTTTACTCATCTTTCTTTGTTTTTACTAAAAACTAAAGAAATCTGTTTTTTTTGGTTTGTTTGTTTGTTTTTGTTGTTGTTGTTCCAGGGTCCCATTTAGGATACCATATTACATTTAGTTGTCATGTCTTTTTAGGCTAGTCTTGGCTGTGACAATTTCTCGAACTTTTCTTATATGTGAGGACCATGACAGTTTTGAGGAGTGTTGGTCAAATATTCTGTAGGATGGCCATTATTAGAGTTTGTCTGATATTTTTCTCATTATAAGAGCGGGGTTCTGGGTTATTGAAAGGAAGACCACAGAGGTGTCATTTTCATTACATCATACCCAGAGTACATACTATCAACACGGTTCATGACTATTCATGTTGATTAACTGGCAGAGGTAGCGCTTGTCAAGTTTCTCCAACATAAAATTACTGTTTTTACCCTTCCCTTGCTTTTAATAGGAATTAAACCACAAAATGAATTGCTTTCCCCTGTATAACCATGAACTCTTACTATTTGAAGCACAAAATTGTATTGCTTTTAAGAAGATAGAAATGATAGGGGCATAAATGATATGTTTGTCAAAGTTGCTAGCATAATGTTCGTGTTTCTCGTGCCATTTCTCCATGGTGTTTTTGCTTTTTTCATTACTGTGGGAAGTAATTAGAGAAGATACTGCCTGATATTTTTAGAATGTTTGTGTAATTGACTCAATCTATTTGGTTGCGATTTTAAATTATCCACAAAACCTGGCTAATACATAGATCTTTAAAAATAGTCAATGGTACTAATACTTTTATGTCAAATTATTGCATTTCACACAAAATATGAAAAATGTATTATCTTTACAGAAATGCTTATAATTTTTTTAAAATTAAAGTTTGTTGGGGTGACAATTGTTAGTAAAATTACATAGGTTTCAGGTGTACAATTCTGTATTACATCATCTATATGTCACATTGTGTGTTCACTATCCAGAGTCATTTCTCCTTCCATCACCATATATTTGATCCCTTTTCCCTCATCTCCCACCCCCTCTACCCTTACCCTCTGGTAACCACTAAACTGTTGTCTGTGTCTATTTGTCTTGTTCCTTTGTTGTTTTCAGTTTTATATACCACATATCAGTGAAATCATATGGTTCTTGACTTTTTCTGTCTGATTTTTTTCACTTAGCATAATAATCTCAAGATCCATCCATGTTACCGCAAATGGCACTACTTCATCTTTTCTTATGGCAGAATAGTATTCCATTGTGTATATATACCACAAGTTCTTTATTCAATCATCTATTGAAGGACATTTTAGTTGTTTCCATGTCTTGGCCACCATAAATAAAGCTGCAATAAACATTGGAGCACATATGTCTTTGTGGATAAATGTTTTCAGATTTTTTGGGTAGATACCCAGGAGAGAGATTGCTGGGTCATATGGTAATTCTACTCTTAATTTTTTGAGGAATCTCCACATTGCCTTCCATAGCAGCCACACGAATCTGCATTCCCACCAACAGTGTATAATTTTTATATAATATTAGGTGAATTACATTTTGGATGATTTAACTGAAAAAGAGAGCAGTCCTGCTAAGATACAGAAAGCTTACTCTCTACTAAGTGGGAGGAGAGCTTATCTCATTGTTGCTTATTTTGGGTAAAGTTAGAATATTTGAGGAAAAATTCTTAGTGCCACAAATTGCTGACATGAAAAATACAAGTGATTATAGGTATACTCAGAAAAACTGATGATAAAATTTCTAGAGTTAAGCCAGAGGATTTTGAGTAAATCTTTATGATTCATAGCATTAGGCAACAAAGTTTATCATATTTTCAAAGTAAATTCACAGTGATTTCCAATTATATGTTTTAGTTTATGATATAGCAGAATTCTTGAGACTAAATCTTTTAAATCCTTTGGAACAAATAATCCTCATTGCATTTAGAAATGTATGAAATATTCCTACATAATAAAGCAATTCTTTTCAAAATTATGTTTATTAAAAAAGTCTATAAATGAAATTTATTCAGGCAAGATTAATTGATAGATTGCAAGTGTGTGAAATAAAACTAAGTAATGAAAGATTAAAATATCTAAGGGACATTACTTGATTAATAAATAATATGATTAAAACAATTTTAATTTTATATTAATAGTATATAATAAAACCATATTGGTTTCTGATAACACTGATTCTAGCTAAGTAGACTCCGGCAGTTAAATGTCATATATTTACACTGGATTTACTTGAATTGCCTGTTTTAGTTATACTCTAATTTTCACCAATGGAGTTAAGGTCACTTTATTCAAAGGTAGTAGGCTTACTTCTATAAGTAAAGCTGACAGAGTTATGCATGCCCTACTTGCAGTTACCAAATTTAAAAATGTCCAGGTGATGGAGTTTGGGTTAAATGAGCCCCTGTCAAATTTTCAATTTTGATGGCTTTGATCAAAGTTGACTGAGTGGTGGCCAGTGATGCCCCAGGCTTCCTTGTAGCTTAAGAAAATTTAGTATTGGAAGAAAACATTCAGAAATGAGGATAGTATAATAAAGTAGAAGATAATAAAATTGAAAGGAAAGGCAGAAACCAAACATGTATTTATGTGTATATATACATATTGTATATATTATATGTTGTCGAGTCCCACGCGATGGGGGCTGTGGGGAGCAAGGAGGGCGGCGCAGGGTTAAGAAAAGACAGTAGCCATGAATAGAGTGAAGTGGGGCCAAGGGGCTGCAGCCTCAAGGACTGGGCCCCGAATGGGGCCTACGCATTAGCTTTTATTACTTAGGTGGGGAAGTAAAGGAGATAAAGCTTGTCAATCTCAAGATCTGTGAATTACATCATAATAGGAAACTGAGTCAAGCCAATCACACTTGCCTGCAGGCAGCAGAACTGTAAGTCTCAGGATGAATGTACTTCCCCCAAGGGACAAAACCTTTATGCCTATGAATAGATGGAGAGCACATCATTGAATCACTTCCCTTACAGGTTGTGGGAAGGAATGCAGCTGCAGAGGCAGAGGCTCTCCTTAGCCTGAGGAAGGTGGGGGGCTGTGCCCACCTCTATGAACCCCGTGGGTTCTCCTGTTGGTCCCCACTCGATTGTACCTGGCTTGAGTTGCACCCCCGCCTCCGTGGGGAATCTTACTCGTCATTGGCTGACCAGCCATGTTTCTGGGGCCAAACAGGGAGGCATAAGGTGCAAGCACAAAGGTGAAGCAAAGTTCCTGAAAGGATCCGTCTCACAGACTTTTCTTTCTTTAGGGGCAGGTACATGGAGACAGACAGGTAGGCTGCTGCGTGGCAACAATATGTATACCGTACAATGCAGTACTGAGGATTGAAATAAGGACATGTATAGAGTATCAATTTGCTTCTTGCTTTCCAAGGCAAATTTTAAAGTAAGTCATTCTCTTGACTGAGGTTCATTAACATTTATAATATTGAAAACTAAAAGGAAAAAAAACCCAGTATTTTCATAACTCTGAAAGCACAAGATAATGTAGTTGGAAGTATTCTAGATTTAGGAAATCTAGTGCTTATCACAGATTTTTTACCCCTAGCTTTTATGGCACTAGTAAATCATTCAAATCTTTAATGTGTCAATTTGTTCATTAAAGAGGAAGTTTTGGACCATATAATAAGTTTAGATTGATGCATTTACAAGTCAAAGGACACAAAGGATTACCAGCAATCACCAGAAATTAGGAGGGGAACATAGCACAAATTCTTTTTTTTTTTTTTTAATTCAAGTTTATTGGGGTGACAATTGTTAGTAAAGTTACATAGATTTCAGGTGTACAATTCTATGTTACATCATCTATAAATCCCATTGTGTGTTCACCACTCAGAGTCAGTTCTCCTTCCATCACCATATTGCACAAATTCTTCCTCCAAAAAAAAACCATCTTTGCTGACACCTTGACTTTGCACTCTGGCTTCTAGAAATGTGAGAAATTAAATTTCTGTGTTTAATTTTGTGTTAAGACACTCTGTTTGGGGTACGTTGTTATATAAGCCCTAGGACCTAATTCAGAAGGCATTTTTTAAAAAAATATTTAACATTATTTTGAAAGTGCCAGGTTATTAGTGGGAAGACAGTGCTCTCAGGTTACTGTTTTCCTTTTCTTTAAGTACATCATTACTTTGATGCTAGAATTTGGGAAAAGTTTATTTTTGTATGCTGGTAACCATTCTTACAGAGTATGACAATTCAGAAAGAAACATCCCATTTACGATTGTAGAATGTAAAAGAATAGGCTCCAGCCATTCTAAGTGCTATGTGCACATTTTAACAGGTAATATTTTTATTTTATTATCGCAAATGTTTCTTATTAAATGTGTTATTGTTTTAGAAATTAGATGAGTTAATTTGTTTTGTGTTTGTTTGATTTTGAAAGTATAGTGTGGAGACAATGCTTTCATCTCTCCAATCCTGAACTATCAGGAAAGATAAATGGTCTCTCTTAAGATGCCTTGTCAGCATTAAGGAAGGAAAATAGTGGCTCTTTACTTGGTTGGATGGTGCTATAGTCTCAGCAGGAAATTGATACATTTCATATACTCAAGAAAATACTGTTTTCAGTTGATGGTATAGAAAAAACAGTCCATTTAAAACAAGGCAGCAACATAAAATGGCACTTGAAAACATGACCAAATTTGACACTTTGCGTGGTTAACAACACTGTCGGCCACATCAATGAAGTTCATTTAGATGATAAGTCATCAGTGAAATGTAGCACTTTTAACTTTTTGGTCTATTTATTTTCCACAGTGGTAGCACATCAGAATCACCTGTGAATTCTTTTTATAATATAAATAAATGCCTGAGGCTATCCATCTCTGAGATTCCGATTCAAAGGTGTTGGGTGAGGCCTGGGCATGCATAATTCTTACAAATCCTGTGTGTAATCCTGATGTGCAGCCAAGGTTGAGAACTATGGATCAAACAGAAGTGAGTATTGTTAGTAAAAAAGAGGGAGGTATTGGGGGATATGAATATAGCATAGGGTTCAGCCTCCAAAAAAATATGTAATTTAGTTGGGTAGTAGCATTTTCATAAAACTATTTTATTCTAATTGTCCTTGTTCAACTGGTGGTAGGGGCCAGGTTTAGAAGTTAAGTTTTAACCCAAGTTATTATCTCTTCAACAGGCTGTGAAGATTTGTCATTTATGTTAAATGGTTAACTTATAAACTTTAACATCTGGAGAACCACAATAAAGACTTCTGACAAACCTACCATTAGTAAAAGTAGGGCTTAGGCAACCAGGCTCTTTCAGTTGTTGAGAACAATTGCATATTATTAATATATCTCACCCATCAAAATATATCTATACCACAAATTAAATATAATTCATATATAACTAAAAATTAAGTTGAGTTGCAACTCACAGGATGCCTAATGCTATCTGCAGAAATTACATAATTTAAAATGTTAAGTTTTAGTTATTTTCATATTTCAAAGTTGAAGTTTTTCAGATTAAAAAAGTTTTTTTTCCCCAGCTGCTGTGAAACCAGTAGTTGTTAGATTCCAGGCCAATAGGGCCTAATGGTAAAATGATCCTGGGAACATTAAAATTATCTGTGAGATGTGGTCTAAGATATTTGCTGGTATCTCTCAAAACCACTTTAGAGCTCCTCACTCAATCTGATGTAAAATATAATTAGATTTCAGTCAAACTCTACATAGAATATAAAGGGCATATGAAGACTTCCGAGAGCCTGATACTGTGACACTCTAAGAAATAGCCTTGAGATACCAAAAGCTTGAGAAATGGCTTATCTTAAGCTGCTTGCAGTTAAAGAAAAATCAGCAGGCATATGCACGAGATGACTAGTCAGAGTTGCCAGAAATGGCTGTTTGCAAAAAGTGGGTCAGAGCATCACACAGCACAATAGCTGTCTTCTAATTATTAGACCAACCAGTACCAAGTGTGTGCAGATGCACACGCATAAAGAACTTTCACTGACCTGTTATTTTGGATATGTTGCTCTGTGAGTCTGAAGGAACATTTATCTCACCACAACAAATAGTTGTATAAGTATCTTTTATTTTTCTGTTGAATCTGACGTTGTTTTTTGAGAATCATGAAAAACTGCTTGTAGTCTAGCTAACTGATTTCATGAACATTTTACTGAATGTTGTATCTTTTGTGCACTATGCTCTTAATTCTATAATATTGGGCTATGCATAGAAAATATGCTGTTATACAGTAACAAATAGCTCAATTGAAACAACACCCTTTGTATAGAGCAGGGGTGTCCAAACTGCGGCCCGCGGGCCAACTGCGGCCCACAATCCGTTGTTAATTGGCCCGCAGCAAATTCCAAAAATATATTTAGTTTACTTAAATAAACCAGGTGAGGCAATACGTACTTCACCTCGAGTGAGTGGCCCGGCTGTTTGTGTGTTTTACCGCATATGGCCCTTGGTGAAAACCGTTGAAAAAAGTTTGGACACCCCTGGTATAGAGCATCTTTTCATGTTTGAATGTGAAGTTGCATGATGAATTGAAGAAGATTCTTCAAAGGACAGATACATAGCATCTCAAGACACACACACTCTCTATCTCACTCTCTCTGTTATTAATGCATATCTTGATATATCATATTTACTACTCAAGGTGATAAAATGTTTTATTACTGTTCTTGCCACTGTCCAACTATGTCAATTCTGAATCTGATATTCCCTCTGTTGTTCCCTTTATTGGATTCTGGAAAAGTTATCTAATGTACCATACAAGATCCACTAAAGGTAAAAACTAGAAACTCTGTCTGACGGCATCAATGTATAAGCAATTTTATTTTAGCTGTAATAAAGGAAGCTGCAACAAAGGCTGAAGCTGCAACAAAGGTGAAAACTTATGGGTGATTCTATCGCTATTTTTGGCGTGATGAAGACAGCGTTATGCGGTGGCCAAACATACAGATCTGGGGGCAGAGTTCCAGTGCCTCCCCTTACTGCTGAGCAAACCTGGACAAGTATGTAAACTCTCTGTGGTTCGGATTCCTCACCTATGCACTGCAGCTAAGGACTCAATAGGTGAATGACTGCCAGGCACTTAGAGCAGTGGCTGGTGCCATCATAAGTGTTAACCCTTGCCATCCTGTGATTACTTAAAATATACTTTCCATATCCATTAAAACAACTTTTTCATCTTTGGTTTTCTTCCTCATGATTTCAGTTAGTTAAAACAAAGTTTGAAACCACCGACATTTCATTTATTAAGAAAACTCAAGATAAACTTAAAAATTAATTTCTGGTTATCTGAGTTCAAACAGAAGATAATGAATATGCCACTATGCATGTGGGCACGGTTTTGGACTGAATAATAATAATAAAAAAACAGTATCAACCAAAGAAAGCTTAGGGGATAAATAAGGGTATTTTATTTAAAATGAAACTCATTTTTCAAAAATGTATCCAGATATTAAATTTGAATGTTGTTCAGTAAAAAGAGAAGTGAGACAAAATATTAACCAACAAGTAGCTATTGGAGATCAGTTATGAACTGAGAAAGTGGCTCTATTTCCTGACAATCTGATGAGTTACTTCCTTCCTTGTAGTTTTTGCCTCCCTTGTTTGCATATTGGAACTAACCAATCCCTGTAAAACTAGCCAGCAATCCTTCATTTCCATGAAAGACTTATACTTTGTTGTTTTTGCTTTTATAAACCCTGCCTTTCTTTGTTCTCCCAGTTTGAGTTTCTACCTGAATCTGTATCTCCAGGGTTACAACAATTTTTGCTCAAATGAATGCATTTTGTTCTGTATTATAGCTTGAACCTCTTTATCAAAAGCATCAAACCCAATTTTTTCCCAAATACCAAATTTTGCAGTAAAACATCCTCAATAACCTTATCCATTTTGGATTTGTTGGTGATGCTCCTTGTATCATATACTAATTTAGTATATCATAGTTCCATTGAGAACTTTTTTTCCTCTTTGGATTATTTTTGTACTAGGCATACGATAGCTTTATAATATACATCACATTTCAACCTGGTTTTAAATGACAGACTTCTCTTCAGTTTTATAACACATTTTATTTTGCCCTGTTCTAAACATAATTCTCTCCATTAGATTCTAAGCCCCTGGAGGGTTTACTCAATCTAGACTTCCCTGTGCTAGCACGATGCCTTTCAAGTGATGGCTGCTATGACGGTCAGTTTTATGTGTGAGCTTGGGTAGGCAATAGTACCCAGCTAGTCAATTAAACACTTGCTGTGAAAGTATTTTATAGATATGATTAACATCTATTATCAATTGACATTTAGTAAAGGACATTATCCTTGACAATCTGGGTGAATCTCATCCAATCAGTTGAAAGGCCTTAAGAGCAAGACTTAGGTTTCTTTGAGGAAGAAGAAATCCCAGTGGTGTGGACTACACTGTCAGCTCCTGCTAGAGATGTCCAGGCTGCCTACAGATTTCAGACTTGCCAGCCCCACAATCTAGTTCGCCAACTCCTTGATCCTTCTTCCTCTCCCTCTCCCTCTCCCTCTCCCTCCCTCTCCCTCTCCCTCTCCCTCTCCCTCTCCCTCTCCCTCTCCCTCTCCCTCTCCCTCTCCCTCTCCCTCTCCCTCTCGCTCTCCCTGCCTGTTTGGTAGAACCCTGACTGATGCAGGTGCTTATAAATGTTTTTTCAGTGACAAAAAATATTTTTTTCTAAATCTTTTTAATTTCGCCGATATAATCTGTATCAAAAGTGAAATACTATTCTTATATTATCTTACACATTGTGAAAATTTACAGTACTAATCTTATGATTTATGCAGGAGAAAAACATGTTTGTTTTCCACTCACTGACACTAAGTTAACACATGCTGACACCTTCTCTCAGTACCAGCCAACAGCATGACAAAACGGTTTTTATGTTTTTCCAAGGCGAGATGACAATCGTTCAAAAAAATAAATGAAGGACTTTATTTTATATAAACTCTATTGAAATGTATTTATTGTGCTACTAATGCCAACTTCCTCCTACAATAGTGGAATGCTGAATAAGAGAATGAGGATAGTTACATTAGCATTAACTCCTCTAAACTGGTGTTACTCTAGATAGCCTGGAAACTCATAGAATTGAGTGCTGTTTTCATCTTTTTTGATGAAAAGATAAAGCATGTGCTTTACTGATTCACAGGAATAGAGTCCCCAAAATAAGTTTCACTACTTTCCAGGGAACACAATTTTATGTGAGAAACAGTTCTCAGAATTGAGATACCATTTTCTTCTCTTCTTAGACTAAACACCGGACTCCTGTGGATACACTTGAGTTTGTTCTTCCAGTGTAGATTCACATCAACGCATATCCACTCTGAAACTCATTGACATGCCCTTCTTGTTAAAAAAAAGAAGAAAAAAAAAAAAGAAAAGTTTTCAGCAATGCTGAAAATCCAAACAACTGCTCTATAAATATAGGCACATTATCAGAAATTGTCACCAGTAGTGTTACACAAATGGGTATACAGAGCATTACACTTGTTCTTGCTCTCTTTTCCTAGGGTTGTAATGACACTCTGAAACAGTTTAAGGGATGATTATTAGAGGATAAAATCAATATCTCTACACTTTTATCAATCTTCAAAAGAAATCAACTAAAGAGGAGTAAAAGAGTTATTAGCTTTCCTCTGCATTTTTCTCCAAGTTTGACAATAAGCTATTTTTCCTTCAGAAAAAGTACATGAGTATCAGCTCAGTTAGTAACTACAGAATGACACATTTCTTTAACTACATTGACACGGTTTATTATTTGGCTTGGAAATGAATCTATTTTACCTTATGCTTTTGTTGTTGTCTCTGGGTGTGTGAAACTTGCTCTATGCTAAATGTCCTATTAATTGAATATAGCATATAAAAACAATACCTTACTCATTAATTTGAAGGGATAGACTTTTTGTTCAATTCTCCTGCAAGTTATTTTCTATATTATAAATCTATACTCTGTATAGTACCTATATAGAAAAATTAGAGTTGATAAAGATAGAAGAATATAAAGGTGTGTGTGTGTGTGTGTGTGTGTGTGTGTGTGTGTTTTGAAGAGAATTTGTAAAACACACAAAGTATTAAATGTATTGAAAATGTCATTTGTGGATATTTTATTAGTCAGATTCACCATAGTTTTTATATCATTTTGGAAATGCTGCATGGTAAATCAGTCCTTTTAATAATTTATAATTTTAGATAAGAATCAAAGATAATCCTTTGAACGACAAGCAGGCAGCCCAAAGTATCACATTTACATTCGGTCAGAAATGCCCATACTCCCAAAACATGCTTATATGCGTGTACACCAACACATACCATGCTATTCAGTCTAGATCAGAAAATTCAATTTTAGTCATTTATTAACTTTAGTAACCCTTCACATTTTTGTTTCCCATAAGCGTCACTTCTATGCTTAATCCACAAACTTTTTCTTGAACTATGCTATAATTCCAGAATTTCCTCTTTAGTAAATTCAATAATCAATATTCTGGTCTCAATGTATTGCATTTGTCAGTAGTATCTAACACAGTGTTTTATTCCTCTTTAGTTATTTGGCTTCCAGAACAACTCTTGCTTATAATTTTCTTTTACTTACTGATTACTCCCTATATTGTTTTTCCATTGCAACATAACAAATTACTACAAATTTAGTGGCTTAAAATAACACCGATTTATTATCTTACAGTTTCTATAGGTCAGAAATCTAGCTTAGGGCCTCAGGAGGCTGAAACCAAGTCATGTGGAGTACTGACCGGACAAATCCATTTCCATGCTCATTCATGTTGTCTGAACTCATTCCTTTTGGCTGTATGATTGGGGTCCCTGTTCTCTTACTGGTTATCAGCTTGCGGCCACTCTTCTATGGATGTGTTTAAGTCCTTGCTATGTGGCCTTCTTATAGATCCTTGCAAAACATGGCAGTGGGGTTCTTCAAGGCTAACAGGAAACTCTCTCACACCTTGAGTCTCTCCCTGAATAGCTTCCTTCAGAGATGGCCTGGCCTTCCTATTAAAGTACTTGTTTGATTAGTTTGGGCCCACATGAGATAATGTCCTTTTTGATTAACTCTATGGATTTAGGGACCTTAATTATATCCGCAAAATTTTTTTACCTTTGCCATGTGGTGTATCCTAATCATGAGAATAAAATCTCCTCATATTCAAAAGTCTCACCTGTAGTCAAAGGGACGGGATTATGCAGGCTATGTACCCCAAGGAGCAGGAATCTTGGGGTGTCTCTTGGATTTAATCTACCATACTCCTTCTAACCTTTCTCATCTCTCTAAACTCTTGGAGCTCCAGGGCCCCAGAGTTCAGCCTTTGGTTCTTTTTTCCCCCTCTATCTTTTCTGACTCCCTAGATGATCACATCATTCTGATCTATTTTAATGCTATTTAATGCTAATAAATCTAACTTTATATCCCACCCTCTATTTATTTTTTTAAAGTTAGACTTATATATCCAACTATGTATTTGACTTGGATGTATAATAGACATCTCGATATTAACAAATCCAAAACTGGCTTTTATCCTCTCAAATCTGCTTATTTTATGTTTTTTCTTTAACTCTTCATTTTTGACAAACCCTATCAAATTACACTACTATTCCCTTTTATTATCTTTATAAAAGCAGTCTCCTTTATTTCTCCTCCCTCAAATCACTCTCCTACATCTGCCTTATAGATTTTTCAATCTAAGATTAATTATTTCATTTCTTTGTAATACCTTTTATCTTAGGGGATTGAACAGTGAGAGAGAACATCCATAGGCATGCATTTTTTTGTGCCTTTTTGTGCCATTACGTGTAAATGTCTCCAGTTTCAAGGGGGCCTCAGTGCTACTGAGGGATAAGTTTGCTGGCCTATTCTAAGTCCTTCTCTCTTTCTGATATTTATCACTCTTTTAACATTCTGTGCACCAATGAAAGTCCCCCACAAACAGGAGATGCCTTTCCTCCTAGTATCTAATGCCTCCTACATGTTTGCTTATATTTATGAATAGTCATTCAACTCTTTTGTCAAGGTCTCAGAGGAGTAATTCTTCAATTATCCCCTATTTCCTTTATATTTGCAATGTTTTCCTTGCTAGTGGTTCTTTTCCTCAGCTGATAAACTTGTATAAATCTATTAGATCTAAAAACAAAGAAAAGAACACACAGTCTTATCCTTGAGTACCTTAATGCTTGCTGCCTTGATTTTCTTATTCACTACACAATCAATCATCTTGAAAAAGTGGTTTTATTTACCTCTTTTATTTTCTGACCTTCCCATTATTGCATGACTCTTTAAAATCAGGCTTTTACTCCCACAATGACATTAAAGTACTCATTCTCTAAAGTCACTAACAACTGTTAAATTGTAAAATCCAATAGCCATTTTCCACATCTCTCCTACTGTTCTCTGACTATCTTCCGTTAATTCTTTCTTCTCGAAACAGTGTACTTCTTCAGCAGCAGTTCTGCTTCTGCCTCTCTGATCACATTTCATGTCCTCAGAAACATATTTCCTCATTTAGTGTCTCTTAGTTTTCTTATTTCTTTACTATTATATCCTATTATTTCCTCATCTATTCCCATAGTTTTAACTATGTCAAATAGGCTGATAACCTCAATATCTGAAATTACTTTTTAGATTTATCTCATGAGTTTGAGATCCTTATTCCAAATCTAGATGTTAGACAGATCCAAAAATCTTAATTAGACCCCTGCATAACTCTTGTCTTTTTTTCTCATCCATTTTTTCCTTCTGGAGTGCTGATCTTGGCTTATTTACCCAGTCACAAAACCAAAAAGTTGCTGGCAATTTTTTTCATTTTTGTAACTTATCAATCATCAAACAAGTACTTTTGAGTGTTTACTATATGCTATGTATGGACTGTGCTAAGTGCTGGTAGTACATTAATGAGCCAAAGAGATGTAGTTTTCTGCCATCCTGGAGCTTATATTCAAGTGGGAGAGACAAAAACATGTAAACATGCAAACCAGTAATTACAATTTTGGTAATCATTCTGAAGAAATAATTTTCTCTGTCAGAGACTAATGGTGAAAGGGCTACTCTAGATAGAGCAATGAGGATCGGCCTTTCTGGGATGACGAATTTGAAGGATGTCGTATGAACCTTCTTTGAGAGATGACATCATGTGCAAAGACCCAGAGGTGTAACACTACTTGGTCTGTTTCAGGGCCTGACGAGTTCCAAGAGATTACCCAGACTAATCCTGGCCTGCCTTTCATGTTTATGTAAATTAAATCTTAAAAGAAGCTCAAGACTCCTCTCCTCCCTACCATTTTACATCACCCAAAAGTTCTTGCCTATGTGGCTATGATTAAATCTCCCACAGTTCCCTAATTTTTCAAATTCTTCCCTGTGCTCTCTAGAACTTATGATTAATAATTAGCCAAATGCCATGTATCTTAAACCTTTTCTCCAAATGTTCCTTATACCCACTTGCTCGAATTGAACCTGCTGTATTCTGATTTTACCATTTCCCCTGACGTCCTAAAAGTAATGGCTCTTTTCCTTTCATATCTTGAGTTCAATGGAGGATGAAAGAGGAATGGGTGTTAAACTTGCTCCTCATGGCTACTGTATCCAGTGTTCCTCCCTCCTTTCTAATCACTCCCCCCTAACTAGTGCCTTTGAAACTCATATTATGAGCATGTTATAGCTGTTGATTATTTGCTTCAGTTATTTCCAAACTATTGGAACATAGTTTCTCAAATTATCCATTTCTGTGCCATCTCATCTCCAATCAGCATCCACTCCAAGTCATACTCTAGTCATAATGGGTTTATCTGTCATTCATTCTTTTAGTAACAGGATAGTTTTTTGGGGTGCCATATTCATCAGGTATGCCATATTAGAGTCCTTATGACAGATTAGATTCTTTTGTTCTTTTTTTTCTAGCTCATGCAGTCCAAAGGAGAGGGGAAACTTCAATGTATCTCACAATTTTGCAGAAATTTTTAAATGCAAGTTGAATTTGACAGACACACTTGCTTTGCATCCAAGTTTCTATTTTCATTTTATTTTATTCCTCTGCAGTTTCCTCACTATCTCTCTAGCTTGGTGATTTAATATATTTAAATATATTTGATTTTTTTCTGGATAAGTATATATTTTCACTTACAAAATTTATATTGGGTATTTATTTTTCCTCCTTTCCTTACTTACAGAGAATTCAATTACATCTTAATTTTATTCTTTTAAATACATGCATTCAATTATGTAAATAAGAATGTTATAAGGATTTAATAAAATTGTTCTGCAAATGAATATAATTTATCATGCATTGATCAATTTCATTATTGATTATGACCTGCTTGTTTCTGTTTTAACCGGAAATATTTACATTCATATTAGAACAGAATTACAGATAGTCTCTCACTTATGATAATTTAACTCAAAAAATTTTTAACAATGGTGTGAAAGCAATGTGCATTGAGTAGAAACCGTACTTCAAATTTGGTTTTGATATACACAGGGCTAGCAATATGTGGTATGATACTTTGTTGTGATGTTGAGTAGCGGCAGCGAGATAATTTTGCCCAACTGTAGGGTAATGTAAGTGTTCTGAGCACATTTAAGGTAGGCTATGCTAAGCTATGATAGGTGCATTAAATATATTTTCAACTTATGATATTTTCAACGTACAATGGGATGTAAACCTATCATAAACTGAGGAGCATCTCTATACCGTTCCTCCAAACGCAACTTTCCTGAGACCTGCAACCAATTTTTATGATGCCAAGATGATTTTATGCTCATAAAAGAAACTTTGGCTATAAGTCCCTATTAGGACTCTACAAAGTCATTTTTGTACATTGCTGTAGAAATGTCATCTAATGTGCTGTGTTGTGATGATGTTTATTTAGTTTGTTCTGTTATCCCCTTCCTTCCTAAAACTAAATAGGGTTTATTGTTGGAGTTATTTCTTTATAGTAAATTATGGTGCACTTCCCAGTGTTTCATTCTGACAGGACACAGGAGTGCAATTCAGTAAGTAATATAACTCTGAGGACTCTCAAGTCCTCATTAAAGTAATGCTCTTTCTGAAAATATCTGATTTATAACCAAAGAAGCAGCCAGGCAGAATTTTGCTGAGTGAAACATTCAAAACTCTAAATAGTATATAAAAAGAAAAATAAAATAGGCTACACCTCATTGCATCCAATTACTAGTGGGTCTTATTTTTAGTTAAATCTGCAGCAGTAATGACACTTGAATTCTTTAGAGAAAAGGCACTGAGTAAATCTAAGTAGTAATGAAAATATTGAAAGATACAATATTTTTCTCAGAAAAAAATAGAATAAATGTACTTGGAAAGATATTAAAAAATAACATTTCACCGGAATTTGAAGTAGATATTTGGAGAAATATTTTTAAGATCCCTTATTTTAACAATGTGTTCTACCACTAAATATATAGTCAAATTGAAATAATTCTACAATTAAGAGATGACCTTAAAATAAGATGATAATACTTAGGGAGATGGTAACTTCACTTATCATGGGGATAATTTTGTAATTCATATAAATATTGAATCACACCTGAAACTCATAGAATATTGTATGTCAATATACCATGTCTTTTCATGGCTTGGTAGTTAATTTCTTTTCAGTGCTGAATGATAGTCCACTGTTCGGATAAACATAGTTTTCCATTCACCAACTGAGGGACATCTTGGTAGCTTCCAAGTTGGGACAATTATAATAAAGCTATTATAAACATCTATGTGCAGGTTTCTGTGTGAACATAAATTTTCAGCTCTTTTGGGTAAATACAAAGGAGCTCAATTGCCGGATTGTATGGTTAGAGTATGTTTAGTTTTGTAAGAAACTGCCAACATCTCTTTGAAAGTGACTGTACCACTTTGCATTCCCACAAGCAATGAAAGAGAGCTCGTGTGGCTCCACATCCTCACAAGCACTTTGGTGTTAGAGTTTTAGATTTTGGAGAGTCGAGTAATTATATAGTGATATCACATTGTTTTGCAATAATTTTTTATAATCATATATTTTATATATTCTCAACTGTTTGCAATGTTTTGTAGACTTTGATTTTGTATTTTATATTTCTAAAATAGCAGTTCAAACTATTATTTCAAACTACATATGTATGGCCCCCTCAAATCACTGACTCAAAGATATTCTCATCTTTTCCCCAGGTATACGTCCACCTCTTCTCTAGCCCATATTATTAATATTAGAAACAAGCAGTGAGAAAAACGGTTCAAAGAGAAAAGAATAGTCAAGTTCAACTAGATACTCTATCACTAGCAAAACTATTCAGTTTGCCTTAGTATTGGCTTGCTTTTCTTTGCCAACCTATTGGTATTTTACTGGCGAATTTCATAGCAATATTCTATGTCCTAGCCTATTCTTAGACACTTGTTCTGAGCACTAAGTACTCTAGATGGCTGTTAATTGATTTTTCCTTAAACCATTTATCTTACTGATAGAATTTCTAAGCCTCTTCTTACTTTTATTTTTCTCCTAATTATATCAAGTAGATCTGAATTATCTTTTAAAAGGAATAAATGTAATATCATTGCATTTCTTAATAGCTATTCCCATTACACTCATTACATTACTACTTGTGGATGAATGAACTTTATTTTAACACGTGAATTTTAAAGAGGCCACTTCTTTTTCCTTTTGCAATGAACAAAGTAGGAAGATACAGACCAACAAAGTTAAAGATTTAATAATATAATGAAACAAAAATTTTATCTTCCTTTTTTAAAGTCCCTGTATTAGACACTGAATGTATATTGCCTTGTTTAGAACCTATCTCTTGCTGCTTCAATTTTTTTTTCTGTAATATTCCTTCTAATATTAGATTAGGAACACAGACTTCATTCATATGAAGTAACTTCAGACTACGTTTGGTAGTTATATTTTACTTCATTTTTTTCTAAAAATATGTGACTACAAAAATACCCTTGTGGTACATGGTCTAGAAGCTCTGAAGGTTTACAGGAATCCACTCTGTTCCCTTTTTCCCCATAAAAATGACTGATAAATAAATTTGAAAAATTTTAAGAAGAAATAAAGGGGGAAAAACATTAAAAAAAAATCTAAGTGCTAAGGTGAATGGAAATGCAGAGCAGTAAATTATGTGCTGTAGCTCAAAACCAACTGGGTTATCTACATGACCAAAACTAAGCAAAGAATGCCAGGACATAATGTCCATGACCCTTCCCAGAAAACTGAGACAGTCTTAGCTAAGAAAATAGTTCTGGACCAAGGACCTAGCAAGAAATGTGTTCAGGGTAAGATTTGGATAATCAGGTATTGTAAAAAGTAGGAGTCTAAGTCAGGTAGTGATTTGGGAGCTTTTATGATATAACTAGAGGCTGAAACTGTTCTTGAAGTCTTTGGAGAAAAAAAATAGAATATAAATCCTGATCCATGTTGAAAAATAAAAATTCAGTTGTCAGATTTATATCTCTGCAATAAGATTTTAAGTGTTATTTGCAGATAAAAAATTTACTTGCAGATATCCAGGCTTCAAAAGTGGTTTATTTGCCTTGAAATGCAACCAGCAATCACCTTACTAATTGACAGTGAGCAGAAAACAGTATCAAGTCCATGTGCCAGCAAGGTGGGTTTCTGAGTTTTATTGCGTAGGCAGTAGAGTTTCAAATTAATGTATCTATCTTTTCTCCTTTAAGCTTCAAGATAATTAACACATGGACAGGCAATTTCTTTGTCTTTTCAAATACAAAAGAGATTTAGGTATTATTTTTCTAATGCTGTAAGAAAATGACAAAATAAATTCAAAATGGAAATATAAAAATAAAAAAGAGCACCAAACAAATAAACAAATAGCACAATGCCACAAAATTTTAGCTAGATCAAAGAGAATTATTTATGATATTAAAAAAAGTGAAGTGTAAAATCAAATTATTGTCATGAATCTTAGTAAATCAAGAGAAATCAAGAGTATTGAAGAATATAAACTATTGAAAATATATTAGAATATAAGACTTAGAATTAGAATATAAGAAAGAAACATATGAAAGAAATATAAAAAAGAAACATTAGAACATATGTTAGAATATAAGGAGAAAGAAACAGGAATGAAGTTAGATAAACTGTAATGCAATGCTTTTGATTTTTGTAAAATCAAGAAGAAAAATAGTAGATTGAGAATTATAACATTAAACCATGTATCTGACATAAAAGTATATACAAACACAGTTTTTTGCAAGACTTTGCCTCTGTTAAATTGCCCATAAAATGTTTTTTAAAAGTGATCGTATCATCTTCAAACATCAGTAGATCTCAAGCGATAAACGTTTTTTTCAAATTTTATTTTTTTAAAGATTTTTATTAAAATGTAGCTAACATATAATATATTAGTTTCAGGTGTACACAGTAGTTATTCAAATTTTATGCACCAAAAGAAGTAATCACCGTAGGTCCAGCAATCATCTGATACCATATTATGCTATCACAATATTATTGGCTATATTCCCCATGCTGTACATTACATCTCCATGACTTATTTATTTTATACCTGCAAATCTGAACCTCTTATTTCCCTTCACCTTTTTCTCCCTTTTAAAATTTTAAAATTACAGTTGACATAAAATATTATTTTATATTAATTTCAGGTGTAGAGCATAGTGGTTAGACATTTATGTAATTTAAGAAGTGATCCCCTGGACTAGTCTGGTACCCACGTGACATTATTCATAATTATTACCACATTATTGACTATATTCCCTATGCTTTATTTTACATCCCCATGACTATATTTTAACTACCAATTTGGATTTCTGAATCCCTTCACCTTTTTCACCCTGCCTCCCAATCCCCTCCCATCAATCACCCCAATAAATCTAGTACCATCTGACACCATACATAGCTATAACAATATTATTGACTATATTCCTTATGCTATACCCTACATCCCCATGACTACTTTGTAACAACCAATTTGGATTTCTGAATCCCTTCCCCTTTTTTACCCCTTCCCAACTCTATTGTAGTTGAGACTTGATTGCTGTTTGCATGTCAGTGGGAGGGCTTGACCCCCAGATTGCTTGGTTGTGAGGACTGACTGTGACTATAATGGAGGAGTTGTTGTGCAGGGGCCAATGCTACAGAGCAGGGTTTGCTTTAGCGGGGCTCTGGTAGCTGCCCAGTCTACCTTTTTGGTGTGTGGTCGAAAGGTGATAGCCACTTTGATGGAGACTCAGATATAGTGACTGAGTGCGTCTGACTCAGGGAGTGGGAGGGCTCAACAAAGAAACAATGGCTTCTGTCAGCTCCTTCATCCGGGAGACAACTGCCCCTCCAGGTCTCACCTGAAGCTGGACAATTCAGTTCCTTCGCATATGTCCCTGGTGCCTTTTGAGCTGCTGCCCCAGCACTGAAACTCAGAGCGAGTGAGTCCATCAGTGGGTAAGTCCATGTGCAGTCCCTTTAAGAAGAGCTCCTAGGATTCCAGCCACACTCCATTTCACAGCCACAATCTCTGCTGGTTTTCACAGCCAGCCAGAAGTAATGAGGTTTTCTCTCCCTGGCAGTGAAACCCTGGGCTGGGGAGGGATTGGGACGCATAGTTCTTCAAGGGGGGAATCTCTGCAACCAAGCGATCCCTCCAGATTTTTAATGTATAGCCATCCTGTTTCACATCGCCATCCCGCCTGCCAGTGTTGAGGTGGTTTCTTTTTTATGTACATAGTTGTAGGGCTTCAGTTCAGCTAGACTTCAAGCGATTCTCAGTAATGGTTGTTGTTCTGTGGTTTAGTTGTAATTGATGTGATCCTGAGAGGAGGTGAGCACAATGTTTACCTACTCTACCATCTTGCCCAGAAAACCCAAAGTGGTAAACTTTTTATATGATAGTTATATGATATGATATGTGATATGTTCTCTGATACAATAAAATAAAATGGAAAATTAGCAAGAGACTGAAAATTACACCTCAAAAGCCCTGTGGAAGTCTAAAATATATTGCAACATAATTTCATGTTCAAAACAGGAAACCAAATTGCAATTATAGCACATTTTTATTATAATATTTGACATTGAAACATAAATTGTGACAAACCAATGACCAGAGGCAAATTTTAAGTCATTGACTGATTTCCGTTATTGAACAGAATTAAACAAAAATGAATGAAAATATGTGAGCTAATATATTTAACTCTGGAAATTAGTATAATAACAGCAAATGCCTTGGAATCTTGAAACAAAAATGGAATCAGGAACTAGCAGTTTTGTAAAGGTTCAAGAGCAATTTAAACCATTGTAAAAGAAAGTTAAAAATTGGTAAATGGTATTTTTCTTACTTTTTCACACAGCACTATGCCTTTAAGATTTATCCAATTTGAGGTTTTATACCTTACCCTTCCATTTGCTTTTATAGTAAATAACCACCATATTTTTCTTCTTAGTAATTTTTTCAGTGATAGATGTTTATCAATGTCTTAACAAACAAGACTTTTATAAACATCTTTATACATATCCCATTCTGGTTCTGTTGAAATTTTCTCTATGTACTGGGAACTGATTTCTGCTTTATTCTTTATACTGTCAAAGAAAAAAAATATTCTGGTACTTGTTAAAGACGGTAAGGCTGACTTTATTCAGGGGTCTACTACAATGGGGTTTCCCAGAGATTGGGTTCAACTCCAAATAGAATATGGGAAAGGAGGGATTTTAGACAAAGAACAGATTGAGTGTTTAGTGGCTAGAACATTACTAAGAGGGTAGGGTAATTCTATGCTAAACATACTAACAGGATTCTTTCTGAAGGCAGGCCAGGGTGATCAGACATCACCTGAAGGGGATGATGGAGGATGAGGAATTTGATCAGCTATCATGACTGATCAGATATCAAGGGTGAAGGATTCTGCCTAAACTGACTTGAAAGGATTCTTGCTAAAACTGGACTCTACAAGGATAAAGACCAAAGCCCAAGGTTGGGTCCAGAGTAGCAGAGGGCTCAAAGGAGACTGGATAAAGTTTGCTCAAGGAGGACATCTTTGTCAATATTAGTAATTCCTGCTATCAAGTCTCTATGCCCAGCAGTAGTGCATGAGAGCTTCAAGCTCTCTCCCATATCTCTGTCAATATTTGTCATTGTTTAGTTTTATGATGTTTGCCAATTTTATGGGTATAAAGGTAATATCATTCTTTAAAGGAGGACAAACTTTTTTCTTTACCCTCTAAAGTTAAGTAGCTGAGACCTGTGAATGAAACTGACAAAAGACAGATTGCCGGCAGAGAAAGATGTATTCATATGTACATGAGAGCCAACAAAAGAATTTTAACTCTTTAAATTGTTAAAATTAAAGGTTTCCCTAACTTAGTAGGGGAAATGGAGGACAGAGAAATAACTTATATAGGAGGAACAAATAGCATTATTTAGGAAACAAATGAGTTTTTAAGAGGACAAATGAGAGATAAGAGAGTTTCTGCAGGTGTGAATGGTCTTTCCATCTGGAGAGGGGATTTATGTTAGGCTTACTCTTGGTCTCTGCTGGAGTAGAAGCTGCCCCAAAGGGAATTTTTGGCAGTTTTTATTTCTTAGAAATTTTATTTCTTAGAAATTTATTTCTTAGAAATTTCTTCTTTTAGTCAGATAAGGGGAGTTCTGAGAATCTTCCTCTTCGTCTCCTTCTCCTCTTCCTTTTCTTCCTCTTCCTCATCCTTCTTTTTTTTCTTGCATTTGTTGAATCTCAAATGTCTTCATCTTAAAATAATCTTTATACCAACTCTGGATTTCAAAGTAGGCCCCAAAAATATTTTTTTTGTTTGTTTGTTTCAGGTTTCAGTGTTCCAATTTCTAATGAGGTTGAGCATAAATTCTTTTGCTTGATAGACTTTTGGGTTTCTTGAAAGACCGATTTATATTTCCTTATAGGTCCTTCTCTGTTTTTAGAATTTAGGTTACTGATTACTTTGTGACCTCAGGTCCCTGGTGTTTCAAAAGTATAATTTTGTAGTTTGCACAGAAGAGGAGGTAGTTTTACAAGGAGAGAGGGTCATAGTGGTGGTGAAAAATGCCAAGAGAGAAGAATGATCACTAAATTTTGGTTGATAAGATACGAGCAATCAACGTTTGAAAAATGAAATGAATGAAGGCCAGAATGCAAAGACAATATTATAATCCTGGAGATGAAATGGCAATTGTTTAAAGGGCAGGACAAAAGTCCCAGTTAAAATATACATAGCTGGTATCTTATATTTTTTTCCTTAGAAAGACATGTCACCAATCCACAGACTGTTGTATGCAGGGTGATTAAGAGCGTGAGTTCAAAACTAGACATCCTGGTTTTGGATCATGACTCTCCTTTCTACCAGCCGTGTTATTTTGGGCAAGTTTTTTCTCTATGCATCAGTTCCTCAACTTAAAATGTGGAAATTAATTCTATCCACTTCACAGGTTTGTTATAAAAATTCAACAAATTCACCTGTAAGATATGTCACTACATTTAAACACTTACAGAGTGTCTTCCTCTCATTTTATTTTCACAATCACTTAATCATTCTACATTTTTGAAAAACTGATGTAGAAATTTAGAGGAATGGCTTCCCCAGGGCAACCAACATTGAATAATGGAACCACTCTCTTAATCTTCAGAAAAAACTGATTCTACTTTAGACTATTTTGCTCTGATCACTTTTTGGTCATTTTCCATATTTTTAAAATTAAGGTATCAGTTAATTATATTCTGTATTTACTTCTAGCAATAAAATGGTATGATTTAAATACAACATGAATTTACAAAATGCGTGGGCTCCGATTTAATTTTCTGTGGTAAGTCACTTTTAAATTTCTTAACCATATGCTTATATAAGGTAAATCATTGCTTTGTTTCAAGATCAGAGTAAATACAGTTTAACGCTCTAATCATGATCCAAAGCACTCCTCTGTAAACCTAAAATCATCGTGCTATACCTTGCTCATATCCTACCTTCCCTAAGAGAAAATTCAGTTAATGTAAACTGTCACAGGAAGAAAATAAACTATAGATTTTTACCAGCATCCAACAGCTAATGTCCCTAAAATAAATAGTACATAAGACTTTTCTTCATGTTTATGCTTAAGGCAGCTATATTGGCTGCTCTTCTGGAAGACATATTTTCTTTTACTCTACACTGAAAAATTTGAAAATAACAGTCTACTTGTGAAATTTGTTGTCAATAGACATAGTCATATTCTCCATTATATAACCATAAAATGGGTGTATTTTGATTAAAGAAGAAAAGATCAAAACTCAGCATAAAGCTTGGTTAATTACTACTATGGCAGTAAACACACAAGATTTATAATAGATAGTCAAATGAAGAGTTTTAAGTTGATCAGAATTCAAAGTTTTCACTCCATCTATATAACATTCAGCTCTAGAACTCTCCTATGACAATGCAGTGGAGTATGAGTGAGGAGATTTTGAAGTAAGAAATCAACATTAACCATGTAAATACTGTCCTCGACAATCATTAAATCTCTTCTTGCTATAATGATTTCAATGACTCCTCTAAATACTCAAATTTAGCGTTTGACCTTTTATATCTATAGGCTGGAAACTTACAGTTACATAATTAAATGTAGTAAAATGAGTTCAACCCTATTAAATCAAATTGAAAGGAGAAACAGTAAGTGCAAGACTGATTAGAGCTCTTCACCCACGGGGTACCACTATTTGAATAGTCATTCACCAAAGGGAAAAAAAAAAGAAATAATAAAAATATGAATCAAAACACAGAGGCACAGGTTTTTAGGGCATTATTTTAAATTTTACTACAAAGTTTATACTTTTTATTTTTTGCAATGAATTGCCAGCTGAATTAGTTAGCATTCAGAATGATAAAAAGAGCATTTGTCATATGTGTTATTAAGAGACAGTGCTTATCATAAGGAGCATAAAGAATATGCCACCCCCAAATATGCCACTTTGGCATAAGGATTATTTTGAGCTGAAGGCAATTGAGAAGAAGTTGATATAAGAGAAGCTCTCTGCCTCAATCTATTTGCCTAATAGCAGGATATAAATTTGTAAGGGTATCCCTCTCCTCTCTTTTCCAGACTCAACTCTAGACCCTTGCTAAAACTAGCCCTTATTTACCATTGTTTCACCCATATATTTGCCTTCCTACAGTTTGCTGCCACTAAAAGGTCAAACTCCTTTTAATTTTTCTTGTTACTTCTTTAAAAATGTATTGTTCTTTTGTTAAGATGCTTATATAAGCTAAAATTCTAAGCATCCATTGAGTGTTCTCATGTGTATGCGTGCACATATTCATAAACTTCTATTTGTCTTTCTCTTATTAAAAGAGTGAGAAAACAAATCCTACATATTGGTTCCTAGAAAGACTCATAAAATGGACATGTTAATGGATTGACTAGTGGGGAAAAACAAGAAGAGAGAAGATGCAAACAAACAAATGGAGGATTCACTCATTTATTTATTTATTCAGTTATTTATTGAGCACATATAGTATGCCAGGCACTCTTCTATGAGTGCGGTACGTAGTAGTAGAAAATAAATAACAGACCAAACTCCATGCACTAAGGGAACTTCAATGAGAGTAGGCAGAAACATATAAAGTTCAAAATGAAATTTAAAAACCATGGCGTATATTAGAGGATGATGAGTGCAATGATGCAAAGTAAAGCAGGGAAAGCGGAGGGAATGCTGGCTAAGAATTGTAATTCTAAATGGGGTGATCCAAGAAGGACTAATGAGGGAGTGATATTTGAGTAAAAACTTGAATGAAGTGAGCAAGCGAGTCAAGTTGACATCTGAGAGAAGAGTGTTTCAGGAAGAGGACAAAGTAATGTGAAGTGAATTAGGGGAAATTATCAGAGATAGAATTATTGATAAAAACAATAAAAGCATATTATGAACAAATATATACCAGTAAAATTCTAGTGAGATAAATGTATTTCTAGAAATTGCCAAAATAGGTGAAATAGATGGATTTCTAGAAAAATGTAAAATGACCCAAATAAGCAAGAATAAAAACCTTGAACATGCCAATCCATTAAAATGACTGCAAGACTTTCCTCCACAAAAGCAGAAACCAAAATGTATTACAGGTAATTTCTACAAATGTTCAAGGAATACCTACCTGTATTAGTTTGCTAGAGCTGCCATAACAAAATATGACAGACTAGGTGGCTTCAACACCAAAAATTTATTTCTCATAATTCTGGAGATTAGAAGTTCAAGATCAAGGTATTGACAGGGTTGGTTTCTCTTCAGGCCTCTCTCCTCGGCTTGCAGATGCTTAGTCTTGTGTCCTCAGAGGGTCTTTACTTCGTGCATACACACACCACCCCTGATGTCTCTTCTTCTTCTCTCTTCATCTTCTTATAAGGACACCAGTCCTATCAGATTAGTGTCTGACCCTTCTAGCCTCATTTAATCTTAATAACCTCTTTGAAGATCCCATCTCCAAATACATGAATGGCGGGGGTGGGGGGGGGCACAATTAGTCCATAACAACATATATTTCCTATATTTAAAAAGTTATTCCATTAAATTGCAAAAGAGAGAACTCTGTCTAGCTCATTTTATAAACTATTTTGATGCTCAAACTGGATAATAAAAATAAAAGAATGTAAAATTATTCTTTGGTGTTACAAAATCCATAAAAAATTTCTAAATAAGGTATTCACTAATGCTATTCTATGGGGTATTCAAAAGATACCGTTACGATCAACTAAGAGTTATCCCAGGAAGGCAAGGATGATTCAACATTAGAAAAATCTATCAATACAATTCACACTAATAAGCTTAGAAGAGAAAAATAATATGATCATCCAATGTTGAAGAAAAATTATAAATGTCAACATGTGTTTATGATCAATGTTCTTAGAAAACTCGAACTAGTAGGGAACTTCTTTAGCAGTTAATGCCAGTCATCCATTTAAGAGAGAAAGTTGGATACCTTCCCTTTAATATCATGAATAAAACAATGATGCTACTCTCACCACTCCTGTTAAACATAGGGAAAAGTTCTGTAAAGAATTATATGAAAATAAATATAAGTATAGTAACCATGTGGAAGAAACTCAGTTCTGAATAACTCAAAATGTTGATTAGAAATTGGAGTTTGTATAGCATCTTAACAAAGAATGATACATTTGTAGAGAAGTGAGAAGACAAAGAAAAGGGGCTTTAGGCTTTAGGTAAACTGGTAAGGTAAATATATAGGGGAAACTAATGGAAGATAAGCATTGTTTTAGTAAGGTTTGTTAGAGAGCCCTCTTGATGCTATCTCAGGGCTGATAAAATCTCCTGTGTTTGAAAGTTGTTTTGCCCTTGCTGGTACTAGAGAGAGGTCAGAGAACGTTGTTTCCCTTCTGCTGGGTTTCATTTGCCTTCAGCTCAAAATAATCCTCATGCCAAAATGACATATTTTGGGGTGGCATATTCTGATCTCCTACATTAGGAAAAGAGGATGGTCCAGGACAGAGTCCTGGGATATTATAGCATTTAGAGGTCAGGTATAAAAGAGAAACAATAAAAGTCACTTGGAAAATAAAGAGAAATTAATCTCAGTAAGAAAGGTTTCAAAAGGTTTGAGTGCTACTGAGAGGTGCTGTAAGAACACACAATGTGAGGTATAGATAATGTATTACAGAATTGTACACCTGAAATCTATGTAACTTTACTAACAATTGTCACCCCAATAAACTTTAATTAAAAAAAAAAAGACGAATAGAAGCCACCTTTGGACTTACAATATGGAGATTGTTCCTGGCCTTCAGAAGACAGATTTTAGGATAGTTTTGGGAGCTAGATCCAATTTGCAATGAATGGAAGGTGAACACTTGGAATGAGCAAGTGGCCCTCTTTTGAGGAGTCTTTGTGTGAATAAAAATAGTGAATAGGGTTCAGAACAATAAGAAAGTGATTAAAGACTAATGTGAAGTTAAGTCTTCCCTTTTGGGATCATATTTGTATTTAAAAAACACAACTCTAGCTGTGGTTTGGATAATACATTTTATAAAGGAGTTGTCAAAAACATTTTGACAAACATGTAACAAATGTGGGGAGAACATTTGGAGACTACAGTATTGTGGAAAATAATATAAATGGAGCCATTTTGAAATGGAGTCACAGATGCCATACCAGAGGAATTGCCTTGCACGTCTTACTCCTCAAATCTTTGGAATGTTTGAGCTGGGCAAAATAACCTTTGGACTTGACCAAACCAACATTGTATTCCAAACAACTGTTTGTAAAGCTAACAGTAAAACAAATATCCTGACAATGATCACTGAAAATTTTGGACGTTCTTTAGAATTAACATTACTATGTATAGCTAAGGAATAACTTGGCTTATTAGCATCTATAGAAATTCCTTCTTCAAGATATTTCTGTAATTATTTCCCTTTGTCATCTTATGAAAACTCTTTGCCTTTACCCATAATCAGAACACTGTTTGGGTTTATGCCTTAATCAGTGCTTCCTAAAATTGCAATCATCAATGCTTGTTGCCTGTCTTTAGCTCTTTATTTTTAGGTTAACAATATCATGTTGGTGAAACTCGATGGTGACATTCAGTAAGGTGGAGGTAGTAGTGAAACTGGAGAGAGATGGTCAGAAGACAGAAAAAGGCTTTAGTAACCAATGAGATTTTCAGAATGAGGAAACTATGATGACTACGTTTCTGGTTTGAGCAATTGAGTTTATGATGATAACGTTTATTTCGGAAGAGAACCACAGCAGAAGAGATATTGGATGGACCAGAATGACTTTAATTGAGGCATAGGAAAAATAAAGTATTATCAGTTCAAGGTAAAAGTTATCTTCTCAGTCACTTTTGTGTACCTATTATGTATCTTTTTAGTCATAAATGTTGATATTTGCAGCCTATAAGGAATTCTGTGCTGGCCTAAGTCTAAGGCTGAGGTTGTTAATCTTTGTTATTGGGTACACAGAAAATCTGAATACATACAAATAAAAAAACAATAAAAAAATTGGAAAATAAAATAATTAAATATAATAAAATAAAAAAATAATAATGTGCAATTCTAGACTGTGTCTTCCAAGAAGCAATAGTTCTGTCAAAGGAAGTTGTTATTAATTGATGGTACAATAAATATTCTCTTTATTCTTAAAATATTAAGGTATAAATCTATGTTAGATAGAATTTATAATGTCAACAAATATAAATGCTGATATCCCAAGTACTTCATGTAAGATTACACTGTGTTCTAAAAAAACTTGCTATAGCACCAGTGAAATAAGGTCATTTAAAAATCTATCCATATATTTTTAATGACTCTTAGTATCTTATATTAATACATGCACTTGGTTATGTAGTTTAATTGTAAGGTCAAAGAAAATGAAAAAAAAAATTGCCCCATACTGAAGTTAGTGAGATTTAAAGGTAAAATGTAGTCTCAATTTTAATCATTCCTTATAGCTAAATGTTGTGCATGAAATGTTATGATGGGAACAATTAAAATGTGATTTCTTTTACAAGGAAAAAAGTTAAATTAGGAATCATGAGGCCAGAGTTGTTTTCCTATTTGTAAGTAACTTCCAGTTTTGCTATGGGCAAGTGACTCAATTTTTTTGACACACAATCTGAGCACTCTGCACAAAAAAATATATGCCACTTTCTCTCTTTAATGCTGGGATTTTGCAAAGCTGCTAGGAAAGGGCTTTAGGAGTTTTATCTTAACTATGTAACGAGATAGTAGCCAAATTTATTTCTCAAAATAATTAAAATTGGCTGAATGTGTTAGTTAATTTCTTCCCTTTTTTTCCTTTTAAAATAATTAAAATTGGAATACATGTATGTTTACATGGATATACTCCTATATCCATACTTTTGAACTATTTATTTTCCATTAACATTATATCACGAGTATTTACTACTTTCTTAAAACTTCTTTGAAGGACATAATTTTTAATTATAGCAACATATTTACTTCTTTGGAACTAAAGATTTAATTAATGTTTGCTTATTTTGCTTTTAATTGTTAACTTGTACAAATAATATTTTAGTAAATAATCATATGAAAATGCTTACTTAAATCAAATTTTCTTGGGATGAATTTCAGGGTTAAATAGATTTTTTAAAGAATAGCATTACGGTTGATTATCTAACTCCAATAAAGAGAGAAATTAGAAGAATGTGAAAAATTTAAAGTAAAATATGTTGTATATCACTCTGAGACATGGCCAACATTTATCCTAATAAAATTCATAAGATCTTTAAAGAGCTGGACCAGTGAGGACCAGGCTTCTATTTCCAGAAACTAAAGCAGAAGCAGTTCAAGGAATGGAAGTGCAGTGGGATAGGGGAGTAGTCTGAGCCATGAGCTTGGTTCCTGGCTGAAACTGCTGTGAGGCATATTCTATTAGTTCAGGTGATACTTTAAAATATGATTCCCTTGTAAATAAGTTAGTGAAGTTTAGTAAATAAATTACTTCACAGAGGGAATTGCTAGCATAATACCGATTATCAGACATCAGCCATCTTAATTTAGACTGTGAGAATATCTGTAGCACAAAGAACTATGCATTAGGGTTTCAGGTTTGTGGCACACTTTTTTCTTTGTCCTCTCTATTGCCAACATACAGGTCTATACTCCCAAAGTTAAAAGTCATTCAATCAGTCTGTATAGAAGAATAAAGATGCATTGTTTCTCCAAACAGATTTCTAGCAGTCTATAATGGGCTAGAATAGAACATCATGGTATGAATATGTTAAAGGTATTTGATTTCATAGTATTTCTAAAATATTAATTTGATTAAAATATTTAAATAGATATATTTGGTTAAGTGCAGAAAAAAAAAATAAGTGACAAGATTTCCCATGATCCCACCTCTTCCACATATCAGATGAAGTTGCTGCCAACATAACATTTTGATATATGTTTTTTCCAGTCTTTTGCCCCCAGTCTTATAAGGACACATTTGACTATTCACCTAAGGCTTAGTTATGCTGCAGTGACAGAAAACTAAAACTAGAACAACAAGCTTTTCTTGCTCATGTTACATGTGTATTATAGATCAGTTGGCACTCGTATCTTCAATATTTTGAGTCCAGATTCAGGTTGATGAGCAGTGTCACATGGGTTGGTGCTGCTCTTGTGCCACGGGGACAAGAGACTCATGTCATCTCTACTTAACACTTCATTAGTGAAGTCAAGTAATGTGACTGAAGAGGCAACCTAGAATGTGGTCAAGCTATAGTGTAGATGTCGTGATGCATAAATTAACGGCTATCCAATGGCTTTTGAGTAGCTCTATTGTGATTGATTTTTCGGGGTCAGTAGAACAGAGCTGTTCCAGTTTAATAATGATCACCAAAGCCAGGCAGTCCTTTATCGGATTCCTCTATGTTTACATTCACATTGAACCTTTGTAGTCTCAGCAAATAACACAATAATAGGATTTTAGGATCAATTAGAATGAATACAGTAAATTTAAGTGTGCAGTATATTCATAAAACTGATTTTACCATGTAAAGTAATACTGTTTTTTTTCTTTTGATTACTGCATTTTTAGTCAAAACATAAAAAAAGAAGACTGGTTTTGGTGCATGGAATCTAAACCACCAGCAGCAAGTCTAGGTAGGAAAGACACATATGTCCACTGCCTCAGAGTTTTGTATGCACTTGTATATATCAATTAATGGGAAGAAAGATGTGAGCTGTTCTGAAAGGATTTGCATTAGCTATAGACCAAGGGGATGGGAGAAGGTGAAGCAGGGCTAGTTCTGAAATAGGTACAGCAGAGCCTGCAAGGAAGAAGCCTGCAAGGAAGAGCCTGCTCCTGTGGATTGGCTGTGGGCTGCAGATTGGAAAGCTCATGTGTAAGTAAGAAGCCGAAGCTCCTGGGGTTCTACCGTGTTTCCCTGAAAATAAGACCTAGCTGGATCATCAGCTGTAATGCGTCTTTTGGAGCAAAAAATTATATAAGACCCAGTCTTATTTTACTATATTATAAGACAGGGTCTTATATAATATAATACGATATGATATGATATATGATATGATATGATATGATATTGTCGCATCCAGCACAAGAGCTGTGGGAAGCAAGAAGGGCGGCGCAGGGCTAAGAAAAAACAGTAGTCAAGAACAGAGTGCAAGCAGAGCCAAGGGACTCAATCAAGCTTCAAGGACTGAGACCCGAATCGGGCCAATGCACAGTTTTTATTGGTTAACTTCTAAGGAGGTAAAAGATTGTTAATCTCAAGATCTGTGTGTTATGTAGCCTGCTGGCTGTCTTTCCGAAAGTTCCCATTGTGTTCCAGCTTGTACTTTGCCTTCACACATATGCACAACTCCAAGGAATCCATTGAAGGGGAAGGACTGATATAATTCCATCGGGTCTCAGTTTGCTGAGACTTCCCCTCAAAGGAGCTTTCCGGATTATCTCTCCATCGGGCCTCAGTTTGCTGAGGCACTCCCTTGTGAAATCCTGGGAAGAGCGCAGGGGAACAAATGGTTTGGCAGCTGTAATGCAACATAATATAATATATTATATATTATAATAAAATAAGACCGGGTCTTATCTAACATAAGACCGAGACTTATATTAATATTTGCTCCAAAAGGTGCAGTAGAGCTGATTGTCCAGCTAGGTCTTATTTTCGGGGAAACACAGTGTGTTGCCTGGCTGTTCTCCCTTTTGGATAATTGGAGAAACAGTCACATGGAAATTAATCCTAAATTCCAACAGGTATACAAGAATGTGAACAGTCTTTTGTTAGAGCTGGTCCACAGCTATTAACAGGCTAACTGTTCTGTCTCTGTCTCACTCTCAGCCGCTATAATTTAATTTAGAACATCTCAGAATTTTTTTCCTTGTTACATTATATGATGCGTTTTCAGAACAGTGGATTCAAGTAACTACAACACAAATTATGTTTGAAGAGCTACAGTAAGGTTTCCTCAAGTACATGTCACAGCTCAAAATAGGAATTTAGGTATCTTTCTTAGGACTTTACAATATACTTCTAGTTTTATGTTTACCTGTATTTAAATAAATTTGTTTTACGTTAATTGTTAGATATAATTTAAAATCTAGTTTTATTTCAAAATTTAAATTAATTTAAACTACAAAACTTTACTTCCAATTGTTTTACTCTTTAAACTGGCTAGACCATTCATTTGAGAACGTCTTAAATAACATCTTAAGTTGAAATACATTCCAGCAGGGCAGTCAAATAGAGAATTAGAAGGTGTTTGAGATTCCTTCCAGAGTTCTGATCTTATACATCTCAGAAGGATATTCTGGAATCTACTTTGATTTTATTGCAGCAATGTTGTCTTTTGTTTTCTGTTCATAAACCCTCTTGTAGGAGTTTCCAATTTATGCCAATACTGTAAATTAGCACAAGCTGTTGCCTCCCTTCAAGAAATCAGCCCGAGGGGAACTAATGAGGAAAACACAATATGGGCTTATAAAATGTGAGGAATTCCTAGGAAAAAAGAAGGCTACTTAGAAGTGGTATGTGGTAAAGGCAGGTAGGTGACTACAGCCCGATGCAAAGGGCTGTAGGTTCAGCTGTTACAGCAGAAATCATGAAAGGTCAGTTTAAATAATGTCTTTGCTTCCCCCTTGCCTTCCTTCTTGTTGAAGAATTTGGCAATATTCATCCAAACCTCTAAAGGCCAGGGTCTCAAAAAACCAACACCCCTGCTGGATATTTCCTCAGGCATAAAATCAAGGCAGGGCAAAACCTTGATAGGCTGAAGAATTGGAGAAAACGAACTGTGAGCACTACTGGCCTCAAAATTTCCTTCTTTTAGTCATTTCCCTCCAAACTTTCCGGGCTCATGAATGATAGTCGAGGGAGATACCTTTTCCTTGGTGTTTGAAGTAGAGGATTGACCTGAAGAGCTACTTGAAACTGAATGGGAGTTATTAATTCTGGCTACAGTAACTTCAGCTCTTCACCTGAATGCTCATCCCCTCAACTACAGAGGACTGATCTAGGCTCTGTCTTCTGCCCTTCCGTGTTCATATTAATAGGTAACCTGTCCCTTTAGGGAAAAGCCAAAACAGTGATAATAATAACAGCTAAAATAATAAGATATATTTTCTTTAAATTGAAAACTATAGGGATATAACATCCTCATATTAAAAACTATAAATTGGTCAACATTTTAGCAGAAGTATTAAAATTGATGAGTCAGAATTTGAAATAAACTTAATAAATCTGAAAACAGGGACGGGGATGATATTATCAATATGGAACAAGAACAAGATGGGATAAAAAATAATCAAATAGAAATATTAGGTGTGAAAAAGTTAGTTGAAATAAGAGAATGGATGAATTGACTAAAAGAATGGATACAGCTGAAGAATGAATTTATCAACTATAAGGTAGTTTCCTAGAAGGAAACAAATATGATAGAACAGCTGATTAATGTGGTAATAAAAGAGGGACAAACATCCACATAATAGGAGTTTTTGAGAGAGAAAAAACAAAAATAGTTGAGGTAAATTTCTAAGAATTAAAAGAAAAAAAAGTCTGTAAAACTGGAACATCAAATGCAGTGTCAAATGAAAGATTTAGGCATTCTGCAAGTGTTTGGATGACATGGCCTATTAAAGTGGTTTTCTTAGGGTCTTTGGATATTGGAGTTAAAAATCACTAGCAGTGAGTTTGCTACAGTGATGATATGACAATCATCTCTGTAAAGAAAGAAGATCAGGATAAATTAAGGATCAGAGTCACCCAGATGATAAACAGAGGATGGCTGATAAACCCAGCTAAAATTTAAGGTCCAACCCAAACTGTGAAATTCCTAAGAATTACATGAACTAGAGCAAGCAAAGGGAGTCCTACAATGAGAAATAAATGAATAACAAGCACTCCCATAACTGATAATAGGCAAGACTACCAGGTGTGGGGGCTAAAAAAAATTAATACTTTTCTTCCCACCTTCTAAGTTCTTCTAGCTGGGCTAATAATAAATCAACAGACACAGATTAACAGGAGAAAAATCAAAACTTTAATACATACACATGGGGAACACACATAAGTATGAAAATTCCAAAGATAGTGAGGCAACACTGGGTATACAAGACATTTTGGACAAAGGAGAAATTGGGGGGGAGAAGGGGTTTTAGATTTTAGAAGTGAGAATGGGCAATTTGCAGGTAGTTGAGGAATAGGAGAACATCTTTGCTGGGCAAGGAAAACCCTTGCTGGGCAACTCAGAGACAATGAGACAGCAGGTGTGTACCTAACAGGGGCCGGCCTGATGTCCTCTTATTTGCCATATTTAATTGAAATTAGGCTAAGGGAGCATTCTAAGATTTCCTTCCTGAAGCAGGTTTCTCTGAATTTCTTGGGGCAGGAAAGTGGGAAGGCTCAAAGATTCTTACTGAGTCTTGTTTCTTAATAAACAATTTAACGTCAGTATCCCAAAAGGCAGCTTCAGGGTGGCAAAAGTTTGGTTCTCTTCACAGGAATGTGTGACTTTTGGTAGAATCATATTTATTCATTAATCCTATTGGCCTAATCCACAAAGTCACCAGGAACAAATCTGAATTTGAGGGGGCTTTGGCAAAAACAACTGTTTAAGATATAGCAAGGGTCGTGGAACAGATATTTTACTAGATGTCTGTGATCCATCTGCTCAGATAATATGTGAAGTGTCTGTAATCAGCACATATGCAGATTGTAGGAATTTTCAGAAATTGAATAGGGCTATTCAGGGAAGTTCTTTTGCAGTTGGGCTTGATGCTGCCTGGGTTGTTTGTTATATAGCATTTGAAAGAGAAAAGCAAGATTGCTACTGAGTATTGGTTGAAACCACTTTTATTACTGAAGGGCATAGAACATTCTGAAAACAAATATACATATAATGTCTTGAGTGATATCAAAGAGACATTCAACAAGGAAGAATACAGCACTGTAAAGCTCACTCACAAAGTGTAAATGGTATATTAGAAGAATTCTGAGGGGGGTCGTTCAGGAGTCTAATCTTATGTTAGCAGTTGCTTCACGAAAGTCTTGGCCATAAATTGAACCTCAACAAATTTGAAAGAATGTACAGGCATACCTCAAAGATATTGTTGGTTCGCTTCCAGAATACTGCAATAAAGTAAGTGTCACAATAAATCAAGTCATAAACTTTTTCCTGGTGGAGAGTCTTTCCTTCAGTTTGTAAAAACAATGCAATGTCTGAGAAGTCCAATACAGCGAAGTGCAATAAAAAGAGGCATACCTATACAAATTATATTCTTAGATCATAATGAGATTAAACTAGAAATGAAAACTAGATAACTGGAAGAATTACCAAATATTCTTTATTAAAGACTACACCTCTAATTTACCTTTAATTCAAAGAAAACATTTTTTTTTTTTTTTTAAGAGAGCTGCTTTCAAAGTTTAGTTTGGAGCCTGTTTTCTGTGTTTCTTATTAGGGAGGACGGTGCAGAAGAAGGTTGATGAAAATATGGCTCATTATTCAGTTCACATTACTGACCTTGGTAACTAGCAACCTTGCTTTGTAGCTGGTACTTATGCTTGCTTCTTCTTTGGAACTCTGCCTTGAACTTCCACCTCAGCTACAGCACGCATTTTTTTTGTGTGTGTGTGTGTGTGTGCATATTCTGGACAGCAACTCGATCCTGTCCTCTTTCTGTTGCAAGAAAATTGTCTGAGCATAAAGTATTTTGATATAATTTATATACCCTTCCATCACAATTCTGTGATAGATTTATTCCATTGTGTAAAATCTTGCTGTTGTTTTCTCTTTAATTGAGGCATAACACATATACAGTAAAGGGCATAAAAAATACTAGTTGTAAATATATTTGTCATAAACTTACACCTCAGTGAGGTTTAACGTATGCGTACACCTGTATAACTCCATTACCCTAAAATGTTCTCCTGTGCTGTTCTGCTTAACAGTCAATTATTGCCTTCCTCCCACCGAGGGGTAACCTGTATTCTGACTTCTATCACTACAAGCTAGTTCTGTCTCCTCTTGAACACTGTATAAATGGAATCAAAGATTACATAATTTGCAGTTGGCTTCTTTCACTCAAAATAATGCCAGCAAGACTCATCCTTGCTGTTGCATATATCAATATTTTTCTTTTTATTGTGTGTAGTAGTTCATTGTATGAATAGACTATTATTTTATTGAAACTGAAAATGGAGAACAGGAGCTCATATTTGCTCAGTCTGCTATATTGCATGAAATGATTATGTGGTTCTCACTATATAGTACATCAGATTGGTACCGTGCTAAGGTCCAGCTCCCCCCCGCTTGAAAAAGTTAAAAAACGAGAGACAAGTTTGGTGGAAAGACAAGGTTTACTCAGAATGCAGGCATCCTGGGATGATGGCAGACTCCTGTCCATCTCCTTATTCTTAGAATGGTTGGAAGGTTTTATAGGTACACAAGAGAAGAACAAAGTAAAGGGGGTGTCAGTCAGGCTGACATGCTTCCTGGGGTTTGGTTTGTTTTAAAATAATATTATCTCTAGACTCTGCTACTGCGCTTTATGCTTAACCGGTAAAAACTGCGAGGGCAGTTGCACAATGGATTGCACCTGAGGATTAAGACATTGCTCTTTTTAGGTTAGGATTGTGATTATTAAATGGATTCACAGGTATGTGTAGATTTAGGAAAGAGGACAAAACAGAATTTTTAAGCCAGTCAGTGAGGGGAGAAACAAAGAGAAAACATCTGAATGTCAGCGTGGATCTAACTGCAAACTAGCTAAGTCTAACTACAAGATAGCCAGCTATGCAGTGAGTCAAACTGCAAACTAGCCTAGTCTTACTGTGGTATTGATTCCCCATGTTTCAGGCTTACAAAATCTGTCTTATGTTGTATGAGGTTATAATGTCACCCTCAAGAGACTGTGAGTTACTTGAGAAGAGGAATATGTATCGTTGCATCTTCTGTCCTTTAAAAGTATCTGACACAATACATACTCTATAGTTGGAATTCAACAGCAGAATGTTCAAAAGCAGAAACTTTAAGTAAATTTCTGCTGCAGAAAACAAATGGAATTAAAAATAATAGCAAATTATTTTCCTCAAAGGCTAAGTATACTTTCTATAATACCAAGTGGCATAACAAATTAAAGATGTTATTTATGTGTGCTGATTTATATCTGTGCTCAAATAACGTTTTGGGAATTCACTTAAAGTTTAGCTGCACTGAAAAGAAACATTTTGAAATGTAGCCTTTTTTCCCAACCTGTATTACAGAAAGTTTCAGAGAAGGTATAATTTACATAAGCACTGATGTTGTGAATTGATTTGACAGAGAAAAAAGCCTAACATTCTTCATAGTAAAAGTTGTTGCTATTGACAATTCATAGTTACTGTTTTAGATTATGAGATGATTTAAATTAACTTTTACCTGAGTGATCTCTTTTCACAAATAGATAATAAGATTTATTATTATAGCATTTAGATAAAGCGTTAGCATTCAATAGAAGATAAATTCAGTAATATTATATTTCATTTTGAACATACCATGTATGATGGTAGAATTTGATCTTCAGAGGGACACCCAAGGGGAAAAATAAAAATGTTCAGAAATATCCATGAGATGTTATTTGTCATAAAAGAGCAATAGCCTTCTGCTTTTGCAGATTATGTTGTGATTGTGTCCTTTGTTCACTATTTGTTTTTATTTCTCCTTATATATAAATATATCAAGTAACTAGTATTTTTCTGGTAAATTTTTTTAGACACAAAAAGAGATTTTAGTTAAGACAACATATGCTTGTTTCTAGTGCATTAAATTCAGGCACGTTGAAATCTGGAGATGTGCTGAGGAAAACAAAATGCTATTAAAGTTTCTGTGTCTCTGCGATATCCCCAGGGAGATTTCTCTCAGTTGAAAAGTTAGCTTTCACAAAGCTACTTACAAAGCCATTCAGTGGCTTGCCTCCTGTTAATGGAACTTTAGGGGAAATAAAACCCAGTGCATGAGGCAAAACAGCAACAATATTTCTATTCAAGAATTTCAAAGGGCTAAAGCATACACTAAATGTTGAACGGAATGTGAAGAATGTATAACATTTATTAATAATTGGAAATGTACATGATGTTTGAGGGAGGATTTGACACAGGAGAAGAAATACTCCCCTGGGGTGGGTGTGTTCTCAGTCCTAAAGCCATCAAAGGAGATAATTTCATGTTTACATGACCACAATATTCTTCAGTGACAAATAATAGGATGTGGATTAGAAGAGATTCTTCATGTTAATAAATAATCAATTAGTCAGAGAAGATGTAGGATTACTTCAGAATATTATAACATTTAATTGCAAGTACAATCTCATCTCCTTCCTGAAAAGGGGAATGAAATTCTTAACAAAATATTAAATTAATTAAGGATAAAACTACATACAATTTCTATGATCAAGAGTCTCCTTTGGTTTCCCAGAGACCAATATGATATTTGAGATTCATTATAATATTCTCTATGCCAAGAATAGAACTAACCAGGAAGCAATCTGGACATTCCAAGTTAAGCAATAAAGACTTAGTTGATTTATGAATAGATACAAAGAACAATTATGTTTTGTCATCTATCTGTGTTAATTTTAGGCAAATCAATTTGCTTCCGTATCATCTGTAAGAATAGATATACTTCTAAAATTCGTCAGGGTTTTGCTAAATAAGAGATAAATATTAGAAAAGTCTTTAGACAAATGTCTGAAACATCAAAAGTTTCCCATTTTTTTCATTTAGTTATGTTTTCTGCAATTTTTTTTAATTATTCACAAGCAGGCATGTAATGAATTGTAATTTCCTAACAAGGCTTTGATAAAAATGTAAATAATTTTCTGAAACAATAAACAATGTAAGATTAAACATAAATTCTTTAGGATAAGAATGACTGGGCTTCTTGTTTTCAAAAATGGCTTTTCCTGGAGAACACTAGAATATGTGTTAGATTCATCTGTCTGAGGCTGATTATCCCATGATAAATATTGGTAATTATTTATAACAACAATTTCTATCTAAGGGAATCTCCATTTAAAATTATCTACTTTTCAACAAATTGGAAATTTGATGGAATTTTCCAACAATTACAGTCTCAACATAAAAAAAAGAAAATAAAATGCCCACTCACCACTCCTTAAAAAAAAAGCTGAGCAAAACCTTATGACTTGGATGGAAAACACCTTTAGCAATACACCCACTAAAACTTTGGTCTGTTGATAAATGGCTACTAAATTATAGGAAAATTGGCCATTAATTATTCATTCAATAATTTATTATACTAAAAAGCAGGTAAAAATTCTGGCAAAAATCAGAAGACAGTAATTTGTGTACCAAACACAATGAGGGAATTATTGCCATCTTGTTTAGACTGTGTTCAATAACATTAAATTTTTACATGACAGGAAATTGATGTTTTAACCATGAACTTCCTCTCCACTCATGAAAACATGTAGAATAGTTTGATTTTAAACAATATTCAATTTGCAAATATATTCTTCTGTTTTGTAAATAATGTGTTTTTCTTGAAACTGTGATTTATAGTACTAGGTCAAAATGATATAAAAATAAAGTAAAGACGTAAGAATATAATTAAAATTGTATTCAAATATAATTTTATTTTTTTTGAATACTTTGAGAAAATTCAAAAACAATACTTTGAGAAAATTAAGTAAATCCAATTCACAATTAATCATGAAATAAGAGGAATTTTTGTCTGCCAAAATCTAGAAATTCAATAATATTTATGTTTTAGTTGGGTTGTATAACATAGTGCGTATATACTCAGACATGGGGTATAAACCTGCTTTGGTTGAAATCCTCCCATTTGCTAGCTGTGTGGTCTTTGGCAAGTTACTTGTCCTCTCTGTTGCTTTGATTCTTCAACTGTGAAATGAGGATAATGGTAATACCCACCTCATCGTGCTGTGAGGATTTCATAAATTATTAGAAAGCATATGGAACGATGTTTGGCATTTAGTAAACAGTGAACAAAAGTGAGAGAGTACTAGTACTTCCTTAATTTTGTGGAATTTCAGTTCTAACCAAAGTCTAAATAGGATTTCAGTTTTGCTTTGGACATTGTAATTTCTTGGAAATCCTCTTTTATGAGCCTCAACTCCAAAATCAACTCAGTCTGCATTTGAATTTTTTTGATGGAAGAAGTACTCTACTGTTAAGTGTGTGGCCTCTGGAGCCAGAATCTTTGGATTTCAATCCCAGTTCTGCCAATTCACCTTGTATAATCTTGGATAGATTACCTAAATTTGTTCCTCAGTTACCCAGCCTGCAAAACTGGGAGAAGAGCAGTATGTATTTTATTTAGCTGTTGAGAGAATTGAGTTTACAAATCACTGTAAAAGTACCTTACACATATCATGTAACTTTAACTGCTATTTTCACTCTTTTTAAATAAATGTTTTATTTCTATGCATGCTTTCCTGTTCCTGTCTCATGGATAGCATGTCTTTTATATCTTACTGAAGGAGAACAAGCTGACATTTCTTCAATTTCTTCTTATTTTATGTAAAAGCATTTTCATAAATCTGCTCTTTACTGTAACTCCTTTTTATGGTCTGTTCTTAATAAAAATGCTTACTTCTCTTTGAGAGGGGAAAGATATTTATCAGGCCCAAAGTTTTCTGTTGAGGTATCATCAGCAGATTTGTAGATCATACTTGACCTGTTTGCTCTGCTTCTGAGTTGGCCAAATCCTTTTATAGATTTATGGCTAAAGGGAGTTTTCATGTTTGTGCTTCTTATTGCAACATACTACAGCATTGAAAGGCTTTAGTGGAATCTCTCTTGGCTCTATTAATTACTTCTTTGAATCTGTGGAGAAGCTCTGAAAAACTCTAATGCTTGAAATAAGATATTGTCAAGACTCTTCCTTGTGGTTAGTAGTAACATCTTTTTGTTTTCCATGAGTTTCTATCTGTGACCCTAAAATGTTTTGTAGGCTTTGAAAAGTAGGGGCCACAATTTACCTAACAATTTGAAATTAAGGAAAGGGTTTGAGCTACACATATATGGCATAGACTCTTCTTTTCTCATTATGGAACATCTTGTCCACAGTATGTGATATTCTTCACTACTTCCTACTATAAGCCCCCTGAGGCAGCTCTTTCTCTTCAAGAGGACAACACACTATTACCCATGTACTTTGTTGGTAAACACAGGGTAAATTTAATTGTGGGGACAAATTATCTGGAAGCTTGATTCTGACACCAGGTTAAGATATGTTCTACAATCTAGTGTCATCAGTAATAAAGTTAATATTTTTCATACTCCTGACTTCTGTGCTCTTTCTTTTTTCCTCCTTCCTTTGTCCATTTTTTCTTCCCTCTCTCTTCTCACTCTCCCTTTTCCTTTTCTTCTCCCCCTGCTTCTCTTCCTTTTCTTTTGTAAATGTTCCATGGACTCTTACAGATTGTTGGGTGTAGTGTTCTAAGTATGAATTAGATAGCATTGATGAATAATGTTTAAATCCTTTCTAATTTTATTGGTTTTTATTTGGTTGTTCTATAAGTGACTGACAGAGGTGTGTTAAAAATTTTGACTCTAATTGATAATTTGTCAATTTTTCCTCTTAGGTTTATCAACTTTGACTTAAGTATTTTTGAAGCCATGCTATTAGATACTTACAAATTAAGGATTGTTATTTCTTTCTGTTGAGGTGGCCCTTTAATTGTTATGAAATTTCACTTTCTCTAATACTCTTTGTCTTAGAATCTATTTTTGTCTGATATTAATGTAGCCATATGAGTATTTAGTTAAGATTTTCATGGTACTTCCTTTTATATACACTCTCTTTTAACCTATATATTTATATTTAAAGTGTATCTCTTGTAAATAACATAGATTGGGTCTTTTGAAGAGCCATTTTGCAAATTTTTCTTTTTTAGTTGGGGTGTATGGTGTAGGAAAAGAAAGACTTTCCTTTTTCTTTCCTAGGTTTGATAGCTGAGTCTATGGAATAAGTTGACAACAGGGAGATTAACAAAATTTTTAATATATGTGCACAGGAGCACACAGGGAAAAAAGGAAATAATGAAAAAAATGATGAGATATCAGAACTTGTACATCATCTTAACAGAGGTAGAGGAGGGAGGATGTGGCTATTTAAGAGAGAGTAAATTATTCTCAGGAAAGATGAATGACCCTTTAGAAGAATAGTTAGGAGGTATGATAGTTTGTGAGAAAGTCTGTCTGGGTGTTGTGTCAACTTCTAATTTCCTCTCTTGTGATGAGTCAGTCATCCCTGGTTAATGAAAGTCATGGGGAGGAATGTATGATAATTGAGTTCCTTTCGGAGGATTTGTTTATAAACAGGTAAGGGGAGTTCTTACCTGCAAAAATTATTTTTGTAGTTTTTTAATGGTGGGTTTTCTAATTTCTGTGTTCCTTCTACATTTATTAATTAACATTATTCCATAAAAAGGAGTTGTCTTTTCTTTATTTATTTCTTCAATTTTTTTTACTCTTTCATTTTATTGTTAGTGACTCAAAAATAGTTATTTTATTCTTTGTGTTATAACCCAATATTATTGTTATTTCTTTTATTGTTCAAATTGTTTCAGCTTTAGCCATTGGTAGATTGGCAATTGTGTCACTTTAACATGCTTCATCCTACCTTCCTTCTTTCTTTCTTTGTCCTAGACTTCCTTTTTTGGGGGGTACCACAAGATATTACAGGCTCATCTCATATTTCTGTATATTCTCTATTTTAGTGTCCAAATCAGACATTTCACCAAAGAGTTCTGGTTCCTTTGATTAGAGAATTGTATTTTGAAAATAATTTATTGGATTATGTGTGTAAGTAGCTCACCAAACCTGAATCTTATATATAGGTTTGTTATATTTACACTCTGCTTCATGTTCCAGCTATTTATTTACCAACAAACCATTCATGTAGAATCTTTCCGCACACAATATAGTGCTTTCTATCACTGCTACTTTAGAATATGTAGTGCTCCCAAGTACACATTTTAGTTAGATAATGATCTATATGAAAAGCAATAAGCCAACAATTTCCTTGAACTGGATTGATCTTCAAAGTGTCTAAAAAAAGGGCAGATACATTTTCCTCTGAGACAGGTTATTGGACATTTGGCCACATGGCTGACAAATGGATGAATCAGTGAACCATGAAGATGTTGCTATGCTTGAAGTTATAGAAAATAATTAAATAGTAATAAACAAGCCCTGGATAATGCTGTGACACAGATCAATATTGCAGTTAGCAAGAATAGGATGAAAAGAATTGATTTGTGGTCAAGCTCAGATGCAGTTTTCTTCAGGTACTGTTTCTGGTGAGACGGGAATTCCTAAGGAGTATCTAACATGAAGGACTGATAATGTATGCTCAAACATGGCAAAGAGAGGAAAGAAGACATTACAGAGGGAAGAATAACTCATTAGCCTTAGAGACTATAACTGTTCAAACACAGATTTCTGATAACAACAGAAGCATAGGAGAATTTGAAAAGAATTACAAGAACAAAAAGAACAGATATGGGATCAGAAGGACAGTTAAACTGTTAACCAACATGTGCCTTCCTCAAAATAAATTGGTCATTTAGAATATTTAAATTCAACAGTTACTTTTGAGCACCAGCTACTCTGTTTCCCCGAAAATAAGACCTAGCCAGACAATGAGCTCTGATGTGTCTTTTGGAGCAGAAATTAATATAAGACCCAGTCATATTATGTTATATTATATTATATTATATTATATTATATTATATTATATTATATTATAATTATATTATATAAGACTCGGTCTTATATTATAGTAAAATAAGACCGGGTCTTATATTAATTTTTGCTCCAAAAGATGCATTAGAGCTGATGGTCCAGCTAGGTCTTACTTTTGGGGAAACACAGTATATATTAACTAATGAGCCAGGCCATGGAGATGCAGTAAGCATTACTAGAACTGTCTACCATTACACCCACCTCCCAGTCTCAGCCTTAGGAAAGAATGTGGTCTCTGCTGGACCTGCCAGACTTTTTCCTGGGAATATGAATACTAAACAGACACTAAGAAGGAGATTATTCTGTTGGTGGTAAGTGCTTTGACCATAGTCAAAGTTCATGAGTTCTACTAGTTAGAGAACTGCCTTGTTGCAGTTTTCTAAGGCCTTGTTGTTGTTTTAACATCTTCTTTGATGTTGTAAGCTACTCAGTATCTTTTAAAGAAATCATTGAGCTAGCCAGAATCAGTTTGTGAAGCACCCTAAATGACAGAGTCATTGAATGAATTCTCATTATGGGATCCAAATATTAACATATTTTTAACCCTTCAGAAGATAGCTCCCCACCAAGTTCTAGCAGATAGAAGTTGAATCAAGAAAAGAAGAGATGAGCTAGTGGTCTGAGCTAAGAGTGAGGGTGACCTTCTTAAGACTGAGAGTGAAATGGCAGAGATGCATATGTCACTTGCAAGTTGGTCTTTGGTAAAGGTGACTCGCTCAGCTCTTGAGGGCAGTAGTGAAGCTTTGTGTGGTTGGGTCTGTAGTTGATGAAGAAGATTTAATAAAGAAGCATCCCTTAGTTCACACATCATAGCCCAAAAGAATTCCAAGCTTGGCATCAGCTTTATAGAGTAAAAGGAACGCTAGTATAGCAGTCCCCCCTTATCCATGGGGATGTGTTCCGAGACCCCCAGTGGATGTCTGAAACCATGGATAGTACTGAACCCTATATGTACTATGTTTTTTTCTTTACATGCATACATACATACCTACGATGAAGTTGAACATAAATTAGACACAGTAAAACATTAACAGCAATAACTAATAAAATAGAACAATTATAACAATATCATGTAATGAAAGTTATGTGAAGATGCTCTCTCTCTCTCAGCAAACTAGCACAGATTACTTTGAACTTCTTCACAATTTTCCGTATAGATTTATTCTTACCTAGATCTTAGCAACCTCGGCATGTGATTTTTTTTTTCTTTCCTTATTAAGTCATGAATGTTCGCCTTTTTACTTAAAGGAAGCACTTTACATCTTCTCTTCGGCATATCTGAATTGCAGGCATTACTGCTTTTGCACTTTTAGGCCATTATTAAGTAAAATAAGAGTAACTTGAGCACAAGCATCGCAGCAATCGATCTGATCACCGAGATGACTACTAAGTGACTAATGGCCCGGGAGCACATACTGGACAAAGGGAGGGATCACATCCTGGGTGGGATGAAGTGGGACTCATGAGACTTCACCTTGCTGCACAGAATGGTAAGCAATTTAAAATTCACGAATTGTTTATTTCTGAAATTTTCCATTTAATGTTTTTGGACTGCTGTGGACCACAGGCAACTGAAACCATGGAAAGCAAAACTGCGGAGAAGGGGGGACTACTTTATTTATGGTAATCATGGACAGAAAGCAGGTTCTTCTGCCATTTTATGGGAGCACATATGCCCTCAGATTCCTGTACCAACCTGCAATAGAGAAGGTCCATCATCATGGTAGTTGAGATGTTATTCTGCATCGACGTCATGGATAGAAGCTTAGAGCCATATTTAATTTGACTTAAAATAAATATTAAGCACTAACTTTAGGCCAGGAACTCTTCTGAGAGCTTCACATAACTTATTTAGTTCTTTATTATATAGATGTAGAGAGACTTAGGCATAACGAATGAAGCTCAAGATCATATAGTACAGATTCCAATGCAGGCAGTCTGACTCCAGAGTTCCATTCTATACCATTTTGCTGTATTTTAAGTTTGTGTGTGTGTGTGTTTTAATTGTGAAATATTTTAACCATACAATAAGAATTTAAAAAAAAAAATCATAAATTCCTTGTTTTTCTATCTCTAAGCTGTATTAAATCTTCATTATATGCCACATTTTCTTCTGATATTTTTGAGATAACCACCATTATAAATTTAGAGTATTTTACTACATATTTATGCATCCAAAAACATTATATTATGTAGTTTAAAAACTGTAAACTTTACACAGATGGTGATGGTATCATACTAAATATAACATTCTGAGAATTTCATTGATTGAAGCATGATATTTTTCAATTTCATTTATCTTGAAATATGTAACATGACCTTATTTTTTTTAAAAAAACTACTATACTATAGTCATCATATTTTTCTGTTTTGAATTATTTGCCAGGTAACATCCTATTTTTAATGTTTATTTTCAGTAACTATATTTATCTATATTGTTTTCCTAAGTAAATATTTGACAATATATATTATTGATGAATTATCTATTTTAATAAATTATAAAATAATTCAGTTATTCAATAGCAGTTAAAGATTTTTTATAATTGTGAATCACCACAAACTCAACTAAAAAGTGACTGGAACAAATTAAGCAGTTATTTTTTTCTCTTGAAACAAGAAATTTTTAGATGGACAGTTGCTGGCACTGGTTCAGCAATCCAAGGCTATCAGGACTGCAGCATCTGCTAATTTCTTGGCTTTGAGATGGCTGCTATAGCTGAAGCTATCACACCCATTTTCACCAACAGGAAGAAAGAGAAAGGGAAAATAAACTAACAAGGAGAATGAATGCATCTATAACCAGAAAAACAAACCATCCCTATGTTATTCAAGGGGAAATGGGTATTGGGTTGGCAATAGTAGTTATGGCCAGTTTTTTCACACATCAGTAGACTATACACCTCCTTCTTTCTTTTAAGTGATTTTTATTTTTTATGTGTAATTTACTGATCCTATTAGGTGGGCAGTATAATTTTATTACACACAGCATTTGACAATAATGCAAACCACTTAAAAGTCTCTCTAAAAAAGAACTACTGAGTTATGATTAGAATTCTGAAAATCAGTAACCAAGAGATATGAGAACAATCAATACCTACTGTTAATGAGATGATGATGACACACTAATTAATTTTATGTTAAAACCTTGGCATAAACATCATTAATATTAGTGAGAAAATTTAAAAGAATCCTCAACCACTAGGGGATTAGGCAAGTTATAGCTATACAATTAATATTTTAACCATTAAAATAATATTTTACAGTAATAATAGTTACATTTAAGCTACCACAATGTGGTTTTATATTTAAATCACCACAATATGATACTAAGTAGAAAAAGAAGACGAATGGATGGCAAGAACATACATTAAACGTCAACAGGGTAAGTTTTTAATAAAATATGTATGTACTTATTTTGTTGATATTATTAACAGCAAGGATTCAGTAGAGATCACACAGTTCAGAACATGTGCTATATGAATTTAAAAAATGGAGGAAATCAATACAAAATTTACAAAACTTAATAATTTTTATTATAACTCTATAGTTACAGATAAAACTAAATACATTTAGAGATGAAATTTGGGCCATCGACTACATTAAAAACAAAACAAAACAAAACAAAACAAAAAACCTGTGAGCACTTCCTAATGACACAGGATATGAAAAAAAGGTAAATATTCATTTATAACAAAAATTGTGTAAAATTTAGCTGTCCATGAAGTATGATTTTTATCAAGTTCAAAAAAACTCAAGAATAAAGCCTATAGGTATATAGGTAGATATGTTGAAAATACTCATAGGGAACAAGACAATGTTTTACTGGAACAAAATTTTTATTATTGTTTTTCTTGGAAATATTTTTTTCCTATTCCAATTAGAAAGTCCGTCTTCAATATGCTGTTATATCTGTGTTTACATCCTGGTCTCTTGGATTTCTAAAAAAGGTTGGATGCCATACAAACCATTAAACGATGTTTAAAATATTGCTTTTCAGGCCAGTTTCCTAACAAATAAACTATAAGCAAATGTGAGCATACTAACCGCCTTGCCTAGGATACAAAAACTTTCCTAATCAGATATCATGCTTCATATAATACATTCCAAGGGACTGAAAAAAACTCTCTTTTCAGCACATCAAAGTTGCTGAGAATGATACAATAATGAATACTACAAAGTTTGTTCAGTGATAGAGAGGTTTTCCACAGCAGAAGGAACTGTCTGAAGACATTTATTGATGTATTATTTTCAATAGCAAAAATTAAAAATATTAATCCTAAATGTTTTTTTCCTTTTTTAAGTCTAGTTTAGTAACCTGAATTTTCCTGTTATAAGATAAAAATAATTAAATTAATGATTTTCTGAAGATTCCATTCAAAATGTAGAGCCCAGTAAGAAGAAAATATTATCTCCTTATTTAATATTTTGATTTTTATATGGACTTGATATTACTCATGATTTATATTTGCTTTTAACATTAAAATTGGTGGGGGAGAGGCTGACAATTTGGGATATAAAGATATTCTTATATTTTTGATATAAAGTGACAAGAGCATATTTCATTTGACTTTCAAAGTAGTTTAGAAAAATAATCTTCATAGTATTAAGACCATGTTTGCTCAGTATGGCTCTCAGTCCACAAGTTTAGTTGTGGGAAAACAATTACTTGCTTAATTTTCACTGCTAACAACCTTCCAGTCAGACTAGTCATTGTGTTTTTTCATCTCTTGCAATGTCCCACCAATGTCTGAGAAGTTTATTTATCCCCTGGAAGATGAAAAGCCTTTAATTTCTAGGACATATCATAGTCACTGCAGGTAGAGCTGAACTGTCCAATCTATGATGGCTGCTTGAACTTTTGTAGCTCTGCTTGTTTGTCATCTTTGAGGTAGAGAGAAGAATCTCTCTGAGGTCTGGCTTCTCCACAGGTACTGCTTGGAGTAATGCAGCAGACTCAGATTTAGAGACTAAAAGTCCTCTCTTTTCTCTATGTGGTGAAAACTTGAATCTCTGTTGTGAAGACTTTCCTTCAGCCCCAGCTGTTCCAGGTCTGCTGTCATGTTCTCATTTTGCTAAGGCTTTTATAAAAGACAGGCTTCTTTGGACTGTTCTTGCTTTTATAGCTGCCCAAATCTCTGACTCAAGAAAGGAAAAATCCGGCTACAAAACTGAAATGAAAAGAGTTTGCAGCGAGGAGAATTTAGGAAGCAAAATAAAATTTAATGTCTCAAAAAATAAATGTCTTGGAAATTAACGTGTTAGAAAGGCAGTACTTAAATGCAAGGATTTGAAAATGTAACTTGTAGTCATTCAGTAAAGGTGGTTAAAATTTCAAAGGTGAGGGTGCTTATCGGCATTTTAGTTGCTGACACCCCATATTCCTTTAAATGCCAAATTAGCCTCCACCTGTAAATATAAGCCAATCCTTCGGTCTGGAACAACCTAGAACCCAGATACTGTTCTCTGGGCAAGCCTGGGATCATCATTGCATTGGAGCCTTTCTCATTCTGGTGCTCTGGTCTCAGTTCCTGGTCTCCACTTTGGCTACCCAATTCCCTGTGCTGAAACCTGTGATTTCTGGTGCTAATATCCTGCTTCTCTGAAGTTTTGTAATTGCCAGTTGTTAAGACCTCTGCTTAGTATCCACCTAGATTGGTAGATTTCATTCTGTATGCACATTTTACTCTCTGGTTAATTGTACATTCCCTGATCAGTTAGTTCTCTTGGTTTATGTTTACAGAGTATATCCTAGATTAGCATGATATTAGCCTTGTCTGTACAAGACCCTTTGTCATTTGAGATATTTGGACTGGACTTAGAAGAACATGTCAATCAATTCTGCTGGCTTTGAGTCCTGGAAATGGCAGAATGGTAAGAAAAAAAAACAACAATTAATTGAAGTTTTTTATCTACTGGCATTTAAACACCCTTCATAGGATGGCTTCACTTTCTTTTTATTCTGGATATTTAGGCAAGGTATTAATCAAAGTGTAGAAAGGAACTTGATGGGGACATAGAGTTCCTTTCACATTGGGAATTGACTAATTTCAAGGACACTGCTACTAAATGAACCTGATTTGTGTTTTACCATTGTGGGCTGGTTGTAGGGCTTAGTTTCTATATGAGAAGGCGATTTCCAAAGAGCAGTATAAATGTGTCTTGTAATGAGATGAGCAGACATAAGGTCAAGAACCCGCTGCCAAAGAATTGGCAAAAAGAATTGTTTGCTAAGAGTGGAAGACAGGCTTCCCATTGCAAATGGTACGTAGGGAAATTTCCACTAGCTCCAAAGCCAGTAGAATGAAACTGAACGTGAAATTGGTAGGTCGGCAATACCATGCCAACAGTAAAGTAGGTAGAAATTTACTTTGTCTTCTTAGCTGTCCACACCTTATCCACAAAGGAAAAAATCCATAACAGACAAAAAGGCAGAGGAGCCATTCTGATGCAGCAAGAACATGTTACTTACGAGGCCTCAAACCCCACATCTCACATTCTAGGTTCATTGGGTGGGCAAAGCTCTCAAAAAATAATGTGAATGGAAGTAAAAAATAACTATGCAGACGTACTTTATCCACATAATTAATCCCATACAACTGAGTGGATACAGGAAGAATCTTGGTCGCAGACAGAAGAGAAGATTTTAATTTTTCACAATGTTCAGAGTGTTTTCAATGCTAGAAAGAATTCTTATTTATAACACACAAGTGACTGTAAGAGAATAGAAAGTGTAATAAAAATCATACTTTCCAACTATATGTCCAAGAACGAGATTTGAAAAACACCCAAGTTGTTCTAGAGTGAGCCAGTGGGAATCACATGCTCCATATATTGACAACACTTTTGTCTGGATAGATTTTTATTTGTTTGAAGATAAGTATAAAGGAAAATATCATACTGGAACATAAAAAAAACACCGTACAAGGTGAGGTTGAGAGGATACATTTGGTTTCTGTTGCTACAGTAACAAAATGCCATAAATTAAGTGAGTTAAAGAAACAGACATTTATTACAGTTCTGGAGGTCATAAGTCTGCAATGGTTCTCACTGGGCTAAAATCAAGGTGTTGGTGGAGCTGTGATCTTCCTGGAGGTTTTATGGAAAAATGTGTTTCTTGCCTTTCCTATTTTCCAGAGGTCGCCTGCATTCCTTGGCTCATGGCCGCCTTTCTCTGTCACCAAAGCCAGCATAGAACTGAGTCCTTTTCATGCTGTCATTCCTTTGATTCTTTTGTTTTCTGTCTCCCTTTTTCACTTTTATGACCCTTGTAATTATATTGGGCCTGCTCTGTTAATTCACAATAGTCTTCCCATTGCAAGGTCAATTAGCAATCTAAATTACATCTGCCATCTTAATTCTCCTTTGTTATTTAATCTTAACATATTCATAAGTTCTGAATATTTAGTGATGGACATATTTGGGTACCTACAACAGAGAGCAATATACTTAATACTGATTGTAAATTTAAAGGTCTATAAATGAAAAATCAGAAGAATATTTCAGAAAATGTTTTTTTAATAGGTAAGCAAAAATACACAATTTGTATTAATTGTTAATTTTACTTCTTCCTTTATGACTTTCATAATTTTACTATGTAAGATAAATTTTCTGGAACAATAGTAAATAATAGTGATAATGAAAAAGGTCCCCTCCCAAAATAACAAAACCCACAGGAAAAAAACCTGGAATAATATTAACCACGTAAAAATTCAATGAGAATTTTTGGTATAATTTTTGGTGGGGAAGAGAAAAATAACTGAGAAACACTGTGAAGTTTATAGTTTAGAGGCATAGGCTCACTGAAAGAGTGAGACGTAATCATAGAACTATAGAATACTCCTCCATCAACCTTACCACCACACAACTGAAGTCCTATTTAAAGCAGTTCTTTTAACCAGTACATCATGTTTGGCTATCAAGGCATACTAAAGGCAAAAAAAAAAAAAAAAAAAGGAAAGAAAATCTAGATTACCTTGGATATGGTGATAGGTTTTGATATACAACACAAAAGACACAATCCATGAAGTAATTAATTGATAAGCTAAGTTTGCATTAATATGAGAACTTCTGCTTTGCGAAAGAAAATATCAAAGGAATTAAAAGACAAGCCATAGACTGGGAGAAAATACTTGCAAAAGACAAATCAAATAAAGAAACTGTTATCCAAAACATGCAAAGAACTCTTAAAACTCAGCAATAAGAAAACAGATTAGAAATGGGCCAAAGACCTTATCAGACAGCATGCCCAAGAAGCTATACAGATAGAATAAACATATAAAAAGATGCTCTGCATCATATGTCACCAGGGAAATGCAAATTAAAACACAAATGAAATACCTCTACACATCTATTAGAATTGCCAAAATCTGGAACAGTGAAAACATCAAATGCTGACAAGCAGGTGGAACAACAGGAACTCTTACTCATTATCAACGGGAAGTAATAATGGTACAGCCACTTTGGAAGGCAGTTTGGCAGTTTCGTACAAAGCTAAACATATTCTTACCATGCATGTGACCCTGTAACCACAATCCTTGGAATTTACATAAAGTAGTTGAAAATTTATGTCCAAACAAAAACCTGTACATGGAGGTTTATAGCAGCTTTATTTATAATTGCCAAAACTTGGAATAAACCAACATGTCTTTCAGTGGTTGAGTGGTACCTCCCAACAATGGAACATTATTCAGTACTAAAAAGAAAGGAACTATCAAGCCATAAACCATGAAAAAACATTAATGTCTTGAATGCATATTACTAAGTGAAAAAGCGAATCTGAGAAGAAGGCTGTATACTGTAAAGGCTACATAGTACGTGGTTTCAACTATATGACATTCTGGAAAAGGAAAAAGTATAAAGACAATAAAAAGATCAGTGGTTGTCAGGGTTTTCAGTGCAGGGGGAGGGGATAAATAGGTGGCAGAGTATTTATAGGGCGGTGAAAATACTGATATTATATGATATTATAATGATGTATACATGTCATCATGTATTTGTCTAAACACACAGAATGCAAAATACCAAGAGTGAACCGTAAGGTAAACTATGAATTTTTGAGTGATTCATCACTTGTAATAAATGTACTTCTCTGCTGAGGGATGTTGATAACAGGGGAGGCTACTATGCATATATATATATAAACAATAGTCCTTGAAGCATTATTATAACAGGGAAAGACTTGAAACAAAGTTTATGAATATTCCACAATTAAATAACTGATGGTAAAAAATTGTTTTCCGGTCCCAGATTCAAATATAAATGCTTCCTGTTTACAGAATTATCTGTTGGATTTTTGCTCCAGAACTAAATTTAGTTTAGAAATAGGAAAATAGAGAAAGTTCTTTTGTGAAAATCCAAGGTTATGAATATGAAATTGCAAATTCAATGGAACTTAACCACATTAACAAAATGTAAGATAAAAATCATATGACCACCTCAATAGATGCAGAATAAACATTTGACAAGATAATATGACATTCATGATAAAAGTTGTCAATAAAATGGGTATAGAAGGAACACACCTTAACAAAATAAAGAGCTTTTATGACAAACCCTCAGCTAATATCATACTCAATGGTGAAAAATTGAAAGCTTTTCCTCTAGAATCAGGAACAAGAGAAGGATGCCCAGTCTCACTACTGTTACGTATTAACACAGTATTGAAAGTTCTAGCCAGAGCAATTAGGCAAGAAAAGAAATTAAAGTCTTCCAAATTGTAAAGGAAGAAATAAAACTGTCACTCTTTGGAGATGACATGATTTTATATATAGAAAATCCTAAAGATTGTACCAAAAACTACTAGAAATAATAAACAAATACATTAAAGTTGCAGGATACCAAATCAATATACAAAAACCTATTGAATTTTTATATACTAACAACAAAATATCAGAAAGAGAAATGAAGAAAACAATTCCACTTACAATTATAAAAAAGGAATAAAATACCTATGAATAAATTTAACCAAGGAGGTAAAACACCTGTGCACTGAACACTACAAGCCATTTTTGCAAGAAATTGAAGAAGACACAAAAAAATAGTAAAATATTTCATGTTCATGGATTGGAAGAATTAACATTGTTAAAATGTTTACACTACCTAAAGCTATCTGCTGATTCAGTTCAATCCCTGTGAAATCCCAATGGTATTCTTTACAGAAATTGAAGAAAAAACCCTCAAGTTTTTATGGAACTATAAGAGACCCTGAAAAACCAAAACAATCCTGAGAAAAAAAGATCAAAACTGGAGGTATCACACGTCTTGATTTCCAACTGTACTACAAAGCTATACTAATCAAAACCATATGGTATTGGTTGAAAAACAGATACACAGACCAATGGAACAGAAGAACTGAGAGCCCAGAAATAAACCCACACACATATATGGACAACTCATTTATGACCAAGAAGCCAAGAACACACAATGAAGAAAGGAAAGTCTCTTCAATGAATGATGTTGGAAAAATTGGACAACCACATGAAAAAGAATGAAACCAGACCAGTATCTTACATTATGCACAAAAATTAACTCAAAATGGATCAAAGACTTGAATGTAAGACCTGAAATCATAAAATACGTAGAAGAAAAGACAGATACTAAGCTCATTGACATTGGCTTTAGGGATTTTTTTTTTTTTTTTTTTTTTTTTGTAGATTTGATTTTAATGACACAGGAAACGAAAACAAGAATAAACCAATGGGATGGCATCAAATCAAAAAGCTTCTGTATAGTAAAGGAAACCATCAACAAAACAAAAGACAACCTACTGAATGGAAAAAGATATTTTCAAATCATATCTGATAAGGAGTTAATATTCAAAATATATAAAGAACTCATATAACTCAACAACAAAACACAACCCGATTAAAAAATGGCAGAGGACATGAATAGACATTTTTTTTCAAAGAAGACATTTTATATATATATATATATATATATATATATATATATATATACACACACACACACACACACACACACATACACACACACATATATATACATATATATATATATATATATATATAGAAAATATATGAAAATATATTCAACATCACATGAAAAGATATTCAACATCATTAACGATTAGGGAAATGCAAATCAAAACCAAAATGAGACATTGCCTCACACCAGTTAGAATAGCTATTATCAAAAAGACAGTAAGTAACAAATGTTAGAGACAATGTGGAGAAAAGAGACTCCTCATAACTGTTGGTAGGTATGTAAATTTGTGCAGCCACTATGGCGAACACTATGGAGATTCCTCCAAAAATTAAGAATAGAACTACCATACGATCCAACTATTTAACTTCTGGGTATTTATCTGAAGATTAAGAAAACACTAGTTCAAAAAGTTATATGCACCCCTATGGTGATAGCAGCATTATTTACAATAGCCAAGATGTAGATACAACCTAAGTGTCCATTGACATATGAATGCACAAAGAATTAGTATATGTATACAATAGAATATTACTCAACCATAAAAAGATAAAATCTTGCCATTTGTGACACATGGATGGACTTTGAGGGTATTATGCTCAGTGAAATAAGTCAGATGGAGAAAGACAAATACTTTGTGATTTCACTCATGTGTGGAATATAAAAAGTGAATGAACAAGCAAAAAAAGCAAACAAACAAAAACTCACAGATGCAAGCAACAGATTGGGAGTTACCAGAGGGAAAGAGGTTAGGGGAAGGTGAAATGAGTAAAGGGGGTCAATTGTGTGGTGATGGGTGGAAACTAGACCTTTGGGGGTGAGTACTCTGTAATGTATACAGATGTCCAGTTATAATCTTGTACACCTGAAGCTTATATGATGTTACAAACCAATGTTACCTCAGTGAAAAAGAACACACACACACACACGGAAAATTAAAAAATATATATATAATCATCACGTCACCTGATTATTTAGCATCACAAGATAAGTACTTAAAATGAGTACCATCATTTTTACTCTAGCCAGTTATAATTGGACAGTGTCAAAAACTGTGTATTACATTTAATATAAAAAGAACTTCTTTCTTACAATCTTTCACATGCAGTGAATCTAGTTTTTTCCCATTCTGCGTGGCTTACACCCAGAAGCAACAATGGAGTCATGATTTATGATTCTGTTTCTGCTGAATAGAGGTGAAAAATCAATGCCATATAAAATTTATCATTGTTAATATCAGCTAGAAATAACATATATGTCCATATATATAATACCCATATTATATATAATGCTGTTATTCATGCTCAAACTACTTTTGTGTTGTCTTACAGACTTTTATGATTGATGAATTTTAAATTGAAAGTAAAGAAAAAACATATAGATCTTTGGGTACTAAAGAAGCACTTTAAAAATTAGTAAGAACAGAAGTTTTAGAAATAAATTCTTGTATTTAATAAATTCTTGTATTTAATTCTTGGATTTTGGAATTTCTTAGAGAGCATTTGTCTTGAAGATTGCATCTTCCCCATGGGAACTCTATCCCTAGCTTTTATCTGAAATGAATAGGATGTGCACACTTTACAGGAGCACATTGTACTCTACGGATTCTGTGTAAATGAACTGCACTTTGCTATGTCTGGGATGATAATTTGAGGATGTGTTTTTGAAACCATCATCAGTCTAGAATGTGGTAAGCACCAAGGTGCACTTTGGGCTGTTCTCCTCTTCCCCCTGGTCTCCAACTGCTACACCCCTCACTATTAGTTGTTTGATATACAACTAGTAGTCGTTCAGCATTACGTAAAAAACCATGTAGATGTAGATTTAAGAAAAGTCCTCATTCTCTGCCCCACACACCAATCAGGCAGTCACTGCGAGCCTCTCCTATTTATTAATTCTAAATCTGACACTCTTTACAGAAAATAACTGTCTTACGTTATTCCTAGGAACAATATGCACAATTTGTCCTTCAGAAATGTTCTACAATAAGATCCTTGCTGCAGTTAAATAGAGACCAGTGTCCTTGCAGCTTTAAATTGGCTATTTTGTCCTTCCTGGTAGCACCAAAGGAGCTGTGGATGTGTCTGAAAATAGTGGTTGTTCAATAAATATAATAAATATATTTTTGCTAGAGCACAGGTTCGGTGTCTGTAATCAGTGGAGTAATAGCTTCGAAATCTTGATATGTATTATTGCTAGAATGCAATGAAATAGACAAGATAATTTCTTTGTTCTGATTTCTACAAGAATACGCATGGCTGGGAACATTTGAACTTCTTTTTGTAAATTTCCCTTTTCTCACCAGAGGATTAATAGTTCAGTCTTTATAGTAAACACAATAGGAAAAATGGTCCTAAGAGAGGTGAGTAATCAGCACAATTTACAAGAGTTAAGGTTGACATACAAGTAGGAGTACAAAGAAGGGGAATGTTCCCTGACAGAATTAAATAGGTATTTAGAACCAATAAAGTAAACACACACACACACACACACACACACACACACACACACACACGCTTCCAAAGGGCAAATAATTTTTTTCTTTTCTGTTTTTATAACTGCTGTATCTCCAGATAACAGACTTTCATATCAGACCAAGTCACACTTTGAAATTCTATGTCTGCATTTGTTTAATCAATTTTTTGCTTAAAGTGATTTTTAAAATATCAGAAATTCTAGGATTGAGACTGAGACTTCCCTTTGTTTCAACAGGCAAAAGTGAAAGCCAATATATAAAATAAAAATGGCCACATTAATTTTCAAAGATAAGCATTTTTTCACATTTATCATCTCTGAAATCAGGACGCATGTTAGAATCAGTGGTGTGACAATGTATGAATTGCCAGTGTTTGAAAAATTGTTGTTGGAATATCAGATAAGAGTGTGTCATATAACTGATGAAGTCTTAGAAGTGATGAAATACGGTATTTTGGTAGTGTGTAATATTTCTTTGGTTTACAATTTATTAATTTTTTTACTTATTTTCTGTGGCTGCTGATACAGTTGCCTGGTGATTTATTTCAATTTGAGTATTCAGAGTTTGAAGGTGAACTCATTAGCCAAGTAAGTGCATATCCATCTCACTCAATGTGTGATACTCACAGCATCAAACAACTAAAACCTTTCTCTATGCTCTCCAACAAATTTGAACTAGTTGTTTTCTGGAAAATTATGTATGTTTAGATGGTGTTGCCAAATTAAAAAATCATCATCTATTTTATCAACCTCATTGTGGTGGGATTAAGTTTATTTAAAGGTCACCTTTATATCTTCAGATGCCATTTATTTTAAGCTTATTTAGATTCCATGTATGCCTTGATTCTAAAGGAGTAAGGACGGATGACTGATTTGAAGGATCAGATGAGAAATGTGCACTGAAAATCTGAAAGCTAAAGAAAAGATCTAGGAAGATGCTAATCATGTGCACACTTTAGAAAGTTGTGCATTTGATGAAAATATTCCAAATGATGGCATTATTTCAGACGTAACCTTTGATATTTCCTCTTTTGGATATAAATATTATCACATTTCACAGAAAATTTATGCATTTATAACACAAGTTAATTATATAACATACAATTGGCAGTCAGCAGATAGTCTCCATTGTTTTGTTTTTAGAAGGAGAGTTACCCATTCTGCTACTTTGGAAATCACATTTTTTTCTCTAAGGTGACAGAAAATTATCAGAACTCAAGGGCAACTTGAAGTCTTTCTGAAGCAGTTACGATTCGCCTAAGCACTCAGTTTGAGTCTTAATTGTATACAATTTTCATCCTACTTTTAATTTTTCCTCTTTTGTTAAAATGCATTGTTCTCCTTCTGTGATAGATGCCTCAGAAATATTTTCCTGATCTGAACTTGAATTCTTCCTCTGTGTAATTGCAGTTACTTCTTTGTGGGAAAAAACAGCTTATATTTTATTTACTCTCATTTAACAGTGATATGACCTTCTATAAAGATAAATCATTTGCATTTTCATTATTATATTTTCCATGGCCCGAATTACTCTTGTAATCTAAAGAATTGGTGGTGGGTAGGGATCTAATGAATAGTTCACTTGAGCTGTGAAACAGAGTATTTAGCTTTCCCACTATTTTAACAGACTAAAAAAAAAAAAAAAAAAAAGAAAACCAATAAAAAACCCTCACTTATTTCTATTTTTTTCTTTGGCTTTTCTCCAAATTAAAAGATGGAATAATATGTGAAAAGGGATGAAGAGAAGAGAAATTATGGAATGTTCATGTGGTCAGAGGTAGTTCAGATATAAGAAAAGTTCTAATATCTACTGAACCCTTGCAATGCTATCCTAAGTGCTATACATGTCATTAATGCTCTTATACTAAGTATTTTATTTCTTATTTAGTCTTCAAAACAACTTTATATGTTAGTTATTTATATCATGCTCACCTTACAGATTAGACAACTGAAGCTGAAAATTTAAGTAATTTTCCAAAACTCATGTAACTATTATTAGAGTAAGGATTTGAAATGAGGTTTGTTTTACTCCAAAGTTCATCCTTTTCATTATTTATATATTATGTTATCTGTAAACACTGAAGTTACTAAAGAATTTATAACAGGGAAGTGATACTATTGAATTTTCATGTTGGAATTTCACTCCGTTGGCAGTATAGAGACAGATTTGATGCAAGACAATAACAGAAGCAAGAAATCTTGAAAGCCAGTAAGGGAGCTCCTTCAGTTCAATGATTAATGCATGAATTAGAGTAGTAGTAATAATAATATGATTTCTAAATAACATATATACAAATATCACAAATACTACTTGTAAGTAGCAGTATTTGTAAATAAACAACTAGATAATTGAAAAGCTGAGTTAAAAACAAAAATTCTACTTAGAAAGGCATCTGGATACTAATAAATACCAGCCAGGTGTTCAAGGAAAGAAGAAAACCAAGACTGGAAAGTCCTGTCCTTTAGGGCAATGTCTCCCTCAGGCATTGATGGAGAAGCTGAGTTTTGCTTTTGACAGTGTCACAGAGCTAGTGTACTAGGGTTTGGAATCCAAGTCTCTCCAAAAGCAGAGGCCATACTGAATACTCATTACTTCTAGTTCGTACCTGAGAAACTACCCCTTTAAAGTAAAGTAAAGTAAAGTAAAGTAAAGTAAAGTAAAGTAAAGTAAAGTAAAGTAAAGTAAAGTAAAGTAAAGTAAAGTAAAGTAAATAGTGAACCAGGAGTAGATAGACCTTTGCTGGAACTACAGCTCAGCTTGAATCATTTTAATCTTTGCAATTGAATTGAAGTGATTCCAGATTGCCAGTCTATCCAGGTTTCTGACAAAAACAGCATACTTCCTCCCTGGAGAAAGTTGAAATCCTAGGCCTTGAGTAATTTCTACAATTTGACAAATACAACGTCTGACATGAAAAAGGAAGCAGCACAAGAAGAGGCAAGACATCATGATTGACACAGCAAAAAAGCAGACAATAGAAAAAGATTTATAAAGTGGCTTAGAGCATAAGACACAGACATTAAAATAACTCAGCTTTCTTCCCAGGATAGAAAAAAATTGAGAATTTTTTAGAGAGAACTGTAAACTATTTTGAAAAATGAAAAATACTGTAACTGAAAACTGCAATGTCATTACTTAAGATATCAAAGGATGGCTTTTAAGAGGAGATGCAACACAAATGAAGAAGGAATTCATGAACTGGAACGTAAATCAAAAGTAAAAAAGAAGAAAATATATAAGAAACCACATATAATGACATAGAGAGAAAATCTAAACTTTGTTGTTGAAATTGCAGGAGAGAAAAATTAGACGAATGTAATATTTGATGAAATGATTGCTAATATGTGTCAGAATTGATAGAAGACATCATGCAACAGATCTAAGAAGTCTTATAAACTCTAAGGAAAATAAATGAGAAAAAAAACACAAATCATAGTACACATCTTGTGACAATGCATTTTAGGGCATATTTTATGAACAGCTTAGAGGGAACATCAGAAACTAGTATTTTTCAAAGGTCATATTCCATAGTTGTCTTACTGACATTTAACTTTGGTTACCTCTTATGCATCTCAGGTTTTCAACCTACAGGCACTTTGGCACTGTTATGTAGAAGAAGCTTAGAGATCTTGAAAGTTCATTCATTTGTATTTTATAGTAGACCCGAAATTATATTCTGAGAAGAAACCCATTACTGTCAGCAGATATTCCTTTGGTTTGACTAGAATGGCTTTTGATCCAGGATGTCCTTTTATCCAGTATTGTGGCTAGTTTATTAACGTGTTTCCCCAAAAATAAGACCTAGCCAAACAGTCAGCTCTAATGCGTCTTTTGGAGCAAAAATTAATATAAGACCCGGTCTTATTTTATTATTATAAGACCGGGTCTCATTTTAATATAAGAGTGGGTATAATATAACAATATAATATAATAAATATAATATATAATATAATATAATATAATATAATATAATATAATATAATATAATATAATATAATACCAGGTCTTATATTAATTTTTGCTCCAAAAAGATGCATTAGATCTGATTGTCTGGCTAGGTCTTATTTTCGGGGAAACATGGTATCCCCCTCACTTAGAGATTTACTAAGCAAACTAGCTTGGGTGACTTGCAGACATTCTAAAGTAAAAAAACCCAAAAACCAAAAAACAACAACCTTTAATTTACCCAAATCTTAAACTTTCCAAACTTGACATCAGAAACCTTTTTGTGTGTAACAGTAGTGATCCTGGGACACCCCCCAGTAAATATTGTTAAATTCAGTGCTTCTGTTACTAAGATAAGGACATGTGGTTCAAAGAGTTAAAGTGAGTTTATCAAGGTCCCCGCAATAAGTAACAGAGCAAGGAATAAAGTTTGCTTGCGTGTTATTTGTTTTGTTTTTTATTTTTATTTATTTTTAGTTTTTTTCCTAAACAATTAGGTTTTCTAATGGTTGCTCAAGGGTTATAATATACATCTATTAAAATAATGATCACAAATCATTATTAACGTGTTCTGTCATACCTGCTAAGCGAAATCACTTGTAAACCTTTTAGCCTTTTTTTTTCTGGTGGAAATTTCTATATTTCTGAATTATATATATGTGCCATATATATATATATATACATATATATGTATATATATGCTATATGCTATATCTCTTTCTTCAGCTTATTCAAATTCATTTAATTAGGAAAAAAGTATTAAGAACGTAGCTTTTCACCTTAACTAAAAAGAGAAAAATGTACTTTATAATATAATGTATTAAAATATATACTATAACATACAATGTATATATAATATATGTTATTTTATATAGTATATAGTATAATATGCAGTATATATAATATATATTCTGATTTATTGATTCTAGATTATATTAACGTTCATTTATTTATGTTAAAACTTAGTTCACTCATAGCACCTCAGCTTATCCTCTATCTTTTCAAAAGAATTACAACACAAATTTAATTGTGTCATGAGCTATTTAGAAGCATGTTGTTAATTTTCCAAATATGTAGGAATTATTCAGATATCTTACTACAATGAAGAATTTAATCCTTTTTTGATAATCAATAACTGACAGTTTGAAGCCTGATCTCTCCTTCTTTCCCTTTGCCCCATCTGGAAAAACTGAAAAGAAATGTCAGGAGCCCCCTCTCTTGATGCTGACCGGGAAGTTTAAACCATGCAAATTCTGCCCAGCTCCACAATAAAAACCAGAGCCTCCCACTCCACTCACTGTTGTTTCACTCTAGGAACCTGAGCCGTTCTCTTGGGGAATCGTTCTGCTGTTTACTATATGGATAATAAACTTTATTCCATATTCATTGGGGTGTGTGTATCATTTCTCCTTACATCCCCAAATTCCTGGGCAGAGAAGGCTGCCCAGCTTCCAGCAGGTTATGCTAGGTTCCCAAATAAAACACTTTCTGCTATTCATTTAATGCCATTGTAATTATAGGGGATATGATTTGATTTTTTTTTTTTTTTGTAGTTGGATGAATTTTGTTTTATGGGCCAGTATATTTTCCATTTGGAGTGAATGTTTTATGAATACTTGAAAATAATGTATTTCTTGCTGTTCTTGAATAGAGGGTTCTATAAATCTCAAAGAGGCTAAGTTGGTTTATAGTGTGTTCAAAATTTTTATATTCTTATTGATTTTATTTCCATGTATTCTCTCAATTACTGAGGGAGAAGTATTTAAGTCTACAGTTAACATTGTAGTTTTCTCTATTTGTTCTTTTAGTTCCATCAGTTTTTTTGTTTTGTTTTGTTTTGTTTTTGTTTTTGTTTTTTTGGGGTGATATTGGGGAACAGTGTGTTTTTCCAGGGCCCATCAGCTCCAACTTGTTGTCCTTCAAACTGGTTGTGGAGGGCGCAGCTCACTGGCTCATGTGGGAATCAAACCAGCAACGCTGTTGTTAAGAGCTTGTGCTCTAACCAACTGAGCCATTCGGCTGCCGCTAGTTCCATCAGTTTTTGCTTTACATACATTAGAGCTTTGTTCTTATGAATACACATATTTTCCACTATTTTCTTGATGAATTGATTTCTTTATCATTAGATAATGTCATTCTTTACTCTTGGTATTATTCTTATTCAAAATAATATTTATTATGATAATAATAGAACCACTCATTTGATTTGATTACTGTTTCTATGATATATATTATCATTTTTTAGAATTTAGTTTACTTTGTTACCTTGTGACCTCAGCTCTCTGATAGGCTCAAGAAAAGTTGGGATTTTGTAGATAATTTTTTTCCTCATTGTTTGGTTTGGAGTTTCATTTTCTTGTTCCTGTTTATATCTTAAGTAGAAGCAGAATGTCATGGAGATTTTTAATGACTTTAAATTATAAACAAATCAATTCAATAATTTCAGACTATGATAAGGCTTCCAAAGAAAACAGTCATTATGATTTATGTTGGTTGATGGAGTGGCAAAGCCAATGTTATAAACAGTGGACAAGAGGAAATGCCACTGGAAGGAGGCCTGAACTTAAAGCTTGTCCAACACAATTTACCCCAGAAAGTCTTGGTTAAAGAGTTGTGGTGGTCCCTGGTTAGGTAGTATGTGTAATCCACAATGTAGGAGGTTCCCTCTTCCTCTCTCAAGAAATGGATTCTTTGATTAATTAATTAGAACTCCATTGTTTCTATTCATAATGAAACACAAAAAACTTATCAAATATCAATTGTCAAAAATTAACAGTATCTAATTGCACACCATTTAAAAAAAGAGACCTCAAGACTATCTTGCAGCACGAAAGATGAGCATTTATTTACATATATTTATATATAATAACATTCTCTATGAATAAGATCTAACTTCATTACAAGTCTACTAATAATATAACAATTTTGAAATCTAATTAAGATTTTTTATATTAGAGATACTTATAATGACCAAAAATATAGGTTTTCTTCTTACAATTATTATGTATTGACTAGTTTGTTTTGTTAAATAAGTTCCTGAAAAAGGAAAAGAAAATGTTTTCTGGGATACTGACTCTTGAATTACTCAACTATAAATATTTTCCCATTGACGAAAGCTAGAAAAGCACTCAAAAATGGAGATTTTGACATGATAGGGACGAGAAGGGAAGTATTTTGATACTACAAGACATTTGAACAGGGCATTGTATGTATGGTTGAGACATAAGGATATATATTCAGATATAGAAAGTATTATTAAATACTCATATTCTTATGTCTCAGCAAATATATTGAGACTAGGGTAAATGCTAAAATATCTAGCGTTTTCAACTCCAGCCCAATCTTTTCAATTACCGCTAGTTTAAAACAACTTCCCCCATTCATCTCAGAATTGTTCTATGTAATTTTAATGTTGAAAGAAAAAATAAAAGAACAAAAGTAGCTGAGGAGGAGAACAGAGGACAGTATGAATAAAACATCTCTTCCATGACCATAATGGAATACTGTACTATGGGTAAAGTATTCCTAGTTTTATAAATTTCAGACTATAATAATAGTATTTGTATGATATGCTAGAGATTACAGTGTTTTTGTATGCATGTGTCATTGAACCACATACAAATACTTGGCAGGCTTTTCTGAGTTTATTAGAATACTGAAGAGAGAAAGAGGGGTCATAAGAGACCTGATGAGCCAATAACCAAATAAAATTAAAATTCAACTCATCATAAGCTTCCTTAACTAAAGAGCTTGCTCTAGTAACTGAAACAACAAAAACACAACAAAAAAGAACATTTTCCAAAGAATTATTGCTTGAGGTGTTAAGAGGCCTCCTACCTAGCAGGAGGTGTTTGGGGTAGGGGTCAGAATGACATGAGAAGCATATCTCTTACTCTCTCACGAGTCAAAATTCTGTAATAAACTGACTATGCTTGCCATAAGGAGACACTTGCAAGTGATTCAAGTGAGTTATACAAATATAAACTTAATGTTTCTCCTTATTTTTAAGTATAAAAAGTCAACACATACACACATTGTGTATTTCCTAAAAATGATGTTTGATTTTTTCCTTCTCACATTCACTGTGGTTGGAAGAACAACATTTTTCAAAAACGAAAAGTTCAACAGGCTAATTAAGGAAGGGAGCAATAGCTTAATAAAGTCAACAGAGAGAAACACTTGCTTAATATAAATAAATAAAAGCAGATCCTATTTGCACTTCAGACATTGGTATGAAGCATTATTTTCTGAATTGATTTTATTGAAATCTGCCGGGAAAATTTTTAAATGAAATAATTTATTCTGAGAGCATTTGCTTCTCACTGCACCTTCCTCAAACCCAGACACATATTCCCTGACCAAATGATATTTTTCTTAGGTATTTAAATATTAATATCTCTTTAAGTTTACTGTATTTAACCATATGTAGTTACCTAAAAGTAAAATGAGATTAAAGTAGAGTTAAACTTTATAAACAATTTCTAAATAGTAGCTTGGTTAGAAACAAATAAAGAAAAATTATTGCTTTCATAGGTTTTTGGAAAATTGAGTAAATCTGCAAGTATCAATAAACAATGTACTCAATAAGTGAGTCTTATTCATGAAAACACATTATTGGAGTAGTCTTTGAATATTTTTTTTTTATTTTTTATTTTTTTTTGTCTTTGAATATTTAAGAAGTCTTTTTCAAGAGTAACTATCCAAAATAATGCCCCTTCTTTTCTTTTATTACTTTCATTGGGTCACATCAGAATTTCTCCAGGTATACATGCTCCTAGCAGTTTGCACAAAGACACCAAAACATCTTAGAGAATAAAGTGAAAAACACTATTAGGTTGTGAGATAAAGGCTCATTTACTCATTTGAAGACAAGGCATCTCTATTACACACAAATTGCTTCTAGGCGCTAAATAAGCTCTCTCAGTGTGAAAAAAAGCAAATTGGTCATGTTGATTTTGGGAACATTCATCTTTAGTTCTTTAGTGCAATTAGAGAAACTAGGAAGTCTGCCCTACTTAAGTTGAAAGACATGAAAAATCTTTTCTCCTTTCCCTTTTCATAAACTAGAATGTTTTTAAATGAAATAGGGCAAATAGAATCTCTTACTGTGATCAATATTGGTTATCTTTAGCTTTCCTTCTCCAAGGAAAAGTTTGAGTGATTTAAAAATTTAATGCCACCTGTAAATTTTGAAAATGGTAAATCTGTCAGTCTTTATGTCAATCCCGCTTTAAATGTTATCATCTTTGAGATTTTGTATGTTTATCAAATTAATCATATCTTAGAGATATGAAAAAAAGGTTAAAAATCATGTGGGGCCTTGACAAAATAAGAAAAATAATTATCGAATTTATTTACTCTGAAGAGCTGGACATGCAAATGAAAGAACCTTTATATTGGCAAATGATTAAATTTACTCTGGTAGTGTTAATTATAGAGCTAACTATTTAAAGATGAATTTTCAGCAATAACTATACTCCTTTTAAATAGGAAATAGAGGAACATAGTCAGTCATTGTTCTGTGACAAGATCACAATACGAATTCTTAAGTTCAGTAATATTAGCACCACTTTCCAAAATCTTACTGTACTTTATTTTCCATTAAAATGGAAGATTAACTCTTTGTCTCACTTATGCTTAGACTTGATATTTGGCTTCAAGGAGAACCATAACAAGCAAATTAAAATTGTGAAAGCACATGGAGATGTGTAATGATACTTTCTGCCAGGTGGAATGAAGTCACCACATGGCCATACAATAAAATGCTCTTTACAGGCTGTAGGGGCAATAGTCAAGTTCTGTTAGTTTGTATTCTTATTTCACACAAATTATTTTAAATTGTCAGTGAGTTATTTTCCTTAAGATTCCCCTTTGGTGCTAAGCATTTGAGGAGATGAAGTCCTTTTCAGAAATGAAGCCCCAAATTCACCTTGTTTTAATGTTTTGGGCAATTCCCCTAAAACATAGTATAGGGTCTCTGTTCTAGGAAACAGTTATAAATTCATGAATCTGTTCCAGTTCTCAGATTATGACATTATAAATTGGCAATTCCGTGGATACAGTTGGAATGCTCTTGAATTTAAATCTTTATAAGGGTGATTGGAGTCCTGGTGTATTGATGTTATTATATAAAAGTCATTCTCCAAATTCTCATTGAAGTTTGGGGAAAATATTAGCTATGGCTTACCAAAAGAAATAGAAAACAGAATATTTAATCCAGGTCTGGGGTCTATTGAAAACAAGCTTAAAACAAACTGAAAATAGCAAATGGTTGAAATAACTGACAATTATATTGTGAAATATTCTGACCTATATTATAATGTTAATGAGGCATAAATAAACAGGAATAGATTAAACATTTTTTTCAAATACTGACACTGTATTAAAAACTAGGAGGTAAGATTTTTATAATATATTGGTCATTATTAAAAACATAATTGAAGCTCACAAAATGCCATATTAAGCACGATTGCCCTCAGTGTCTGGCACATAGTAAGTGGCCATTAATGTTTGTCAAATGATTTATTTGATATAGTTGCTATAAATAGTAAGTATGTGAAATATAGTCCGTGGAATTCCAGCCCACAAAAAATTTTTAAAAATTGGAACTAGTCTGACACATCAACAGGTGTTCTTTCTTTTCTTTTTTTTTAATATTTGGCATAAAAACCATAATTCCTCAGGTAACTCAACATGTATTTATGGAGCATAACTTCGTGCATCCAAGACTTGATTACAAATGGTGGAGATTAAAAAGAGGTGACTGGTGTGACTCTTATTGTTAACTCTTATTTCTTGTTGAGCTGATTTCAATGAACACTGAGTTACAGGTATAAGTCTCCTGAAATCTCTGGGATTGACCGATGACTGGCAGTTGTCATTGGCTTTTGGGAAAGAACAGAGACAGGTAGTTGAAATTAAATCTGATATCTTAGGTTGATTAACCATTTTGAACTCATCTTTCTTAACTGTGGAATGTGGACAATAATATTATATTGCAATATTGTTTAAATATTAGGTAATAAAATGTGAATAAATGATGTACACACAGTAAGCTCTTTGAAAATGATAGTTCATCTTAAACGGGAGTATTGAAAGAGGAAGGCACTTTAGGTAAAATATTTGGAGGCCAATAAAACTGATAACTGACCATTAGAGTATGAGATAAATGTAAAGGGCCATACAATATCCTTCCAAATAGTTGACGCTACATTTAAAAATAAGTTTTCAAAATATTAAATTTGGTATACTGAAAAAATAATTTGTACTTTGATCTCACCATTAGAGATCCTTTTCTTTCATCCATCCCAAGCAGGTAGATTAATTTTTTTGGTTGTCTTTGCTTCAGGAGATTTTGTGTTACCAAGCCCAAAAATGAAGTTAATAAGCAATAGAACCCATTCTTCTTTATCATTAAAAACAAAAATTTTCTGAAAAGAATTGTGTGGAGATGGGCAATGTGTGCAGAATGGGGAGGGGAAGACATAGTAGTAAGACACAGTAGTTGTATGAAACCAGGTACATTATCTGTTGCTGTTTAACAAAAATCTCCCAAACATACATTTATTGCCTCACACTTTCTGTGGGTCAGGAATCTGGGAACAGTTTAACCGGATTATCTGCTTCATGAACTCTCACAAAGCTGCAATCAAGGTGTTAGCCCAGGGTCTGTGGACTTATTTGAAGGTTCAACTGGGGAAGGATCCTCTTCCAAGCTCACTCAGTGGTTGCTGATATTCAATTTTCCATGTACTATTGGACTGAGGACCTCATTTTCTCCCTGACTGTTGGCCAGAGGCTGTCAGTTCACTGCTAACAGGCCTTTCACACCTGACAGCTTGCTTCATCAAAGAATGCAAGCCAAGAAGGCAATAGTGAGATTCTAAACAAATGTAAGTTCCAGTCATTTGTAACCTAATCACACAAGTGACATTCTATCACTTTTGTTTTAGAAGCAAATCATTAACTCTCGCTGAAACTCAAGTGAAAGGATGTATTACATACACTAAGTTATGTTCAGTATTAAGTTTTGTTGCATTCCCAGTATAAACACAAGGTTGTGTATATCAGAAGGTGAGGATAATTAAGAGCCATCTTTAAAACCTGCTTACTGCATAGGGGGATTTTAATGGGGATTGCACTGAATCTATGGATCACTTTGGGTAGTTTTGTTGTCTTAACTATGGTAAGTTTTGCAATCCATGAACATAGGATGACTTTCCATTACTTAGGTCTTCAATGATATTTCTTTCAATGATATTTTAAGTGTACATTGTTACACTGTTGTTAAATTTATCCCTAAGCATTTTATTCTTTTTGATGCTGTTGTAAGTGCCATTTGTTTTCCAGTTTTATTTTTATTTCAACGTTTATTGCTAGTATATATAGAGAGTTTTACTTCTTTCTTTCCATTAGAATGTCTTTTGTTTCATTTTCTGTCCTAATTGCCTTGGCTAGAACTTCCAGTGCAATGTTCAAAAGAGTGGCAGGAGAAGTATCCTTGCCTTGCTCCTTGTCTTTTTTATCATGAAAGGGTGTGTTAGAATTTTCAAATGTATTTTCCACGTGTATTGAAATGATCATGTGATTTTGCCTTTTATTCTGTTAATGTGATATACTACATTGAGTTATTTTTATATGTTTAAACAATCTTGCATTCCCAGAATAAATCCCACCGGGTCATGTTATATTATTCTTTTTTAGATATTGCTGAATACAGTTTTCTAGTATTTGTTTAGTATTTTGCTTTTATATTAATAAGGTATATTGGTCTGCAGTTTCCTTTTTTAGAGATCTGTGTCTGGTTTTGGAATCAGAGTAATGAAAGTCACATAGAATGACTGGGGAAGTGTTCCCTCCTTTCTATTTTTTTGAAAACTTAGTGAAAAATTGGTAATAATTAGTTTTTAATCTCTTGGCAATATTCACCTGTGAAGCCATTTGGTGTTAGAAGGTTCTTCATGGAATTTTTTACTTATTAATTTAATCTCTTTCCTTCTTATAGGCTGATTCAGATTTTGTATTTCTTCATTAGTCATTTTTCAGTAGTTTGTATCTTTTTAGGAATTCATCTATTTTATCTAGGTTTCTAATTTGTTGGCATACACTTTTTTAATGGTATTCTCTTATTATTCTTTATATTTCTATAAGGTCAGAACTAACATTCCCTCCTTTCATTCTTGGTTTCAGTATTCTGAGTCTTCTCCCTATATTTTTTTCTTTATAGATCTAGCTAAACTTGTTGATTTTGTTGATCTTTTCAAAGAAACAAATTTGGTTTTGTTGGCTTTTCTATTCTTTTTTCTATTTTCTATCTCATTTATCTACATTCTAATCTTTATTGTTTCCTTTCTTCGGCTTGCTTTGGATTTAATTTACTCTTCATGTTTCTAGTTTCTTGAGGTAGAAGTATAGGTTATTGATTTGATATCTTTTCTTTGATATCAGAGGTGTTTACATGTATAAATTTTTCTCAATGCACTGCTTTATCTGCATTCCATAAATTTGGTATTTTCATGGTTATTTTTATTCATCTCATCGTATTTTCTAATTTCCTTTGTGATTCAATGTTTGACCTACTGATCATTTAGGCACGTGTTGCTTAATTTCCACATATTTGTGAATGTCCCAAATTTCATTTTATTAATTTCATATTTCATTCCATTATGATCCATTATGATTCCCTTGGTATAATTTTAATCCTTTTAAATTTACTGAGACTTGTTTTATGGCCTAACGTATGACTTTTTCATGTCCACACACAATGAATGTATATTCTGCTAATAGACGAAGTATTATATAGATGTCTGTTAAGGAGAGATGGTCTAGTTACAATGTTGCTCAAGTCTTTTATTTCCTTGTCGATATTCTCCCTAGTTGTTCTATACATTATTGAACTCTCTATGATTGTTGAGTGATTTATTTTTCACTTCATTTCTGTCAGTTTTTGCTTCATGTATTTTGGTGCTCTGTTTAAAGGTGCATGCATATATATAATTGTGTATCTTCTTGAGGTATTGACCCTTTTTATCAATTTATAACATTGTTTATCTTTGAAACACTTTTTGACTTAAAGTGTACTGTTTATGACTTTTAGTATATCAACTTTAGCTGTTTTTTTTTTTACTGTTTGCATATATATGTTTTTTCCATTCTTTTACTTTCAAGCTGTTTGTGTCTTTGAATCTAAAGTGTGTCTCCATAGACAACGTAGAGTACCATCATGTATATTTTATTCATTTTCCAATCTCAGTATTTTGAGGAGAATGTTTTATCCATTTACATTTAATGATAGTAATACTGATAGTAGTATTTACATTGGCTACTTTATTTTTTGTTTTCTGCATCTTTTATGTCTTTTTTGTTTCTCTATTCTTCCATTAATTTTTTTGTGTTAATTACATATTTTCTAGTTTACCATTTTAATTCTCATCATATTTTAAATTATATATTTTTGAGTTATTTTCTTAGTGGTTTCACTGGGGAATACAATTATGATTTTAATTTATAAAAAATCTAATTTGATTAATACCAACTTAAATTCATAACTTTATTCTTGTGTAGCTGCATTCCCTCCTTTCTTTGTGCTATATCATTATAAAAAATGACATCTTTATACATTGTATTGCAATCAATATGGATTTATAATTGTTACTTTTTGCAGTTGTCTTTTAAATCAGATTGGAAGAAAAAAAGTGTTACAAAGAAAACATACATTTATGTTGTCTTTAATATTTACCTATGTAGTTTATTTACCAATGTTTTTTATTTTTTTATGTGTATTTGAATTACTGTCTTGTCTTTTCATTATAGTCTGAAGGACTCCCCTTGGAGTTCTTCTTGTAGGGAAGTCTGCTAGTTACAAATTCAGTTTTGTTTATCTGGAAATACTTTAATTTCTCCTCTATTTTTTGTGGGATAATTTTGCTGGACATAAAATTTTTTGTTGACAGACTTTTTCTCTCAGTGTTTTGGACATTTTATACCACTTTCTCTGTCCTTATGGTTTATAAGAAATAAGCTGTTAATCTCACTGAGGATCCTTTGTATATGATGAGTCACTTCTTTTTTGTTTTCAAGATTATTTCTTTATTTTTGGCTTTCAACAGTCTGATTATGATGACTCTAAGTGTGGATCTCTTTGAATTTATCTACCTTTGAGTTTTTTGGGGGAACTTTTTGTATGTGTATTAAATTCTTTTATAAAGTTGGTAAGTTTTCTAGCATTATTTCTTCAAATATTATTTCTGTTCCTTTTAATCTGTCTTCTTTCTTTATGGGACTCCCATTATGCATATGTAGCTATATTTGATTGCATCCCATAAGTCTCTAAGACTTTGTTTACTTTTTTCATTTTCCCCCTTAAACCATATAACCTTGTTTTATCTATTTTCAAGCTCTCTGAATTTTTCTTCTGCCTGTTAAAGCCTGCTGTTGAGATATCCAGTCACATTTCCATTCGTGATTTTACTTTTTAACTCCAAAGATTTTTGGAATCTTTTTAATAATTTCTATCTCTTTACTGATATTCTTTATTTTGTGAATCATGCTTCTCATACTTTCCTTTAGTCTTTTATATCTGGTGTACTTTAGTTCTTTGAACATTTAAAAAAAAAGCTGATTTAAAGTCTTTGTTTAGTATGTTTAATGTCCGTTTTTTTTTTTTCAAGGACAGGTTCTATTGACCTTTTTTTTGCATGTCTCATAATTTATTTTTTGAAAACTGTTATTTCAGATAATATGGCAACTCTATAAATCAGATTCTTATCTCTCTCCAAGTTTTGTTGTTTTAGTATTTATTTTCATGTTTTCTTTCTTTTGTTTGTTTTTTTTAGCAACTTTATTGAACTAATTCTATAATGTCTATATTTCTTTACATCTGTGGCCACTGAAGTTTCTGCTTGATTAAGTAGTGGTCAATTGTAATTAGGCAGATATTTTCTTAAATCACTGGAAACAATAAATCTCCTAATCTTGTTGAAGGACTGTGTGTATTAGAGCATGCCATCAACACTCAGACAGGCAGTTTAGAATTCTGATTTATCCTTCACTTCCTTGTGCAGAACCTCAAGGTCAGGCACAGATGAAAAGTTAGAACCTTCTCAAGTCTTTTCTGGGTGTTTGCAAAGCCCTGCACGTGTGTGGTCTTTTAGATTCTTAGAAATATAGCAGAACTTTCCAAAACTGCTTATAGATATTTCATTTTCTAGATCTTCCTTTTAAATTTGTTGGGTACTTTGTTGTATTCCCCAACCGTTATCACTGCATAAGGCAACTGCAATATTATATAGTTACCTCTGACTATTTTCTTTTTTGTTTGTTTGTTTGTTTGTTTTGAGGAGAATAGCATCCTTTATCCTCGATGCCAGCAGCTAGGGAAAATGGCAGGCTCACGTCTGAAAAACCACCTTCCCCGAGCCAAAATTAAAAAGAGGTTTTATAGTGGAGTAGATGGGAAACAACAAAGGAAAGCAGGACTCAGGGCTAATAGTTGAGAAGTCATCTGACGTCTTCTGGAGCCTCAGGTCTGCCTCAGTGTTATCTTAAATCTCATTGTCTGTTTCTGTGGAAAAACTGTGTACTAGGGAGTTGTGAAAAACTGCTAGGGAGTTTAGATCTAGGATACTGAAATCCAGGCACCTGAGGGTTAAAGAAGATGATCTTTTCATGTTAGGATGTTTGTTGATTAACAAGGTATGGGTAGCCTTACCACTGACTATTTTCAACATATGTTCCTGGGGAAAAGACTGCTTGCAATGGGTGAGTTCTGTGTGAAGTTAAATATAGCCAATGCTTGTGAGTAGGTTTTATTGTAGACTTTCTGGACAGGTGAAATAATGAAAATTGTTTGAGAATGGGGATTTAAAAGAGCTCCAACCCTGTTCTGGCCCATAATATCTATCAGGCTGCTGGTTTTCACCATAGGTGTGGCTGTTAATTTTCCAGGCTCTCATGAATTCAGAAGAAGAAACTAGAAATGAGGTAATTCAAAATGTCACAAAATTCTCTGTTCTTACTAAGATTAGGTATTTTCTTGAAGAAATGTTCTGTGGATTGTTGCAAGCTTTTGGTTAATTTCTGGAATTTAAAAAAAGTCTATTCTGACAATTTTTGCCTGTTTGCCTTCGCTTTTATAGAGGAAAAAATTTTGGAGGTACTTACTCTGCCATTCATGATCACATCTGAGTAAATTTATTTTAAGTAAACATCTTGTAGTTCTAACATGCTAGCATTGTTTTATATTGCCGTGCTTTTATTAGTTATTCTTCCTTGATAACTAGGAAACTATCCCTTGATAAAAAAAGGGATAGTTTTATTCTTGCCTGTTAAAATATAGTATAGAAATATTAAAAATTAGGTTGTCTTACTTTTTTGCTTTGTGGCATTATCATTATAAGGGAAGATCTTAAGCTGCTTGACTGAAAGGATTAGTTTTAAGTTACCATTTCAGTCACTTTCCTGACTCAGTGTTTGTGAGTCAGGATTGCAGACTGGGCCGTTGAGCAATAGATAGGAAGTGGAACATTTTTCATCCTCGGGAAGGAATGCTGTTTTGTTGCTTTGCTTCATCCCTATTATTATGAAAATAATTATGTTTTTAGATAAAGAAATAGTGAGATTAACATTGTTTTACATGTGTGAGAATCTTTTTAATGTGTGACTTAACAAAATTTAACCGAATTCTAAAATTTGCTTCTGTATTCAAACTGTTGAAATATGTTGTTTTAATTGAAATGTATTATGAAAATTTGCCACCACAGAGATATGTAAGTAAAGGAAGATGTATTTTAAAAAATATTTCAATTCACTTTGGATATCCTTATTTGATACTACACCAGAATTATACATATGGTAGTTTCTTAAGGGTAGTTGTAATGTGAAATATGAAAAAATATGAATGATTTTTTTGTATTCTATCTCATTAAGATTTACTGGGTTATCTTGTACTGTGAATGGCAATTTTTATCCAGGTATGATCTGCAACATCATGCATTGGATATTTAGAAATTATTGATCCACTGAGTTATAGATCTTCTAAATACTGACACATTTTATTACATATTTTTTTTAAATCATTTTTTTAAAAGAAGCACCACCCATCTCATCAGAAGAGTCTTTCAGAATTGGGAAGCTGTCAAATTCAAAGTGACTGGTACAAATGACAGGTTTACTTTGTTTTCCAGAAAATGCCTGCTAAATATGCAATTTGAATAATCACAGTATTTTCATCCGTGGTGTTTTTCAAGTAAAAATATTTTTTCTATGAAAAAGTGGCTGCTTCAGCTTGCAACTTAAAATACCATGCATGTGATTTTCCTGGAGACAATCATTATAGAAACATGTAGACAGAAGTGTTTTACACATAGTTTCCAATTTATCACACAGAATATTAAAAAAAAAAGAAAAACGTGTGTTTAAGTGCTGACATTTAAAAAAATTGTTAATATTTACTGATAACTAGCACCACAAATATTCTTAAGTAAATTTATTTATTTATTTATTTGTTTGTTTGTTTGTTTTATGAATGAATGGAGGTGAAGAATACAACTGCTACAGCAGTTTGGTGCCACAAACTTGATTTGTTCTAAGCCTTCAGCAGTTGTACCCACTAATCTTTTGCATCATTAGTGCAAATTTAAACACACTGAAAAAGGCAAGTAATTTTTTGATATTAATATAAAAATAATTTTGTGATCATAGATCCCCTCAAAGTATCTCAGGTTGCCTTTTAATTTTGTTAATTGTTTCTGTTGCTGTGCAGAAGCTTTTTATTCTGGTGTAGTCCCACTTGTCTACTTTTGATTTTTATTGTCTACTTTTTGTGTCACATTCATGAAATCATTACTAAGACAAATGTCAAGAAGATTTTGTTCTAGGAGTTTTATGGTTTTAGGTCTTACGTTTAAGTCATTAATCCATTTTGAGTTAATATTTGTGTATGGTATAACATAATGGTTCAATTGGACAAAGGAACTGAGTAGACATTTTAACAAAGAAGACATTCCAAAGTTCAACAGGTGTATGAAAAGATGATTGACCAAAATTACTAAACTTCAGGATAATGCAAATCAAATTCACAATGACATGTCACCTCACACTTGTATGGATGGCTATAATAAAATAAACAAAATCCTAAATATAACAAGTGTTGTCAAAGATAGAGAGAAAAGGGAACCCTTGTATCCTGTTAGTGAGAATGTAAATGGGTACAGGTACTGTTGTAAACAGTATGGAGGTTCCTCAAAAAATTAAAAATAGAACTACCATATGATCCATTAATCTCACTTCTGGGAATTGAATCAGAATCTTGAACAGATGTCTGCACTCCCATGTTCATTGCAGCATTATTCATGATACCCAAGATGGAAACAATCTAAATATCCATAAACAGATGAATGAATAAAGAAAATGTGGTATTACATAGAATGGAATATTATTCAGCCTTAAAAAAAGAAGGACCCCACCCACCCACTCACTCTGCCTTTTTGTGACAAGTTGGATGAACCTGGCTAAGTGAAATAAGCCAGACAGAGAAGAACAAATACTACATGATGCCACTTATATAAGTAATCTATAGTAGTCAAATTAATAGAATCAGACAGTATTATGATGGTTGCTAGGGCTGATAGAAGACAGAAATAGGAGGTATTAAAGGGTATAAATTTGTATTATATAAAATGAATAAATCCTAGAGATCTACTATGCAGCATAGTACCTATAGTTAATCATATTATATATTTAAAAAGTTTCTAAGAGGGTAGATCTTAAATTAACTGTTCTTATCACAAAAGAAATAATAAATGAAGGGAGAAGGAGGAAACTTTTGGAGATGAGGGATATGTTTATGGCATCAAGTTGTATAAATTAAATATGTATAACTTTTTGTATGTCATTCATACTTCAATCAAGTGGTTTTAAAAACGTATCTCAGGGAATGAAAGATAGTTTAGTAGTTACAGATTACCTCAAGAGGGTAGAGGAATTCACTTCTCTAATATTTTAACTAGAGAACATATGGACAAAAGACTATGTCTAGATTGTATAGCTAGTCGTACTTGGGTCAACTCAGTTTATTCCAGCTTTTATAGTTAAAAATGCAGTCAAATTAAACAAACATGATTGATGGTATCGTGATAGCTATGTGTGGTGTCAGATGGGTAGTAATCTTGTTTGGGTTATCACTTTGTGGTGCAATGTCTAATCATTATGTTGTCATATATACCTGAATCTAATAAAAACCAAACATGATTGAAAGATAGTCATTGGAATCACTAAAACAGAAAATATAAATATTTATGTTAGAAGAAAGCCAAATAAATTCATCCAGTCACACAGTAATATTTCAAATCCCCAAGTGTCAGAGAGAAGACATCAAGATTGGGTTAATTTGTGATCCAGTGTCAGGAAGCTGTGTGTCTATGAAGTTAAAGAGTCAGCTTTAAGGCAAGTGATAAGGTAGGAGTCTTGATCACTTCTGGTCAGAGCCATTTCACAAGGGACTGAAGAGGGTAAAATTAGATTGCAAAGGTAAAGAGTCAGGACAGAGCAAAAGGCTCCCATAAAAAGCACAAAGCATGAAGTAGAAACAAAATAACACTCAGCAGGTGGTGTTACACCAACAAGATTGCTTTACTAGGTAAATTAATAATGTGGTACTTTAGGTGAGCTCAAGGCCTTTCGCCATACTGGTAAGGCCATGACTCTGTCCTTATTCTGTCAATAATTCTCTGCTGGCGTCAATTTGTCCCTGACCAGGGACAAATACATTATAAAAGATTTGTCATTCTACAAAGTTATCATAAATTCAAGTTGATGACAAGGGCATTAAAGGTCATCTTGTTCAACCCTAAGAATTTATAAATGAAGAAAATGAGGTCCTTGGAGGTTAAATGGCTTAAAATATTCCAAATCAGGACTAGAGCTCAGGTATTCTTGTTTCATACAGCAGATTTAGATGAGTATCATCCAAAATTCTTCAGAGAGTATTTCTAGTCTATTTAAACAGATTTTTTAAGGTAAATTTTCTACAAAATGGCATTTTTATTGTATCTGACTCAACCATGTCAAAAGCTGATGAACTGTGAGAATATTAAGTTAATCAACAGGGAAGAATCTGGATCGTCTTTTATAAATTATGCAATCATAGCATAAACAAGCTTTTGTTCTACATCATTATCATTTCTGAGCTAAAATAGTAGGTATTTATTTTTTTATTCTTTCATTTTTGTTCAGTCTTTTATTTAATCCATCAAAAAAAAACTATACTTCCATTTCCAGAGTTTGAATTCTGGAGATATTGTTACAGGGTTTGAAAACTGATTCTACCACAAATCAGATATGTGGCCTTTGGGTAAGGCACTTAATCAATTTGTACCTCAGTAAAATGGGAGTAATAATAGGATGTGAAAGTTAAATGATTTAATATTTGTAAAAGACTTAATACAGTGCCTGGTACAGAGTTATAAATATATAAATGACAGCTGTTGTTACAATTATGACCATTACTATTATCATTACATTGTATGAACTTTCTTTGAGAGAAAATAATATAATTTTGAGATACTGCTTACCTTCCATATTATTTAATGTATGCCAGGATGATCCAAATACTTACATTAGTATTCAGTGTTATTTATGCCAGAGTATGCTATAATAATTTTGTTGTGAATCTATTTTAGAAATCAAAACATGATAAATACCTCGGGGGACGAATATGATAAGGATACATGCCACATGTGATTTGGAGTAGAAATTTATTTTAATTTCATTGCCATAGGATGTTGATATTCATTAAGTAAGTTTATTATCCTCAATATTCAGGTTAAGGGCTGATCTTTCTGAAGCTAAGTAGGTCTGAGCTCCGTAGGCTAATATTCCTATTAAAAATATAAATCTACAGGTAAAGTACAAATGTGGACAAGATTAGAAGTTTTTTAGTTATTTAAATTTAAGTTACAAATATTTTGACAATATATACATAAATACAGACATTTAATCTACAGCAAAAACTCCCGATTACTATATTAACTTGTTACTTTTCTAATATATACATGTGCTGTGTGAATTTTATTGTTTTTAGTTATATATTTTAACACAGACTTCTAAATTTACCCAGTCAAGAAAACCTCAGTGAATTATCCAAAGAATTATAACATTAGGAGAAATATCTCTTGGTTAAATAAACCAAGAAAAAGAATACAGGACATCAGCGTCTGTTTTTTCACTCAGATAAAATTTAGACCATGTGATCCTAAAGAAAGATTTCAAAGATTCTATTAGGGAACAACTAACATTCCACAAATATACAAGAATCTGGACATAATAATTACAAATTATATTTTAGAAAAATACTGAGCAACATAAATAGCTCTATGATGCATGTAAGAAGTGAAACACTTCTACGTTTCGGCAAAAACAAACGAAGAGTTAACAAATGTGTCAGATTTTATTCATGACTCTCATGGTATCTTAGCCTCAACACTAACTGAATCAACCGATCTTTGAAGAGCTTTTCTTTGAAGATGATTGAATGTTTAAATTAATAACTGTGGGACACTTATATTTGTCAAGAACAGAACCACGATTGAAAATTTAGATTCATTTTCTTAATGTTTGGCTTTGATAGAATAGGGCATAATGCAGAAAACATTTTGAGTTGACTACAAAGACTCTTTAGCTAATGAAACTACTACTACAATTGTGACTTTGCCCAATGAAGGTGAATCACAGATTTGTAAAGCATGATGCAGACTTATTGAATTCTCTACAAACTAACCATGTGATCCATCTAAGAAACCCCAATACTTTCCAATTCTAAGACACTGAGTTAAAAACAGGAGATTACTATCCTACTATTCTTATCAGAAGGACATAAAAATAAAAATCTTTTCTATTTACAGGCATTAATTTTACTGTGTGTTTGTATATCAGAAGAAATTCATTTTAGTCGAGAAGCTCTGGGAAAAACTTAATTTTCTAATAATTTGTTCTTTAAAAAAGATAACAAAGGAAAATCATTGCAAAAGGGATCTGTTGTAAATCCATGCCGATTTGGGGACATCCAAAAGTAGCAAGTTAATAAAAATCCTTCATTGTTTAGTCATTGTTCCATTGATAATACCTCAGACAAAGTTTAGCAGAAAATTAAGCTGGTGACTATAGAAAAAGGAAGTTAATTTTCTAGACTGCTAGTCACTTTATTCTTCAAAACTGTCAGTTAATAAAAATATTTTTTTCATCATTTTCCTCAAGAAATTTCCCTAGTGCCTCAAGTGTAAGTTGCTGCTTTAAAATTTTTTTTTCTTTTCTTTTTTTTCCCCTCATAATGTTCTGTAAAGATTTTAATGGCCACAACTTGGTAACTGAACAGAGTATAAATAATAGTTAACAAGGTGTCAGAGGACCTGGATTGTGTATCATTTATTTTTCTAAAGTTCTGGATGATTTTGGATAATCATTTCAATTCTCTGGGCTTTTTTTTTGTCATTTATAAAACGAGATGACTAAATTAGATAAATCACCTCTAAAATTCAAAGTTTGTGTTTTTAACAATATATATATGTTTTTAACATAAAATTCTTTTCTTTATGTTTTTTACTAAAGAATAAGGTTCTTTATCTGAGTGTCTAGAACTCTTACTGAAGGAAATGACCAAAAGATCTTCAAATTTTATTTCAGAGTTTTCATTATTTTTTCCACTTATCATTATCCAACAGGCTAGATAGACCCTTTTTCTAAAGACAAAGTTTTACTATCAGATAAGTTATGATTTCGGTAAAATGATTTTTGTAATTTGGGCTCCTGGATATTAGAGGTGGCAAAGAACAGTTAAACAGAGTTTGCTAATAACAAGCTCATGTCTTGTTCTCATCTTTCAAGACTACTAGACAAAGGACTAATCCAAGTCAGGCAAATGGTGTTTGTTTTTGTCACAATTGAAGGGGCTTTTCTTAAGCAGTATCCTGAGAACACACCACCTCATCTTGATGTTTTGAGCCCTGATAAGTTGGTCCAGTTCGAAATACTTGACTTTACAAAGAAAGACTGTAAAGCCCAAGCTCTATATTCTTTTGTCTAAGATCATTCTTTGAAATGGAAAACTGGAAAGCCTATATATTACAGAGCTATGGAAATTAAGGAAGAATATTTAAAACCCACCCTATCTATATACAGTCTCCAGTATTTCAAAGCCAAATATTTATGAAAATAAGAGATGGGGCTGCTCTTTCCAGTACATCATTTTAAAGTACATAATTGAAGTGGTGTGTTTTCCTGAAGGAGTGTTTACTTAGGAGGGATCTTTCAGTCTGAATGTAAGTTTATCTCAGTATAAAATGTGAATAGGAAATCAGTAGGAATACAACTTTTGGAAACTAATTGGAATCATGCCGTTTTCTTTTCAGATGTTAATCCACTAACTGAAGTTTCATAATACAAGAATTTGGTAAAAAGAAGCTAAGCTAGTTTTTCTGAATTATTTGCAAAATGTGGGTCTATACAATTGTTCCTAAAATAATTTTGATTTTTTTCTTCAGTGTTTCCCATTCCCAAAAGACAGTGCCAAACCTGGCCTATTAAGCTACTGGATACCTTACCACATTATTTATGAGTTAAATTAGAGCTAGGAAAGATTTCAGATGATTTTCATGCTAAATAGAACTCTCTTGAAAACAAATGAGGAAAAAAAAACAGAAAAAGTGTGTTAGGGCTGTGTAATGAAATCTTCAATATAAAGTTTCTAAGCCTTCTTTCAATGTGCACTAAATAAGAGAGCTGGTAAACTGGTGGTTGAAATGTTTCTGTCAATAAAATTGATTTAATTTCACACACTCCTATAAGGCTCACCTCTTTGTACAAATCAGAATAAGCAGTTAATTTGAACTTGTCAATGCAACAATGTGTGTTGTATTTCATTGATTTCTCCGACGATAGTAAAAGATGCTTATATTTTTCAGGCAGACATTTTGAGTTTTTAGGTTAGAGAAAAACTTTCACATAAACCACATTAGTTTTTTTTTAGAAAGAAGAAAATATGTATAGTTTTTTATAATCCAATTTTATGATAGCAATTACTTTAAAACTTCATAATTTAAATGTGAAACCATTATTTAAAAGTTGTTTGCAAGGGTATAATTGGTTGACGATATTTATCTAGCTCTTATAAAGTTTCTGTAACCTTGGAATCATTGCAAATTATAATATGACTTTAGAATCTAATGATTTTCTACTGAGTGTGTTGCTGTGAGTTAGAAAATGCATTTGTTCTGAATATTATCATGGTTGCCTCACTGAGAAGTTGCAACGTTGTTTGTTTGCCACACAGCTTGAAGAGCTAGACAGTGCTATTAGAAGCCATATGGAAATGATAGGTAGAGAGATTATTCTTATCTGCTGCTTTGTTACTTGGTAAAGTCATGGCAGTATTATTATTTTTTAAAAATCTTTTCAGTCGTAATGAATTGCCATAAGATCTGCAGATTGCTTTTTTTTTGTTTCAACAATCACTGTATAATCACAGCAATAGTAGAAAATTCATTTTAGAAACAAAACATCCAGTCATCCCTGTGGAAGACATTTGTAAATGATTTTTAGAAATGATGAATTCTCCCTGTATTAGACAAATGAATTTTATATACCCCTCATCTAACCATTTGTACAGTGCTTCTAGTTTTTCTGTATAAATGCAGTTTTCTATACTTTATTTTGATGTCCCGTTCAATTGAATACTTTGTGACTATTTTTGTACCCTTGCCCTTTCTTGTATTTCCTCACTGAAAATAAAATATGAAGACTGGAATTTTAATGGTTTCATAGCACAATTAAACAGTAATCTCCTAGTTACTTGGTGTATGGTTTAAGAGGGTAAATGTGAAACATCTCATGAATGTGATTAGGATGGGAGGTAATTCTGCTTTGCTTTCCAATTATTCATTGATACCATCACAATGTCTCATAATTGCACTTTTTAGCTAATTAAAAAGTCACAGGTTTGGACTTAGATTTCAGAACACAAATATGTAGGACATCTTTTGGCTAAGTTCAAGGAAAGGGAGAAAGTAAATGTAGTTTTTTATTTTCAGTATACAGTTCTATTATAGCAAATAAATTCTACAGTATCATAGGATAGAGATTTTGGGTGCAAGATGTAAAACTAAACTTGCCTCTAGTGTCATCCAGAGTAATAACACAGATTATATGAGGCTCAATAATGCAAGACAAAAATTTGGAGACGTTACTTTGTTATGTTAATTTTAAATTTGCTATGTTGTATTAATATTTCTCTAGGCCTGAGATACTCGTACATCCCTTTCCACAGTGAAATCATCCCCAAATGATGCCAACATAATTTTGGCGTCACCCAATGATGCCAGTCTGGTTGAGTTCCTGGTCTTACAACAGGAACAGAAGTGTGGGGGCGGGAATCAGAATATGAAAATACCTTCCTCCACTTCACACATCACAGCGTAACACTTTTACCTTCATGTTCCAAAGGGAAAAACAATAGTAAGTCTTAGCAACAGAAAAGAAGACATAACACGAGAGTATATGAGAACACATAAATATGCAAGTGAAATTCAGGTGGCGTTTCATTTCGTTTGATAACAGTGTGAATAACACCTTTTCTCCCCAAATAACGGACGTTGCTTTCCAAAACTATAACAATAGTATAATACTTCCTTATTCATCTCCTGGTAAGAACTACATGTATTCAGATTATATCTCTCCAAGCATAACACTTCTTTTAGTGGCTCTGGATGTGTTTCGTAGGAGAAGGAAAAGGACATTTAGGAATTGAAAATCGAAGTCCAGATACTATTACAGTAACAATCTGAAGAACACCCACTCAAGCCACCCACGCAGGTCAGCTGTCATCTCCTCCCAGTTGCAAACAGAAAGCCTAGTACACTTTCACTCATTTTCTTCAACTTCATCCAGTTAATTTATAGTAAGTAGAATGGCAACACTGAACCGTATCCTAAAACCAGTGACAACTTTATGGCATGTCCAGAAGTTACTGCTTCCAGGGTGATGGCTGACCAAATAGGACATCCCCTGAGTGAAGGGCAGCATCAGGGAGAGCTCTCCATCTTTCCAATTTACTTTTTCCTCAACGAGGGAGAATAACTATTGACTCATGAGATATGTGACTCCTTCCTTGTTCTCTTTTCCTCAAGGATGGACTCTGCTCAGTTTAGCTGAGCTCATCTTTCAGTTCAAGTCCCCATGAGGTAAGCAAATTAAGCCAGGCCAACTCATTTCTTTGTTCTCTTTGTTGTAGTTTCTATGCTTCTCCTGGCATGTATTATTTCAGAGTCCTATAGTCACCATGGTCTCAGGTGTGGGCAGAAAACAATTGGATCCTCCATTGGTATTAGGGTCCATTCTGGGTTTTCTAGTCGCTTCACCATGGATCCCTGTGATGGTGTGACAGGTGGATCTGCAATTCTCTCTGTTCCTTGTTTTGCTACTTCATTGCACAGGCCTTGAGGTGAGCAAGGGTGCACCCTGAAAATAACCATAACTGCATATACCATGTTTCCCCAAAAATAAGACCTAGATGGACAATCACCTCTAATGCGTCTTTTGGAGCAAAAATTAATATAAGACCCGGTCTTATTTTCCTATAATATAAGACTGGGTCTTAGAATAGAATAGAATAGAATAGAATAGAATAGAATAGAATAGAATAGAATAGAATATATAATAAATACCGGGTCTTATATTAATTTTTACTCCAAAAGACACATTAGAGCTGATTGTCTGTCTAGGTCATATTTTTTGGGAAACACACTATTAGCAGAGGAAGGGCATTATTATTGGGGATAATTCTTTCACCTGAGAATTGTCTTGCATTTATGTATTCAGCATAGTTGGTTTTGAGCAACTCTCTGCTGATATAAGTGAGCATATGTTAAAAATAATGGGATATAGGTTTTTGGAAATCAGCCTTTCAATCACATAAAAACACTTAGAGCTGTTCATTAGTGAATAATGATATTAAGTAGGTAATACTGTAATTGATTCTAATATAGTTGCTTGTTTACTTGCAAATGCCAATATACAACTGACTATAATAAATTGTGGTACTCTGGAAGCTCAATAAATATTAAACTAGAAAAACCCAATAATGTAAGGTATGTGTTTGCAACTTATATTAAATCAGTATAAAGACAAGCATTATGCTACAGTAATACAGTAATTCATTTTTAAATGGTCTTAATATTATAGATCCATAGTCAAAGAGGTTAGAAATCCCTAGCTGTAAATATATCCCAATTCCATTCAATTTGTGCAAATATATGATTTTAAGAAACAATGTGACAAATAAATCACATTCCTAACAGTTAAATGTTCAAAAGATTGACTAAATTTATGACCAAATATTCTCTAAATCATCTATCAGTATTCTAAAAAGCTTGAGGTGTTCTATAATTATTCATTGCCATTTCTAAGAGTGTTAAGTTTTTCTTTTCCATAGTTATCAAATGCCAGTTTTAAAATAAATTTATTTTTTGAGACTGAATATTACAAATTAATCGATAATCTCACATTAAAGAACTTTGTCTTGTTTGATTTTCCAGTTCTCAATTCTTTCAAAATTTTGTATATACTTTGCATTCATGTTATCGGTGCAATACACTAGTATACTAATCTTGCTTTGTGTTCTAATTAGGTGGTCAACGAAAGGAATTAGTACCAGTTTATTTATAGCATCAATTTGCATTTACATATCACAAAAACAAGACCAGGAAATTATGGATATATTCAAGGGTAAGGAATGAGAGTGGATAGTAATTCAAGACAACTTAGCACACAGAAGTTGGTGGAAATGAGAACTAAAATTGCCCTGGAGCTTGATTACATCTGATGTAAAAAGGGGCACATGATCATTTGTTTTGCTCTTGCCAGGTAATAAAATAGAATATATACATTCCAAAGGTAGGAAAACGATACTTTGATGCTTATTTCTAAAAGAGATTTATTGCATGAGATTTAAAAATTTTCTGTAAAAGTATCTCTCTCATATATATCGTGTGCAACAGCTAAGAGTGAAAAATTAAAGCACATATATAAAATATACATAAAAGATAAAGCATATATGTGTATGTACATATATACATATATATGTATAAATGTATGTGTGTGTGTGTGTGTGTGTGTATATATATATATATATATATATGACTTGTAAATCATTCTTGATTCCTTTCTGTATTTCATACTCAACATCACTTTATTCACCGAATAGTATTCCAAATATTTCTCAGATCACCATTCTGTATCACACAGTCACATCATTATCTTTCAAGTAACCATCTCCTGTATCATCTATAAGAGCTTCTCAAGTATTCTCCTTCTACCTATTCCTGTTTCTCCAATTTATTCTTACCATTGTAAACAGTGAATTTTCTTGAAGTTCAAATCTGAAAATAGCTCCCTTTATATTCATTTATTACCCATTTCACTCAGCCCAAATCTACACTCGTTAGCTTACCATACAAAGTACTATCAACATTTACTCTCTATCTATGACAACTTCACTTCTCACAGTTTTGATTATAGAATGCAATACAATTTATTAAACTTAATGTTTCTCACGACTTATCATATTGCTGATGCTCTTTGTGCATCTGAATCTTTACCATTATAACTTTTCTTCCTGTGACATCTTCCCAGGCCCTCAAAATAGTCACATATCCCTTGTCAAGAGTTTCCTTGCAGAAAACTATTCTCATGTTGAAAGATAGATTAGAATCCTACCTATGTTCTCTTCTAGCTATCTATGTGCTTATCTTTAAAATTGCACTAATTGGATTTAATGGCAACTGCCACATTAATATCTGTCCATTCTTCTACACTATAAGCTCCAAGTGAAACACTGAATGTTTTCACTGATGTTTAATGGAATTGTGTAGGTCTTGGATTCAGAATCAGATTGTGTATGATTCTGGCTCTAAATCTCAAGAGTTCTAAGTGCTGCATGATCTTGCAAAGATTACTTATACTGTATATGACTCAATATTCTCATCTGTTGAATGGAAATAATAATAGTGTTTACTTGTTAAGGGGCTTGGAAAGTTTAAATAAATAAATATACATTGCTTATAACAGTGCTTAGTATATAGTAAGTTCAAGTGTATATAAATACCAGATGTTTTATCATATTTCTAGTGTCTAGTATATGGCACACAATACATGTATAATAAAGAATTGTTAAATGAGCAATTATTCCCATGGTGAAGTATCCTCATTCTGATTTGATATAGTTTTGAAATCCTGGAGAAGCTAAATAGATGAGTTAATATGACACTTAGACTAATCCTCTGGAATAGATTGTCTCATTCCAACTTTTTAAAGGGCTGTAAAGCAGAAAATTAAAAATTTATATAAGTGATAAAAATTCTATTTAATATACACTGTTTCCAAAAAATCAATAATATATAAATTAAACCACTTTTGAGAGATTGTTACCAATAAATTGATAATTATACAGTAGGATACAGTAGGTTTGATTTAGTAATACACACAAATATACTGTTTTTCTCTAGTAAAAATAGTAAATAGGTATACGAAGTCTGACAATTATGTTTGCAAACTTGTTACGATTATGCTATCCATTTTTTGATACCAGAGGGATTATTCATTGTGAATTTGTAGCAACTGGACAAACAGTTAACCAAGTTTAATTTGGAAGTGCTGAAAAGCCTGCGTGAAAAAGTTAGACGACCTGAACTTTTCGCCAACAATTCATGGCTCTTGCTTCACGACAATGCACCAGCTCATACGGCACTGTCTGTGAAGGAGCTTTTAATCAGTAAACAAATAACTGTATTGGAATACTCTCCCTACTCACCTGATCTGGCCCCCAAAGCCTTCTTTCTTTACCCAAAGATAAAAGAAATATTGAAAGGAAGACATGTTGATGACATTCAGGATATCAAGGGTAATACGAGGACAGCTCTGATGGCCATTCCAGAAAAAAAGTTCCAAAATTGCTTTGAAGGGTGGACTAGACACTGGCACCAGTGCATAGCTTCCTAAGGGGAGTACTTTCAAACTGACCATAGTGATATTCAGCAACGAGGTATGCAGCACTTTTTCTAGGATGAGTTCGCGAACTTAATTGTCAGACAGCATACTATACTGTTTTGTTCTAGAAGATTTTATAAATGCAGTGGGACAAATATTTATGCAGTTACTACTTGGAATTACCATTTTCATCAAATTTGGGATCTTTTCAGCTTCATTTTTTCAAATACTTTTTCTGTCCTTTTCTCCCTTTTTTTGGGGACTCTAATTATGCATAGGTTGGCAAGTTTGGTGTTGTCCCACATGTCTGTGAGGTTCTGTTCTTTTTTTATTCATTCTTTTTCTTTCTTTCAGTACTTCAGAAAGGATCATCTCAATCCATTTATCTTCAAGTTCACAAATTCTTTCTCCTGCCCACTCAAATCTGTGGATGAATCTTTCTAGTAAATTTTTCAATTCAGTTATTTTACTTTCCAACTCCAGAATTTCTGTTTAGTTCATTTATTTTACAACTTCTTTTCATTGATATATTCTATTTGGTGACACAGTATTCCTGTACTTTCCTTTAATTCTTTAGACATAGGTTACTTTGGGTTTTTTGACATATGTACAAGAGTTGATTTGAAATATTTGTTTCAGTAAGTCTAAGATTTAAGCTTTCTTAGGGAGTCTCTACTGATTGCATTATTTCCTGTATATGAGGCATACTTTCTTATTTCTTTGAGTGTCTTCTAATATTTTGTTGACAACTGGACATTTTATAATATAACAGTTGTGGAAATCAAATTCCTCACCTTCCCCAGAAATGCTGTTACTATTTCTTATTGTTTTGCCTTTGATTAGTAACTTTCTTGTAATAATTCTGCAAGGCCTGCCACGTGCAGCCATTGAATTTATGGTTCTTTTAGCTTGCTGGTCAGCAAATGATTGATTTTCCAAAAGCTTATATTTCCTTGAAGCAATGTCTCCTACTCTTTTCAGAGGGGCTATGTGTGGGTGTCAAAACATACCTTCAACATTCAAGCCCTTAAAGTTGTGCCTTAATCTTCCTGGGTGTTTAGGCCTCAACTCAAATCCTGGGGAGCTCATCAGTCTTCTTAAACCCATCATATGTGAGAGCTTAGAGTCTTTTCAGGTTTTCTTGGGCATGCATACAACCCTACACATGCAGAGGACTATCTAGATTCCCAGAATGTTTTGGAGCTTTTCAAAGCCAATTATGAAATTTCATTCTCCAGATCTTCCTTTTACCTTGTAGGCCACCATCTTGTTTGCCCCAACTGCTATCATTGCTTCAGAGTGTTGTGATGTTAAAAACAATTGTTTTCAACAAATGTCCTGGAATAAGGTTTTTCCCACTGAATATACTCTGAATCAGGTCAAATAATGAGAAACTCTATTAGTGGATCTTTTGCAGGGAATTACTAGACAGATAAAATATATGGAACTGGACTTTATGAAGAGCGTCAAACCAAGTTTGTCATCTCTAGGGGCTGCTAGGCTGCTTGTTTTTATTGTTACCAAGGTGCAGGGCTGATGGTTTTCAAAGTTATTGTGAAGCTGGGCAGAGAGGGACGGGGAGAGAGCAAGTCAAAAGGTGACAAGGCTCTTGCTATTCTTACTGAGATTTAGCTAGGTGTTTTGTTTTGTTTTATTTTATTTTGTTTGAATAAGTGCTCCTCAGACTGTTGGAAGGCTTTGGTTAATTTTTGGAGTTTCGAAAAAGTTAAAACAGTTAATTTTGACAATTTTTTCCAGTGTTCTCATTGCTTTTATGGAAGAACAGATTTGGGAGGTCTGGAATTCTGAAAATTCTTCCTCTCTAATAGTGATTCATAATTTTTTTTTTTCGGTTACTTTTCTACTGGGGCATGGCACAAGTGTTGAACCTATAAACTCTTGAAAGCAAGTATTTGCTCACTTACTGAAGTTCATCTTCTCTACTCCTGGATAATCTTTCCTTTGAACTCTATCCTCAAATAGCTCAACTACTATCAGTGTTCTGAAGTGCTCAGGGCCTGTGCAGATGTTTAACTCAGTTGTTTTTTCCTCCCTAAGATGCCAGAATAATTCCATGGGATCATATTTGCTCTTGGGTAGCCTTGTTTAACTTCCTTTGGAGTCATTTGGTACTGATATGGTAAAGCTTTTGAAAATCTGATCAATGTCTTTGTGCTCTTCTAACCAAATCATTATTTTCTAAATCCTTATATGGTTACACAGTTTTAAAGGATATTACATATTGGTGTAAGGCTGTTAAATCCATTTAAGAGGGTTGATGGGTTCCCCAGATTTCCTTTCCACTATTTTCTATTGCAACCTTGCAACTGTAACCTCCAGTAACTACAGTATTATCACCATAGTTCAATGATGAATGTATAGCAAATATTTTCAGTGGAACTGTGTCCTTCAGAGCAATAGTTATCATTGGGATGCAGGCATGTAATTGCATTTAAAAATGGAAAAGTACAATTTAGTAGTTCAGTGATTGTTTAAAGCACCGTAAGCATCACCATGGAGCTGATGAATAATACCAAGTGAATAAAGCATCAACTCTCAGTTGATTTCATAATCTGATTTAGCTTATCTTTTTCTTGTAGAGTGAACTCATGAGGAGAAATACACATTTGTTTTACTATGCCATCTTTTTGAATGTTCAATTAAAACACAAAAAGAAGCTAGGCCGACCCATGTCAGTGGCCAATCCTCAAAATTTCCCTAACTGATATAAAGTCTTCTGATAAAAGTTTCTATATCAAGGCTGAGTCACTCAATTCTATTTCTCAATTACTTTCTTGGCAAGACAAATATGTCCTTGCATTCAGAAACCAGTGTTGTATTTAATTATGTCTGCAGATAAAATGCATCAATACAATTTTAATTAAGAAGTTCTTCGTGTATCTTGGAAGTAATCTGTTATTCTTGGAACTTTCAGGTAACAAAGACACCTCCAGGCAATGTTTCAAATTTCTTTTTCCTTTTTCTTCTTATCTTCAAACAGACCACTATATTTCCTTTGATGATGCACATTGAATCTATTTAGCTATAAAAATTGTATATATTAATTAGATATCCCTATATATCTATAACAATCCAGCTATATGTAAGAACACTTCCTTTGTTTTTATAATAAAATAATAAATTTCAAATAAAAATTAACATTAGAATTATTACAATCCACCCACACTCTTGATCATATTTGATTTTGTAATGTGTGTGCAAATCTACTAGTATTTTAGGCACGTTTTGCAATCATAAAATATAGTACAACTGACTGGAAAATAACTTAGAACCATGCTTTTGACATTTGGGATAATATTATAATGAAATAACTCCTAACATATTCATAAACTCAAGAGAAATCATATGTTAAAATACTTTAGAAAGTATTAAGCAAAATTCAAATATAAGGTAAAATGACTAACTTTAATACTAAATTCAATATGCTCACTGTAACTTTTAGGTTTTATATAGAAAAATGGTATAATCTTGAGCAAATGCTACAATAAGAATGGTAGAGATTTCAGATAATAAAATAAGACCTACGTTTTTGTTTTGTTTTGGAGATAAGTTGAAAGAAGTATTGCATTGTGGTAAGAATGGGTAGAGTTCCCAAATATATGACTTTTTCAAAAATGCATTGCTCAGTACAATCATCAAAGTAATAAGATTTTTAATAAAAAATACATTTGTCAATACTTTGCTTAAAGTATATATTAGTTGCGTATATTTTTGGCTATTCATTTTCAAAGAAAATAAGTGTTGCTAATATTTTTTTAGAGAGAAAATGAGAGTCTGTTTTAGTACCTTAAAATAGTCTAGAAAAAAATAAAAGCTTTTATGAGTATCAATAGAACATGAACGTTAAACTAGTGTCATGAAATGATCACTCCAATAATAAACTAAATGATAGTTTAAGCTCATTTATTTTACAAGACAATCAATACTTTTCTTATAAACTATCATATCTTTACTACTAACAACATACCATTCTTATGAGATCTCAGCTGAATTCATATTTCTATTTGTTCCTCAGATTTCGTTTGCTTTCCAAAAAGCTACTACTGACCTAGTCTTTTTGCCTATTCTGATCTTATCTTTCAAAACACAGATGAAAACTGCTTATCTCATTCCCCATTGAAAAAAACTTCCTGCTTTGACTTCCCATAATACATAGAAAATGCGAAGCTTTAACTTGGGGGAACTATTAGAAAATTTAAGTATATGTTGTCTGATTACCACTTCCTTCTTTGTCTATCATTGTGATTTTTATTAAATTTATCAAACATGCTTAGACGCTGTGAAAAAATTAAAAAAAAAAAAAGATGATTGTCCTATGCACCAGAATTCTATATTCTGGTCCTAGCTGGTTCACTAAACCCAAACCAATATATCACCAATACAGCTTTGCCTTCGCTGGGACCAAGCATGCCCCGCCCGAGTCTCTACATTACGGTGTGAGTATAGGGATTTATGTGGGGTCAGGATAGGGGTGTGATTGGAACAGAAAGGAACAGTGGTCTTAATTGAATTTAATATATCTTAGTTTGGGGAAATGTACAAACAATTATGACCATGTGAAAACACTGCTAGGACCTGTCTAGAGACTTGAAATAAACCTGTCCAAGTGAAACTTAAGATAACTTCATGGCAAATCTTCCTTAGTAAGCTGCAGAATTAACAACAACAACAAAAATTTTAAAAACAAAGTTGCTTCATAGTGAAGTCCCTATGCCAATGTGGTAACGATCCAAATTTTTCATAGTACCTCTGTAGCTAGAGTTCAAGACCATTTGAGATTCTGTTTGTAATTAATTCAATCACTTGTTATACTATTAATATTTGCATATTAGTATTAAAACATTAATGTTATTATTAGTAGTATAAAATACACTAAAATAATATAAGCATTTGTGCTAATAGTATTAGTATTATTAGTGATATTCTCACTCAAGCATTCCTTATAAATGAATAATTCTGGAGTAAAGTATGCTAGCATGCTGCAAGTGTTTTCACCTTCTTTTCCATTTTTATTTATTTATTTATTTATTTATTTATTTTTCTTTTCCATTTTTAAATACATTTCACGTGCCTGCATCCCAGTGATAATTATTGCTTTGAAGGAGGCAGTTTTGCTGAAAAGATCTGCTGTCCATTCATCACTGAGCTACGGTGATAACATTGTAGTTACTGGAGCTTACAGTTGCAGGGTTGCAATAGGAAACAGTGGAAAGAAGTCCTGGGGATCCCATCAGCCTTCTTAAATGTGTTTAACAGACTTACACCAAGAATGTGTTTATTGCTCAAATCTTCTTTTAAAGTTTTAACTATCCTGGCTATAAGAACACCTTCAGAGAGGTGATTTTCAAATTTTCGTTCTCAATACCATACGGGCTGCGATCCCATATCTAAGAAATCATGCGACAATGTGTTTAAATGGGTAATTTCACATATGTACTGCAGGCTGAATTTCCTTATAATAAAAGTAAAATGATTGTATGGAAACCAGTATAGCATTTTAAAAAAAATTGCAGGTTTTGGTGCTAGGGAGACATTAATTCAAATGCCACTTGAATTTAAGATTTTCTGTATACTAGCTACTTAGCATTGTCACCTTTAGCAAAATGAAGAAAATAATGTTTTATTGAAAGGGTTAAAAGGTACTGCACATAAAGCACCTAGATCACTGCCACAGAATAGGTAAAAAATAAATGTAATTTTCGTTTGCTTTCTTCACATTAGCAGATAAAACTATTAAACATTATTTTTCTAAACCATAAATGATTTAAATGTATGGCTCATGAAGATTTTAATTCACTCAACTTTTAATGATTTCTGATTCTTTCACAAATTGAAAAAAAGTAATAATACAAAACACTATGCTATTTTAAAGAAAGGCAAGCAAAATTGCAGGGAAGAATTCTTTTGATGTACTGTGAATTAAGTTGTTACCCCGGCAGCATTGAGTTTGGATTCAGAAAACAACATTTTGAAAAACTCAAAGCTAATCTTTTGGGAGAGAAAAAGAAAAAAGAGATATTGTAGACATAGCTACTTCAGTTATCATTCATATTAGATAGGATACCATGTGGAAGAAGTAAGGTAAACACTACTTCCATAGCTCAGATCTTAGAATCAAAATGTAGTGATGGAAATGACACCTATGAGAGTTGATGAAACACTAGAACACCTTGTTGTGGAAATACTCTAGAAAAATGGAATTGCATCTCACACTTGTGCCATCAAAATGTAATTTTCAAAGCAGTCAGCAAATCACATACCTGAAATTTGTTCTCAAATTTGGGGCAGGAAAGCATTGAAGAAAACACAAGATTCTCAGAAACAATTTCACACAGTCCTTTTTAGCATATAAACAATTGTTCTGAAAATAGGAGGTCCTAAATGATCTCAATTGAGTACATAGGCACATTTTATAACCTCACCAATTAATCCTGTTTGAAAAGAGATGGTACGGTGGTTCTCGAAAATTTCTTAGATATATCCTCAATGCCATGTAGCATGTAATTTTTCCTGAAGAGTATTGACGGAAGCATTGATTTATATTTTACAAACTTCCTTATTTGTCTCTGTACAGGTCAGAAACAATGAGTTCATTTAGGATATTAATTGGAGACACTGCATAATTTAAAATTTTATTGTTTTATTTTAATCAAAAAATGTTTTCTGCTTAAAGATATCACTTTCTTAAACTTCTTAACATTTCCCTTTTTTCAGACATCAGGAAATGAGTTTTCCTTCCTTCCTTCCTTCCTTCCTTCCTTCCTTCCTTCCTTCCTTCCTTCCTTCCTTCCTTCCTTCCTTCCTTCCTTCCTTCCTTTCTTTCTTTCTCTTTAACACAAGGACATATGTTTTATACAAAGAACAAATGTTTTTAATTAAGTAACACTTTTCCCCCCACAAATGTTAATACATATGGAACAAAATTGTAAATGCGTGCCCAAATTGCGATTTGGTTTAACTTTGTAGACAAGTGTCTTCTATATAGTGTATGGAATGTAAATATGAACTTTATTCCAGTTCCACATGATTGTATATCAATGGGCCTTTACATTCTCTTTCAAGGATGTGGAATCATAAATAATATATTTAGATTTGCTTTTAGTTTAATAAAAACATATTAGTAAAATTCAATGAGATAATGATCAGCATGTTTGCAAATTTATAATGCAAGCATTTATTTGTACTTGTCTAAATTCCCTAAGAAACCAATACACTACATGTAGTTGTTACTACATTGTGTTTTTCATATTCATAATAGAATTCTTTTATTATTTTTTTCTCAAATTGTTTAAAGAAAATATGTTATGCCCAGTTTTAAATAGATATCATTCTGGAATATAAGGAGATATGATTTAACTCACAGTATTCCCCCCGGGATGCTAGGTCCTCCTGTTCAGCAGTCCAAACACATGGTTTTGAGATGGCCATATCCTTTAAGGGGAGTCTTTCTGCCAAGGCAACTGTTGCCTCATTTCACTGTATTCTTGATTACTGGATATATTCCTGCTGCACTACTTGCCTCAATTTTATCTATTTTATCTATTGCTTCAGTTATTCCGATTTCACCATTACTTGCTCCTAATAACTGGTTTATATTCACCCCATGGTTGATTTCTTTTTTTTCTTCAACTCTTGAAGAAACTAGTTTCTATCCATCCTCACCAGTGTTTCTTGGGATTTCCTGATCTTCTTCCCATTGTTTTGAATAATAATTAATTACAAAATACATCACCGGATTATAGTTAATTAGAAAGTAATTTCTCTACTTCTTTTACGCTCTTTAAGACAGTATGATATCAATTAAATAATATTGATATAATTTGCACTTGGCCTTGCTGCCAGAATGTTATAATTATAAAACACTGATGATTCGATATACAACTGTGAAGATTTCTATAGCTGTCTATATGGCATAGTTTTTTACAGACTATAATAATTATAGGATATCTCTAAGTGGCACAATTAATTATGGAGCACCTACTCTCTTCCAAGCATTATCAAATAGTTTGAAATTACAAAGAAGTAATGACAGTGAATATCTTTGACTTGAAAGATTCAAAGAGTTTGCTGAGGTTTCAGTCAGGTAATTAGTCAAAAATAGCTCCTCTATTTTGTTCTCTCTTAATTCATTCCAGTTAGGCTTTTGCTCCCATCACTCAATCAAAAACTGCTCTTAGCACTGACATTTGTGACATCATGTTGTTAAATCTAATGCTACCTCCAGTCTTACTCTAACTTATCATAAACATTTGGTAGAGTTGGTTAACCTCTACTCCCCAATACTCTTTCATAATTTGTCTCCCTGGACACTACACTCAATTAGTTTTCCTTTTCTATCACACACCTTTATAGTCTCAGTTGTTGGTTTCCTTCTTTCTCCTCATCAGTTCAAGTGGAAGTGCCCCAGGTCTCAGTTCTGAGTCTCCTGTCCTCCCTTCCTTCCTCTTTTCTTCTTCTCTGCCCTTCACCTCTACTCCCCTCCCCTTTTCATGCTTCCCATTCCCTGCCCTCCTCTTGTTTTTTTATCTACATGCATTCCCCTGGTGATTTTATATAATCTCATGGTTGTACATATCAATTCTGTGCTGATGACTCAAATTCATGTCTCTAACCAAGATTCTTCTCTTGAGTGTCAGACTTCACCTTGATGTCTAGAAGAGGTCTCACACTTAATATTGCCAAAATGGGATTCCTGAGCATTCTCTGAAAGCCTGTCCCACTTGTAGCCTTCTCCATCTCAGTTGATAGCAACACAGTCTTTTCATTTTGGGTGCCAAAAACATTGTAGTCATCCATAAATTTGGGGTTTTCCCTATACTCATTACAATGCCATCCAGTTCGATGATTCTCCAGAATCTAACCATTTCTCATCATCTCCACTCCTATCGTCTTGATCTGAAAAACCATCATCTTCTACTTGGATTGTTGTACTCTTCTTCTCTGTTGTCTTGCAGTCTGTTCTGTACATAAAATCAGGAATAGTTTTCTAAAATGAAGTTAGATAATGCTAATTCTGCATTCAGTGTTTTGTCATGGCTGACGTTTTACTCAAGGTAAAAGTCATGATTTTTATTGTGGCCTGCAATAAACAATCTTTGTCTTGTTACCTCTAGCACAGCAGTTTTCAGCAGGAGGTGATCTTGCACCCTTGGGATGTTTGGCAATTTTTGATGGTCACTGCTCAGGATGGTGGAGGAATGTGATATCATCTAGTGCGTAGAAACCAGGGATGTCGGTAAATATCTTACAATGTCTAAGGTAGTCTCTGAGCTATTCCTTTACAAAGAAATATTGGGTCTAAAGTATAAGCGTTTAAAAAAACTAGATGTAGAGTCTCATTTCCAAATGTTTTCTTCTCTCTTTCAACTCCAACACTGGCATTCTTGTTAACCTTTGGAAACACAGGAATGTGAAGATCTCATAGCATTTTTACTTTCTGTCTCCTTAGCCTGGAAAATTTGCCTCTTAGATATTTGCTCCTTTGCTTCCCCTGTTCTTATTTCACTGGTTCCTATGCTGCTGCTAACACTTAGGTGCTAAAAAAAAAAGACAACAACCTTATTTCCACACTATCCAGAGAGGGGTCCATCCACATCGCATAGTCCTGGGTTCCCCTGGTAACTTAAATGGAAACTTTCACAATGTCGGAGCCCTTGATGTCCTGCAAATAAAAGAGGATGTCCTCAAGTTCCTTGCAACAGGAATCCACTTAGGTGGCACCACCCTTGAATTACCAATGGAACAGTACATCTACAAAAGAAAAGGTGATGGCATCCACATTGTACATCTAAAGAGAACCTGAGAGATTCTGATGGCATCTCGCCTCTTGTTGCCATTGAAAACCTGGCTGATGTCAGGGTCATATCTTTCAGGGACACTGGTCAGTGAACTGTGTTTCAGAAGTTTGCTACTGCCACCTGGGCTACTCCTCTTGCAGGCCGCCTCACCCTGGAAACTTCACTAACCAGATCCAGGCAGCGTTTTGTGAGCCGAGATTTTGGTGGTTAGGGATCCTAGGGCTGACCACCAGCCTCCTGCAGAGGCTGGTGGTTAGTAACTGCCCACTGCTGGTCTGTGTAACAAAGACTCCTCTGCACCAAGTGGACACCATCCTGTGCAGCAGCAAGGGAGCTCACTAATAGTGTCTGTTGTGGTGAACGCTTGCCCAGACGAGCTACACATGTGCGGCATCATCTCGCGTGAACACCCACGGGAAAGCACGTCTGATTTCTACTCCCCAGATCCTAAAGAGATTGAAAAGAAAGAGCAGGCCGCTGCTGAAATGGCTGTGACCAAGGAGGAATTTGTTGGTGGAGGACTAGCCAGTTCCCAAGTTGACAGCTACTCCATTTGAGGTTGCAGCCAGGTCTGAAGGCATGCAGGTGCCCTCTGTGCCCCTCCAGCAATTCTCTACTGAAGACTGGCAGACGGCTCCTGCTGCTCAAGCCACTGAAAGGGTAGGAACAACCACTAAGTGGTTTTTAGCTGTTTTCTGCAGATTCATAAACAAAAAAATGGGAATACGGTTGATGGTTTTTATAATAAATGGTTTCTACACACACACACACACACACACACATACATACACACACACACACACACACACACACACACCTCAAACAATATAGCCTCTCTAACAATTTTAGTACATATAAATTGCTGCAGAAATCTCTCTTCCCCAAACTCCTTATCAAGTCATTTATTCATTGTTTTTTAGTTGTTGTATTATTCAGATTAGAAAGAAGTCTCACTTGGTGTTTGGGTTTAGAATTTTAGTCATAGCATTTATTAACACTTGGAATAATTGCATGTATTTTGCTTGGTACTTAGGTTAGTTAGGTTTGGGCTCATCAGTCTCCTTTTCTAGAATGATCACTTTCAGTTTTTGTCTTGTCCTTGGACCTAAAAAAGCACCTATTACAAAGTGCCTGGTTCAATAAGTTTTGGCTAACTGAATTACTATTTTGATACTAGAAAATTGCTTTTGAATTTATACTTGTGTTGAAACAATACTATGCATTTATTTGGGCTCCAAAGTATAGCAAAGTAATAACTACTGCTAGGAAAAAAAAAAAAAGGATACCTCAAGGAATAAAGATTAAGGCAGTGCTTTCTGCTGTTATATGGAAGCATAGGAGACCTTTTCAGGGTTCCAATGACTCTCTTTGACGAACTGTGAATAATTTTACTGCATTAAAAAAACCTGGTAGCCATTGAAGCTTCATTCCTTGCTGTATTTTCATACTTCCACCTGGGATTACGTACTACTTACCTTCAGTCTAAAGAACTTGCTTTCGTCTTTCTTGTAGCAGTTCTGCTAGCCACACCTTAGCACAACTTTTCTTGTTTTTGAAAATTTTCTGTGAGTAGATGATTCAAATATAGATTGTTTTTCTTTTATCACTTAAAATATTATTCCTTTGTTGTTTTGTTTTTTTTGTTTTTTACTTTTTCTGATGAAATGTCAGTCATCAGTTTTATTGTTCCTCCTTTGAAGAAAACATGTCTATTATCTCTGACTGCTTTTAAGATTGTTTTTGAGTCTTAAATTCAGTTGTTGAACAATAATGCACATAGGTGTAGTTGTTTACTTATTCCTTTAAATTTTCTTTCTGGAGGTGTGCTAAGCTTCTAGAAGTAAATTGATGTATTTTATCATATTTTGAAAATTTTGAGCCATTATTTCTTTAAATATTGTTTCTGTTCCATTTACTTCTCTCCTTAGATTCAATTACACTTTTGATAGCACTTGATATCTTTCACTCTGTTGTTCTGTTTCCTTTATTCTTCCATTTTTTTTAATCTCTTTACCTAAATTTGATTATTATCTACTGATCATTTTTGGTTTACTACTCTTCTACTGTGTTTTTAACGTGTCCAATGAGCATTTATTTCAGCTGTTTTATTTTTTTGGTTATAGAATGCCAATTTGATTCTTTTTTGTAGATTCCAATTCTTTGTTGATATTCCACCTATGTTGTACATTTTTTTCTCTATTATCTTGAATATGTTAAACATATTTAATAAAAAATTATCATCTGTTAATTCTAATATATAAAAACCTGTGGGCCTTTCAAAAATATCTGCTTTTTCCTCTTGGTTTTCAGTCATTTTGATTGTTAGCATGGGACTCATGCATTTTTTATGTATTTATACATTTATATTTTTTACACATTTTATTTTGTTCATAGACATTACCAATTAGAAATTTTAAAGTCTCTGCATGGCGTTATATTCTTACTTGAGAATGTGACAATTTTTTATAGTGGGCAGATAGAGTACGAGTATGTCTCCATGATCCTGTCAAAACTTGGTTTTAGATGTTGTTAGAGTTGTTCCATTATAATTTTGTCCTTACTTTAAGTTGTGTGTCATTATATTAGGACATGGCTTCACCTCCAGTATGACTCACATCCTGGTGACTTTATCTCTTGATGACTCACATTAAAAACTCAGTAGATTGGCTAGGTTATGTCAATCTTCATAAGGCTTGAACTCCAACTTCTTCCTTTTCAGCTACTTCAGTCTCCCAGTGCTATGTTCCACTGGGTTTCTTAAGAGTCTCACCCTGTGTATGTTCAGCTTACAAGTCAACCAACAATTTTAAGAGGTTTCTGTCCCTCAAGTCTCAGCTTCTTGGCAAACCTGATTGATTTTTGGCCCTTGTCACCACAGCCCATTGAGACTGACACTTTGGTAAGTGGCACCCTTAAGCTGCAAGGTGGAAAATAGTCTCAGGAAAAAACAAAAAACAAACAAACAAACAAACAAAAACAGGCAAATGTGTTAATGACTTTCTATGCTTTCTTTCTCTAAAGGATAATGTCCCTCAAATTCTACTTGGGTTGATTTATCTCCAATGACTTTAATCTTTTTTTTTTTTTTTGGTGGTGGGAGTGTGTTTCTAAAACATTTTCCAAGCTCTTATACTTTAGTGCTTCCATTAATCCAATATAAGCTGCTCCTTTCTGGTCCAGTTAGGATTTTTCATATTTAAATTGTTTTCAATTCCACTAAAAATGTTTTAGGGTTTTTCCTGTTTAGAATCCCATCCAGGCTTCTGCATTGCAATTCATTGTTAGATATCTTAAATTTCTTTTAATCTAAATAGCTTCCCCACCTTTTTCCTCTTCAAACACTAATTTTCAGAGAGTCCAGGACATTAAACTTGCAGAGTGTCTCATAGTCTGGAATTGTCTTTTAACATTTTATTATTCATAATATTTATTGTAATTGTAAATTTTGTCTAAAGCCTTGGCTTTTTACATTTTTAATCATCTTGGCAAGAATAGTTAATAGCTGACATTGTGTATTTCCTATTGTTCCATAACTAGTGATGCTGTTTGAATGCTTGGTTAAGTGCCTGCCTAATCTCTGCTTTGTAAAAGTACATTCTTCCCTCAGTATAACTAGGCAGAATTTGAGTTGATATCTTGGTACCTCTGCTTTGGAATTTTTCTAAATAAACAAATAAAAATCCCCTTAAGTTTATCACATGTACAGGTAAATGCAGAAGCTACAATTGTACAGCTTAATGAATTTTTTACAATGTGAACTCATCCATGTAACCATCATCAAAATCAAGACATAGAACATTAACAACAGTCCTTCATTTCTCACAGTTATTAATCCTAAACATAATCATATTCAAATTTCTATCACTATAGATTACCTATGCCTGTTTTTGAGCTTTTCACAAATGGGATGAAACTATTTGTCTTCTTTCACTCAATGTCTTGTTTGTGAAATTTATCCATGGCTTTGCAATAGCCTTTTTTTTTTTCATTTTCATACACTATTTCATAGTAATGCAATTTACTCGTTCTATTCTTTAAAGATATTTGGGTTGTTTCCAGTTTTTGCCAGTGATAAACAGCACTGCCATACAATTCTTGTACATATCCTTTGGTGACTTATGTTTGCATTTTATTCAGGTATGTGCGTAGGAGGGAAATTGCTGATTCATTGGCTATGTATATTTAGATTAGTAGTTATTGGAAAATAGTTTTCTAAAGTGGTTTAACAAATATATACTCCCTTTAATAAGGATAAACATGCCAGTTGCTCCACATCTTTTTAAATTCTGCATGTGACAATGTAATTTTATTCCTGGATTTTCCCACTAAATGATAAACTAAATAGATCCTAATCATAGTGGCAACCAAAAGTTGTCCCACACATTTCTAAACTCACCTTGGGCAAAGTAATGTTTCTCTTGATGACCACTTCTAGACTATAATGTTGCAAGGTTGAGTAAAGCTTAATGGGTGCCCAGGGAATTCTCCAAAGTTACGGCAGCAATGTAGGGGATCCTAACAGATGGTACCCTTTACTGCTGTTTGATTACACTCATCACATAGTTTTAAATTATTTGTTTAAATTGTCTCAAGCTTCATGGGTTGGCTTCGTTTACCTGTGGCTGCTACAAAGTGACAATGAATAAATATTTGTGGATTGAAAGAATCTCTGAATGCTTTAATTGATAAGAACCCTGGCATGGCAGAGAAAGAGAAAGATTAACAGTAGGATCCCTAATGGGAAAATGAGGAGGTTAAATCTTTTGCTATTAAGCAGGAGTATAAAAGCTTACAAGGAAACAGATGCCAGCCTCAGAATTAGAACTTCAGTTCAAAGGCCTCAAATAACAAAAATGTTGTGTCTTGAATACAATGTTCTGTCTTGAATGGAAAGATCTCTGTCTGACTTTGCTTAAAGCCAGCCTTGTGACCCTTTTACCAAGATAAATGTGTTTTCAAAGAGTTCATATTGGTTTCCGCATTACCTATTTTGAACAGCAACAACAAAACAACATGAAGTAATCTTATAGATACTGATGGCTCATTATTCTTTTTGGTTCCACTATGTGATAAGCCTTGTAACTCCTGCTTTATAGGTGAAGAAAATCACTTTTTAACTAACACATTATCTTGGAATTAGATGCATGTTTTGAAACTGTCTTTGTGCTTTTTTTTTTTTTTAAAGAATGTCACCCACTCAACCATGTGACAACTTTATTGACACTATAGCCCCCATGAAATTTGTGTTTTATTGTTCCCCTTTTACCTGTGAATTAACTAGTCACTGAGGTTACTTGACTCAGACAGAGCCCTAAATCAGTTTCACTAAATTACTTGACCTTTCCTCTGGTAGTGACGTGAACAGCAGTATATCTATCACTGCTGCCCAGTGTGTCTTGGTGCGTCAGTATTTGGTGATAGCAATTTTGGAAAAACAAAATACCGTCATTTGGAGCCAACCATATGCTAAAACACAGCAGTGTTAAATTATTACCATATAGGGAGCAAATGTTTTTGATTACCAAGTCGGTTTCGATCCTCTATGCTGCACTTCTTTGCTAAATTAAGAAATCTGTACTGTAGATTAAGATTCAGAACATCTACCTTTAATTAATTTTGATATCTGCAAGTGGTGTTAATCTCATTTGTTATACGTGATGGGCCTTTTGCACAATTCTTACTCAGAGCATTGTAGTTGTGTTTTGCATCCCGATTTACTTTTCCTATTCTCTTTGTGTTTCTTTTAGACATTTCTAATATTAATAACTATTTGCTCATAGAAGATATGCGCTTTTTGAGATTTGTATTTTTGTTATTATCTTGGTATACAAATGGATAGATTGGGTTTAATATTTTACTGTAAGAAATCAGATTATGATTTTGATATTATTTTATTTGAAGTACAATTATGTAATAACACGATGTCCAGACAGAGCCTTGGTCACATACCATATATTTTATATTAGAAGCAAGATAATTTGTATTTAGTATATCTACCCACGTGTAAGAGTTAAATTTCTGATCTCATTGATAGGGGTTATGGCTCGATTATTTTCCATCTATCATATGCTGGCTGTGTTTCACAAGAATTTGGCTACATTAGAGACAGTTTTGAAATCAGAAAAATGTGAGGTCCCAAGAATGCTAGGGAAAAAACAATGTTGTCTTGGTATAATTTTTAAAAAATGAATCTCTGATTCCCAAATATTAAGTCCAGAAATAATACTCTTTGGGGATAGGCTTCTATGGGTGCTTAGATTGCTCTGGACACTTATTAAATAAACTGTGTGACTATACCATGTAATTGTGATATAAACACATTTGAACAGTCAAGAAAAAGTCAACAGCTAACCCAGTGCCTCATTTCTTTTCAATTTTATATTATAAACCTTTAAAATACATAGAAGTTTTTGTAGTTTTCATCATAACGTTGACAGAGTTTAGTGTGCCGACCTTTTCAGGTAACGTAATTAGCATCATGATACTCAACTCTTTTCCCTACCTTTGTCCTCTCCCCAAAACATAAACTTTTCAAATAGGAGCTTTTTGGGCAGAGTTATTTGAACAATTTATATTATCCTCATCACTGTGGGTATCAAAAGAAAGAAAACAATTAGAATCCTGAAGGTCTTTATTGTATGAAATATGTATAACAGTGTGATAAGTGTGGGAGAACTCAGAAAAGAGTTGGACCCGATATTTTAAAATGTATAATCTAATGGTAAAGAGATTTATGAGTATAAACCATATTTCAAAGAATAAATCCAAATGGTAAATCAAAATCCATACAAGCATGTAGAGGAAGGATCTGCTAAAATCGGGGGCAATGGAGGAAGAATAGAGAAGGCTTCAGGAAAGAGGTGATATGTGGACTGAATCTTGAAAAAAATGTATTAATACAATTTCCAAAGAAGGCGATGAGAGGGTGGGCTAATTCAGGTTGGGAGAAGAAAACATTCAGTTTCATTTTCTTAGATTATTTTTATTATTATTTCTGAAACAATCAAAATTCGTAATTAGTAAGATTATGTGGGTTCACAGCATTATCTTAGATAGATAATCCTATCTTTAGGTAGTAGGATAGTTGAATATTCTAAGCAAAAAAGGAATTAGAATTTTGAAGCTTACTATGCACAAAAAACATAAAAATACATTATTATTCTGTAATTAATACTATTAATTTCCCATACTTTAAAATCATCTGTTGAATTAGAATGCCAGAAAAGTAATTAAGTATAAAAAATTTGCTTTTTATTGACACAGTAAAAACGAAATGGGAAATTTTTCTTAATATACTGTGTAGCTATAGTTTTCATACTTTCAAAATACATTAACTATGCATTGAATCTACATTTTACCTTGTCCCTTAGAGAGTTTCATGAATTTTGTTTTCCTTCTAATGTGATTTCCATGTTTATTGTTTAGAATTAAATTATACATATACTGCACAATGCATAATTCTGGTATATATATATTTATAAATGCAGTGAGACTCACATATATAAAATTAAAAGTTTCTTATTTACTTTATGGCATTATAATGAAACTCATTTATAATAACTACTCTCAGAACAAATAATTGGAATAAGAAATTATGTCTTGAGCAAGAAATGCAGTAAGAAATGTAGAAAATACTATTTAGTTACTCACACCAATAAGGAAATGCCATATTGTGAAAAATATAACAAATTATAAAAGTGTATTTTAAGTAATTCATACACATTGTATCTTAAATGATGAAAAAATGAGTAAGTTGAAAAATACTAGATAATTTTCACCATTGTTCCTGAAACTTGGAGAACTGACTCTGGGTGGTGAATACACATGATATATAGATGATGTATTGCTGAATTTTACTGTTGAAACCTATGTAACTTTACTAACAATTGTCACCCCAATGAACTTTAATTTAAAAAAAAAATTATATATCTGTAAATTTGAGACTGCTGGTATCTACAACTTTATTTAGATTTGCTAATTAAGTTTAAAAATTATAGAATATGCTGTAATTTAGAATTCAGCAAATGTGTGAAAAATTTATTATGACTCTCATCCTTATAAAATCTCAACATGGAAATATTTAATATGAGTAGATATATGATCTCCTCCAATTATATACTCATGTATTTACATTGACTATATTGGATCTAAACTACTATTTAAAAACAACTTTTTGAAAATAAAGAAATGGGTTGTATTCACTGTTACATGGATATTGCCAGAGAGTTTTTTTTTAGTCTTACTATTGAGAATCCCTGGGCTAGTCCTATCTTTCATGCAGAAACGAAACCATTTTACTTTAGAAACATAATGGACTCCAGACTCCCCAACAAAGCCATCTGAGCCTGCATTTGACTCATCTGGGGTTCAGGAATTTCCTTCGGATATGGAGATCTCAACAGACAGTGTTTGTCCTTTCTCTGTCTACATTCCATCTATTATTCATTCTCATGCTATACATGGAAGCTCTGCCTGACTTGGAAGGTTTAACAAGGTAGATGGAGAAGTTTTACCTGCAGGAACATAGTTCAAGAACAAATCTGAAGAATTCGTTAGGCACATCCTTTACTTTAGATTTATAAAACTTAATGAATTCATTTTCAAACCATTTTCGAGGACAGGGACAGATGTGCATCTTTTCTATTTTATTATCTATGTCTATCTATCTACCTACCTATCTGTCTATCTGTCTATCTCTCTATTATCCATCAATCCATCCATCTATCCATCTACCCATCCATCTACCTACCTATTATCTATCTAGCCACACACATATATGTATATGCATACATGTATATGTATCCCATAATTTTTTTCTCAACTAATTCTATAAGATCTCTTGCATCATATGACTTTGTAAATGATGTTTCAGTTAACATTAGAAGAGTGTGTAATGCATGGTACTTGTTAATAAATTGTCTCATTGTGCTGCCCCCATGTGCTCTTTTGTGTTTGCCTTAATGTCAATTTCAATATTTCCTGTTGAGAATGAAATTGATGTAAAAGATAAGATTCATGATTTAATTTTTATAACCTAATTGCTGAATTGGAAGGCACTTGGCATTTATAATGTGCCAGTTTTAAAAATAACTAGAATATATTTTTATGTCATATCAATTATTCTTAATAAAAATGTACATACTTATAATACTTAACCCTGCATGTGTGTAGAGCATATTGCTTCTCTGAAAGGTAACACAGGAAGAGTGGGAGGAGGCACACACTGTTGTGCAAGGTAAATTATGGAAAATTTTCAGATTCAGGGCCTATGTGAAGCCAAGAAGCACAATCCCTACATAGCAAGTAGAGCAATCAGCTGGTAGTGGGGGGTTGCTAAGCAGATAAAGGAAACATTTCTCGGGACAGCCTTGGGCCATAATAAGAAAATTGGGCACATAATAGTAATTAGGCAATTTGTGCCACTGATAGGAAAAGATACAGAGTTATCTGTGGTTAATGTATAGGCCCAGGCATTTAGGACAGTGAAGGGTTATGGATGGCACAGGATATCTATACAAAATTGCTCCCAGTTATATACATTGAAAATACAAGCTGATGTCTCTGGCTAAGAAGGCTCATTGGGAGGATAAGTGTTGTTACACAGAATCACAAAAAATTTTTTTTTCTTTTAAAAGAAAACAAGAATAGCAACAAAATATAGAAGGGAATGCAATGTCACAGTAAAAGGAGAAATATAATTGAAAAGAATGATCGGAAGGAACTCTCCATAGTCAACCTATGCACATTAAACTGATTCATTGTCCCTCAAGAGTTTATAAATTAATTAATAATACAGACAGATAAACACACATAGGTATAAAAAAAGTGTCTTAGTCAGTTGGGATTGCTATAACAAAAATACTATAGACTGGGTAGCTTAAACAACAGAAATTTATTTCTCACAGTTCTGGAGGCTGGGAAGTCCAAGATCAGGGTGACGTATCTAGGGTGGGTCAGGGTGGTGGCAGTACAAAGAGGCAGGGGGAAGCTTTTGGGTGTGAAGAAAACATTCTGTAACTTGATGGGAGTCATTGGTTTCATGTATAGATCAATTGTTAAAACTCACTGAACTGTCAAAAGAATTCACTTTATTATGTATAAATTATACCTCAATAAACTTGATTTAGTTCAGCAAAAGTGAATTTATTAAATGAAATTAAAACAAATTAAATATTCCAATCTGATAGGAAGCAACTGCCATTGTTTTGAGATTGTTGTATCAAAAAGAATAATAACCTCAGAGGTAATGATATATAGGAAATTTCAAGTATCAAAAACTGAAATATAGGAAAAAAAATTCTAATATGTCTCGTATTTTCCCCCATACCATAAGACTATGACCCGTGTTTTTAAATTGAAGAGATTTCATGTGTTGTATTAGTTTAGAATTGTAATTTCAAACATATTGTCATATTCTTAACCTTCTTCTACCATGTGATTTCATATAAATGCATTTTGTTGCATATGAACTTGAATTTATTATGAGTAAACAAACCTGAACAATTGCATTACTAGTAAATTATTGGAAGTGCTGAGGACAATGTTATTGTATATTCAGCAAAATTTTTAAGAAGCAACCTTGCAAATTACCTAAACATTCCTTGACAAAATTCTAATTATTATGCTCATAACTGATTCCATCATTTATTACAATTTTAAATTGCATATTAAAGCAGTATGTCATCTACATTTCTATAATTCTTAATAAACGCTATAGGATTGAAATGCAATTGCAGTTTAGTTTGTATCTAGTATCGCATTATATTTAACATTTCAATAACAATGTTTGCCGTATAATATTATAGCTATATAAGTCGTGTATCTACAACACTTTCTATAAGAATATAATTATATAATGGCATTTTCATAATTTATTCATATATATATAGTTTTACAATAAGGTATTGTTATTTTCAGTAGTTTTTCTTAAATGGGAGTGAGCAGGTGATTAAAGACAATGAGTTCAGGGATTGTGGATCCAGGGCACTGCCTTTTTCCTTCCCTACAAATCAGTTTCTCTTTCTATCATTTCTTCTGTATTTGTGGAGGGTGATTTGTGTTAAGGGATATTATTCTCTGACATGAAGAGAAGAAAGAATGGAGTGAAAATACTGAAAGCTGTTCATACAGATTCATTTTGCATTTCATAATTGTGAAAATAACAGATATGAAAAATAACAGGATGATATTCCACCATCGAGGTGTGTACCCATGCGATGATTTCAATGCTTTGGGTCTGTGCTACTATTGTGCTTGGAATGTTTTACCTCTCAATAGTTTGACTTCCAGAAGTAAGTGGAATGAAATAAAAGAGGCACGAATAAGGACAACGCTTTAGGTATCTTTGAGTTTGATGGGGCAGTGGGGTGAAAAACAATATTTAAAAAACTTTTCATGATGGAAGAATAGGTATGAACGATAATGAGAAATAGCCACTGAAGACAAATAGATTGACTATAGAGGGCAAGAAAGAATCACCTGTGGTGAATGATTTCTCTGAGAAATTAGGGGCAGATAGGACCCAGAGGACAGCAGGGAAGAGGATGTGTGGAATGCAGCTAGGTGAATAGGGAGTTAAGGGAATTGCCATCTGGTGAAAGATCTCATTTTAATATAAAGTGAAAATGAAGACATCAACTGAGTTAACAGGTTGGTAGGAGAGTCAGAGTTTTGGAGTTTGGAAAACACCTTCAATCGTTTGGACAGTAGGAGAGTGAGCTTATTAAAGACACTTAGAAGAGACCCTTGATGAACTCAGAGGTGTTCTATAAGGCTTCCATGAGACCATGGCGTATTGCTCAGTAAACTAAAGCATTGAGATCATACATCATCTACCACGTCTCTATAATTTTTAAAATAAATGAAGATAAACGGTAGTGTTAAAATGCCAATTTTTTCATGAATTAAAGTTCTATGTTTAACCAGTAGATTTGATCAGTTAGTGAAACACTAAATAGAGGAAGCTAGACATTTTTAAATTTAATTTTTATATGTATAAAATGAGTTAGACAAAGTTTCTTGTTCAGATTCCTAGCTGGCGCACAATAAAAATGGAAAGCAGAAATTTTTATTTTCCAGACCACTGATTCAGTCACACTGATAAAGAAAAAACAATTCTATTTGATAAAACTACTTTAAATATGGCAAAAAAATCAATCCAAAAGCAACTTGCAGATTATTTCTTTGTCGGACAGATTTAGCTATTGATGTTATAACATTTCTGAGTAACACAAAACTATTTGCACATTCTGTTATTTCAGTCTTGCTTACAAATTTTAAAATGTTTGAAAGTCAAATTCTTAGCTTAAGGCTTTAAATGACAGGAGAGAATATTGATATATGCTGGATCCTTCAAAATGATCTTATTTTAATTCACTATTTTAATTATTTTTCCATTTACCTTACATCACAAATACACAACTGCCTCCTCCCCAAATTCTACTGCAAGTCATTTAACAAACCCATTCCATGACTTAGCAAACGTGTGTTCTACCTTGTATACTTTTTCCCCAAAAACCTTGTCTCTGTGAAACTCTAACCACTCTAGGTGCAACTCAAGTACTGCCTCTGCCAAGAAAACTCTTCTCATTTCTACAAACTATTCTTCATAAAAAGAATAGTATCTTATCCACTTCTGGGAAATCGATATCCTACCTCCTTCAGTGATTTGAATATGATTTTCTGTATTTCACAAACCTTCATCAGTGTTGATTAGACTAGTAGTTGGAACCTTATGGAATGAGCCAATCACAGTTTCCTTGGCTTTCCATTAAGGCTGACTTGTTTGGGTATTAGTTAGTATATGATTGAAAATAGACCAATCATAACCATTCCCTATAATTACCACCGGAAGCTGGAAAGCCAGTCTTTTCCAAGTGGTGAAACTGATCTGTCAAGCATGATCATGCTCATACTGTAGATTATAGCATTTCAGGTGATAATTATTGTTTCCTTGAAGTTTTTCTGCGTTCCCTTATTTTTTGATGAAAAAATATGACTTTAAAAAGCCAGAAAAAAAACTAATTAAATTTGAAAACAAAGAACACTCAAAACATTTTTAAAAAATATTTTGCATATCAACAATAAATAAAGCCTCATAGGCTAATTTTCTATGAAGTATGCCCCTCATTAATCTACAGCCTCCGGAGTGAGACCAGCTCATTTTCAATTTCTCATCTCTTACACTTAAGATGAACAAGTGGGCCCAACACCAAATTAAGTCTGAAACATCGCTGGAGGCAAAACTGTCAAAACTGAAGCTGTCCTACTTCAGGCACATCATAAGAAGATAGGGTATTTGGAAAAGACAATACTGCTGGGAAAACAGAAGGCAGCAAGAAAAGAGGAAGACGAAATATGAAACAGATTGACTTGATAAAAGAAGCCCTAGGCATGAGTCCACAGGAGCTGAGCCGGGCTGTTGAGGACAGGACATAGTGGACATCACTCTTTCATTGTGTCACCAGTAGTCAGAGTAACTCAAGGGCATGAACAACAAAACTCTGTACTTACCTTTTGTAAATCCTTTAGCCTCTCTATGTCCCTATTTATTCATCTGTAAAATGGGGATTATAATAGTATTTGCTTCTCACAGGGTTGCTTTGAGGATTAAAAGAGAACATACAGAGGGTGCCAAAAAAGATGTATACACATTTTAAGAAAGAAAAACACTATTAAAATTGTAATACTCAATATATACTGGTAACAAAAGATGAATACAAGTCACGTTTGACTTCTGCAGTTACAAGAAGTGCTCAAAGCGGTAACCATCAGTGTCCAGACACTTCTGATTATGGCAAACTACTGCTTGAGCAACATTGACCAAAGTGTCCATTTGTATACATTTTTTTGTCACCCCTGGTGTATGTATGTGAGTGTGTGTGTGTGTGTGTGTATGTGTGTGTAGGTGTGTGTGTGTGTTGTATAAATATAGATGGGATTTATAAATATGAGTTTTGTGTAGAGACAACAAGATCTCAGTAGATGTTAGCTGTTATTTCCATAGGAGAAGCTCTCTTATTCTACCTTTGCATAACTTACCATAAATGTGCTCTATTTTCTCTGTAAAACTGACTCATGTCCAATTCACCCTAAAAACTTAAGGTTAGTTGATTACTCTTTGGTACATCTATATACTTCTGCTCTAACAAAATTAGTCTTTTCTTCCCCAAAGCCAGTTTTGTTTGTTCTCAATTGTGTTCCTTCTAAGTGTACTTTTTAGTGTAATTTTGCAGTTTGATAAAATATTATGAAAACCATTGACACATGACTATGAAAATAAAAGCTATTCATTGAAAAAATATTTCAAAATCAGATTTAGGCAATGTAACTATGAAGCTTTCGAGGAAGCATAAAAATCTAGAAGGTTTTACACTCAAAATAGCTCTGTGAATATCTTTAATTTCTTCTAAACCAATACTAAGGTCATAGATTATAATTTATATTGTGTATGCAAAAAAGACAACATAGAACTCAAAAGGGAAGGCCTTTTGAGGCCTTTTGATAACATCTTCATATAAAATGTTATCTAAGTTCAAATTTATGTATTTATGGCTAAAATAAAATACATGTGTGTTATGCATATGTGTATAGGTATGACAATTAAGTTCGTAAACTTTTTGCCAACATCTAACCTTTTTTGATATTAGAGGGATTATTCATTATGAATTTGTGCCAACTGGACAGTTAACCAAATTTACTTTTTGGAAGTGATGAAAAGGCTGAATGAAAAAGTTAGACAAAAAAGGCCTGAACTTTTCTCCAACAATTCATATCTCTTGCATCACGACAATGCACCAGCTCACACGGCACTGTCTGTGAGGGAATCTTTAGCTAGTAAACAAATAACTGTATTGGAACACCCTCCCTACTCACCTGATCTGGCCCCCAATGACTACTTTCTTTACCTAACGATAAAGGGAATATTGAAAGGAAGACATTTTGATGACATTCAGGACATCAAGGGTAATATGACCATAGCTCTGACGGCCATTCCAGAAAAAGAGTTCCAAAATTGCTTCGAAGGGTGGACTAGGTGCTAGTGTTGGAACATAACTTCCCAAAGGGTGTACTTCGAAGGTGACTGTAGTGTTATTCAGCAATGAGGTATGTAGCACTTTTTCTAGGATGACTTTGTGAACTTAACTGTCAGATGTCATGTATGTATTATATATATACTATAAATGTGTATAATGTATTATCTTTCATGACTTCACATTTAACAAAATTTTTCCATTAACCCATTAATCACATTGATAGTACCAGATAAATAAGCTTCTACTATATTTGCTTCTAGTTGGAATCATAATCATTTATAGTGGTTGCACTTTTTTTCCTATTGATATTCTCAGGCTGACCAATCTGTATAATATCTGATTAATTTTAAGAGTAGAAAAATAGATTAGTACTTAATAACTTTGTTTAATAAATCATAGTCATGTGCAACTAAAATTACTTTTGGAAAATTAAAATCAAGATCTTTGACAAAGAAAACATGAGCATCATTATTTTTACCTGCAGAGTCTACTTAAAGAATTTGTCGGTACACTGAGTCAGACAGTCTTGTTTTCATTATTTTATCATTCCTTTCTCTGTCTCAATCTCTGATTTTGGGAGAAATTTCTGAGACCACAAAGCAACAGAGGGTCTTGAATAGTTCAGAGCTTGAATTTCTCATAGAGTTGCTTCGTTGGGTTTAAAAAACTTCTCCAGAATGTTATAGAGGATAAAAGATTAGCATTCGTTCATTTAAAAGGTCAAGTATTAATAGATTGGAGGTAGATAGAAGAGGGAGGATGTGGAGAGGGCCAATTATTAATTATTGATGGGATTCTCTGAGGAAGAGCCTGGGCAGACATAGCACAGTCCACCAGTAGATTTAGCATGTGACATTAGGACAATAAAGAGAGAGGGTCAGGGATTACTGAAATAAGGAGGTACATCAGATGCAAAGTAAATTTAATTTACCTTTTAAACTTTGAAATTTATCCTCTTCTTGTATTTATATACAGACATTTAGGGGCAACCTCCTCCCTTTTTATGTTTTTAATAATGCTATTAAGAGTGTTGTACATAAATAATGATTTACACTTTTAATAATTTCCTTAGGATATCTGTATTTTAAAAGTCCTGGCAATTAATAAACTAGAAACATTGTGTCAAATTACCCTGGTTTGCAACATTTTTGTTTTAGTTTTATCAATACTATTCCAATGATTTTTCTATCAATTCTTACACTCGTACCATGTTCGTAATTATTAGAACACTACAATGCTTTTTGAATTATTAGGCGTACTTGATTTTACCATTCTCTGTTAAAAATTGGCTTCATTCCTCTCATCTTTATATTTTAAATCAGGATTTCTCAACCTTGGTGCTGACAGTTCAGGCTGGATAATTTCATGTTGTAGGTGCTGTCCTGTTCATCGGAGGATAGTTAGCAACATCTTTGGCCTCTACCGACTAGAAGCCAGTAGCAACGCCCATGGTTGTGATAATAAAACATATCTCCAGACATTTTTATTGAAATGTTCTCTGGGGAGTTAAATAGTCCCTGGTTGCAAAGAACTTTTATAAATAAACTGTGGCCTAATTTTTCTAATTAAAAATAGATTCCATTAACAATTTTTTCCGTTAAGAATTTTAATTGGCATTACATATAAGTACTGCGTTTCTCTGAAAATAAGACCTACCTGGACCGTCAGCTCTAATGTGTCTTTTGGAGCAAAAATTAATATAAGACCTGGTCTTATTTTAATATAATATCAGACCCAGTCTTATATAAGACCCAGACTTATTTTAATATAAGACCCGGTATAATATAATGTAATGTAATGTAATGTAATGTAATATGATATAATATGTAATATAATACTGGGTCTCATATTAATTTTTGCTCCAAACGACACATTAGATCTGATGGTCTGGCTAGGTCTTATTTTCGGGGAAACACAGTATAAAGAATAATCTTGACAATGTCCATTATTTTTAATCTCTCTTAGTAACAATTAATTTCTAACTCTACTTTCTTAGAGGTTCACAGATTTGCTCTCTTCTGAAAAATATGTGGTGTTACTAATACTGTTTTTATTTTCCACATGAGAAGTTTCTTCTAGACACTGGCCAAAGGAAGGTTAGGAACATTACTAACTAATCTTAATTTGTGAAGTATTTTGTGAATGTGTATGTGTGTGTGTTTTTCTGTGTTTATGTCTGTGTGACCCTAAGACTGTAGATATTGTGGGAATTTAGGAAAGACTGTATTAGTCTCCATCTGCAACACAGGGAAAGGCTCAACGTTTTGAAAAAAATGCTTTATGATTAATAGGACAGGGAGTCTGTTCACTATGTAAATTGCTGAGACTTAAAATGATAAACCTATAAGTAATACCAATGGTTTTGTGGCCCCCAGATACAATCAATACTGGTAAATATTCTTCTTTCACATAGCTATTTGGAAAAGGAACATTGTCTCGTTTTTCCCATTATGCTGGACTCTACATGAAGAGAGTTCTATAGAGACCACTGCAATCAATTTCTCCAGTTTTCATGTTTGTTATTGACTTTTGGTTATTGAAAAGTTAAAGTATCTACCATAAAAATGGTAAATTTTAAAGAAAAAAAATAGGGTGAGGTAAAATAAAACTTCCATCTGCATTCCCAGTCAAAAATATGTCTTGCATATCCTAGCCCTATAATTAGTCCTGAAGATTATACACATTTAAATATAATGTTGTTGGGACTCTTTTCTTGACTGCTACCATTCTCCATATGAGTTTGGCACGAGTTTATAATGCCATTCATACTCAGTGCAGGATTATAGCTTGCTGTGCCCCAAAACCGGACAGGACATACTCACCTACAGGATGAGCAATATAAATATGTATTTTATTTCAAAATATTCAGACTCTTCCTTCTTATGTGTTAACTAATATAAACACCAGGATGCTTTAAAAGTTTTCCTGATTTAAAATACTTAGTAAGAGTCACTGAGACAATGAATTTTAGCCACTGAATACACTGTCTGCACCATAAGAAATCGTAAACCTTATAAATCTCTAGCAGTGCCCTTAACTATATGTGATTTAACTGATCTAGGTGAATCCTAGTGGAAAGAAAAATGTCTTTAATGAGGAAATTCAGAATGTTAGATAAGGAACAAAAACATCCAGTCATGTCTTGGTAAAAAAGTAATTTTTTAGCCACAATTTTTCATATTGATATAAGAATGCTTTTCCTGAAACAGGACTCAGTGCCCAAGTATGGAAAATTGGTCCTGATGTTTTAAGAGTTGTAAGAGTTATTGATAGTCATATTTTGTAAACTAAAGTTATCTTCAAGTATGGCATTTCTAGTCACATCTTTATTTAGTGCAATTACTCAGATTGCTGCCATATATAAAGCAGTGCATGAATCCATAAAACTGACTTCCTCTGTAGCAAAATCAAATTGCTTTTGAGAGCAAGCAAAGAAACAATTTACTCTGGGCCTCAGTTTCATCTCTTACAAAAGGAATTCATGTGATTATAGTGATAATAAACAACAGACACAATTTAAAGAGCAGTTCAAACTGACTTAGACAAAAAGCAACTTCAAAGAAATGTGACTAATTTTAAACATTATTCTTTGAAAATTACCACTATTTATTTATTTATTTATGGTTTGTTTCAGAAGATAGTTATACTTTCAGGAACTATTTGAATGGGAATAAAATCATGCTTTAAGTTTTCTTTGTGACCTAATATAAAATAGGATGACTAGCTTAGCATCCATATACCCATGTTGCAGCCAAGTTTGAAGTAGAGTACACATGTAAACAATCTATCCCAAAGAGTCATGGCAAAATGTATCGTCTTTACTCCACAAATATCTCACTCCCTGAAAAGTTATTTCTGTGTACCCTACGTGTGAGCCAGTGACTATACAGTAGTTGGGGAAGCTCATATATTGAAGTGAAGAACTGCTTGTTAGGTTTCTTTGTTTAGATATAATTACTTTACAGAATTCATGACCATGGATGTTGCTACATTTTTTCAGGGTATTTCATCGTTAGTTGCTCTTAATAAAGTACAAACAGTATTCAGAATGACTAGAGAATAAACACAAATGGCTTCTTAAGATCCTGTTATCACCTATGATGTTTTTAAATGTATAGAAAGGAGCAGTTGTGAGATATATTCCTTTTCAAATCATGAAGTATACTTTTTTCTATCACATGGTAGGTGACAGGTTATTGCTTTTAATGCATACACATATCTCTACATCCCTTTTCCAAATAATTTTTTTTGCCTATAATTATTTATATTATGCAATTATTGGTATCACTGGAAGTCAGTAGAATTTAGGACATTTTAGCCGTAGTATTTTATTAACACATGCAAACTTAAAATAAACGAAAAACTTACGTTTCTTCTTCCATGACTTAGAACTGTAGGCAGTCAAAATTTAAAGGGGTAGATAATCACAATGTTTTAATAATATATAAACATAATTGGTAGACACAGGATTTCTCTGGAAATAATATATACCCTTCAAATATTACTTTAATTCATGTGCATGTTTATTATACTCTTTATTTCTACGTGATGACTCTTCTATCATTTTTACTGATCTTTTTCCTCCCTTAATTCTGTATTGTTATACCCATAACCATTGATAAGATATCAAAAATAGGTAAAAGGATCAATTCTTTGAAAGACACAATTTGCTAAAATACACATAAGAGGAATAGACAATCTTATTAGGCCAATATTTATTAGAGAATCAATATTAATAACCTTTCAAAACAGAAAGCACAAGCCGCAAAAAGTTTCACTGGTGAGTTCTACCAAATATTAAAAAAAAATAAATATACAATTTATCTACAATTACTTACGGAAGCAGGGAATACTTCCTAATTCATCCCATGAGGCCAAACTAATACCAAAACCAAACAGACATTACAAAGAAAGAAAAAATATAGGCAAATATTTTTCATGAACATAGGTGCAAAAATCCTCAACAAAATATTAGTGAACTGAATCCAACAATACATAAAAAGAATTGTTCACCATGACTGAGTAAGTGGGACTTATCCCAGGTATGTGAGGTTATTTGAACATTCAAAAATCAATTAATGTAATCCATCACATCAATAGGCTAAGAAAGAAAAATCACATGATCATTTCAATAGATTTAGAAAAAGCATTTGACAAAATCAAACACCCATTTATGATAAAAACTTTCAGTAAACTAAGAACAGAGGGATATGTCCTCAACTTGATCAGGAATATCTCTGAAAAACTAACATGTTTAATGATGAGAAAATGGAAGCTTTCCCACTAAGATCAGGAACAAAACAAGGATGTCTCCTCTCACTACTTTTTAATATTGTACTGGAAGTACTAGCTAATGCAATAAGACAAGGAAATAAAAGGTATATAGATGGGGAAGGAAGAAATAAAACTCTCTTTGTTCATAGATGACATGATTATCCAGGTAGGAAACATGAAAGGAATGACAGAACAAGAACTACTCCTGGAACTCATAAACAAGGTTTCAGGACACAAAGTTAATGTATAAAAACAAAAGCTTTTCTGTATCCTGGCAATGAACAAGTGGGATTTGAAATTACAACCACAGTATCATTCCAACAAGTACATGAAAAGATGCTCATCATCACTAATCATCTGAGAAATGCAAATCAAAATCACAATGAGATATCACCTCATAGCCCTAAGAGTGCGTATCATCAAAAAGACAAAAGATAAGAAGTGCTGGCAAGGATGTGCAGAAAAGGGAACCATAATATACTGTTAGTGGGATATAAATCAGTGTAGCCACTATGAAAAACAGTTTGGAGATTTCTCAAAAAAAATAAAAATAGAACTACATATGATCCAGCAATTCCACTTCTGGGAATATTTTCAAAGGAAATAAAAATATGATATTGAAAAGATATCTGCACTCCCCTGTTAAATGCAGCGTTATTCATAATAGCCAAATATGAAGACAACCTAAGTAAGTGTCCATCAGCAGATGAATGGATAAAGAAGATACGATATATATATATATGAAATTATTATATAATAATATAATATATAATATAATAATAAAATATAATATGTAATGATTATTATTCAACCATAAGAAAGAAGGAAATCCTGCCATTTTTTTTGCAACAACATGCATTAAGGGCATTATGATAAATAAAGTAAGTCAGACTGAAGAAAACAAATCATGACATCACTTATGTCTGGGCTCTAAAAGCCAAACTTGTAGAAACAGAGAGTAGAATGGTGGTTACCAGGGGCTGGGGTCAGGGGAAATGAGGAGATGTTGGTCAAAGAGTACACACATCCAGTTAGAAGATGAATAAGTTCTGGGGATTTCTCTCAGAGTACTGTGATTGTAGTTAACACTGTTACCATGTTTCCCCGAAAATAAGACTGGATCTTATATTAATTTTTGCTCCAAAGGACACATTAGGGCTTATGTTCAGGGGATGACATCCTGAAAAATCATGCTAGGGCTTATTTTCCGGTTAGGTCTTATTTTCGGGGAAACATGGTATGTACTTAAATGTTGCTAAGAAAGTATATCTTAAATGTTTTTATCACAAAATAGAAATGATAATAATGTGATGTGCTGGTAGTGTTAGCTGATGCTATGGTGGTAATCATTTTGTAATATATAAATGTATCAACTCAACGTGTTGTACACATAAAACTTATACAGTCTTATAAGGTCAATTATATCTCAACAAAGCTAGGAAAAAAATCCCACAATACCGTTTACATTAGCATCCCCCAAAATAAAGCTTTTAAATGTACATCAAGTAAAATATATATAAGATCTATATGTAAAAAAGTGCAAAGTTCAGATGAATAACAAAAAATAATTTAATAAATGGAGATATTTTCCATGTTCATAGATACAAAGACTCAGTATTGTCAAGAGTCAGTTGTTTCCAACTTGATCTATAGATTCAGTGCAATCCCAATAAAATATCAGCAAGTTATTTTATTGATATTGATAAACTGATTTTAAAGTTCACGTGGAGAGGCAAAAGTCCCAGAGTAGTCAACACAATATTGAGGAGGAAGAACAAAGTTGGAAGAATGAAACTATTAAACTTTAAGATTTCATGCAAAGCTAGAGTACTCAAGGTAGTGTGGTTTTGACAAAAGAGTTGACAAATAGATCAATAGAACAGAAAAGAGAGCCCAGAAATAGACCCACCTAAATGTAGGCAACTGATCTTTGACAAAGGAGCAAAGGCAATGCGACAAAGGAGCAAAGGCAATGCAACAAAGCAAAGATAGTCAATAAATAGTGCTGGAACAACTGGACATCCATATGCAAAAAAAAAAAAAAAGAGTTTATACATAGACTGTCTACCCTTCACAAAAATTAACTCAAAATGGATCATAGACCTAAATGTAAAATGAAAAACTATAAATCTCTTAGGATGGGGGCCAGCCTGGTGGCTCCGGCCATTGGAGCTCCGTGCTCCTAACGCTGAAGGCTGCTGGTTTGATTCTCACATGGGCCAGTGCCAGATGGCTCAGTTGCTTGGAGCGCAGGCTCTCCACCACAAGGTTGCGGGTTTGACTCCTCGACTCCCGCAAGGGCTGGTGGGCTGCGCCCCCTGCAACTGGCAATGGCAACTGGACCTGGAGCTGAACTGCACCCTCCACAACTAAGATTGAAGGGACAACAAATTGATTTGGAAAAAGTCCTGGAAGTGCACACTGTTCCCCAATAAAGTCCTATTCTCCTTCCCCAATAAAAAAAAAATCTTAAAAAAAAATAAAACAACAGCAAAACTCTTAGGATGATCGTTAAATTCCCTATCATGACTTTGTTATTATTCAGATTACAAAACAAAACAGAAAACATTTGTTCAATGGTTATTAAAATCGAATGCTTCTCAGCATTCTCACAGGCCAGACACAATCTATCAATTGGAAAGTGGCCTCTGCGAAGTGATATTGACAAATTAGTGTCACAAGTGTATTTGGAAAACCACAGTAAATACATTATTTAGGTAGGATTCTGTTTGAGAACTAATTGAAATGATTTACAAAAGTAGAGCAAATATTATTTTAAATCTTAGATACTTGTAAAAATTTTGATCATTTATTTTCCAATTCTTTGGATAGCCATTTGAATTATGTAAAATAAAAAATTTCAATTTGCTCTAACATAGTTTTCCTAGTTTTGGTCCTTTCTATATGAGACACTATTATTTGTATGAGATGAATGTAACTGGATGGTTACACATGTTGTTATGAACAGAAATGGCCATAATAATCAGCTGTAATTACCCTCCGGGATGAACTCATATTGAAACAGTGTTTTTCTTTTAACATTGGGTGGACTATTTCATATATGTTGTTAGATCACTGAATTCACAATAACTGAATTATGGAGAAATTGATTGTTGTATATGTATTTTATATGTTGTGCTCTGGATAGTTTAAATATTGTGACACCTATCTACAAGGCAGAATTCAGGAAAAGGCCTAACCTGCTCCAAATCTCTCACTTTTTAGTTTACTTTAGCGACTTATTTTGAGTATCAGACTCACATGTCAGAGTGTGTCTTATGTCATTCTGAAAAGGAACTATTTGACATTTTGAAAAATTACCTCCATGTAATCACAGTCGGAATATGTAAGGACTCTTTAATGGAAAAATAAAATACAAATGCCTTCCTATTCAATCTGATTTTTTTCCCCTTCTAATGAGGTACTAAATGAGCTGCAGATTTCAGCAGATAAAGTTTAACTCAGTTCATTCACTGCGTTTGTCTTCAGATATTGCTTGGAATAGCATGAACAGCGCGATCAGCCACTCAAAGCTAGCGCCTTCTATCTGACATGATATGAATAAAACAGATATCACACTATATATATGAAAAATGATTTCAAGGGAACATTCAATTTTATTTTTCTTAGAAGTTCATGTTTTAAAGAAGTATAATATTGGAGATGGAATACATATACAGCATTGCAACATAAATTAAGGTATGAAAAATGATCAAAAGCAAAAAGAAATCTAGGGAAGAAAGAAGATGGACAGTTATAGTGAAAAGGTGGGCAACACATCTGTATATGGTCTTCTTTTCTCCGCAACATATGTAGTATCTATAGGATTAATCATTTATTTATGTGTAAATTTATGTTTATCATTTAAGGTAATTAGTAGATGAATATGTTTTGTTATTTAGCAGATAAAAATAAGATTAAATTTGTTATAAAATGTTTAGCAATCCATTAGAAGCACTGTGCTTACCAATTAGCGATGTTTCATAAGTGCATATCAACAATAACTAAATGCCTAGATTACTAATAATACTTTTTAAGTTAGCAAATACTTAGAAAGTGCTCTAAAGAAGGCAATTTTTGCTTCAAATATAGTATGGAATTATAGGTGATAAAGATCAGGTGAATTGAAAGTGAGACAGTGATGATTCAGCAGCAAGATTATTTACTTGAGGGTAGAAGTAGTAATTATTCAACAACTAGGTAAGTAAACATAAAGGAAAAGTCATTCAAAAGGACATAGTAAAGCAATGGCGAGAATCTAAATTCAGTATAACCTAGCAGTATACAGTAGTTCCTCGAATAACGTAATTTTGTTCGTCATTTTGTTCAGTCATTGTTATAATGTTGATGAGATACCACAAGAATTTAACTCTTGTTTATATCAATTAAATTGTGGTAAATTTGTTTTGTTATACATTGTTTTGCTACTGTTCCAAGAATTTATCAATGACATTAAGTGAGGGCTTACTGTATATATATATATATATATATATATATATATATATATATATATACATAGGGTGCCAAAAATATGTATACACATTTTAAGAAAGGAAAAACTGTATTAAAATTGTAATGTTCAATATATACTGACAACAAAAGATGAATACAAGTCACGTTTGACTTCTGCAATTACAAGGGGTGCTCAAAGTGGTACCATCAGTGTAGTTTTGATACATATATCTCAGTATATATATATATATATATATATATATACACACACACACACACACACACACACACACATATATCTCAGTGAATATATATACATATATATATCAGTATATATATGTGTATGCATGTACATATATATGTGTATATATACATGTATATATGTGTAGATGCATACCTATACACAATAAATTGTTGAATCAATATATAAATTATTTGTATATGCATACATATATTTAATTTATGTATTCATTCAGATTATATATATTTTTTTTATAGCTCTTGTGTCCCAGGCACTCTTTTAGGTGCTGGGGATAAAGTAAGGAACAAAGAAAGGCCAAAATATCTCTTCTTACTGTCCTCTTGGGACTTGCATTTCAGTGACTACACAGCAACAACAAGATAAGTGTGCAAAACATAATGCATATTGGCAAGTAATTAATGCTATGGAGAAAAAAAAGGGGGGGAAGGTAAGGAATGTTAGGAGTGGGGTTAAACTTTGCATAGGTGTATTAGTTTTCAACTGCTGCTATAACTATTGCCACAAATTTAATAGCTTAGTATCTTACAATAGAAATTCATTATCAGTTCTTTTAGTGTCATATGGAGTCATACAAACCCTGAGTGAATGGGTCTCACTGAGCTAAAATCAAGCTATTGGTAGGGCTGCATAGTGTCTGAATGCTCTAAGGGATAATTCATTGTCTTGCCTTTTCTAGCTTTTACAGGCCATTTACATTCCTTGGCTCATGATCTTCCTCTGTCTCCAAAATTAGTGATGTTGCATCTCTCTGTGCCTTTCTCCTACCACTCTCCTCTTTTGTCTTACTCTTTCACCTTTAAGTACCTTTGTGATTATAATGGGCCCACCTGGATAATCTAATATAATTTCCTTAGCAACCTTCATTTCATATTCAGCCTTAATTCCCCTTTGCTATGTAACCTAACACATTCACAAGTTCTGGGCATTAGAATATGGACATCTTTGGAGGGCAGTTATTCTGCCTACCACACAGGATATCTAAGGAAAGCCTCATGCACATTTGAGTAATGATCTAAATGAAGCACAAAAGCAACCTCTAGGGGATGAACATTCTAAGCAGACCGAAAGCCTGTTCAAAGACTCTGGGGTAGGACCATGCCAAGAGTGTTCCGAGAAAAGCCGGCAGGATACTATGGCTGGAGTAGAGAGCTCAAGATGAGAAGATTAGTATGAGAGGAATTCCAAGAATTGATGGCAGAGTTTGGAGGTGAAATAGTCCTTATAGGTCATAGGAAAAAAAAAATAAGGGAAAAAACTAAGTGAGATTTTAAAACAATAGAATTTTAAACAGAAAATAACATTTCTTTTTTTTAATTATTAGTTTCAGGTGTGCAAAACATGGTGGTTAGATATTTATATACTTCACAAAGTAATAACCCTAATAAGTCTATTACCCATCTGACACTGTGCATGGTTAGTACAATATTATTGAATATATTTGACTGTATTCCCCATGCTGTACTTTACATCCCTGGGACTTTTTTTTCAATTATAGTTGACATTCAATTTTATTTTATATTAGTTTCAGGTGTACAGCATAGTGGTTAGACATTTATAGAGTTTATGAAATGATCCCCCTGATAGTTCTAGTACCCACCTGACACTATACATAGTTATTACAATATTATTGGCGGTATTCCCCATACTGTACTTTACATTTCCATGATTGTTTTGTAACTATCAATTTGTACTTAATCCCTTCACCTTTCTCACCCAGCCCCTCAACACCACTCCCGTCTGGCAATCATCAGTTTGTTCTCTGAATCCATGAGTCTGTGTCTGTTTGTTTGTTCGTTTATTTTGTTCTTTAGATTCCACATACAGGTGAGATCATATGGTGTTTGTCTTTTTCAGTCTAACTTATTTCACTTAGCATAATACCCTCTAGGTCCATCCATATTGTCACAGATGGTAACATTTCATTCTTTTTTATGGCTGAGTAATATTCCATTTTATATGCGTACTCCTTCTTCTTTTTCCAATTGTCTATTGATGGGCATTTCAGTTGCTTCCATATCTTAGCTATTGTGAATAGTGCTGCAGTGAACATAGGGGTGCATATGTCTTTTTGAATTAATGTTTTGAATTTCTTCTAATAAACATCCAGAATTGGAATGGCTGGGTCATAAGTCATTTCTATTTCCAAATTGAGGAAACTTCATACTGTTTCCCAGAGTGGCTGCATCAATTTGCAATCCCATTAGCAGTGCCCTAGGGTTCTCTTTTCTCCACATCCTCGCCAGCACTTGTTGTTTGTTGATTTATTGATGGTAGCTATTCTGACAGATGTGAGGTGATATCTCATTGTGATTTCAACTTGCACATCTCTGATGATTAGTGACATTGAGCATCCTTTCATATGTCTATTGGCCATCTGCATGTCCTCTTTGGAGAAGTGTCTATTTCGGTCCTCTGCCCATTTGTTAATTGGATTGTTTGGGTTTTTTGTTTGTTTGTTTGTTTTGTGTGTGAGTGTGTGTGTGTATTTAGTTGTGTGAGTTTTTTGCTTTGTTTTGTTTTTTTAATAAATTTTGGATATTAACTCCTATCAAATGTGTCATTTACAAATATCTCCTCCCATTCAATGGGATGTCTTTTCGTTTTGTTGATGGTTTCTTTTGCTGTGCAAAAACTTTTTAGTTTGATGTAGTTCTGTTTGTTTATTTTTTCTTTTGTTTCCCTTGCCCGAGAGGATATATCAGTAAAAATATTACTAAAGGTAATGTCAGAGTTTACTGCCTATGTTTTCTTCTAGGAGTTTTATGATTTCAGGTCTTACATTTAAGTCTTTAATCTATTTTGAGTTTATTCTTGTACTCGTATATGGAATAAGAAGGTAGTCCAGTTTCATCTTTTGTATATATCTGTCCCATTTTCCCAGCACCATTTATTGAATAGACTTGTCTTTACTCCATTATATATTCTTGCTTCCTTTGTCATAGATTAAATGACCATGTGGTGTGGGCTTATTTCTGGGTTCTCTTCTGTTCTGTTGATCTATATGTCTGTTTTGATGCCAATACCATACTGTTTTGATTGCTATGGCCTTGTAGTACAGTTTGATATCAGGTGCGTGATACCTCCCACTTTGTTCTTTTTTCTCAAGATTGCTGTTGTTATTTGGGGTCTTTTGTTGTTCTATAGAAATAACGGGAGAGTTTGGAGGTAAAATAGTTGTTATAGATCATAGCAAAAACAAACACACAAAAAGACTTTTATACTGAGATTTAAAAATGCTATTGAATTTTAAGCAAAAAAGTAACATTCTCACACATATTTTTAAAAGGTCATCCTTGAAGCTCATAGCTAGACAGAATAAAATAACTCTCTAATGAAGAGTATGGTGGCCTGGTACAGAGTGGTAGCAGAGTGAGAAATGTGAAGTAGTTGGATTCTGGGTATATGTCAAAAGCAGAAGAAACTTGGAAGAAACTCATTTGCCCTTTATTGAGATGGGTAAGATAATGAGAAAAACAGTTTTTTATTTTGTTTTGTTTTGTGTTGTGTTGTTGTTTGGGGCAGTAAGTGATATTACTAGTTAGCCTGGGACATGTAAAGCTTAAGGTAGCTGTTAGACATCCAAATTAAGATAGCTAGTAGAGAGTTGAACATGAGTCTAGAATTCAGGGAACATGGTAATAGGTGACAGACTATATATGGTTTTCAAAGCTGTAAAAATGATTGAGGTACTTTGCTGTGATTCTAGATAAGAAATAGAAGAGATTCAAGAACTAAGCACTGGGACTCTCTGAACAGAGGTCAGGGGAAGGACGAGGACCCAACAAACGATGTTTATATAGAAAATACCGAGATGGGAGAAGAACCAGAGGAATGTAGAATCCTGATCGCCTAAAGCAGAATATGTTTTCAGGAGATGAGGACCACTGTGTCATGCTGCTGCTGTATGTTGAGAGAGTAGAAGGTTGAGAAAAACACACTGGATTTAGTGATGCCGGGAGGGGGTTTTGATTAGAGCAGTTGCATACAGTAGGAGGTAAAATTGTGATTGGGATGAATAGAAAATTGATGAATTAAAAACCAGATATAACAAATAAAACTGATGTTTAGTATACATTTTGTTGTAAAAGAAAAATTGAATAGTACCTGGGAATAACAAAGGAATAACAAAGTACAATATTGCTAAGGTAAGAGAAATAATTCAATATTTATTTGGGGAATGAATTACTAGAAATGAAAAACTAAGATAGGAAAAGGGGAAATTTCTAAAAGAATATTTCTGAGCGTAGGTATGAGGAGGATGGAATATAGTGCTCAAGTAGACAGCTTGGCTTTGTGTAATAGAATATGCAGTTTATTTATATAGACATGAAAGAAGTCAAAATATATGTATAATATTATATGTATATAGATGCTGAAACTATAACTGATGCTGACATCTTTTGCAGGTTTTCTTCTAATATCTCAAAGTTCTCTGTGAAATTACAAATAACACCAGCTCATATAGAGAATGGGTTTTAGTGTTGTTTGTCTGAAAAGAAAATGGAGTGGAGGAATAGATGAATTAAAAAACTATATAGTATGACTTTGGGTAACCATTATGGGTAAACTCTGAAGTTGGTGACAAGAGATTTAAAAAGAGAATAGTTATTACAGTTTTGTGCTTTTTTTCCCTCCAGGCACGATCAGCTACAGGAGAGCAGATAGACAGTATTTAGGGAACAAAATTTAACTAGGGTTGTGTTTTAACCAAAGAAGTATGACAACGTGATGAGGCCAGGGAATTGGGTAATATACAAGAGATTCTCCATTATATTTAACTGCCTGTAAGGAGAGTAGTCAGGGCATTATGGGGATGAGGGACTAAAATGATGCCAGCATGAATGGAGTAAAAGTCTCGATAGGGTTTAAGAAAGTTCAATACATGATTACTAAAGGGAGGGAGCTAAAAAATGATGGTAGTTGTCAGAGGGAAATGTTTGAAATTGTGTTTATAGAAAGCTCTCAGTTATTGGTAATGGTTAGGTCTTGAGTGTAACCATGGAAGTGGTGAATGGGTTAGGGTCTAGACCAAGATTATTGCATAAGAAATGATTTATTAGTTAAGATATGCTGGGTTGTGGCAATAATTATCCTCCTCCCCCCCCGAAAAAATGCATCATGGCTCAGTTTTCAAAAATGTGTTCTTAGTTTCTTGACAACTGTCTTCCAAGAAATGATTCAGAGACTCAGATTCACTGTATCGTTTCAATTCATCAAACCCTTATTTTCATCACATTTAGTTGCACAAGACTGAAGACAGATAGAAGAGGCCAACTCATATCTTAAAAGCCTTGGCCCTGAAGTGGTACACATTATTTTTGTTGTATTCCACTAGTGATAACTAGTAACATAGCTATGCCTACATAAAAATTTTGAGAGTGGTACCATGGCGTATGGTCCATATTTCGTTGGAAATTTGGTACCATGAGAGAAAGAGAATGTGTTTTAGTTTACATCACTTTGTGCTACTGGAGGTCATGGGACCAAGGGATCAGGGATTAAACAAACTATTTAAATTAGTATAGTCACTAAAAATTATGACAGGAGTAGCACTGGAGAAAGAGACAATGGTTCAGGAGCTGAAATACATGAAATGAATCACCTGTGAAATGGTAGACGACTATAACAAGCAGGATGTAGTAGAATGTGTAGTTCTGATAACATAATACTCAAAAGTGGATGTTTTGGGAGCTGAGAGGGAGAATCATTTAGGAATAAATATGAGGAACGATGAGGATACATACCCATCCTTTAAGCCAGGTAGTGTGAGGACCATGGGAGAGTAAATAACCACCACCTAAGAGACCTGCAGGGGAAACATGTCATTAAGGGAGATTTGGGTTTTCTTTTGGATAAGGAAGTGAAGGGAGCCTACACACACACACACACACACACACACACACACACACACACACAGAGTTTTTTTTTGTTGTTATAGAAATTTGATTTTTCAGCGGTAGATTTTACTGTTGATTAATCTGGAATGTCAGAAGGCACAGTGGAAGAGTCTCAGGAAATGGAGTGGATTGGAAGGTAGAAAGAAAGACAGCATGTAGAACTGTACATGTGGATGAGGCTCCCAGGAGATGTAGGGCAACTAGAGACTCATGGGGTTCTTGTGGTGACTGACATGAGCGGAAATTAATCCTAATGATCCTAAGACCCATAGTAATGAAAGGGATGTGGGCATCAAGGGATGGAAGGCTTACCCTGACTCCTGCTAACGGGTGGAAAGCCCTTCAGAGGGGCAGGCATTTTCAGTGATTTGGCGCTCCCTTAACCACTGCTAAAAGGGCCTGTAGGGTGTGTCCTTTCCATAGTGCATGGATTTCCTCTTGAATTCTGATGAAGGAGGCCTCTTGGCTTGCAAAGGGTAGACTCACTCTGACTCCAAGGGCTCCCTTTTGATTCAAGTCCTTTCTTTTCCTTCTCACTCGAATTCTGTCTTATTAGGGTTTTATGCTCATTGCATCACTAAACAGCCCTTCTTAGACTTCAGTGACCTCCACATTGCTTAATCTGATAGGCAAGGCTTAGTCCTCATCTTAATTGACCAATCTCCAGCATTTGACAAATTGATTCTTCTTCCTTGAAGCATTGTCTTCTCCTGGCTTCTTGAGCATCACATGTGACTGTTTTTTTTCCCCCATACCTTTCTCACTTTTCCTTTTAAGTCTCCTTTTATGCATGCTGTTCATCTCCCTGACCTCTAAATATTGGGAGGTCTGAGATGTTCATCCTTGGACCTCTTTCCCTCTTTGTTTAAATTGACTATTTAAGTGATCTCTTGCAGGTTGATTGCTTCAAATACCAGTTACGGTCTCCAATCCAAATCTTTTCCCCAACTCTAGACACCTTCATCTAGTGATCTATTGGACATTTCCATTTGATACTGTAATAGAACACTCACAATGTTTCTAAAAAATACACATGATTTTCTCACAACTCTACTTTCCTTGCAAAAATTCCTATCTCAGTTACCATGGCCAAAAACTTTGGAGTCGTCTTTAAGTTCTCTTTCAGTCATGTCTCACATTAGCAAAGCATATCCAGGATTGGATCCATTTTATGACTTCACCTTTACCAATCCCAGCCCAGCCACAACCATCTCGTGTTTGCGTTATTGCTGTAGATTTCCATACTCTTAAAATAACGTCCCTACTATTTTAAAAATAATTTTTATTATCAGATTATTTTACTCTTCTGCAAACAAGTAAAAATGCTACAAAATCCTTATAGTGGATACAAAGATCTAAATGGACCTTGACTGTTTCTTTGACTATCTCTCTGACTATTTCTCTGACCTCGCCTCCTAGTATTCTTCTTCATCACTCTGCTCCTAGTCATACTGGCCTTCTTTTGTTTCTCTAACACACCAGTTCAGAATCATTGTTTTTCCCCTCCTCATGAAACACATTCTTATGTACACATGGCTTGTACTATCACTTCCATTAGGACTCTCCTCAAATACAATTTTATTAATGAGGTCTTCTTTACCAACTTTGTCAAGAGATGGGTCCCACCTACATCACCATTTTTAGTCCCATAATTTCTTTATTTTTTTTCCTAGCAGTTATCACTCTATGACCTATTCATATATTTGTTTGTATACAAGTATAGCTCTCCCACTAGAATATTATCTTCACGAGTATGGGGACTTCATACTTCTGTTATTCCATCTTCTATAGAAATACTTGGCACTCAGTAAACTTTTTTTTATTATTATTATTAATGGATAAATCAAGCCTGTTGAAGTACTCCAAGGATGATGTAGATAAATCAAGATAGGAAATAAAGTTGATAGACTGTATCAGCTACACAGGAAGGCCCTGCTTCCAAGGCTTGCTATTTCAATATTTGCTAACTTAAATTCCTTTACCCTATTTATTTATAGTAAGATTTCATACAGAAAGTCTGCAGTGATTAGGACGCTTAGAATTTTTAAGGGAATGCAAGTGGAGAAACTGACTAAATTTTCTAGTTGAAGAATTCTCCCACTATATCCTTCTAAAGACCATTTGTGAGGAGAGATGGTTAAGTTATTTAAAACTGAGCTCTTTATGTGCTGGTTCATTGTGGATTTGGTGGTATGAAGATCAAGTATTTAGCATCTGATGATTTCTCTCAGGTTGAGGAAAGAGAAGATGTTATGAAATAACATTAGTGAATGGAATATCATTCACTAGGTAAATATAGTATAATTTGTGCAAATCTTGACTGTGCGTTTGAAGTTTTTGGTCCTTAAGAGTTAACACCTGAGCTTGGTTGGGTGATTTTTCTCTGGCATGTTTCAGGGATATAGGCATGAAGGAGAAAGCTGCTTGGGTTTATCTAGGGCTGGAGTTTTAACTGATAACTGCCATGCACTGAAGGAAGGGTAGGGAAATTGAGGTTCTTTGCAGACAAGTGTTTATATAATAAACCATTAATGTATATCTCATATATATATATATATATATATGAGGTGGAAAAGTAGGAAAATGAAAATGGAGAAAACAATGTAATGAGGATGTGAACTTGAATCTACCTCAAGACCCATGCTGTTCTGACCATAAACCATGGTCTCAAAGAAAATATCTACTGGCAATTATTATGTTTGAATTCCTAACAAAAATAATTTAAAATTTATTTTTATCAATATGAAAAATTATTTAAAACATCACTTACTAAATTTGTGATATACCTTATCTTCATTCCTAAGCTCTGGATATTCAAGATAAGTAAATATGTTCCCAATCATTAATGAGCTCATAGTCTAATGGAAAAGACAGACATGTAAAGGATTTATTTAAAATGTTAAGCACCTTATAAAAATATGAAAGAACAAAAAGAAAGGAGAATGGCAAAAATACCCTCTCTAATCAAAAGTCGGCACTATATATATATATATATATATATATATATATATATATATATAGTTCTGTGAACTGAATGTGTGGTTTTAGTAAGGGTATGCATGAAAAAAGCTTGCAAATATTTATGATTCAATTATTTGATTCAGGAGTCATTGGGAACAGTTTAAAAGCACTGACATTTAAAAACTGAAAAGCCCTATAATCAACTTGAATGTCTACTTAGCTTGCCCTTCAGATGTTTTATAGATGTGGAAATTTCTAACTTCCAGAAAGTATAAAAGACTTTTAGAGACTGCATATATTTATCAGTCTCTTTTTTGCATCTATATTCAAATCTAAGGGAAATAGTACAGAGGCGATTGCTTGAATTTTTTTTTGCTGATTTCAGACATCATTTCCCACTAAATATTGTAGTATACTCTGCGTCCACATGTCATTATTACAGATAACACTGCTAGGGATTAAATGAAATAATGTATAAAATGTTCTTTGCACAGAACTGGGGAAAGGAAAGCAGTAAATCCATGTCAGCTATACAGCTATATATTGTTGACATCTTTTTAGTACTGTTTTTTAGGTTTCAAGTTCTTTCTCAAACACATTTCTTCCTCTACTTTTTCATTCTACACTCCAAAAGTGATTTTATCCATTTATATGAATTTAATGAATGCCTATCTGCTAACAGTTCCCAAATGTGTATTTCAAGCCTAAGAACAAAGCTAAACCTCAGAAGGAACGTATAGGCTTGATGATATACACAGTTGGGTCCTGTTAGCGGCTAGACAGTATGTGAAAAGTGATTATCTTAGCTTTGGTATCTTAGCTTGGTATTTTGTTATAACAATAACAAAATACCATAACCTAGGTGACTTAAACACCAGATACTTATTTCTCAAAGTTTTGGAGGCTGGAAAGTACAAGGTTAAGGTGCCAGTGTGGTTGGGTTCTGACGAAAGCTTTCCTGGTCTGCAGACAGTTGCCTTCTTGCTGTGTCCTCATGTGATGAAAAGGAAACTCTGGTGTTTCTTCCTTTTCCTATAAGGGCTATGACCCCATCATAAGGGCTCCACCTTCATGACCTTATCTAAACCTAATTACCACCCCAAGTCCCCATCTCCTAGTACAATCACATTAGGGGGTAGGGTTTCAGCATAGGAATTTTGAGGGGGTACTAACATTCAGTCCTTAATAGTGATTAAAAATATGTTGAACTTGAAATTTTGTCCGTGGGACATGTAAGTAGAAATAGCTAGTAAGCACATCTTTAATCAAACTCCAAAAGTTCTAAGCAAAATCTTGGTCTTCCATTGCTTCCTATCTGAGCAAATGACTCCACTGTATACCTAGCCACTCATCCTTGAAACTAGAGGTTATCTTTTTCTCCTCTATTTCTGTCATCTAACACAGGATCTTAGCCAATCAATCATAAGCTCTTCTGCCCAAGATATATCTAGAATTCATCTACTTCTTTCTTTCCTTGTTGCTGCTACCTTGACTCAGTTCATACTCCCTCTTCCCTTTCTTACAGTAATACCTCCTAATCGGTTTCAGAGTAACCACTTTCAAAAAGATTGTACCCTTCAAAAGATCATGGGTCAATTTATCCTATTTTTGCCCAATTACCAATATTTAATTGGTAAGCCTTTTAATCCCCTCCCTATGACTCTTTTCCAATCTACTTTGTATAAGAGGATTAAGAAAAGTGCTAGAATAAACTCTTTCATCCATTTTTTACTCTTTACCTGTTCCATTAAATAAGTCATTCCTAATATGTTTAGAATCAGAATCTGATAGCTGTTGGGTCTCATTATTAGTTGATAGTTTACTATGATTTAAAGTGAGTAAAAGGCTTCATTCATTTTTTTCTTTGGCCTTCTAACTCAGATTGGTGGGATGGCCAAGGTTCTATTCTACTTTCTCTCTCTAAGCCTGTGCTGACCTGGATAGGATTGTGAAGGTTCAGTGATGCCAACAGCTAATGACCTGGTCTGTTGGTACTGAAGCCGGACTGCACAGGGTTGGCCTCTTCTGCAGTACATTCTGCAAATGGCCGTATCTCCAGGTGTGGCTCCTATGTGGCTGTGGCTGTCATAATCCATCAAGTTCTTATCCTGTGACTCAGCCTCTTTCTTCCTTACTTAGGTGGTAGAGCACACCACTATCTCACCTCCAATAATGTTAAACCCGATAATGGCCTTAGTCTCAGAGCTATTTGGTCTTATTTTTAAAATATGTAAAACCCTTTACTGGAGAACCTATTCCTTGGAGCTGTTTTATAGTGCCTAATGCCCTTCAAACACCTTTTCAAGTTGTCCAAAAAATCTTGACTTTTCTTGCTTTCCTCTTAGAAAGTGAGCATATTTGGACATGTGTTCTAGAGTCATAGCCTGTAAATTTCATAAATATCAATAGTCAAAAAATTGCAACTAGAGGTAGATGGAGCCAATTTATATTGCAATCAGAATAACAACACCACAATCTTATTAATGATTAAAGAATATATAGTATGTCATTATGCACTCAAGAAGTCAACAACCCAGAGAATTGAAGGTTTTTAAGAAATTATCAATGGAAATGTGGGAAGATTGCTTATTGGAGACATAGGTCAGTCACCTTGATCATTGTTTAGATTTAGGTTTGATTTGTAGTCTTTGGGACTTAAATCTTTGTTGCATTTTCAAAGTATGAGCAGCTTACCTTTGTTGAATTAAGTCCTTTGGGTTTCAACATCTTCTACCTGATATATACACACAAAAACACACACACACATGCATCTAAGGATAATTACTACTCTTCTCAAATAGTTGGTCCAGGAATTTAAAAAAAAAAATCTAAGGAATAATTTTGCATATTCCTATCTTAATAATAATAATAGTAATAATAATAATGAATAATAATAATTATTATAGCAGCTTTAACAACTCTAGAATATTCCAGAAAGTTTGCATGCATTATTTCTAAATCTTATTAAAACCTACTAGCTAGCTGTGTGTGTGATACACTATTTCGAGGTATTATGATGTGTTTTTCTCCCTGTATTTTCTACCTTACCACTCCCACCCCCCAACCCATTCCATATAAGCAAATGATCCGACTTTCATTTGTTTTGAATTAGTTTTGGGACAACGTAGAATGCAGAAGGCTGCTATGAATCTTTCTAAACCCCAGAGATAGGAGAAGATTGGAACATAGACAATGTGTCTTGACCATAAATATAGAGGGGGGAAGATTTCACTAAAATTAGAGAGTTTTCCCAGCCTAGTGTGAAGGGAGATGGTGAGAATGAAATTTTGGAGCCTCCAAGTACAGGGAACATGTCCCTAGTTTCCAGTAGAGAAACCAGAAGGCCAGCAGTATTTCCAGAGGAGAAATAGCTACAAGATCCATTTGGGCAAGTGGGATCACTGGCAACCTCAAAGGAGATCTCAAAACCCCCAAAAAACTTGGACTCAGATAGCTTCTACGTCCTCAAGTTCATGATAATGAAAGGAAGGACGGAACCCGTCAGGGTAGATGACCCTAGGACAATATGGCACCTGGCCTGGAACTGCATAGGATTTTAAAATAAGGACACAGATTCTGAGGGAAGATTCATAGGATTGGGTCAGTTCAGTATGGTAACTATTTCTTGAATTTCTGTTTCTTGCAATAACTAGGGAAAATTGTTAAAAATGCCAGTGGTGTTTAGAGAATATGTTGAATTGAATTAAACAATGGTAGTAGTTTAGAGATCTAATCACTTCATTCTCATATAATAGTACCCTATGTCTATCATGTATTGGTTTTTCAGGTATTGTATATTGTCTGAATCCTGATCTGAATCGAACCATTATCTAATTGAAAGCATTTTGGAGTTAGACATTGTAAAGAAATGTAATTTTTCAGGATTTCTTTCTGTCGTGAATTTGGTGAATTAAATTTGTTTTGCATTTTAAGAAATGCAATTGCAGCAGCTGAAACTCATTACGATGCATCTTAAAGCATAAGTTATGTTGTACCTGTAAATTTCCATCCTAATATATTTCCATTGTTATATTTTTTGCTTACAAAGATTTTTGTATCACTCTAGTTAATTGAAATCGAATTATGTTATTTACCTTTTAGTGGTACAGGAAAAAAATGCATTTGTAAGCTACTATTATTCAAATTGAATTTTCTTATAGAATGCTAGAAGTCTTTAGTGCAGAACATTTTACATATAAATTTAAAACAAGTGCTAAAACTGTGACATCTACTCCACCCAACCAATGGAGATGATATGGTAACTGAATTGTAATTGGTTAGATGCAAGGTGCTGTTGAGTCATCAAATGACACAAGATTCCAACAAATTAACATGAAAGTAAAAAGGGGGAATATTTGATGCCTACAGTCATTATCAACACTTTGTCTAATATGTTTGGTAAAACAACTGAGTGAATACTAAGACAATAATATTCCATAATGGTCTGTATTCTTAGCAGCATTATATGATTACTTTTGGATTAAAAAAAAATGTTAGCATGTATATTTTAGAAAATAATTCAGAAAACTGCTTATAAATTGAGCCCAATTCTGGAGGAAGTGCTTGTTCATGACTTACCCTATGAGTTACTAATATGGGTAAAAAATTTGAAATTATTTCCAATCTTAATACTAAATGTCTGATGCCATTCTGAAATTGCAGAGCATCTGGGGACATTTATATAAATTCTCAGCTGGATGATTATGGTTTTCTTGTGTCTTTATGTTCAAGTGGTGACTCTGGTTCTGATGTTAGAAGGTTTTTGCAAACCCAAGCAAAACTGAGGTAATAAATGTATTCTGTGTTCTTTATGTTAAGTTTCTTATTTCTTAATCCTCTGGTTGGAAATATATTTTGAATCTAAGTGAATGTTGCCTTTTGTTCTAGAATGTTTTGTTGGATTCTAAAATTACCACAAATGTTTTTCATCCTTACATGTACATCCTTTTGCAATGTGATTTTGTTGCTTGTCCTATTTGAATCTGAGTAATGGGAATAATGGGAATAATGTCCCAATGGGACATTAGCAGATGAAATGCAAGCAGAGGTCCCTGGTCATTAACCTTCTCTTGCTGCTGGGAACCCTTCTCCCATGTTATCAAAAAGAATGAGAGACAACCTGAAAAGAGACCGTTGCTGTCCCAGCAATCCCAGCCAATGAGTGCAGCCATCTTAGTCTATGAAGCCCAGGCAGCCAGCCAAGACCAAAATAATCTCTAGATGAATCCAAAGAACATGAGAAATAATATATTTGTGTTATTTTAAGCTACTGTGTTTTGGTATGGTGTGTTATGCATCAACAGCAGGTAGGTTTATAGTTCAAGAGGAAGTAGAATACTGTTATAATGACTTACAAGGTGTGACAATTAAGTTCACGAACTTGTTGCAATGATGTTACCAACCTTTTTTTTTTTTCGATATCAGAGGAATTATTCATTATGAATTTTTATCAACTGGACAAACAGTTAACCAAGTTTGCTATTTGGAAGTGCTAAAAAGCCTTCATGAAAAACTTAGACGACATGAACTTTTCACCACCAATTCATGGCTCTTACATCACAACAATGCACCAACTCACAAGGCACTTCCTATGAGGGAGTTTTCAGCCAGTAAACAAATAACTGTAATGGAACACCCTCCCTACTCACCTGATTTGGCCCCCAATGACTTCTTTCTTTACCCAAAGAAAAGGAAATATTGAAAGGAAGACATTTTAATGACAATCAGGACATCAAGGGTAATACAACGGCAACTCTGATCGCCATTCCAGAAAAAGAGTTCCAAAATTGCTTTGAAGGGTGGACTGGGAGCTGGCATGGGTGCATAGCTTCCCAAGGGAAGTACTTCGAAGGTAACTGTAGTGATATTCAGCAATGTGGTATGTAGCATTTTTCTAGGATGCGTTCTCAAATTTAATTGTCCAACTTCATAATATTATTTTATCTTCTGCTAGAAAGCCTATCTATCTGACCTTGTGCTTTGACTTCTAGTTATTTTTGATTCTTCAAGACTTAAACTCAAGTAGAAAGTTCCAAACCCTTAATTCCTTTGCTCTCATCATTGCGATTGCAGTCCCCAATTCTGATTTGTTAGCTTAGGTTAACATCTCACTTGCTTTCGGTAACTGCCTACACTCGGTATTAAAAACAGTACTTTTCTTTGACGTTCGTTTCTTACTAAGAACACTTTCTGTACCTGTGGGTGCATTAATTAAAGCTTCTTTTCCCAAACTATATTCCATGTCCCTCCATGCAGTAAATCCTTTATAGGCTTGCTGGGCTCCTGAATTTGAGTCCACTTAGGTATTTCTCAGGCTCTTTCTGGTCTGCTAGAATTTGGCCCTCTGCCCTTCTCTCTTGGTACCTTGGACATCACCTTGAATTTTTTGGCTCAGGCATCTGACTTACAATGTAATTTGAGGAAATACATCTTTGAAGGAAGACTTATTGTTACTTGGACCTACATGAAACCAGGCTAAAACAATGGACTTTGTGTTGTGATTTCAAGTGTATTCAGAGTTATTCCTTTCTAAATATATTGTCGTTGTGCCCAAATATTTTTTGCTCTTTGGAGCAAAATTTCCTTGGTTTTCAGCATTTGCTAATTCTATATTAGAAAGGGCCACTCATTAATTTCCTAACAAAGAAAAAGTACAAGAAAATGTAACTCAGAAAGGAATGCTTTGAAAAGGAGAGGGTCGAGGATGGAGATATGCAGATCAGGGAGTATTTAAGAAAATCAATATGGTAGAGTGATTATAAATGCAGATATGGAATCAGAGACCAGGCTTCAAATAATAGCTTCACTATTTACTAATTATCTACATGAGCTTGTGCATAAAATCCTTTGAACTTCATTTTTTTTTTTTAATTTGGAAGCTAATACATAGTTCAAAGAGTTGTTTTGAGGCTCACTTGAGATGTGTGTAAAGCACTTACAATAGTTTCTTGGAGCTAAAAGGGCCTCAAAACATGGATGCTGGTGTCTGTGCTTCATGTCAGCGGGTAGGGCTATGAGGATTTGGGGATTTCTTGGACAGGAGAAAAAAAGAGTGAAGCAGAGGTGAGAAAGGATAAGATTAAAGACAAATTTGCTTGCTTTGTAGTTTTATCTATATCTAACCCATGTCTGAATGTATAAAAGATCTATATTCTTGGGAAATAAATAAAAGGACAGTTCCTGAATTGAAATGTGCAAATTTTTGCCTTGTCATAAGAAAAAATAAAATTCTTAACTATAAAAGAATGAAGTCTCAGCATGAATTACTGAGAGAGGTTGCAAAGTCTTTGTGTGTGAGTGTATGTGTGTGTGTGAATATATATATATATATACATATATATATACACACACACATATATATATATATATATATATATCACTCTTTAATGAACAAATAGTGTTTGTTCACTTGTTGATCTGTTTTGAAACAAGTTGATATTTCAGGTTACCACTTGGCATGTTTCCAGTTTATAAAAATATATAGTAGAATAAGGGAGCTCAATATTATCTGTGATGAGGCCATTGACGGTGAAAGATCCATCTCACTCCCCCCCCCCCCCGAAAGTTTAGCAGAATGCTCATTGAATATACTCAGGAATGTATTAAAGGCATACCACAGTGGTTCAATATAGCAGCACTATACAGATAGATTTAAATATTGCTCTTCCCAGTCCAAAGGTTTACCTTTATATGTGTGATATCTATGGGTTTGCACATGTTAATTTTACTGTCTCAATTATTCAGTATTTTGTCCTGCATCATTTTCTTTGTCTTTTGGAATATGGAAATAGAGTTGTTTCTATTAAAAAACTTGTAGGGTAATTTTAGGTCAAAACCTTAAATATTAGATAACAATTGGAAATTTCAATTTGCTTTTCAATGTTTTCTGTATTTCCCAAGATAAATACTTATTACCTTAATAATTGGGAAAATTAAATATGATATTTAGAAGGTTAAGAATGAAAGTTATAAATGTCAATGTAAAATCATATAGTATATCAAAATGAGAACTTTGGGAACTGCAATTAAAGGTTAAAAGTATGTGGTTATTTTAAAACGAACGTTCTCAATATTCTTGTGGAAAAAAAACTACAAATGATACTGCTTTTCATTCATTATGATTTTCTACTATAATCATTTATTTATCAAAATTTTATGAAAAATAAACTGGAAAAATATGTTATCAGATTATAAATTAATAAACTAAAAAGGTTTGTGAAAACTGCTTTACATCACATTATTATTTAGCTTAAAGAAATAGCACTTGAGCTTCTAAGTCTTACCAAACTTTAAAAAACTGTATTGCACTTTATAAGGAAAAGTAGTGATGATCGACAAAAATGTAGCAGCTTTACATAAAAGGGAAGATTTATAATCTTCAATTACATATGATAGAATTCTACTTACAGTTTATTAGTTTTGACTATTTTCTTAAGTGTTTAATTCTTAATTACTTTAAAAATTCTTAAAATAGTACTGATTTTTTATTTGCCAATCAGGTAAGTGTTATGGTAGAGTTATTATATATATTTATAGCATGATATAAAATATTATTTGTGGAAAGAAGGCGAAAATATAAAACTCAGTTGATTTATTGATAGTATGCTAAATGTAATTTTTTAAATTATTATAAACTGTGAAAATGTGAGAATCGACTGTCCTTATGTCTATAGAACAATAATTTCAACAAAGTGAAATAGAAGATAATAGAATGCTTGTTCTCTGTAGTTGATCATCTACCTAAAGAACTTAAGCACATCTAATCCAGTTCATTACTAAGGAGTGTAGAATGGATGAAAATTAGAGTGCTTTTGAATGTGATAATATCTGAAGTTGAAGTGAGTAATGAATGATTTTTCAGTTGCTCTTTGTATCTCTGTACAAAGCTTAATTTCTTTAATAAGGCCATCTGCTTTAGTAGATAATAATTTCAAAGAAAGTGATTTTGAGTCATTTGTTCTCTAAACTATTAACCTAATTATAAGCTCTATAAATATAATTAAAGGCATTATGGTTTAATACAGCAAAGCCTGTAGTATTAACTGGAAATGATCTTTGACAGTGGAACTTTGATAGAAGAACTGCTGTTACTCCTCCTCCTGGGCCCTCCAATTGCACCATGTATCTCAAGGACCTTCACGCTTCATATCTTCAGGAAGTGTCAACTTTTCTGAGGTTAACGGTGAGTGAAACTGAAATAAAAATAAAAATTCCATTGAGGTTTTAGAATTAGATACTTCATTTCTTTTTCCTTATTGATGTTAATATTTATTGCTTTTGCAAAATCCCTATGCACTAAGATCCTGATAGCGTAACGATCAGCTTGTGTTAGTACTATGTTTCATTTTACTTCAATATATTCTAATACATTTTTCACAATTCCATAGCCAAAAACAATCTGCCCAAGCACAGAAAAAAAAAAAAGTGACATTTCTATACTATCTGAATTAAACAGTAATGTAAATTTGCTTCAATCTGGATTTCCTTTAGTTAAATACGTTAAACACTGTCAAAACACATTTACTTTATAACACAGGCATATTCAAGACCTCTCTTGGATGTGTACTTCCAGTTATACAAGACAATATATTCAACCACTCATTTGTTCATTTGATAAGACTCACTCATGACCTGTTATGGGTAAATGATCGTGGCAGACATTGAGCATGCAGAGTAACTGCAGCTTGGCATAGAGAAGCATGCAGGACAATCTCTAGTTATAACATCATTGCAAATATTCAAAGATTTATGCAGCAGGAAATGTGGAAGCACAAAAAAGGAGCAATTAACTATGTTTGGAAAATCAAAGTAAAATTCACATTGTATGTGTATGTACGTTGGGAGTGGTGTGGTGTTTGAACTTAGTCTGGAGGTGTGATATGGTATTTTCCAAGTGAGCAAAGGAAGTTGAGTTGGTGAAGAAGTAAAATTTATAGCAATAGTATGTAGTGGTGCAGAATTTGTAGTTAGGAGTTTGACAAAATTAATCTGAATTTCAGTTTTATCACTTAATACCTATGTGACTTTACATGTTACTTCATCTCTCTGAAGATAAATAAAAATAATAAATACATATATCATTAGCTTCTGATGAAGATCAAGAGACCTGTTTATAAAATACTTAGCAATGTGGCTCACTTGTGATTAACAATCAACAAGTTATAGCTAATTACTGCATTTTATATAGGTTTGAGAGGCAATAAGTATCATTTAGATATTGACACAGATAATTAAAGAAATTAAGGGCCAAATGTGTTTTATTCAAGTTGAATGTAACTTCTAGGAGAATTAAAAAATAAAATGAAACTTCATTATCCCATTTAAAAATCAATAGTAACAGAATAATATAATTCATATAGCAAAAGTAATAAATTTAATTAAACATGATTAAAATATTATAAACTTATATAAGAGAATAAAGCTCAAACATAGCAATCATGGCAGCCAATGTGAGTTAAACTCTCCTATTAAAGATGGAGATATTCAGATAGTATCAAAAATTAAGATTTAATATATGCTTTATAAAAGATACCTATGTGAAATAAAAAAAAAATTCTAATGATAAAACATATAATTTGAATTGAAATAAAGAAGAGAAATAATATGAGAAGAAATACAATTTAAGGCCAAAAATATTAAAATAGAACATCTCTATCTTGTATATGTCCATTTAACCAGTGCATTGGCCAGAACACCTATGAGTGGCCTTTCTATGTGGAATGGCTTTCCTCAGGAGCTCCAAGGGCAAACATCCTGAATGAGAGAGCCAGGTATAAACCAAACCACCTTTTATGACCTGGCCTTAGAAGTTAGGGTCTCTTATCCAGTATTACAGTTATGAAGGCTGTCATGGCATCTCTTTCCTATACAAAGGGAGGGGAGATTGCTCTCACGTCTTGATGAAGGAGTGACAGAGTCCTGGAGGAGCATGAGGGACCATAAGTATTGCTCTGGCCATTTTGGGAAACCAGTCGTCCACAGTCTCACCATCTAGCAACAAAAATTCACAACTTTCAGGGAAGTAAAATACACTCATTCTTTCCCACAAGAACTCACCAATGTCTCATTCCATTATGGCATCAAACTTGTTGGACTTGAATGTTATCAACTAATTGATGTTTAAGAATAGTTGAAGTTGATAGATGCTAAGCCTGCATACTTAGAAACCAGTGGAATCTATTCGGAAACTATTTGAAAGAGTAAGAAAGAACAGCAAGATAGCAAATTAAATGTGCAAAAATCAATAATACTCTATTTATAAACAATAACAAGTTTGAAATTAAGATAAACAAATTTTGTCTATAATAGCATATAAAAGCAGTGTTAAAAGATATGTTAATGTACCCTAAAAATAGATTATGTTGTTAACAATATTAAAGGGCCCTAGATATTTTTTTGAAAAATACAGTAAGACAAAAAAGTTTAGTATCTTTAATACTTGATAAGCTCCTAAAAAGAAATAAAATGAACATACCAAAAGAGAAAAGAGAGAGCAAAGAACTTGGATAGGCAATGAGAAAAGGAAAGAGAAATAAAGGCTGGATCTGCACTGCTGATCAGCCTTCTCCATTCAATCCTGCTGCCCCATGTCTTCTCACAGGTATTATTTCCTAATAAACATCCTGTACCCCAGACTCAATTTTAGCACCTGCTTCCAGAAAAAAACAAAGTATGACAATGATGCAAATGTATATCTGAGTATCATTTCTGAAGAGTTTTACGTTCTTATATATCCTCTTCGTCCAAGCAATTTTACAACTGGTAATTTATTCCAGGGATATAATGTGAAGTGTTCTTAGGAACTTACGTTGTATATGCAAGAAAGTTTTTAGTTTGTGTTAAAAGTGAAAACTAATTGTTTAAATGAGTTACAATTGAGAATTAATTAATTTAAATTAATGCAGTTAAGAAAACAATGTTTTAGGTATGCATATTTATTTATTTAAAAAGGAGCTTACCAGCTTTAAGCGAAAAGAATTAGACAACAGTATTTTTAAATGAATCCAATTATTTTAACATATACATGCATTTATATTATATAACATTTATATATTTTATGGAACATCCCTATAATATATTTATGATCCAATTATTTGTGTGCTTTTGATCTATATAATTTTTAATGTATACTTATACAAGAATATATAGAAAATAATTTAAGAGAAAAAGATTTGAGGGATGCATCAAATGTTTTGGTGCTTATGTCTGGTGGTCGTATAGACAACTATTATTTTCTTTGTGATTTTCTATACTTTTGATTTTTTTCTACAATTGTCATGAGTTATTTTTGTTATGTGTAAAAACATATACAAGCATTTATTGAACTACACTTTTATTTTCATGTTGATCTACTTTTGCCGAATTTGTTCACCTGAATTTGCTTTGCCAGTTTCAAACAGGTGTTTGTATATAAAAATGAATGTCTAGTATCGAAGAGAACTAATTGAACCAAAACAGAGTTTTTGGTAGGAGTTGTTTTACATTGCTATCAGAGAGATGAGAATTTTAGTGATGTATTTAATATATAGCATAATCAAAGTGTTGTTACTTTGATGAATTATAATTATGCTGTATCATCAAAGCCTCTTCACTTTGATATAGTACACTAACAATATGTTTTCTGAACAAAAGAAGTTTGAGCATCTCTTAAAGTAATGCTATTCTGTGCTTAAGAACCACTGAATCAGTTAGACAAAAAACTGTTAAAGACTACCTAATTTTTACTTGGAAAACTCATTAAAACATAAAAAAATATAATTTGCTTATCATTGTTAAGCATTGCCAAAGCCAAGTTCCTGAAATCTTCAGGGAATCAGGATACCTACTCATCTTGTAAGATTTTATGTTTATTCTGGTTTTTTTAATTAAAAAAAGAAAAGCACATTGAAATCGTATAATGTTTGACAGTTTTTAAAATGCATATTCTGTTTTTGTTATTATTCAGAAATTTAGACATTTTTCTCCTAAAAGATATGTAAGAATTTTACATAGTAATCTCTTTTGTCAGGTAAGTATGGAAATAAATGTAATCATGTCATATTCAATGAATGATTTTGTGCCTGTGTTTCATTTATCATCTTCACTGAAGCATTATATGAATATGCATAATCTTGCTTTCTTTACTGAGCTTTTTACAGTGTAATTTCAGCAGCAGATGAAAAATGCTATATTTAGATGATTGGCTGGGTTCCCAGTTGTGTTTTGTTTTTTTCTATTCTTTTCTGAAATTGATGGGCATTATAGACTGATTACTTTTTGTATATGTGCTCTGTCTTTTATAGTTAATTTAGAATGTGTTATTTCTAATGTCTTTAGTGAATAAAAGAATCATGGAGTAATCTCAATTCTTTTGATTTCTCTTATAATCTTGAAACTACTGCATATATTATGTATCAATAAAATCATTTGATTTGTTTATTATTAATAGTAAAGGTAACTTATATTAAGCTTTTTTGCTACTCACAATAACTAGCTTACTATAATTCAATACAGCAATGTTTGTTTTTTCCCCTTTTGGATATTAACAAACTGAGGGCCACAGAAATGGAAGATGACAGATGAGGATCCGTCAAGTAGTGTGATTTTAGGACCCTCCAGTTTTTAACCCCGAACTCCTACCAAAGAATGAAATGATAAACATATATTGACTTTATCTCTAAGTGCCTCTATTCATTTCATGACATTTGAAAATATTGACTAGGGGCATACTGTTTTTCAAGCATTGCTCCTAGGGATTCAGGTGCCGAGTAAACATTACAGACAAGGAAGTTTCCTGCTCTTAGTTCACTGTTCTACCAGGAAAAGACAAATAATTTACAGGTGGCTAAATGAATAAATAACATGTTTTGAGAAAGTGCTTAGTGTGTCAAAAAACATAAAGCAGTATCCTGGGTTAGAGGCTAACTGTTGTGGGAGGGGCAGGTATATGATTGATAGGCTAATAAGGGAAGACTTCTGAGGAAAGAAAATATTTATTCATAGATCTGAAGGTTGAGAAGGAGCCAGCCATATAAAGATCCTGGGAATGAGCATTCCAAGTAGGATAGACAATTAAGTTTAAAGGCATTCACGTGGAAACAAGATTGGTGTTTCAGAGGAATACTAAGGATTTATTTATTTATTGTTATTATTCTAATAACAATAATTATTATTATTACTACTACTACTACTAATTTTGGTTGTCCTGCTACTATTTCAGCTAAGAGAGATAGCATTGCTAGAAGAGTTTAAATGGCATTATGTTCCTCCTGAAAAAAACATATCCTTTTATGTGTCCAGAAAATAAAATATATTGCGCATGAGTCTACCAGTTGCATCTTAGTCTTTTTTTTGAAAAATAATACAGGCATACCTGAGAGATATTTCAGGTTCAGTTCCAGACCACCAAACTAAAGTGAATATATCACACCTATGCATATATGTATGTATATTTACATATATAATTTACTTTTTATGATATTTATATTATCATCTGTAATATTTTGCATTTATGGCATTTATGGGCAATCAGTGAGTTTAATTGCTCAGTGATCCCATGGGTCTCTTATAAATTTCTTATTCCTTTTTATTTGATAACTAGAGAAAAACATTAAGATAATGATCTTTAATTTAAACTGGAATGTTTTATTGAGTGACTTTATATGCCAGATACTGTTCTAAGAGATAAAAATTCATTTATGAAAATGATAAACTGTAGTCCTGCAATCTTCGAGGTTATATTTTATTGGGAAAGAAAAACAATAAACATACAAGCAAATAATTCCATAATAACATTTCAGATAGTGATATTTTTATGAAGAAAACATGTCTTTCTTCTGGCTTGGTCTACGTTTATCTTTCCATATGTGTCAGATTTTCCTGATTTGCGGCTGTACTGTGAAAGTCTTGATTCTCATTTTCTACATCATATTGATTGTTCTTTGTATTGTTCTTTACTGAGTTTTCCATTTTTGTCCACAATTCACTTGTGGTATTAACTCTTAATCATATTAAGGATGCCTCATATTCCTGATATGGTCTATAAAATAATAAATGGCTGTTTGTTTAATACTTAAAGACTTACACTTTGATTCATCTTCTGTATAATTTTTGCTTTAATATTAAAGATTTATGTCTACTTTTGTTGTTTCTAAGAACCAAGGTTATGCATTTTTTGGACATAGAGAGGCTTGAAAACTAATTTTGATAAAAATTTTTGACTGCAGTATCAGATGAATATATCCTCTCATTGGATGTCAACCTGGAGACCATGACACTTTCTGTGTAATATCAAACTCCTCCTCAGTTTGCTGTTACAGTGTAGTGCTTTTTAGTAATTTCACAATTTGCATTTCTGTGAACCACTTACAAGTCCAGATAGAAATACACTAGTATTTTAGATTCCATGGTTATCAGATCCACCTACTTTTTCTCTCCTTTGAGAAGAAATATATCTTATCAATACCTACATAGCATCACATATATTTGCCATAGTTAGAAACAGTTCCTACAGTACATATTTATATGCAGGCCCTCCTGTCTCCTGATCTCCAGTTCTCCATTTCCCCTTTCTATTAGCACTGTTATCACTTCATACATATATGTTTCAAAATATACTTCTTCCTCTTTTATACTAATGATTGCTCTACTTACACTGCTCTGGACCATATTAAGATACTCTAGACCAGGGGTGTCCAAACTTTTTTCAACGTTTTTCACCAAGGGCCATGTGCGGTAAAATACACAAACAGCCGGGCCACTCACTCGAGGTGAAGTACATATTGCCTCACCTGGTTTATTTAAGTAAACTAAATATATTTTTGGAATTTCCTGCGGGCCAATAAAACATGGATCGCGGGCCGCAGTTGGCCTGCGGACTGCAGTTTGGTCTAGACTAAGCTGCACTAAGAAATTAACCCTGGAATATCAGTGGTTTAACCATATAGTTATTTCTTGATTGCAGTTTATATCTAACATATTGTCGATAGCCAGGAAGTGTGAGAGTCCCAGTGCTGCTCTATTAATCACTTAGGGACATGGGCTGAAGGCCTTCATCTTTCTTTTTGATACCATCTGGAATACAAGGCTCTGCCCTCCACCGCAGAACAGAAGAGAAGGAGAGGGAATCATTCAAGAGCAATTACACTGACTTATGAACTCTTATGCTCACAGCCCACTGATCATAACTGGTTACATGGTCTCGAAACAGCAAAAGGGCTAGGCAATGTGTTTTTTCTGATAAAAGTGCAGCCTTTTATGTTCTCAGAAAATACTATATATTAAGCACTAGTCTACCACCTGTATCTCAGTCTTTTTTGTTTAAAAAATAATACAGGCATAACTTGGACATTTTGTGGGTTTGGTCCCAGACCACCATAATAAAGCAAATATCCCAATAAGAAAAGTCACATGAATTTTTAGTTTCCCAGTGCCTATCTAAGTTATGTTTACACTATACTATTGGGTATTAAGTGTGCAATAGCATGTCTAAAAAAGAAACCAATGTACGTACTTAAATTAAAAATACTTTATTGCTAAAAAGTGCTAACCATCATCTAAGCCTTCAGTGAGTCATAATATTTTTGAACTCAGGGTTGCCAGAAACCTTGAATTTGTAAAATATGCAATTATGTGCACAGCACAATATAATGAGGGACACATATATGTGTATAAACTGTTGTCCCTTGATATCCATTGGGGATTACTTCTAGAACCCCCATGGATACCAAAATCCAAGGGTGCTCAAATCCCTTATGTAAAATTTAATAGTATTTGCTTGTAATCTATGCACATCCGTTTGTATATTTGAAATCTTCTTTATATTATAATACCTAATACAATGCAAACACTGTGTAAAAAATTGTTATACTAAGTTATTTAGGGAATAATGACAAGAAAAAGTGTGTACATTTTCAGTAGAGATACAACCATCAGAAGCCTAACTATATACCACACTTCAGCAACAATGCACCATTTTTCCTAATATTTTCAATCCCAGGTTGGTAGAATCCACAGGTGTGTAACCTGCGGATATGGAGTGCCAGCTCTATATAGCACACAGCTTTCCCCCACTATCTGCAGTAGAGCTTTCTATGAAACTTTTTCTAAGCTAAATCTTATAAAGCAGAGTATCCCCTGTTTTCTGAAAATTCAAGTTAGACCACTTCACTTTTTTTCAAGAAATCTCTTTGGATTTCTTTTGGTTAGCAAAAATAAGTATAAATGCAGGTTTTTTGAAAATTTCTGCGTTTTACTTTTATCTTTGACAGATATTTTCACTGCATATAGATAACTTGGTTGATGGATTTTTTTTAATAAATTATTTTATAGATGACTTCCATTATCCTTTGATGTCCATTTTTTTCTAATGAGAAATCAACAGTAATTTATATCGTTGTGCTCTTACATGCAATGTGTCTGTTGTCTGTCTCTTTTTAAGACTATTTTTTCTCTTTTGGTTTTAATTATAATGTACCCTGTAGGGTTTCTTTGTAATTATCCTGGTTGGTATTCAAAAATTATTCATAAAACAGTTATCTTATTTGGGACATTCTTTTAATTTGGTTTTTAAACTACATTTGGGAAATTTTTTTTGCTATGCTTTTAAAGATTCTTTCTTTATTCTCTACACCTTCTTTTATTTAGATTCCAATTACATATATACAGAGGGTGCCAAAAAATGTATACACATTTTAAGAAAAGAGAACTGTATTAAAATTGTAAAACTCAATATATACCGATAACAAAAGATGAATACAAGTCACATTTGACTTCTGCAATTACAAGAGGTGCTCAAAGTGATTACCATCAGCGTCCAGACACTTCTGATTACGGCCAACTACTGCTTGAGCAACGTTGACCAAAGTGTCCGCTAGTATACATTTTTGGGCACTGCCAGTATTATACCACTTGCACACAAATGCATAAAGCGTATGATTGGATAAAGACATAGCATACAAAATGTTATTATTGCACAAAATAGCTTTTAAGGTAAAAAAAAAAGAAAATAATGAGGATTAGTTTACAATGACAAAAGTTTTTAATTTACTGAGAACTAATAATTTAAAACTGTATGCAGTTTTAGCCTAGAAATAAAAAATTCATAACCACGAGAAGAGAGAAATCTCAAGAACATAGTGCAAGGTCTTCTACATACCTCATTTAGTATTTGTCAGAAAAATGAGACACGAAAACAAGCAAGAACATCATTATGAAATGATCCTGTTAATTTCTATCAATGCTATTTTACTTTAAAACTTGTATTATCCAATAATAGCATACCTACATTAGCTTTCTTTAGCTTAGTATCTATATACTACCTCTTTATTCATCCAGTTGCTTTCAGTCTATTTGTTTGTTTTGTAAACAACTTATAGTTGAACTTTTAAATCCAATATCACAATATTGCTCTTCTAATTAGTGTATTTATTCCATTTATGTAATATCATTAGTCGTATTGGTTGTGTATTCACCAATTTAATTTGGGCTTTCTATTTGTCACACCTATTCTATTTCAAGTTTTTTATGTTGCCTTTGAGATTGCTTGATTTTTTAACTCATTTATTTTTTTTTAATCTCTAGTGCTTTCTTTCAATTCATTTAGCTGTTGTCATAGTGTGATATGGTGATATAAGAAGAAATCTATATTTGGTCTTTCGTCCTTTGTTCCTAATATAAGAGCTCATAACACCTTGACATTTCCTGAGCGATAAGCGTTTCTTTGTTATTTATAATAAGTGCCTTTCAACCATACCTGAGTGTTTGCTAATAAGATGATTCTCAGTGGACCCCTAAGTAGCTCAGGTTGGAGGCTGATTGTTAAAGGAACCAACCAAGCCCTGATCTCTGAATAGGGGAAAAGGGCTGGAGATTTAGTTAATCACCAGTAATTAATTTACTCATGCCTGCATCACGGATCTTCCTAAACAGTGATATTTAGAGAACCTCCAGGTTGGTGAACACGTTGAGGTGCACCCTTGGAAAGGGTATAGAAATTCTGTGCCTCCTCGCCCATATTTTGCCCTATGCATCTCTCTTCCATTTGGTTGTTCCTGACTTGTATCCTTTACAGTAAATCAGTAATAGTGAATAAAGAGTCTTCCTGCGTTCTATGAGCTGTTAAAGCAAATTATTGAATATGGGAAGAGTGTCATGGGAACCTCCAAAATATAGCTGATTAGTCAAAAGTATCAGAGGCTGGGGCTTGTGATTGGCATCTAAAGTGGGAGGGGGGGCAGTTTTATGAGTTTGAGTCCCTAACCTTTGGGGTCTGCCTTAACTGCAGTAGTTAATGTCAGAACTGAATTAAATTGTAGCACACCCAGTTGGTGTTCAGCTGTTGGAGAATTGGTTGGGTGGAAACAATCCACAAATTTGATGTCAGAAGTATTGTGAATAAAACCGTTCATACTTAGAAACTACAGAATATGTTCAAAATTAATCAACGTCTAAAGTAAAGCAAACCCTAACAATTCTCCCATCACCAATAAGAATCCATAACATGTTATCTCTATTGACTTCCTCCTTTTAATTATTATTTTTGTCATGAATTCTAATTTTTTCTTGTATATCCCCAGGGTTTGGTTAACAAGTGTAGCTATGATGCTTCATGGCATGTTGGATTGCTGGTTTCCTTTTGTTTCAGCCTTGTACTAAGGGCGTCTCAACTTAATGTGGGAGGTCACTACTTAGGGTGCATGACTTGATTAGGTCTTGGCCTCAGACGTCTGTTTTATTACACAAGACTCTAAAACTGAAGCCAGCTTCACCTGAGTGGGTAAATCTTCCTGTACTAAATCAACTTGTGTGCTCCTGGCTTCGCGGGCTTGTATGGGACTACCTTTCCCTATTGTTTTGACCGGTCCTCACTATCTTGGCAAATTTCTGATGTTCCTAAAAAGTATACATTTATAATCCCGTAGGGTTAGTTGTTTTCAGCAAGTGTGGGAGGGACTTAATTTATAATGACTGTCTCCCTTACTGTAATTCAGCTATAAAAAGGAAAGTTCAGGATCTTTTCTAGGAAGGCTCTAGGTAATATTTTTAAATGATAATTTAATTCATAACATTTTTACATGCATATGTGTATCTATCATATTCATATTTCCTACTGTGGGGGTTCAGAAAGAGCCACCCTAATATATGCCTCACTGGTATGTGGATTATTTTGAGCTAAAGGCAACCAAGACCCTTGAGGGCTCAAGAGAAGCTTCTGCTCCCCCTTTAACTATCTAGAAGAATTTAAATTAGAAGCCTGGCCCACGGTAAGAGTTACTACCAGAAATGCCTTTTTACCTATCTATATGGCAGGGCAAACTAATAATTACTGAACATGTGCTTTCCCTGTAATGACCTTTTGAAACCCCAGAATACCTTACCTCATCCCTAGTTGAGAATGTCCTGTATATCTCAATTTCCCTTTCTGGCTCTGACTCTCTCATGTATGAAGGGTTCCCATATATATTTATATGTATGTAATTAAATTTGGTCATTTTCTCTTGTTAATCTGTCTCATGTCTATTTGATTATTAGATCAGTCAAAAGAACCTTGAAGGTAGAGGAAATTTCCTTTTTCCCCCATACTACCACGTGAGAAAACCCAGTCAGGGTTTTCCTTGGCAGTCTACATTAAGTGTCAGCTAGTCCGACATTTGTTGTGGGTTGTCGTCCACAACAATCAATCAGTCTCTCTCTCTCTCTCTCTCTCTCTCTCTTTCTCTCTCTCTCTCTCTCTCTCTCTCTCTCTCTCTCTCTCTCTCTCTCCATCTCACACCTGTGGGTGCTCCTAAGGTTAATGAGGTTAGTGGCATAAGAGCACAACTCTTTTACATTCATTTTATTTCCTACATTATTTATATATATTTATTTTATTGTGCACTTACAGCAACTAGAAAAATGCACAAGATAAAACCATCCAACATTCCTCTTCCAACAACATTTGTTGCACTGAAACATGGTTATGATGAAAATAAAGTGACCTTTTTTTCTATTATATTCACTTCATACTATAATTTATAGTGACCTTTACTAAACATTAGAATATTGTACTTTTGTGAAGAAACTGAAAAGAATGAACAATTGAAAGTTAGCAAATAAGCTCATTAATATAGATAAAACTTCAGTGTTCATCAGGTTATTTAATAAGAAAACATTTTAGTTTTGCTATAAATGTACATGGTAGTCAACTATATAGCATTTAAAATACTTTACAGCTTGGACATGAAAATGTCAAGTTATTTTGGAGTTCACATCATTCTTGAAGAAGGAAGACAACACTTTTTAATCCTATTGTCTTGGCATTTCTTCTTGTCATAATAATTTCATGGAGTCCCTTTATACTCTTTTCTGCGTGTGATTTTTCTCTAACTGAAACAATAGATTATAGTTTGACAAAAGAACTATTTTTTTAAAATCACGTTTCAGTTCACTTTAAAAGAAAATTACATTTATTCCCTCTGCACAAAGGAACTTACAATGTTTGAGGTTAAACAAAAAAATGACCTAATAGTGAATATATCAGAACTACAAGATTTGTAATTGAAGATATATTGAATTTTCAGAATATGACAAGAACATTGCTTCAAATGTTCTTCAAAAATTTGTATCAAATTCATGAAGAAGCAATATATATTTTTTTAATTTGTAAGACGGTTACAAAAGGAATTTATATACCTAGTTAAATTGCTTAGTCAAATGTAATGTTAATGTAATTTAAGACACTTTTACTTACTTACCAAATGAATCCTATGTTTGTGTAGTAAAAGTCAATTCATAAGTTTGAATTGCAAATCATAAAACTGTGGAGGTTTAATTCAAATAGAATATAAGAGATTACTAGTTAAGACTCTTGAATTTAAATAAGGGCACAGTGAGGCCAACTGTTGACTGCAAAATAATAAAATTGATGGGTTAAATGCAAGTTTAAGAATTAATCATCATTCTTTTATTTGCTTCATTAATGGAAGTATTACAATGTTATTTACATTAAAAAGTTCTTGATTTAGAGTGTCACAACTTTTAGAAATGAAAAGGTATATCTTTAACATTGATGGTAGATACTTCTTTCTGTCACACAAACAGTACAACTCTGTGTTGTTTCTTTATATTTAACATTTTGTATATCAAGCATGTATAAGAAAACAGAAGTTTGATACTCAAGTTAAAGTTCCTCCCAGTTTATTTCACTATATAAATACTTTTGGAATAAAGCATCACAGTTTTGTTCCCCAAGGCCTCTGTGTATAATATTTTCAAGTTGTGGACTACATACCCCTCGCATGCAGCGTTCACACCGAAGGCTGGATGCACAAATGTCTCATGGATCATTCAGAGCACAACTTTCAGGGCCCAAGGCAACCCTTAATCCCTCTCTTCCATGAATTAATTATCACTCTGTATTTGGATTTGTAGTTTCTAGTCATGCTTGACATGTGTGTACCCAATATATTTTACAGGAATTCCTTAGGGGTATGAAGCATACTTATCTTATTTTTTTCTAAGTACAGTCTTCAGCCATGCTGAAATTCTTTTCTCCTACTGGGAACTTCCCCCAAATTACTTTATTTAATATTTATAGACTTTTTCAGATTTTTCTTTTTTTCTTGAGATAGCTTAAGTAAATTACATTTTTCTAGGAAAAAAGTGCATTAATTTTTTCCTAATGTTTTAACATTACTTACATAGTCTTTACTTATTAACTATTAAATGAGACAGTATGAATGCAATGTTTAGAGAAATGCTTGGCACAATTTAAGAGACATATAAGTCTTAGTTTTTATTGTTAGTACTGTAGAATTTTTAAAAACTATCTAGGGAATCAAAAATTGGGAACTGTTTCCATTTTATTCCAAATAATTTAATGAAATTTTTCCTTTTACTGAAAAATATTTTGAAGTTTTTCTCTGTTTATATTATTTTCCCTTTATTACTTGAATTCTTAAAATTATAATATCCACACTCACCAAAACTATTTCTGAAACTATCTCTAACTCCCACTTCCCAAAACCTTATGTAGCTTAAAATCAATTCACTTTTGCTCCAGTCTTACTATTTTTCGCCCATCATTATAGTTCTAAATTCTTTTAAAATTCTAAATATAGTCAATATTTTTTGTTTCATATTATCAGTGCTTATTTGGGTTTAAGCAAAGTTTATAAAGTGTTCATCTTTCTTGTGTTCTCAATCATTGCTTTAGGGTTCAATTACTTTATTCCTGAAGAAAGTTCTTCTATGGAAAAATTATTAGTGGTAATATCTTTTAGAATTCTCATCTAAACATCTATATATTTCCTCTCTCTTAAATAATAACTTGCTGACTCTAGAAACTCAGATGTCAAGTTGTTTCCTCTCAACACTTGAAGATGTTTTTTAATGCCTTTTGGCTTCTTTTTTTGCTGTTGACAAGATTACTGACACCATCGTTTTTATATTGGTAACGTTTTTCTCTGTTGTAAATAGATCCCCTAGGTTTTGAAATTCTGCAGTTTCATAATGCATTAAGGTGAGGTGTGTTTTTAGTTATCATGTTCAGGAATAATTTGCTTTTTGCATATGAAGATTCATGTATTTCATTAATTCTGGAAAATTCTTTCTCATCAATTCTTCGAATATGGTGTCTCTGTTCTTCTCTTTCTTTCCTTTCAGAACACCAAGTATTAGTTAAAGGTTTTCATGTTTTTTCTCATGCTCTTCTAACTGATTTTGGAATTATATATTTCTTTATCTCCCTTTTCTTCTTTCTTTGTACTATCCTCAGATTGACCTTTCAATAGAACAAGTCCTTCTTCAGCTGTCTATAGTATCCTTTTATGATAATTTATTAGCGATTTTATTTTAAATTATATTTTTCTTTCAAAAGTTACCTGGTTTTTATAATATAATTTCTCTTTTTATGCCTTATTTTATATTTTCATTTTAAAATGACAATTAGAATTCCATTAACAGAAGTTCTCAGATGCCTAATCTTGTGTTGCTTCTGCAGATTACCTTATCTGGTGCATTGTTTCCTTGTGCGAATACTATTTAGGAGCTGGAGGTTTTTTCGTTTGTTTGTTTTTTGAGCCTTATAAGTGGGAGTTTATATATGGGAATGCAGCAAGATCTCTTTGAGAATGTTTTCCACTGTAACAGATAATCTTTTATTTCTGTGGAAAGGAACTGATTTTTGTGTTAATTTCTCACTCAGCGTTCTCAGAATGTTGAAGTGGCATTCATTTCAGGACATTCATTTTTTCACCCAGGACTGTTGTGAAGGTGAACAAACTTCCTTCTACTCATCCTGTGCTGGTGGAATTTTATTCTGAGACCATCCTCTCAATGGTGAGGTAGCCTTTCCAAGTGTCCTGGCTTTATACCATAATCTCAGTTATGACTCTAATTTCTCAGAGCCCCAACCTATGTACTTCTTACTTTGTTTTTCAGCTTATTCTTGAATTGGGGGCCAGATGGTTTCCCTTATTTTCCAGATAATTCAGTTGTGCATTTAAAATAGTGTTATACTATGTCATTTCAGGGTATTTATATTGGGAATATTTTCAGATGATATATTTTGTTATCTTGATATAACCTTAAGTATATGATATTTTCTTCATTTGAAAGAATGATCTCTATTATATTGGACCAGTTTAGAGGGTTTTTTTTTAAGGATTACAGGATAACAAAATTGTTATCTTCCAAGTCATTTAAAGTGTGCCTATAAATTATTATTGAAAAAATTTTTAATGTAACTGTAAACATAAAACCAGGATGAACTAGGAAATAGAATTACAAAATATAAAATTATATTTAAGTGATATATATATATATATTTATTGTATTAGTATAAAAAATTTCTGCCAAATATATGTATTGTGTGAGGTTATAAAACTATTCTTAAGATTTACTCTAAAAACAAAGTTATAACATATCATGTGAATAACTGTACATATGGTATTTTACAATAGTTATGATTGTTTTTCATTTGGGGGATGAAGTCAAGGTAATAACTTTATATATTGACATGTAACATTAATTGATAAAACACATAGACACAAAACAGAGCAATGAAAACAATTGGAGCCTTATTTGATGTCTATTTTTAATTAAGAACATTGAGAAAACTAAATTTCCGATAATAAAAATATTAAGGTAAATCCATTTCCTTAAGGAAATGCTCAATATTGCATGTTCAGTGCATAAACAACTTCTAAATATATATATGGAGTCTATTTTGTAATGTTTCATTTCACCAAAATGCTAAAAGTATATATCTGGTCAGGGAATTTGTATGTTTAATAATTTTATTGCTATATTTTGTCACATTTTCTCGATTCCTAGAATTAGCATATATTATTTTTAATAATAATGAAAACTGTCAAATATTATAATGTGTCAACTGTTATAAACTTGGGTGTTTTCCAAGTTTTTGACCATTCAGAATACATCTTTTAGTTTGTTGATTTTCTAGAAATAATTCTGAGGTTGTCACAGGCTTATTTATCAACTAGCCTAGGTATAATGGTATGGTAAATTGGTATTCTCATTGAAAATCATTTATGTCTTATTTTTAATAACTTTGTATTTGTGTGCCATATTTCAGTAAAGAATTGGAAAGCACCTAAAGCAGATGTTTATTACTTCCTTAAGAGTCCTCTATTTCAGCATCTATCTCTTATTCTGTAATATGACTTTATTTTTCCCCTTGAATTTTGCACGTAATGTGAATACCATGGAAATATTTTGGTGTTTAGCCAACACATTTAATCAAAATGAATCTTATTTACTTAAGAAAAATGTAAACAACTTTAAAAGACAATAATTATTCTTATTTTAAATCAGCTAATTATATATGGGATGATAATTTAAAGATCTTAGATTGTTAGATATTCAGAATTTAAATATTTAAAATTTTTACTTGTGTCCTGTATTATGTTAGATGGAATTTCATAATTTAATTTAAAATTTTACACTTTTGAAATCATACCTTTTTCAAATAATTCTCACATAATCACTGTGTCTTTTAAGATTAATCTTTTGGTAATTATCTTTGTTTAGAAAAGGAACTCAAAAGGATTTTATAGTGAGAAAATTAGGTGATCTATAGCTATCTGTATCCCCTTTCCCAATGCCCAATTCTCAAAAAATAATTTTCAACCCTCTTGTGTATCTAAACCAAAATACAATAAACCAATGCCCCCAAAAGGAATATAAATAAAATTAACTGAAACCAATTACCAGCTTTCTTTCCTAGGTTACAAATGTGAAACTTCCTGGGAATGCAATTGCTAGCTAAAATAAATATTTAAGTGTTAGAAAAAGTTCTCTACTTTGCTGCTTCTCAGCTATGTATGAGAACATTAAATAGAAACTTATTCTTAAAGTTATTGTGATTACATGACTTAGTTTATATAAATCTTTTATTACTAAGGCAGGCACATAGTAATATACAATTACTATTATTGTTATTGGTTATTCTGTCACTTTTGCTGTGGTTTATGAAATTATTTTGAGAAACTTTAAAGCAAGTAGTAGGTTGGTGCAAAGTAATTGTGACTTAAGGTTAAAAATAATTGCAAAAACCACAATTACTTGTGAACCAACCTAATATTTTGGGGTCACTATTTCTTTTTCTTGAAAAATTGCTATACTCTTTGGAGTATTATGTGATATAACTTTCACTTGGTACATTCAAGTATTTAAGGGATTCCAAGTATATCTACACAAATACTCTTTTCTTTGGTTCACTGTAAATGAACCAAATGACTGTGAAAGGCTGTGCCAAGCAGTCATTTGAAGATATGGGGGACAGTTGCTGTACAGTGTACTTTTCTACTTCATAGTACAAAGAGAATTCAGAGTGAAATGGCAGATCAAACAGCAGATAATTAAATCTGTTAACAGGAAAAACATGTTATCTAATAATTTTATCAACTATAAAGACCCATGACCTTGGGATGACTAAGTTCTTTAGGACTTTTTCAAAAGCACGATTCTTTAACTTATTAAGTTGTGAGTAAACTACTTCCTGTTATTCGACAAGACTGTTTAAATGGTCCTGAGTATATAACAATTACTTTTAAAATGAAATAAAGTATATCATAGTCAGGAATAAATCAAATTATGTATAATTGATATAACACCGCCTAAATGTATTCCCACTGGGAAATATTTTTCACTGCATATTTGAAATGGAAAATACATAGCACATAGCAAACATGGTAGTGCGAAGGAAGTATTTTTAATGTAACAAATATATACAGCATTGATAATTTGACATATGGATTTTTCTTTTTCTTTTTTAAAGAAATCTCAAAACTATGCATTTGACATAGTTTCTGTTTGGAAATATTTATATTCAAGGAATTAAATAACTGAGGTATGCATTGTAGGAGATTGGCTACTGCTTGGTAAGATTATTCATGACCCAAGGAATAGTTGAATGCCATCAATAATTAATAAATATGTATGTATATATGTGTATGTTTCATAATTCATTCATATATCTGTATGTATGTATGTGTGTGTATGTATGCATGTATTTATGTATATGATGTTTCTCAGCATTGTAGGAACTTAAAAACCTTACAAAATGTAAAACAAAACAAAACAAAACCTCATTTCAGTTGAACTGAATACAAGCTGGAAATTTACTTGTTATGCTTGTTGAGGGTCTGGACTTAGAGGAAATTTCTGCCAATGGGGAGAATTTGGATAGAGTTGGTAACCCTCCATAAAAATGCACATTAGAGATTAGGGAAAGTGCTGTGTTGGCCTGGTTTTCCAGGAATCTGCTCAGGGGTCATGTGTCTAAATGTCTGTAACTAGTACTGTGGGGATAGAGAAGTCCAGCTCCTCCTTCTTCCATCTTAAGTACCTATATCATGAGATTATAAAATTTTAGTTTTAGGAGATAAAAACTAGGAAAGCCATTTGCCTCTACCACCTTTTCCTCACTATAAAAGTGACTATGTTTTTGAGGACCAGCTACCTTGCTCATGTTTTTCCTATGTTATATTCAATTCTCACAGCAGTCCCAGAAGAAAAATTCTATTATTTACTTTCATTAATTAGGAAACTGAAACACTAAGAGGCTATAAATAAGTGATCCAGGATCAGAGAGCCAGAATTTGTACCTTGTTCGAGATTTCTCTAGGAACAACAAATATACATGTATTCAGACTCTATCAAACAGGAAAGAGGAAAAGCACAGAGAAGTTATATCCATTCCCTTTAAAGACTCGCCCCAGAAGTTGCAGAGCCCACTTTAGATTCTATTCCATTAGCCAGAGTTTAGTGATATGGTCATACAGAATCATAACGAATACTGGAAAATATAGTCATATTCAGGAAGGCTGTACTCATCTAAATTTTCTAACTAGAAAAGGAGAGAAAAGCAGATTTTGGTGGACAACTCTGCAAAAAATAATTAATTTCCATCAAGTTGTTTCAATGAACAATCATCCTTATTCTTTTGAGTATCTTTCATATTCATCAATGGACTATCACTGAGGAGAGTTATGAAATAGTCAATAGTCTACATTTCCAATTGCTAGGTTTCCTCAAGATTTAACTCCGAGAAAGAGCTTGTGATTTGTATTAATGAGTATTCACTCAAACATAATAAGAAGAACCATACGCCTTAATTCACTGAGTTATTGCAGTGAACTTTATGTTAATGAAAACCAAAACATTGAAATCATTTTCTATCTTGTACTGGGAAACTGAAATTTTTCATAGCCAATTTCAAATTCCAACGTTTGAAGCAATAGGATTTAGGGGGCTTGGAAGGTGTAAAATTAGGATTTTAATTCTCATTTTCCACATATTAGCTATTTAACTTTGGAACTTGGATTTCTTATCTACGAAGTATACCTGACAATAAATGCTTCACAGTGATTTTAAGAGTATTATGCTCAGTAAGGGGTATGTGTGGGTATATGTACACACATGTGAGTGTATGTATATATACAGATGATTTTTTTTTGCAAAAACTTTAGTAGTCATACTTTATACACTACTTGATAACAAGTTTTTTCATTAAATTATGTATCTTGAGCATCTTTTTCACATATAAAAATGTGCATCTACACTAGTATTTTTAATTGATTTGTGGTGTCACATTCTGTTGCTCTTAGTGCATAAAGAAAAGTACTATTGATTAAGTACATAAGAATTGGAAGGGAAAAACACACACACCAAATTTCCATTATTCACAGGTGACACGCATCTTATATTAAAAATCAAAGAAAATTGGAAATAAATTATTTGAATTTTAAGAAATGTTAGTAGGTAGGCTGGGTTTTATACCATCTAGTCAACACCATCTTGTGTGCTTGCATACATAAATATCCTTGCCCTGTTGGAGCTTACATCCTAGCAGGGAATGTGGGACATAAGAAATAGTAAACGTAAAAAAAAGTAAATTATATAATGTGTTAGAAGGTGATAACTAGTATGGAAAAATTAAAGCAGAATCAAAAGATTCAAATATGCTGGGATGAAGTAGAACTTTCCATTTTAAATATGATGTTCTGAATAACCGTTAAGAAAGGACAATTGGGCAGAGGCATGTAAAAACGATAAGGGAGATAGCCAATTATATTTCAAGGGAAAGGGCACTGTAAGGAAAGGCAATAGTCAGTGCTAAGGCCCTGAGGTCACTGAGTGCGTGCCTTATTTGAGGAGCAGCAAAGATGCCTGTGTGGTTGGAGGACAGGGAGGGGAGAAGGAGGCAAGACATGTGCTTGAAGAGTATAGGTGAGATGAGTTCTCTAAAGTGTATTGTTGGAATGTTAGCTTTTCCTATGCGAGAATGAGGGGTCACTGAAGGATTTTTGCGCAGAGGGCCGTGATCTATGTTTCCAAAGGACACTCTGGCTGCACTGCTGTGATTAGACCACAGAGGGTAATCATGTACACAGAGATGGTGTAAGAGATTACAGCAGTAACCCAGGGGAAGTGATGATGGCTCTGATGACTGATGATGGTAGTAATGGGGAAGGCTGGGAAAAGTTGTCTGATTCTAGATATATTTTTTAAGTAGATACAGTTGGATTACCTGAAGGATTCCAGGGTGTGTGGGAAAAAAAACAACACAAAGAAGTTGAACATGTCTCCAAGGGTCCTGGACCAAGTGACAGAAAGGATAGAGTATCATCAACTGAAGGGAAAAACAAACCAAAACCAAAACCAAAAACTGTAAGCAGAGGACCATGAGAGAAGATAAGGATTAAAATTTGGACATATTAGGGTTATGATAACTATTAATATCCAAGTGTAGAAGAGTAATCAGAGTTTAGGTATGAGAGTGTAAATTTCAGGGAGGAGTTCTAGGATGGAGATGTAAATTTGAGAGTCATCAGCAAGTTGATGGTATTTAAAATACCATTGGAGGAGATCACCATGGGTGTACATGTCACTAAGGAAGAGGACCACAGATTCAGCCCTGAAAGTTTTCTATTTTAAGAAGTGGAGAAAAAGAGAGCCAGGTAAAGGAACCAGAGAACGAGCTCTCCAAAAGGTAGAAAGAAAATTTGACAAGTGTAGCGTCTAAGAGATCATTCAAAGATAGTCAAAATGCTGCTGACTAGTCAAGCAAAAATATGGACTGGTAATTTAGTTTGGCTTTGGCAAGGCAGACGTCATTAGGGACCTAGCAAGAGCAGTTGCACTGAAGTGGTAAAGTCAAATACTTGACCGATGTATTAGTTTGTATGGGCTGCCATAACAAAATACCACAAACTGAGTAACTTAAAGAATAGAAATGTATTGTCTTATAATTTTGGAGGCCAGAAGTCCAAGATCAAGGTGTTGGCAGAATTGGTTCCTTTTGAGGGCTATGTGCCTCTTCCTTAGCTTCTATAGGTTTTCTAGCAATCTTTGGTGTTCTCTGATTTATCAAAGCAGCACCAGATCTCTGCCTTCATCTTCACATGGCATTCTCCTTGTGTGTGTGTGTGTGTGTGTGTGTGTGTGTGTGTGTGTGTGTGTGTGTGTGTCTGGGCCCAAATTCTTCTTTTTATAAGGACACTTGTAATACTAGATTAGGGGTTCATTCTACAATCTCATCTTAACTAATTATGTTTATCACAACCTTTTTTCCAAATAAGGTCATATTCTAAAGTACTGATAGTTAAGACTTCACCAAATGAATTTGGGGAAGGGCACAACTCAACCTATAACAATTGGAGAGGGATGAAGAGAAAATGAAAGGAAAGGAAATTAATGCAGTAAGTATAGACTGTAAAGGAGAGCAGAAAAATGGCACAGTAGAAGGAGGAAGAAAGGAAGGAAAAAAGAAAGGACGGAAAGAAAGAAAGAAGGGAGAGAGAGAAACAGTGCAGTAACCGGCAGGGGGAAGTGGAGTACAGAACATTTTTTTGTTGTTATTTTGTTTTTAAGATAAAAAAAAAAATTAAATTAATACACAGGTAGGACTGATTAAGAAGGGAGGAGGAAAAATGTTACCATAAGTGGAGCATTAAAAAATAGGATCTAGTGTTTTTTGAAGGGGCTGTCTTTAGGCAGAAGACAAATAGTTAATTACTAGAAACAGAAAGGCAGAGAATACATATAGAGATGCAGGTAGGTGGGCATATGTGGTGGCATCCTGCTATGGAATTTTACTTCTGATTGTTCAGGTTTTTCCCAATGAAGCAGAAACAAGGCTTATAGCTTACAAGGAATATGTGGGGGAGAGATGATCAAGGATTGAAGAGCTAAGAGGAGTGAAAAAATCATCTAGAAAGTAAAGAGAGAGTGATCGAATTAGGGAAATCTATAATGCTTGCATGAAAGTAATCCTTATGGGCCTACCTGAAATTAATAGTCATGAATTCAGAGTAAAACCAGTGATAGTTTTGTGTTTTTCTCCAGCCACATTTCGCTGAAAAGGTACAAGGTACAAGTCTAGATAGGTAAAGGATTCGATTTTACCAAGATTGTGTTTTTCTCCAAGTAAATATGACTGCAAGGGATATGCAAGAGAATTGAGATTGTGTATAGGGGAGTAAATATGAGTTTGCCCCTATAGAATTTTGTGCTGGATATGAACGACAGAGAGGGAAACATGTGGGTGACAGAAAGTGTAAAGATGGGTGGAAGCGTGTGGTCCTGGTGTAGAACTGAAGAGTGTAGGAGTTGACATACTGGACCAGGTAAACTGAAAAGGTAGGAGGCAGTGATCAGTAAGTGAGATGTCTGCAATTAACAGGGAAGTCCCAGATGCTGGTGATAACTAGATCTAGAGAATGATTATGGAGAGGAGTTGCTGGGTTCAGGCAAAAATAAAAATCACTGGAATAGAGAAGTTCAAGGAACTAAGTGCCCAAGTTAATTGGAGGATCACTTGGATATATACTAAAATGACGGAGTTCAGACAGAAAGCAGGGACTCAGGAGCCAGATCATAGAAAAATGAATGAGTGGCCCAAGAATGAGTACATAGCTGCAGAAATGAAAAGTAGTGAATAACAGAGACTGTTGACAAAGAAGTTGTAATGGAGGTTTTGGGTCGGCAGGAGGGAGAATGACCTGAGCCTGGCAAGGAGGAACATGGGGTACCACTCACCTAAACACTCAAACGTACATACAAGGAATGTGGGAGCAGGGGAAGCAGTGTCCTCAGAAGAGCCAGATTTCTGTTAGATCAAAAAATTGAACACAATCTCTTGGGGAAGAGATTTAGGGTATAAGAGATTTTGCTAGTAATGGACCGTTAATTACAGAATACACAGTGGAAGATTCCAGCACTTGAAGAGGAGTGAATAATGGAGTAAAATTGTGAATTTAGAGAATCTTCTGGTGATTGGAGCCTTATTAGCTTAGGTGTGACTTAGAAGTCTGGAGGTTCCCTGATTATTTCTATATTAGTTTTCTAGGACTACTGAAAAGTACCAAAAACTGGGTGGCTTAAAACAAAATATTTTGACTAGCAGTTCTGGAAGCTATAAATGTGAAATCAAAGTCTCACCAAGGACAGGCTCCAGCAGAGAATCCTTTCTCCCCCCTTCTGGCTTTTAGTGTATGTTGACAATCCTTGGCCTTCTTTGACTTCTAGGTATACTCTGATTATATGGCCATCTTCTCCCTCTGGCTTCATGTCTTCTTTCCTCTGTGTGAGTCTCTGTGTTCACATTTTTCCTTTTTATAGAGACACCTATGTTGGTGTGTAGAGATAGTCTTATTGGATTAGGGCCCACACTAATGATCTTATTTTAAATTGAATATCAATGTAAAGACCCTATTTCCAAAGAAAGTCACATTCTGAGGTACTGGGGGTTAGGATTTCAACATATCCTTTTTTAGGAGTCATCATTCAAATCATTCAATGACATAAAGAAACAGGAAGGGAATAAAATGAGGTATTTTGGGCTTAAGGTAAATTGAGCTAGCCAGATTGAGAAATGAGGGACAGAGAGGGGTGGGTGACTAGAGCTCTTTTTTTTAACCCATTTGATAGAACAAAGGAGATGTGAAAAATCAAGCCTTATTCTCAGCCTATAGGAATCCCCTTTGCCTGTAACAGAAGAAGCTCTGAGTTACTCCTAGAAGACTAATTCTTAGCAATTTCCAATGAATTTTAAGTGAACACACGGTGTGATTTATGGATGATGTGATACAGAGTTGCACACCTGAAATCTATGTAATTTTGCTGACAATTGTCACCCCAATAAATTAAAAAATAAAAAAATAAAAATAAATAAATAAATAAATAAAAAGGAAATGTTCTAAAAGGGAACATTCTCCTTTGAGTTATTTATATGCTAAACAATCACAGATTGACTTTGATCAGCTCTTCAAATTCACCTTCACTAAGCTTTATAATTGAGTTTGGCATATCAAATAATTTACTGGCAGATTAAAAAAAAATCTTTTTTTTCCATTAGTTTTATTAGTTGCGTTACTTATCTAACTCTAACGAATGACTTCTTTAATTTCACGTGCATAGCTGTGGCTCATTAGTGGGCAGCCAGTTTCTGCAATGGGGAGGATAAAGGACTCTAGGCACAGATCAGTGATTGAACTGAAATCCAGGTGAGCTAAATGCATTTCAGTTTTTAGAAATACAGAGAAGCTGAAACTGAAAAGCCACCAGATATCTGGGATGTAAAATGCTGTGTTAAAAGAACACCCTAAAACTATTAATTTCTAATGCCTTTTACATGGGGTTTATTTTCTATTACTTTTATTACACCTGTGCTTATGCATGTTCAGGGCTGGGAAGTGGCATTAAATGAAGAAGTGGACTTGGTTAGGTTCTCTGATAGTCTATGCACATTCACATTATAGTACAGAATGGGAGGGGTTCATACCCTAACCAAACAGTTTCTTCTTAATTATTTGTATATTAATTCTTATGTCAGGTTAAAAGTCTCTAAGCTGGCAAAAAGCCTAAGTATGTGAATTAAAGTACTAAGAAAACATCCTGTTAGAAATATAATTTTAAACCACTTATCCATGTTACCACTTTCTTTAAAGTTATCTTATAATCTAATTAATAAAATGTTTTTAAATTAAAATTCAGAGGCAAAGATGAAAATTCCTTTTCTACTCTTCCCCCTCTACTCACATTTACTCTCTAAAAGACAGAGGGATTTTGTGAATAATTCGGCATTCATCTTTCCAATCTTTTATTAGTGGACTTATGTATAAGAAGTGTGTACACAAAAACATCCTCACGTAAAACAGAATTCATATAAAACGTATTTATTATTGTGCCTTCTTCTGTTGACAATGTGTTAGAGAACTTTTCACATCAGTGCTTATAGTTCTACATTTTTTTAACTGTTAAAGAGCATTCATTTATATAGAGGTTTATTTAAAGAGATCCTGTTGGTAAATATTTCACCAAGTTTTCACTATAATATTGTGATGACCTCCCTTGTACATTCCTCTTTTAAGTTTATTTCTTTATCAAGATCTGATAAGGAAAAGTGAACTGTTGGTTCCTGTGGAATACATATTTACAATCTATTGGATGTTTTCAAATTTCCTCTCCAAAGACTATACATTCAGACCTTCACCAACAGTGAATGAGCATAGCAATTTTTCCATGTGTTTGAAAATTCCACTTCATATAAAATTATTTTACCAATGAGACAGAAAAATTTTGTGAGTTTTTCTTTTGCTTTAATTTATCTTAATTTTCCTTCAGGATTGGTGAAGCTGCACATCTTTTAATATGCTTATTGGTAGGTTATTATTTTTTCATATTCGTATTCTTTGATAAAATTATGTTTTTTTTCTTGTAAATATACAGGATATCTTTATAGATTTGGGAGACTTTTCTCCACATATTAAATTATATTTTCATAGTCATATGTTAGTTTATAAGTTTGCTTAAGCCTTTTTTTGTCATGAATATGTTTTGTATTTGTGTGTATTCAAATATATGAATCTTTACCTTTATAACATTTTTATTTTTGGTGTTGTTATGGAAGTGTTCCTTAATGTAAAGTAATAGACACATTAAAAAAATTGTTTTTTCTTATTTACCTCTTTGATCCATTACACATTTATTTTAAGTTTTTGTTTTGTTTTTTTTCTTTCTTTTTTTCTGGCCTGTAAAATCCAATGCTTAACAATTTAGTTTAAAATTACTTAGTTCTTTAATATTCAACTGAATTTCTTCATTTGATGGTTAAGAAAGAAAAAGAGGGCCATGGTAAAACCAAATTTATGCATTCTAGGCCAAATTCCAGAGTTGTTTGCAGAATTGTTAGTAATAATGACACAATACAGTAATATTTAATATTTCTTGATCCTTTGCTTCTTGCCGATCCTCAAGCCAAGCACTTCACCTAAATTATATCATTTACCCTTGGCAATAAAATTATTAGTCTAATTTTACTAGGAAACTGAGGCTTAATGAGGTAAAATACTTGCTTACGATCCCACAACCAGTTGTTGAGGTTTAAATTGGATTAGTATCAATGATCCCAAATGGAGAGTGAGAAACAAAGAATAACAGAAGCACACATTAAATTGCTTTCCCAAGTTTTGGCTTTTGGGAAATGAGCTGTAGGATATATAAATAATCCATAAGTTTTTTATTTTTTCCTTCTGAACTATTTTGAAGGATAATGAGCTTCTAAATAATGTGAATTGATCATATTTTATTATTATTTGCAAGGTTAAATTAAACTTTAAATCATGGAAAACTTATGATTAATAATAGAGGAACATACTCATGCCATAAAGGGGAGTTGGGACCCAGCTATTTTTAGTTTTAGTATGGGATAGTTTTCTAATAGATATACAGTTCCATTAGACATTCAATAGCTCCATCATAATTTATTGAGTAGTCTATATTTTCACCAATAACTTGAAGTATTTCTCTATAATAATGATTGATCAATATTTACACAGGTCTGTTTCTGACCATTCAATGCTATAGTTCTATTTTCTTTTATTTTACATTAACAACATTTTAAGTGACTCTAGTTTTATATATTCTGCTTTGTCACCTGTTAGACAACTTCCCGTTAACATTTATTTTCTCTTTCTTCATAACTTAAAAAAAATCAGTTGTCAAATTCCATAAAAAATATCTTGTTAAGATAGACTGAATTTATACATTTATGAGGAAAAAAAATAACACCTTTAAAATAGGACATCTCTCTGTCCATAATCTTGATAGATTAAATATTAATGTATTTGTGATTTTCAACTAAATTTAGTACATTATTAGCCATAAATTATCTCATGTAAGTATAATTTTGATTATTAACTTGTACTTTCCAAACATTGTATTGTTTTGTAAATGGGATATTTTCTGTTTCATTACCTTTTAAATTAGTTATAAATAGTGTCTAGTAATTCATTAATTTTGTTATTGACAATTGAGTAATCTTGCTAAACTCTCTTCTTAGTGCTATTTAGTTTACAGTTATTTGTCTTGATTTTTAAGCAGAATATCATAATTTCTGCAAATTAAAACAGTTTTATCTTTTCCTTACAAAATGCCTTCCTCATTTCTTTTGTATCTGTTGAATTGTTGACTTAAAAGGGAACTCTTACTGTTCAACATGAAGTATAATTTTTTTTTAATTAAAGTTTATTGGGGTGACAGTTGTTAGTAAAGTTACATAGATTTCAGGTGTACAATTCTGTATTACATCATCTATAAATCCCATTGTGTGTTCACCACCCAGAGTCAGTTCTTCTTCCATCACCATATATTTGATCCCTTTTACCCTCATCTACCACCCCCGCCCCCTTACCCTCTGGTAACCACTAAAGTATTGTCTGTGTCCATGAATTTTTGTTTCTCATTTGTTTGTCTTGTTCTTTTGTTGTTTTTGGTTCATATACCACATATTAGTGAAATAATATGGTTCTCTGCTTTTTCTGTCTGACTTATTTCGCTTAACATTATAATCTCAAGATCCATCGATGTTGTCACAAATGGTCCTATTTCATCTTTTCTTACTGCCAAATAGTATTCCATTGTGTATATATACCACAACTTCTTTATCCATTCATCTATTGAAGGACATTTTGGTTGTTTCCATGTCTTGGCCACCATAAATAAAGCTGCAATGAACACTGGAGCACATTTGTCTTTATGTATAAATGTTTTCAGATCTTTTGGGTAGATACCCAGGAGAGGGATTGCTGGGTCATATGGTAAATCTAGTCTTAATTTTTTGAGGAACCTCCACACTGTCTTCCATAGTGGCTGCATCAGTCAGCATTCCCACCAACAGTGTATAAGTGTTCCTTTTTCTCCACAGCCTGTGCAACACTTGTTACTATTTGTCTTGTTGATGATAGCCATTCTAACTGGGGTGAGGTGATAACTCACTGTGGTTTTTATTTGTATTTCTCTGATGATTAGTGATGAACATTTTTTCACATGTCTATTTGCCATTTGTATGTCCTCTTTGGAGAAATGTCTCTTTAGGTCCTCTGCCCATTTTTCAATTGGGTTGTTTGTTCTTTTGTTGTTGAGTTTCATGAGTTCCTTGTATATTTCGGATATTAGCCCCTTATCGGAGGCACTGTTTGCAAAAATCTTCTCCCATTCAGTTGGTTGAGTCTTTATTTTGTCGATGGTTTCTTTTGCTGTGCAGAAGATTTTAAGTTTGATATAGTCCCATTCGTTTGTTTTATCTTTTACTTCCCTTGCCTTTGGAGTCAAATTCATGAAATGCTCTTTGAACCTGAGGTCCGTAAGTTTAGTACCTATGTTTTCTTCTATGCCGTTTATTGTATCAGGTCTTATACTTAAGTCTTTGATCCATTTTGAATTAATTTTGGTACATGGTGACAGATAGTAGTCCAGTTTCACTATTTTGCACGTGGCTTTCCAATTCTGTCAGAACCATTTATTGAAGAAGCTGTCTTTTCTCCATTGTATGATTTTGCTTCTTTGTCAAAAATTATCTGTCCATATTTATGTGGTTTTATTTCTAGGTTCTCAATTCTATTCCATAAGTCTGTTTCTCTGCCAATACCATGCTATTTTGATTATTGTTGCCCTGCAGTACAAGCTAAAGTCAGGGAGTGTGATACCTCCAGCATTGTTCTTTTTTCTTAAGATTGCTTTGGCTATTCGGGGTCTTTTGTATTTCCAAACAAATCTGATTATTTTTTGTTCCATTTCTTTAAAAAATGCCATTGGGGTTTTGATGGGAATTACATTAAATCTGTGTATTGCTTTGGGTAATATGGTCATTTTAATTATGTTGATTCTTCCAATCCATGAGCATGAATGTCTTTCCATTTCTTTGTGTCTTCTTCAATTTCTTTTGAAAATGTCTTACAGTTTTCAGCGTATAGGTCTTTCACATACTTGATTAAGTTTATTCCTAGGTATTTTATTCTTTTGCTGCAATTGCAAAAGGAATTGTTTTCTTATTTCTTTTTCTGAGATTTCATTGTTAGTGTATAGGAATGCAATAGACTTTTGTACGTTGATTTTGTAGCTAGCAACTTTACTGTATTCGTTGATTGTTTCTAATAGCTTTTTGGTGTAGTCTTTAGAGTTTTCTGTGTATAGCATCATGTCATCTGCAAAGAGTGACAATTTAACTTCTTCATTCCCAATTTGGATGCCTTTTATTTCTTTCTCTTGCCTGATTGCTCTGGCAAGGACTTCCAACACAATGTTAAAAAGCAGAGGTGATAGGGGACAGCCCTGTCGTGTTCTTGAACGTAGAGCAAAGGGCTTCAGATTTGCACCGTTAATTATGAGATTAGCTGAGTGTTTGCCATATATGGCCTTTATTGTGTTAAGGTATTTTCCTTCTATACCTCTTTTATTAAGTGTTTTAATCATAAATGGATAGTGTATCTTGTCAAATGATTTTTCTGCATCAATTGATAAAGTCACATGATTTTTGTCCTTTATTTTGTTTATGTGATGTATCACATTGATGGATTTACATATGTTGAACTATCCTTGTGCCCTGGGATGAACCCCACTTGGTCATGATAAATAATCATTTTAATGCATTGTTGCATTCGATTTGTTAGAATTTTGTTTAGGATTTTTGCATCTGTATTCATCAGAGATATTGGTCTGTAGTTCTCTTTTTTTGTTTTGTCCTTATCAGGTTTGGGTATCAGGGTAATGTTGGCCTCATAAAATGAGTTAGGGAGTATTGTCTCTTCTTCAATTTTTTGGAAGAGTTTGAGAAGGATTGGTATTAGATCCTCTTTGAAGGTTTGGTAGAATTCACTAGTGAAGCCATCTGGTCCCGGACTTTTGCTTTTGGGAAACCTTCCTTTTTGGGAAGGTTTTGGATGACTGGATGACTGGTGATTGATTGGTCTGTTGAGATTTTCCAATTCTTCGTGGTTCAGCCTAGGAAGGCTATATGTTTCTAAGAACTTGTCCATTTCTTCTAGGTTATTGAATTTAGTGGCATATAGTCCTTCATAGTATTCTTGGATGAGCCTTTGTATTTCTGTGGCATCCGTTATAACTTCCCTTTTTCATTTCTAATTTTATTAGTGTCTTCTCTCTTTTTATCTTAGTGAGTCTAGCCAAGGTTTTGTCAATTTTGTTAATCTTTTCAAAGAACCAGCTTTTTGTCACCTTAACTTTTTCTACTGTCTTTTTGTTCTCTATTTCATTTAGTTCTGCTCTGATTGTTATTATTTCCTTTCTTCTGCTGACCTTGGGTTTCATTTGTACTTCTTTAAATGTTTCTCCTAAGTACCCTGTCTTAAATTTTAGAAATCTCACATATTGGAATTTTTGAAACTCTGAAATCGATATTAAATATTAGATATAGACTTTCTAATATGATTAATTATCAAGCTATACTTAGTATTTCACTATTTTAAAAGATTGATATTTATGTTTTCTTTTTCTACTTTTTTGTCCTTTCTTTTCCTTTTATTAGACTTCTAACAGTGTGTCCATCCACATTGGCCTTGTGACAACCTACTTTTTGTTATTTATTTTTTATTATCTATGCTCTTTGTTGTTTTGCATTTATTTTTATTTTAATGTTAATTACTCTTATTTTTTTCCTTACTTTTATTTCTACTTTCTTTTTCTTTTCTTTTTTTTTTTTTTTGTTTTGTTTTGTTTTTAATAATTTACCTGGTTGAGACAGGAGTACATTAGTTTCCTAGGGCTGCCATAAAAAAATATTGCAAATTGGGTGGCTTAGAACAACAGAAATGGAATGTTTCATAGTTCTAGAGGCTAGAAGTCTGAAAGTCTGAAATCAGGTTGTCTGCAAAGTCATGCTCCCTCTGAAACATGTAGGGGAATTCTTCCTTTTCTATTCCCAACTTCTGGTGCTTTAACAGTAACCTTTAGTATCCATTAGTTTGGAGCTACATAACTCCAATCTTAGCCTTTGTTATCATATGGTATTCTTCCTGCATGTCTCTGCGTCTTCACACAGTCACTTCTTATAAGACATCAGTCATATTGGATCAGAGGCCCACCGTACTCCAGTATGATCCCATCTTAACTACCATGTTTCCCCGAAAATAAGACCTAGCCTAACAATCAGCTCTAATGCATCATTTGGAGCAAAAATTAATATAAGGCCCAGTCTTATTTTACTATAATACAAAATCCTGTATAATATAATATAATATAATATAATGTAATATAATACTGGGTCTTACATTAATTTTTGCTCCAAAAGATGCATTAGAGCTAATTGTCCGGCTAGGTCTTATTTTCGAGGAAACACGGTAATAATATCTGCAATAATCCCATTTCTAAATAAAGTCATATTCTAGGGTGCTGGGGGTTAGGATTTCAACATCTCTTATTAGGGAAGATTCAACCCCTAATAAGAGCTTATTTTCTTTACCGTTGATCTCTTTGTTTCCATTAATTAATGCCATAAATTCTCATCTAAGTATTGTTATGACTACATCTCATAAGATTAGATATGTATCTCAGAGAAAAATTGTGCACAAAGGAGGAGCTCTGTTATTAACTGGTACTTAAGATATAAACATATTTCTTTTTAGAACTCAGGACAAATTTTTCTCGATAAAGATTATCAGAGAAAGAATAGAGAAATAAAAGGATTACCTGCAGTGAATATTGTCAAATGGTAGTGTAAGAGATAGTATGTGAAGACTAATATAAATAAAAATGAGAATATTTGATATTTAAATATTATAATGGAGATGAAACATGAGGTAATTAAAGGTCTCAAGAGGTTAATAGCATATGTCAATGGAGGAGGAACAAAGGCAATATTGTAGAGCCAGTCACATGACTAGATAGGCAAAATAGAGAATTGTGTCAAATTACAATACCTCAACCATGATACATACCATTGGCTCTGATAGAAAGTTCCAGAATGGTACTGGCAGAAGTAGTCATGTTTAGTCTTAAAAAAAAAATTAAATCGTAGGAAAGTTTCCAAAGTGAAATTTTGGGGAAGACTAAATGATTTATTTATTAAAACTGTACAGAAGGTATAGATTGGATCTCAAAAATAAGTTAGACTTTGAGAAGTAGAATTGGGGTACAATGAGATAACAGATAAATTATTTCATAAAATTTTTGGTCTGATGCATAGTTGCATTGTCTTGGGCGTAAACACCTTACATTTTTATTGACATGTTTGAAAATTTGCCCTAAAAAGAAATTTAGGCTGAGTCAGAAGTTGTGATCAAATGGTTCAGTAGCCAGCATCGTATCTGCTGTACACGACAGGCACTGACAAAAGACTCCTTGAAAGAAAAATAAATCAATCAGTGGTCCAAATTTATAAAGGGGAAGAATGTAGGGATTGGAAGGATGTAGTGGCATCAAATTTCTGACACAGTAATATGCCTTAATGGTCGATTTTCATATCTAGTATTGAATTATATGAAATAAGCAAAAGTTCAAAATACATCAGGGACTTTTGAATACCTTGAACAATACTTTATTCACCTCACTTATGATTTTTAATGGTTATTTTATGGTAACCTAACATAGCTCTGAAAATGATAATTTAGACAGCATCATCATGAATAAATTCCACAGCTTTATGTGTATAATCTTACATCTAGTTATGCGGAGGGTTTTTAAATCTCAATATTAATGGTTACATGAAGAAAGTTAAAGCGAATATAAAGAAAGCAAATAATATGAAGAAAGTTAAAGCAAAAACAAAACATCAGATATAAAGTAGTATTTATCACATAAAATTTAAATAAGTCATTGTGGTGTTTACACTTTAAATTTATATGTATAATTTAGTCTAAACTGCAGGAAAACCCAAGAAAACATTTATGATAGCATATTATGTCCTTCAAAATTAATAACTTGAGAACTCTCATTTCAATTCTTTATTATGTATTTTGTAGATAAATATATAATAGAAATAGGATATATGAACATATTATTTGCATAGACTATAAATTTATCAGTACTACGCTTTAGGTTGGATATACTGGCATTAATGTACTCCTTTTGTAATTCATTCTGAATCTTTTGAGAAATTGTTATAGAATTATTGGGAGAACAAGAGCTATCGTGATGCTTTCATTTTTGCAGAATACACTACAACAAACTGCAGAAATGTGAGTCATTAAGATTACAAGTGAGAGGTGGATTCGTTGCCTTTGTTTATAATGCAATGTACTGAGTGAATACTACAGTAGAAAAGATTATGCCACTGAAATCTGAACCAAAAATGCACTGTTTTCTGGTTTGTGGACTACTTTTGTACAGCATGTGTTAGTTATTTCGTTTATTTAGATGAAATTATTCTAAACGTTCCATAGTAAAATACATCACAGTTTTCAAATAAAAGAAACAGGTGTTTTGAGAATGATATTTTCATGATTACAAGGTCACTTAAATTATACCTCAGTCTCATCTCCTTTCCCTATCCTTAACAACCTAATTCCACTTTTGTTTACTCTGTTCTTTCACTGAAGACAATAACATTGAGATTTATGATAACTTATATGGATGAAAACTACAACTATATTTAAAAGAATCAAACATCCTCCCCAACTAATTTTTGGGCTGACTAAACCTTATTTGTCCTATTTTTTTAGTTCTCAAATTAAATGGTGTTTCCTCAAATATAGCTTTCCTGTTTAGCTCCTAATCTACATTAGATTTCCTTTTGTTAGCCTCTATCCTGATCAATTTTTCCTTTCAGTATTTGGAATTGTAAGTTCTTTGTGTATTGACTATTTTATTGAATGTCTCTACAAGGACAGTGCATTATAATAAGTTAACATACTGATTGGTGCATAGTAGTAGGCTTGTAGTAAGTGTGTGTTAAGAATATGTTAATGGACTTTTTATATTCTCAATAAAGAAATAAAGATAAATGAGTTATTAATAAAGCATGTAAAATAGTGACTAGCACATAGTACTCTATAATTTTTTTTGGTTGAAACTTAGGCGGGATAATTTCACAGGAGTAGAATTGCTGGAGTACAGGTTTTATGCACTTTTTTGTAATTGCAATTAACTATTTAAATAATTTTCTTGAGGTGTCATTTATATACCATAAATTCACCTATTGAAGTGCACAATTCAGTGATTTTCTATACAATTATTTTTAATTAAAATACATTTTCAAATGGCCAGACCCATAGCTGTATGCTAACAGAAAAATATAGACTATATATTTATGGTCATTTTGTTTTTTGTTATTTTTTCCCAGATACTCACTTGAGAGGCAACATTTGGAAATACCGGGAAAAATAAACAGACATGATCTCTATCAGTTTTTCTTCATGACTCAAACCACATTTCTTAGGGTAAAGGATATTTTTATTGTTTTTGTTAAAGGACACACTTGATTGTCCACACCTTTCTTATAGATTAAGGTATATTGAATTACTTAACCAATGCTCCATATTTTATAAAACAATGATGCGATAAATTGCTGTCCTCTTTAGGGTAGTTGTTCTAGCCGCAGTGTGGCACCCCGACTCCTCCTCCATGAGGTTCTGAATCCCACCAGGTTCTTGGTTGATTCTATCATTTCCATGGCCATTACATGTGTTTCGTCTACCTTAAAAGGCTCCTGAGAACTTTCTCCTGATTGTATTGATATATCCTCTTCAGGATCTTAGTCTTAATCATTTCATTTGTTTTGTCTAAAAGTCTTCTGTCGAATTGAGCCAGGCATTTTACATCACTGTTCTACAATAAGTGAGTTTAAACTCACTAGGGCACCTTTTCAAATTTCTAAAAAATTCACCGTGCAGTTTTAGGACACATAAAATTTTATGAAAAGCAGTTTTCTATTTTTGACTCTCATGGCTGTCTTTCCTTTTGTTTGTATAATCCTTTAACTTTTCTATCATTTTATTTATCTTGCTGGTATAATCTGAGGTCAGGTTTATAAAGCATTAACAAGAAAGTACTGTGAAAATTCAATCAATAAATAAACATGCATTCAGCAACCTTTTTTCTCTCAAGCTTTAGGTCCAGTTATTATTTTTCATAATTTAACATTTATTGAGCACTAAAAATTATACTCTGTTTGGAGAAGAAAAGCAGACACTATCTCTGTCCAACAGACTTACATTCTCACGGAGAACTCAGTTTGTCCTTGTCTCAAAAGTTAGCCCTGTTAGATAAATGAAGGGAAAAAATAAACTGGAAAGTTTGAACAAGTTTTGATTAAAATTTATTTTTGCCCATAATGTCTGCATGGAGATAAGAAATTTCACTAAAATCATGATTGACAGGTAGGAGTATGAACTAAAAAATATGACCTTGATATCTGCAGTATGATATTATAGGCTTGAACTCTAAGTGAATTCAGTTACAATTGGATTGAACAAAATCACTAATTATAATGACTATTCCAAAACAATGTTTGAATGTGTTTTTATCTCACTTCCTTCCATCCAAGATCTGTCTTTGAAATCAGTTCATTCCCTAGTAGAAGAAATTGGAAGAAAATGAAACACACTCATTTTCCTGATCTGTAGCCCTTTCTATAGGGGACAGTATGCACAAGTGTAGTTAACCACGGTCTTTACTAAACTTCCCATATTAAAACTGGAAGGTTATTCCTATCCTCTGTTCCTGGCAGACATGACCAAAGGAACAAGACACTGTCTCTTCCTGAGTTCACATTGAACTTCAAAAAATCTCAGGAATTGGCATACCAGAATGCCATTACTTATCAGTAGATTATCGTTGATAAAAGAGATGATCCCTACTTGCCATCCATGTGCTAGGGGAATCCCAAACAAGGCTTTCTTCTCAGTGGTGCACTTTAAGTTTTACCATAAAGTTGGCAAAATATGTACATTTTGAGCAGAGTATTGCTGTGATGAATACAATGTCAGTTGCCTTAAACATTTGTCAAAGCTACTCCAACCACAGGAACTCTGCAACCAAAAACAATTTTTTATAATTTCCTCAGTCTTTGAGCATGTTGCATTCACATTTTGATAGCCAACTTTGTTTAGCTTTTGAACTGTGACAAGAATGAAGCCTCAAGTGGAGCAAGTGGGAGGAGAGAGATTTTGTTAAACAAAACATTGAGAGTACTGGCTCTAAGAAAAAGAGAAAAAGAAAAAAAAAGAAAGAAGACTGAAAGAATGGATTTGATTTTTACTTTTGCTTCATTTGCAAATGGTAAATGACTCAAATCACTGATACAGAAAGACCTACATTTTTATATCTGCCTCTCTGCCTTTTCTGCTTCTGTCCCTTAACTGTAAGTAAATATTTATGTCTTATGAAAAATACAGAATATGGATTATGTAACAGAGTGTCAAATCCTCACAGGGAACATGCTATACTACCAATTTTATAAGGCACTACTAAATTGCTGAGAAAAGAAAATTGTATTTATATGAGTATAAACTAATGTAGAATGCATAGTTATATCTACAGCTTTTAATATATTGACTGGAGAATATGTGCAACACATTTTTTAAAGTCAAAACCCCTTAGCTATGGTTGCATTGAAAAACACAATCTATTGTACTTGTCATGCTGCTCTGAAGGCTAATAAGTAGCTTTATTGGGAATACTGTGGCACATTTATTTTCCCACTGTCGAAGTGTGGTCACTGAAATGCGGCTGAGGGAATCAAAAACAAGCACCCTCAGACAAAGCACACCACCAGCCTGGGCTCTCAGATATGCTGTTTGTACATGATCTGGGCTCACTGTTTCTCTTTCCTTAAGCTTTTTATGAGTACCATACCTCCCAAGGTAAAGCAGTATATCAGATTTTTTATACTGGCTAGTCCAACATAGGGTTTCATGAAATAGTAGTTTACAAATATGGTACAAATGAGGTTTTGGATCATTTGTGCATTTCAATCAGTCAGTCTCTTGGTCCCAAAGTCATATGAGATGACTGTGCACTGTTTATGGTATTCAGAGTAGTGTTCTTTGCAGATTTTATGTGAAATTTATAGTGAACAAAGACACAGCCATCTGTCACGCTTACATGATTCGGATTTCTATGACCAGTCCTTTATAAAATGTGTGTAATAATTTAAAAAGCTGAAAATGTGAGTCATTTCTTATCTGAGATTCAAAACCCTGTCTTCCAATTCACAAGGTCCAGAACACATGCTGTTTACCTTAGGTCCAATTATATTCTTAAGTAAAATTAGTTTTCCTATACAAATCTCCACCATAGTCCGACTCAGAATTGTATGAAATCAACCCTCAATTTTTAAAAAAATCTTGCAACAGCAGTTTTTTTTATCTAATGCTAATCTTAATGCACATATTAAGGGTCTGTACAGTTTATATTTTGTATGATCTTCTTAAGACTAATTTTTAATGTGTTTTGGCCATGTTATTATTCTTACCTTATTCTTTCTGGCTTTACAACTCAGTCCAATAAAATAAATTTAGTTAGAAATTGAAGTGAACTAGAACCAAATCGACTACAGTCAGCTCTTTCTGCTGGCACTGCTATAGCAGCAGGATTTCAAGAACAGAATGAATTAACTGTAGATATGAATGACATTAGGTTATGTTTTGATATGATTTAGAGCAGAATTTTCAAAACCAGGAGTTAAAACTTATTTAAAAGTAAAAGCCTTATGGTTTTCATATAAGGGTGAAAAATTTTTGCTAAATTTAATGATTAGTCAGCCTGGTCTCCTTAAATACTTCTGTCCGTATCACAATATATTCCAAAAGCCACTTATTTTTCAATCATGATTGTTTACATAAGCCACCAAAACAGATAAATATTGGTGCTTTCCTGGAGTTTTATTATAGGAGAGCACTGACACACAATCAGGTAAATGTGTGAAAATATATAATACAGTGATAAATACTAGGATTTGAAATGAAGTAGGGAAGTGGTGGTGATGGTAAAAGGGAATGAGTTGCAGGTGTTCATAAGGTGGTCAGGGCAAGTCTCACTGAACAGGTTGCTTGTGGTAGAAACTCTGCAAGGAACAATATATCTGGGGGAAAAGAATTCCAGGTAAAGGAAATGGCAAGTGCCAAGACCCTGAGATGATTGTTTGTCTCACATTTTAAGGAGCAGAAAGATAGTCAATCCTTCTGGCTGCATCAGAGGAAAAACGACGAAATATCAGAAGTCAAGGTCAAAGTTAAGAGGTGAGGAAAGAGTTGGAGAGGAGAGAAAAAGGAACCCTCAGACACTGTTGGTGGGAATGCAGATTGGTGCAGCCGCTATGGAAGGCAGTGTGGAGGTTCTTCAAAAAATTAATATAATTACCATATGACCCAGCACTCCCTCTCCTGAGTACCCAGAAAATCAGAATCTAATAATTTCAAGATGTCAATTCCTAATGACATGTTATACAGGCAGGTGGATAGGTGAGTCTAGAGTCTAGGAATTAATTGTCTTTAGGTGGTACTTAAAGCCATGGAAATGAATTAGATCATGCAGAGACTTATTGTGGGGATTAAAAAAAAAAGATTTTTTGAAACCTTATAATGCTTCAAGATTAGGGAAGTGAAAAGAGCAAAGGAGACTGACTGCAAAGTGGTAAGAATAGGTAGAAGGAAAACCAGAACATTGCGGTATAGTAATGAATGTATCATAGATTACATCAATCACAATTTCTTTTTGTACATGTAAATTGTTGAATTCACTTGATGAAATATCTTTATTTTTTATATTTGCTATATGCTTTTTCTGGCTTTTAGTGTCTGATACATTTAAAAATTGCTGATGATTTATTAATATAATAATTTAAGGTGTTGCTACTGTATTTAACTATGCCTACACTGATATTTTTAAATATTATTATTATACATTTATTATAAATTAATAATTTTGAGATATTAAAGGAAGCATCAGAAGAAATATATTTCACTAGTTTTAATACTTCTTAAAAGTTTTGTCAGTCACATTTTTTGTTGTTGAACCTCGCAAGGAAGGTATAAAAATACACACCAAATATGAAGAAACAAAGCTCTAGATGTGGGAAAATTGGATCTATTTTATGGAAAAGATAAGTGGTACTCATCAAACCATTGGCACTTCACTGAGTTAAAACAACTTACCTGCTAGACACGTTATGGATAAAATTAGAATCAATCAATCCTGTTCAATTATTTTAGAAACAAAAAGCACTGTATAGATAGGTATATGAGTTACTGGTAAAGAGGATTATTACAGGCCAGATTACTCTGAACAGTTCCAGTTTACGTTTTTTAATCCATCTTGACAACTAACAGTGCTTCCTTTTACTCTCAAAGTTGTCCTAATTAAGAAGGTAAATTACATGTTAATACTTATTCTAAAGAAACAAGAATTGATAAAGAACATAAATTTTTTTTGACAACATCTCATCCAAACAAGGAAATAGAACTAATTATTCTGAAATATCAAATTATGGAATGTAACCTACATTTTAAACAGCAAGAAATTATGTTTGAAGCATTCTTTTTAGAAATTCAGACATAATTCCAATTTCTTTTCCCATGGAAGATTATATTGGTTCAAACAATGAACAGATTAAAGATGATACTAATGTTTTAAAAACAAATAAAGATAAAAATAAAATGGCAGAGTTCTCATTTTACATCCATGGAGTTCGAGCTCTGCATCAATCAAAATATGAGGTAAAAATAATACTGATCTGTCAAGATGTCAGTCAAAATAAAAAAAACAAAACTTGAAAATATTGAGGAACTTACATAATTTGAAATGAAGACTATTCGAAATACTTATTTACAACATAATTAACAATGAACATCAACAAGTTATAGAATACATTGAGGTGTTAACAAAGTATGAAATCATCTTCATTAAAATGATAATTAACTTAGCATTCAGAATATAAAGAAAAAAACTTCTGTAATCTTTAATTGATATTTAAAGTCATTTAATACTCAGTACTTTACACAATTCCACTAAATTTAGTGATAAACAGTAAAATATTCTTTTGAAGTTTCTTCCTTAAGAGCAAAGCAAAACACCACTTTGGGAAACACGTTCTCCCTGTGGAAATAATAATAGAAGATTATATCATGACAAACTAACATTTTATTAATATCACCAAATATATTATTAAAGATTAGAAGAAATTAGTACTAAAACAAATCACATAGTGTAAGTTGTTTGCTATACAGCTTAACAAAACTTCAGCCATGCTAAGAAGTTTAAATTAATGATGATTTGGTAGATTCTGTTTCAATAATGAAATACACTAAAAAAATCCTTTTTTTCCAAGCCCCTAGAGTAAAGGTGTTTTGAAGAAAAATTCATCTCAAGAGTAAATAACTTGTGAATAGATGAAAATACACAATGTTTTAGGCAGAAAACTTGTGAATGCAAAAACCACTATCAAAATAGCTGTTTTGGATAGAATTGAAAAAAGGGATTCTGCAGAGGTAGCACCAGAAGTAAATTTTAATCTGCATCATTCATAAGTAACAGATTGAAGCGAAGAGGTAGATGTCAGAAATGCTATTGAATGTCACTCTTCTGGTAATTTTTAAAAAGTAGTTCTTCAAACTTTAGGATAATATAACAATTTTAATTAGCTGGGAATGACCAAAGTTTCAATGCTTTTTTCCTGTAAAGTACTTACATAATTTTATTGCTAGTGAATAAAATGAAATTTATTTTTATTTATTGATTTGGTATCCAGAAACTTGATATTGTAAAAATTTATTGGAGGATTTCATTTTGTTTCTTTTGCCATAGATGATCATGATATAAAAATAATGAAAACTGTATTCCTTCCTTTCCAATTGTTGCAAACCTGTACTGCTTTGTCTTGCTTTATAGAGCTGACTAGAACAGATTGTACAGTATCAAATTGGTTACAACTGGTGTCCTTGTTGTGTCCCTGATATTAGAGCAAATGTCATCTTCTTTTCTCTGATAAGTACTCTGTTGTAAATTTATCAAATTATAGAAGTTTAATTCAGTTCAAAGCTTGTTAAGATTTTTTTTTATGAATTGGTGCTTTCCTTCGTCTCTGATGAAAGGGTGAACTCCTTTCTAAAGTTAAAATCAACCTCTCATTTCTGACATAGATTTATTAATATTTTATGAACAGCTGAGTCTATTTGCTGATATTTAATTTAGTGTGTTTGTATCTCTGTTTATGAGTGAGGTTGACATGCATTTTCCGTTTTTGTACTGTCTTTGTGAACTGTGAATATAAGTCAAATTTACTAGTCTTGTAAAATGACGTGGGAAGTATTTATCTCTTAGACTACCTATGAGTATTTCTTTAAATTAAAATTGTCCCTTAAATGTTTGGTACAACTCACTTGTATAAGGGTGTTTATCATCTTCTATATTCAGAATTAAATTGTAAATGCATACTTACTTCATCAAGTTTCCACCTTTAAAGAGTTTTATTTTAAATTACTCTTTTTCTATATTTTATATGGCATCGTTAGATTATTTTCAGTGGAATAGTCTGTCAAAGTATTTAGTCTATCATACTTTCCGAAATGAAAATTCTTTCTCATCCATGTTAATATTTATTCTTATTCTCATTTCACACGAAGATCTCTGCTTTGGAGGGTCAAGAAAATTTCCTATTTGGGGAAACATTTTTCTACTATTTTGTCTTCCTTTTGAGTGAAGCAGAAAAAAATATATATTCAAGATGAAGTAATGACACATTCAGGAGGCCAGAAATGAGATAACAATTAGAGAATTGAAAGAAACTCACCAGGACTGAACTTGGCGGAGGATGTTATCTCAGTGGTCCTTGAGATGTAGGGCTGCATAAAATTTTGAAAGTCATTCAAAGAAAGTTGAAAATTTTTTATTTTATCCTCAGAATAATGGAGAGAATTTTATTGTGATAATAAGGATGGCTATATAAATATATACAATTTATTGGATTATTACCATTTATTTTGATCCATGCTGTAAACTATATAGATTGTTTTTAATCCTCACAATAAACTGTGAAGTAAGTTTAGGGAATATAAAGAAATAAATAGGAGAACATTAATTCACTATATAGAGGTGTTCTGGAAACTTCATATATAAGCAGACTGCAATAAGAATGACTAATGAGAAATGGGTAGAGTCTATGAATGGGTAATATTAATGGTGACAGTAATAGTAATCTTATAAAGCAAAAGAAGTATCTTTTTACATTTTAATCTTTCCATGGTTTGGAGCTACAGTTTTCCTATATCACATATTTAGTTGCTCAGGTTTTACCTTGTTTTATCATCAAAACTGAATTTTAGAAAATAATGTTATGATCTTACTCAAAGTTAAGCTAATATTTTATTTCTCTCAAGGGAACTTAAATTTTATTTTAAAAGGGAAATCTTAATATTTAATTGTTGCATTGTAGCCATTATAAAAACAATAAAAAATGTGAGAGATGTACAAAATTTCTTTGTATTTCTCTGTTAAAGAGCAAGAGGGTACTCATTTCATCCAACTATGTGGAAAGATATTTCAAGTTTTAGATTGACTGCTTGTGTCATTTAGGCATAAAGATTGTTTGGTTGAACTGAAAACCCCCTAGTTTTATAGAGGCTATATATTATATTTACGTACTCATTCATTCATTCATTCACTCATTCATTTATTTTAATGCATTAAGCATGTATTGATAATTTATTAAATGCCAGAAATTAAGGATCTATGATAATCAATTATACATAGTTTAAGTTTTGATAAGCTAGTAGTAAAATGAAAAACAAAAAATCCATATTAAAAAGTCTAGAAGGGAGAATACCAAGTTGAGATAGTAGTGTAAAGCTGGCAAACAGAAGTTTCATTCCAACATCTAAAACCTGACAACAAACAATAATAATAACATGCAAATGATTACAATAACGTAAAATAATAACAGTAACACACACACACACACACACACACACACACACAAGAACCTTAGCTTAGCATGCCTGACATGCTGGGCAAGAACCACAGAGTGTTTTGGACTGGGATGACAAGCGTGGAACTCTGTTCATACCCCCAGGAGCTAAACTACAGAATCTCAAAAATTACAATAATTGCAAGAATACCCCCAAATGTAAAACATAAAACATGCCTCCAAAAAGAAAAAGAACTTAGAATAAAAAAGATGAATAAATAATTCAGCATGGGAAACTGCAGGAAACTAAAGGGAATGCCCACAAACATTCTGAACTGTACAACAACTTAAAAGAACTTGAATATAATGACACAACAGCTCATACAAAAATAATAAAGTTAAAAAATGAAATAAAAATATTTTACAAATCTCAGGAAATAGCTAAAGCATCTTTTCAAGACCAGTCAATAAATTACAAACAACAAGGAGCAGAACAGATAGAACAAAAAAACCCTGAATTTTTGGCGTAGAGAAAGGGCTTGAAATAATCAGTGAAAAGACAATAAAGAATTAGATATTTCTAATCAGTATAAGAATCAATGGTGTCTGATTCAAAGAATTCAGTCAATAAAAAATTTAGTCATAGATATAGTTCAAAAAATTTTCTCTGAAATATAAAATCTGTAGAAGAAAAGAGTAAACCATGTGTGTGTACGCATGTGTCCGCTCATGAATGGTCATATGTATAATATAGACATATATCCATGGAGAGATTCATTCAGAGAGAATCTAAACTGCGAAATAAAAGCTTTAGATTATTATTCGTCTTTTTATAGCAACATCCATTGCCAAAAGACAGTAGATAAAATTCTACAACGTTTTACAGGAAAGAAAATATTACTAGAATGTACTATACCTAACCAAGTATTCTTTTATGGATGGAAGTAACAGTCAGGCCTTCTCAAATATGAAAGCATTTATGCAATGCATCATAATGCTGACTTCTGTTAAGAAAAAAACAACATGTGTATTGAAGTTTTGTTGATAAAATAATTCAACATATTATGTAATGCATCGTTATAGAGAACTCAGGAATGGCAGAAATTTTTATCCACTGGTGATTATCAGTGGCTCTGCTTAAATCCATAATTTCTATAAGAATATGTGTGAAACTGGTGGCAGAAAAGATATATATATATTACATACTTTGTGTACAAAAATAAGGAGTGATCATAGTAGAAGTAAGAATTACGTATTCCTAACCTCAGAGGGATCTTTTAAGAGAATAATATCTCCTATGAAAAAGAAATTTACATTTGATATTTAACAGTATTTTCCTGAGGTTTCCAGTAAAGTTTTTTTTTTACTAAATTTAAATAAATCTAATTAACGTCGTTATTAAAATAACATAAACTGTGTGATCACATTTAAAAACTGCCTTATTCCTGATTGATCAGTTCTACTTGCATGTGTTTGTCTGAGTCTGGATCTAGTTTAAAAAAGAGGTCATTTGGGGTAGCACTTGAATATTGGAAGGACTTGAATATTGGGGACTAACTGCAAAGGTGTTTGAAGAGCTGAGTCAAATAGAGGCCATTAAGGGAATCCATAGATAAGCAACACCAAGAAACCAGTGCCACCAGGTGGCTGAAGATACAAGAGGTTAGGGACCTCAGCCCCAAAGTTACAGTTGCCTGATTGGAGGAGGGTTGCTGAATGTAAGTGAAAGTGAATGGCAGTAAATAGAACAACCCATGGAGGGACTGTCCAGGTTGAACTGGGGCTATGGAGACATACAACTACTGCCAGAAAAGCAGATAAAAAGAAGTAGAACTATCTCTGCTTCTTCTTTCCAGGTTTTGGGATCATGTCAATTCCTCATAATAGCAAAATTGTAGACAGAAGCCAGTGATCAAGGGTAGCTGAACTATGCCGAGGAAGACAAGGGGCTAGATCTGAAAAAAACATGCAAATGTCTGGTACATCTGCACAGAAAAGGTATATAGACTGATGGTCATTTTTTGCTTAAAAACGGTTATTTCTAAAAAAAACAAACAAACAAACAAAAAAAACACGGTTATTTCTAAAAGTTGGACTTTTGGATAATTAAAATTTTTTTCTTATTTCTACTATTGGAGAGGTAGAGGAAACTTCCAAATGCAAACTCTTGAATTCAGTATTTGAACTGAGATTGATACATGAAGGGGTAAAATATTTAAAGAGGAGTGCACCATAATGGAAAAATGATTAGAATATTTGGGGCAAATAATACAATGACATTACTACCACAGTTACATAACAGTTGAGCGAGCATTATGAGAAGGTAATAGGCAAGTATGAAAAGGGACTCTCCTGCAAAGAAGTGTGAGTTTTTCAGTTTGTGTTGGCCCTTCTGAAAGGTTTATGTTAGAAAGTATCAAAATCACAGATGTGTTTCAGATCTACAGCCCTGATGGCAGCTAAGGAATATAGTGGAGGGAAAAACAAATTCAGAAAGTGTTGCTCAAGTTCATATTAAAGGTAAAGAATAGAATATTAGAGTGCATTTCCAATACATGTATGAATTAATAATAATGCTATAAACTTGCTATGATGTTTGAAAGGTGATCAGGTTAGCCTTGGAAAATACATTTATATGTGTTTAGGTTAATACTTTCTCTACTTGATCTAACAGGATCATCACTGAAATATAAACTAATGAACAATTTTAGAAATTTGATAGTTCAGTATAGTTGAGAAACTCATATAAATTGTTGAATAAATTAACCCCTGGTCTAAAATTGATTAGCCAATGATTGCCTGTTAACTCTTACAAAATTTAGCAATTCAGTTCTCAAGTATTATGTAATGCCTAGTGAGTGCACTTAATAAGCAGTGAAGAGGAAATATTAATGGAGTATAATGTGTTTACCTTAATAAGTTTACAAGTTAAACAGAAGGCGTAATATGCATTCTGTATTAGATTAAGTGATAATGTCAGATTACATATAATGAAGGGCAAATTGAATAATTGGACAGCAGGTGTCAAAAAAAGTATAAATAACTGGGAGACCAATATGGAAGTTAAAGAAAACTTCCTGAAGTAAAGGAATCTTAGGATCTTCCTAGAGTTTTATTGCATTTTATTTTCTTTCCTAATTATCACTGTTTCGTTTTTTCTAAATGACTGCTTTAAGTATTTCTGCAGCCTGTTGATATGGAATTACTTATTAACAAATGAAATGCTTGTGCTAGATTTTCTTTAGTTTAAAATGAGCAGAAATAATTATGATGAAAATGTAATTTGTTTTTTGGACTACTTCCTTTCATTTTTCTTTCAATGAAAATATATTCATCATCACATTGAAGCACTGATATCCAAATTTAGTTTTATTAAACCCATTAGTTATGCATATCCTTGAAATATCTCAAAGGCATTGAAACTATTAATTGATGAAATACCAAATTAGTGTCATAGCAGATACTGATTTGTTTTTCAAATAAAATCTTTAGCATAGTAAATGATACATTTGTTAATTTATCAGTTTATGTGGAGAAATATCACAAGAAAAGTAAGTAAAGTATGGATCTATTATACCATAAAATACCTAACAATTCTAATTTGAAATGGTAAAAAGGAGAAAATAGGATTAAGCGGTTTGGTTTCGCCTAAAACGTAATGGCATTGTATGTTTAATTAGTTTTAAGAATATTAAATCTTGCAATGTGAAAAAAATATTTTTTTCTGTTTTCCAGTTTCGCCAGGGTGATTGATAAATATTATGTCTGTTTTTTTTTCTGTTTTTTTTGTCATTCATCTTACAGTGGACATCTGTCTTTTTTCCTCCTAATTAAAAACCAAACTTCCTTGGGGTCCTGTTCCTCCTCCAGTGCAATCATGAGGTTATGTTGGAGTTAGCAGCTGACATACCCTGCCACACTACCGAGAATCGGGCACATGATAAAGGCCAGGTCCTCATTTCATGACTAAGAATTAATATGTGAAGCGAGCAAAGTAATTCAATATTTTATCCAGTATATTTAAGTATGGAGCTGGCAAAGAAAGGCTTCTTTCTTCTCTGAGTATCAGAACTTATAGTTCCTGACATAATTGGAAAGAAAGTTTTTGATCTGGCTCTGCATAATTTTTTCTCTTTTCTTAAAGTTGCTTGAAATATCATTTCCTGAAAAAAAAAAAAAGGAAATAAAAGTGTCTCCGTGCAGAAAAGCATGAGAAGAGAACATGGCCAACAATATGCTTTGACTGCCTAAATTCCCTGATTGAAATTATATTAAACTGAAAACTACATAATTTTGCATATCTATCTTTATTTCCTCATGCAGTTGAAGTATCCTTTTAAGACTCCTCTTTTTAATTTAAGTTAATCTGAGCTGTTTCTCTATAACTTGAAACCTGACAATATCACCAGTTATACATCTTCCTTATGGCAATATTTAAATCTAAACCTTTGGGGCCAGATATGGTTCAGAATTTAGATATGTCATGTAAAATTCCAGAGATGTCAGGACAGCACTCTGGAGGCAAACTCATTAAGATTTCTACAGCGATATGAATGACTATTCACATTAAATGGGATTAAAGATAGTTATAAATGTCCTGATGTCAGTTCAGTCAGTTTTATTTCTAAATGTGTTTTGATATCACACCTAGGGAAAAAACTTGTTTCCAGGGGCCTTTGAATTTTGGAATTGCAGAAAAGGATTAGGAGCTATGCTCTAGTCTAAGCTACTATTGAAGAATAAATCTTATAAACTTAAAGATACTGTTTACAGAACCATGTCTCGTGAAAATTTGTAGTAACTATCTCATACATTGCTTCTAGCTATTCTTGTCCCCTACCTAGAAGTTTCTCCCAGTGGGGCAATATGGTATGTTGGGATTAAATGAAAATGAATGTGGGCGTTTAGGGATGGAATGTAAGTGACAGACAAGAAGATTTGATATAGTATTAAATATCCTTCTGAAAGACCAGTAGGAGATCTGTACTCTTTTAGATAGTAGAGTTTATCTGCTCACTCCTTTGACAAAAATATCATGGGCCCATATTAATTCTGTTTAGAAAAGACATTTAACTTGATAGCAATGGAATTCAAGAACTTATCTGTATCCATTTTGTGATTTCCTTTTATTAGGAAATAAAGTTCCAAGCAATTCTAAGAGGAAAAAAATCATACAGCCAGCTTAAAAACTTTTGTTCTAATTATTCAAAGGAATGTAAGAGTTTTATTGTTAATAGTAGGAAAGATTCTGTAAAATGGTTTATCTTAATGATCACCATGATAAATATAAAACTCATCATAGTAACTAATATTCATTGAAAACTTATTTATTATGAGCCATACAATCCACTACTACTTTACATGCATTATCTCTCTTAATTTTTACAACCCTGTAAGGTAGATAAAATAATACCATTTATTTTACAAATGAAAAATACAATGTGGCTTACGTCAAATAATTGTCTAAAGTAGCATGTATATGGCTGCCTAACCTCATTTAGAGGTTCAGGGAAAATTTTTTGTAGGAGGTGAAAATCTAAGTTGAGATTTGAAACAGGAGTTAGCTGAATGAGAAAAAACAAACAAACAAAACAAAACTATGTACAAAAGCCCAAAGATGCAAGAATAATTGCACTTTTGAAGAATAGAAAGTAATCTGGTATAGTTCTAGGACAGAATGTAGGCGTTGTAGAAGAGGTAAGAAGAGATACCGGAGAGGCAAGAATAATTCAGTTCACGCAGGGTATTCTAATCCATATTAAGAAGATACAGTATTATCCCGAACACCATGAAGAGCCATTAAAATGTTTATGCTAAATAAAAAGCTGCTGTAATTTACATTTGATTTATCTTTCTGTTTGCATTATAAAGAATGGATTAGAAAGGAGCGGAAAAAGAAGACAAGAAACTCATTTAAAAGGTTATTTTAATGACCTATGTGAGAGATCACTGGTATAAAGTAGACCAAAGAAATTATGGAGGCAGATTAAATTGGTAGGATTCTAGAAGTCTTACAGATTGTGGAATCTATAGGAACCAATGGAGTATTGATTGTACATGGGGAAATAGACGTGCTAAGGATTCAATCCTGAACCTCAGTGCAAATGGCAATGCCATTTACTGAGCTAAAGAACGTGGGAGCAGGTGTGGGGGTCGGGGTAAAGATAAGAAAGCCATTTTTCTACAAGATGAGTTTGAACCTTCTTTGACATATTCCAGTGGAGAAATATAGTGTTTGAATATACGAATCCATAGTTCAGAAGGAAGAGATAGGTTAACGTTTTCAATTTGGGAAACATCAGCAAATGAAAGGACTTGAAGCTGTAGGAGTAGATAGGATTAGGTCACATGCACTGAGGTTATAAGAGCACAGTAAGAGGAGAAACTCCTGAGACCTAAACTCTGAAAATGCTGGCACTCTAAAGATGAGACACTGATACCTCCGATAAGCCAGTGGAAGAGAATATTTCAAGAGGGATGGTAACAAGAAATTAAGTTTCATACTGACAGGAGAGTACCTATTGGTAAAAGCAATTTTAGTAGAACTTGGGGGACAGAACCCAGAATTCTACAGGTCACAGAGGGAATGGGACATAGGTAAGCCTTTTTGGGAAATTTTGATGGCCCTATGCCTCAAAACAATAAAAGTTGCCACCGCGACATGCATATAAAAGTCAATGCAAAATGTTACCTTCAAAACACAGAAAGTAAATGCTAAAATTTAAGTAGCTTCCTTTTAGATTTTCTGATGGTAAAATACTGGCTAAATTAAGTGAAGCTGAACTTTTATCTTTTATTTTTATGATTTCTTTGAGTCCTTGCTTTGAATACCTTAAGCACGTGGTTCAGTGCTGAGAGTGAAAAGGACCAGGGAGCAAGTGCAAACAATGATCTCAGAAAACATGGCTGTTGGGAGGGGTGCGATACTGGGCAGAGCAGAAGGAGCTGCAAAGGGGATGGGTTTTTTAATTTGTTTATTCATTTGTTTTAGTTTTGTGATAGGAGAGAATTGAACACATTTAGATTTTGTAAAAGGTTGTAGGACTTAAGAAGAAAATAAAAACAAAGAGGAGAGAAAGAATGACAAATACAGCAACCAGGTAAATACAGGAGAAGGCATTGCATCAGAATACTAGTGGGCAGATCGCCCTTGGGCGGAAAGCATGTAGGTTTTTTTTTTTGTTTTTTTTTTTATGTTACAATAGAAAGAAATGAGGAAATCATAGAGGAATGCAAAGATTAAAAAGTTGAGTGATTTCTTACTGCATGCCATTTGCTTTCTCTATATGATTGGAGGCTGCTGATAGTAAAGAGAAGAGGTAGAGGAAAAGACTTAAGTATTGCTGCAAAAAACTGCGCCAATACTTAAGTCTTCTCTTCCTCTTCTGAAAAATGTTATGAAAAGTGGTCAAAGTTATTGACTAGACTAGGAAGACACAAAGAATTACCAGACTGCAGTGTGGGCTTGTTGGTATTGAAGAATACAGTTTTAGGATGTGTGTTAGACAGGGTGCCCCAGAGAAACAGATATCTATACATCTATACCTATCTATCTATAGCTATATCCATATCCATATCCATATCCATATCCATATCCATATCTATATCTATATCTATATCATTTATTTCTCTATATTATCTCTATCTCTATATCTACTATGTATCATCTATATCTAAACTATATCAATCTATGGAGAAAGAGACAGAAAGAGAAAGGCAGAAAGAGACAGAAAAACAGAAATTTATTCAAAGGAACTGGCTCAAGAGATTTTGGCTGGCCATTCCAAATTCAGAAAGAGCTCACATCCTAGGTGGAAGGAAGGCAATGTGTCAGGCAGGAGAATTCTCTCCTACTGGTGGGGAAGGGGTTTAGCCTTTTGTTCTGTTAAAGTCTTCACTGACAAGATGGGTCTCACCCACATTATGGAGGTCAATCTGCTTCACTCAGAATACTGATTTAAATGTGAATCTTACTCAAAAATACCCTCACAGCAACACCCAGAATAATGTGTGACCAAATATCTGGACACCTCATGGCCCAGTCAAATTGACACATAAAATTAACCATCACAGGGTAGTGCAAGTATTTTCTGTTTGGGAATGCTTTGTAATGTGATATGTAAATATCACATACAAGAACAGTTGTAATTTTCCTTTCTATTATTTGTTCACTTATTGTTCTAAAATGAAAATATATGGACTCAATAATAGGATATCTAATTGACTTGGACATCACACTCTTTTCTACTTTAAATAATTCAGGGATTTAACATAATTCACAACCCTTCCTTGACCTTTAACACTCTTCTGGTTCCTCTTTGAGTTCTCAGTATTCCTCTTAAAAGAGAAACTGCAGGAAATATTGCTTACGAGTTCCCTATATTAGCTAATTTCTGTGAAAGCCAGAAGCTGACTGACAGATTCTCATATAAGTTATTGCATGTATATTCATCATTGAAGAATTCTCCTGAAAAAAAAATTACAATTTGAGATTTTTGTCTTTCATCTTAGAAATTTAAAGTAAAAATTTGTTTAATTTTACAATTAATTCCTTTTATCCAGCATTGATTTGATCATGTTTATGTCATGTCACATATTACTCATAAGGATATCTACTTCACTGCCCTCTATAGTTGAATGTAGATTTGACATTAAAATATATACATATGTTTTTAGGTATCAAATATATTGGATGAGAAACTGGCCTCTGTCTCATGATCCCTGTTATTTGGGCTTATAATTTTGTTACAAGTTATGAAGAAACACTGTTAATTTTTTTCTGATTTTTTTTCCCCCCAGAATAAAGGAAGGGCATGAAAATATCTTGTGCCTGACTGACAGTTTTTCCTTCAGGAACTTGTAATCTGCAACAGAAAATTACTAGGTCTAGAAAATGATATACTGCTAATTCTTTATAGTATTTATCACCAACCAATCATATGAAATTATTATCAAATACTAATTCACCAATATCCTCAAAAATGAATAATAGGAATTACCAAGGGCATCATTTCTTATAAATAAAGATCATAAATACACTATTTAAGTAAATCAAAAATCACTCTGGAGTTGTCCGCTAGTTAATTCAACATATGTGGAAGATTTAAAGATAAATATAAGATCTTACTCTGTGTCAGGCATTCAGGATCCAAAAGGTAAACATGCTTAACGTAGTCCCTGCCCACAAATGAAATACAAATTGCAGGACATACTGTGGATGTTTGCTGAGAGCCATCAGTTTGGCTTTCCAGTATGGTGCTGGACCTCCCTGGTGCTTCCTGCAGTTCGTGGTGTTGCTTGGATTGCTGTTTCCTCATCAATTCTAAGGGGAATATTTCTTGAAGGCTATTTTCAAACATTAGACATTCAGTGTTTTTTTGTTAATAGAGAAGTCAGCTTATATTTATTGTAATGGATGCATTGCTATATATAAAGATATACACAGCACATACACAAAATTTCAGAACAGCTTTTGATGGCTTTTAAACAGTACCTTTTTGCCCTTCACATGTAGTTTGATTTCCAAAACCACTGTTGCTGTATGTTAAGTAATGCTTTTGAGGTTAAGGAATAGAAGAATTACAAGTAATTTAAAGGCACAGCAATGTAAGTTGCGAAACAGCAACAGAAGTAAATCCTCCCCTACTGGGAAGTAAGGTGATTACAGATGATTACCAGACGCAAACAGGAAACAAAAATGCATAGATTATATAAGGTCATAGCAGGAACTGTAAGTCATCAGTAAGTCAGCGGTCCAGACAATATTTACTTCAAGGAAGTCTAGATCAATGTTTAAAAATTTGAATTTGAAGTCTTGCGTCTACCTCTAGTTTTTTTTGAGTTATAATACCCTCATGTCACCCATATGTATTAGTTTGACAAATCTTAACAATGAAAACACATTCAAACTGCTCTAGGCAGACTTTGTTGCTACCTGTTAGCTCCTTGAACACTGGGACACAATTCAACTTTTTATATCTGTCAATTCAGTCAGTTCTCAAACCATTTCATAAAGTCCAAAATACCTATACTATAAAATATCTTAAAAGTTAGGCACTTTCTGTAATTTTTAAAAAATAGCCTAAGAATAAGTTTGTCACTAAACTGTTAGAAACTAAAGAGAAGAAAATGGAATATGAAACTAAATCTGAAAGTTCCTTTGATGTGTTTCAAAATAGGTGCTTTCTTGCCAATGAAATATAAGACACGTGAATATTCATTTGTTACTATGAAGTCTAGTTTGCTTCCTCAAAAGTGCACATAACAGCTATAATATGCACAATTATAAATTTAAATTTTTCTTTCATCTTCCATTTGAAAATTTAAAGAATTTTGATTATCAGTAAAAAAGTCACATTTCAAGTCATACTTGCTTTGAATGATCTGAAGTATTTTTTTCCAAGAAACTTTACTTCTATCTGCCAATTAATAACTATTATGGAGAATTTATGATGATCCCAGAGCCAGTCTAGGCTTTGTCACACAAATTTATGCATTATGAATCTCTTCTTAACCTGCTTAGAATGTGCTTGGAGAAACAATTTACACAAATATGTACCAAGCAGTACAAGGCAGCATTTAACTGCTCCAAAGTGTGACATCAGCTGTTCAGTTTGTGCCAGTTGGACAATTTCTTTCCAACAAATGTGGGAGAAACAAATCATGGTTCTTCTTACTTCTTTTGCCCCAGCTTTTCACCTCTGAGCCCACAGAAGCTTTGCTTTGGAAGGCTCAGTCAGAATCTAATATCTGACTTTTCTGCATGTGCTTTTCCAACTTGTGGCTTTTTCTTTCCACTTTTTTCTTGGCAAATTCCTACGGATTATTCTGCACATTCAGCTCTGCTGCCAGCTTCTTCAGGAAGCCCTATTGGACCTTCCAGACTGAGTCAATATCTCCCTCCATGCACCACTCATAGCACTTACCCCACTGTACTGCAATTACAGACTCATTACCTATCCTCTTTCTGGATTGGCCACTGAGCTACAACCAAGTACTGTGCACAATACCTGGTTCATGAAAGTACATGGATGCATGAATTCAGTAAATAGAATCAAGTAGAATGTACATCTATTCTTCTTCCAACACCTAAAAGAGGAGTAAGAATTAAAGTTCTGTCTCTGAATCTAAGATCTGGTGGTCAAGTGCAGACCAGTGGGCATTATAGCTATGTCATTAGCAATCAGACCTGGGACAACTCTTTTAACCACCATCTTACCACCAGCCATTTCACTTCTCTCTCACTCCCCAATATACAAACTATTTTTAAATACAATAAATTTCATTCTAAGTATCTCTCAAATGCATCCACTTTGCCTGTCACTTATAACATTCTACTCCAAACTACTATCACCTCTCACTTGGACAAAAGAAGTATCACCCAAAGTAATTCCCCCAACTTTACTTTTACTTCCTTCCAGTATTCTCTCTTCATTGAAGCCAAGTCATATTTTGAAGATACAGATCAAGGCAGAGTAATTTCCCTTCAATGCCCTCCCACTACTCTGAGAAGACCGTGATTTTTAAGATCAGCTCTAACATGATGTGTGGATCTACTCCACCAGGGACCCCCAGCTTCAAGCCCTACTAACTTCCCCTTTGCTCCATACACTGAGCCACACCTGTGTTCTTTCAGGTCCTTCATGATAATTTTTTCTAACTCAGAACCTTTCTATTTGCATTTTCCTCTTTCTGTCATCCTCTATTTCTCTGCACTACTACCCCTTCCTGGCTGTTCTTCAGAGAACAACTTAAAGCATTGTCTGTCCACCCAATTAACTCTGATCTCCCTACTCTCTCAACACCTGTACTTTTCCGTTAATATTACCCACTACAGCTATAACCGTGTGTACTCATCTGTAATAAACTAACTAATCTCTGTCTCCCCTACTAGGTTAAATATGCCATAGGGATTAGAACTGTTTTGCTAAACATATCCCTTTTGACCATTGTAGGGCTGCCACATAATAAGTTCTCCAAAAATATTTATTTGAACAAATTAATGAGAACTGCAACAAATGAAACTGAAAAGTAACAAACAGTAAGACTATGAGCCTTTAGTAATAACAAGGACAAGGGGGAAACAAGATACTAGATCATCATTCTGAAGAGCATGGCCCCACTTTCTGAAGAGCGTTCCCCAAACATCATTGGAATGGCCATGAACAACCTCGTTTTAAAAGAAACTGGGACCTAGAGAACATTATGTTAAGTGAAATAAGTCAGACAGAGAAAGATAAGTACCATATGATCTCACTTATTTGCGGATTCTAAAGAAAAGAATAAGTGAATGAACTAATCAGAAACAGTTTTGGAGACAAAGAGGAAAAACTGAGGGTTGCTAGATGGGCGGGAGGGGTGGGGGGCGGGTGAAGGGATTGAAGGGCAGTCGGTGACCACAGGATGGCCACGGGTTTGAAAATTAATCTGGGGAACGTAATTTGGTGGTTTCCAGAGGGTAAGGGGGTTGGGGGGTGGGGGATGAGGGTGAGGGGGATCAAATGTATGGTGATGGAAGGGGAGCTGAATCTGGGTGGTGAACACACAGTGTGATTTATGGATGATGTAATACAGAATTGCATAACTGAAATCTATGTAATTTTACTAACAATTGTCACCCCAATAAATTAAAAAAAATAAATAAAATAAATTAAAAAAAAGAAAAAGAAACTGGCAAATGAGCAGCACATATAGCAGGTGTATCATCAATGTAATAATTAATTTGCACACATAGGGCTCAGTCTTCTGCTATAAACTTTGCATAGATAGCCGAGAGGGCAAAAGCTGAGTGCTACCGACTGTGCTGGCGTTGGATATATGAAAGGAGGTACTAAAAATGAAAGAGCCAAGTAGGAAAATCAAACCGTTTCCCCTTTGCTAATAGATAATCAATGTAAATGAAATAAAGTAAAAGTTAATGATCAGAAATATATTAAATCATCAAAAAATTGTGTTTGGTTACGAGGAAGTTTGTGAATAGAAGAAAAGGCTGGGTTAGTCAGGAAAACTTTCAGGACAAACAGTGGCCTTGATTATAGAGAGTAGGGTTTATCCATGTGTCAGAAATAACCTGGACAAAAACTTTGATGAGAATATTAGATAATCAATTTTCCTAGTCTTACAAGTTTAGAGAATTGAAAAATTAGAAGCATGTTGGTCACTTTAATTGACAGCTGCCACAATGACCTAGCCAAATGCAGAAGACTAAGGGTTAAGTGATTATTCCCAAGAGAACTAGAAATTTTTAAACTTAATAATTTTCCTAAAATGTAAAAGGAAATAATGCTGAGGGTAAAGCAGTGACAAAGGAGAAGGGGACCATTTTGGAAGACTATTTTATATGCAGTTTTCAAAACTCCTTGCCTGGTGTGTATCCAATATTTAGGACTTACTTTTTACCTTTCCTATCTTTGGATTTTTTTTTCCTGTGAATAATAAATTATAATGTTGGTTGGTTTACCTATTTTATTTCTCTGCTTGCAATCAGCATTTGTTTTAACCTTTGTTTTCTTTGTTGTTTTTGCAATTGCATCTCTACTTCTCACCAATTCATTTATAGTGCCAAAACAAAGAGGTTTGTAATTTGAGGACAAATTCATCTTATTTTATTCCAAATTTGTGAAAATGAAGCAGAGGCAACATTGGTCAGCTTTCTGGCAGAGATGTTTATATTGGACAACCATTTATGTTGTTTTTTGCAAAGGAGGGCTAAGTATCTTACTTTCTCATCCCTACATAAAATAAATTTTGGACCATATCACAAGCTTTAATGCCAACTGCAATGTATAGAATTCCAGGAGTTGGATTTTCTTTATTCCTGACATGACTTCAGTATTGTGTGTGCCTGTGGCTTTACAAAAAGCACCCATCTCCTTATTCAGCAACACAAGCATTCTCCAGGTTATCTGTTCCCTCTTTAAACCACATATGTAGGTCCTGAAATTTATTTAGGATCAGTGTGGCTTGAAAAGACAGATATGAAACTTGGTAGTTGTCTGCCTGTTTCTTTTTTCCTTCCTTTTCCCCTCATGCCCTGCCAAAGTACCCTCTGTATCAATTTATTTTCCCCCAAACAATAATGATTCCCTGTGGATGTTGATTAGAATTGGAAAACAAGAGCTCCAGATGTACTTTGAATACCACAAGTTTGAAAAGTGATTCTCCACTTTCTTTGGAACTTGACCTTTCAAGTGAAGAAATTAGGATACCTATTGGGTGATTCCTTCTCTAATAAAAGAGTTTCAGAAGCTGTAAATACTGGCACTTCATAATAAACTCCATTCTTTATATAACTTCCTTAGCTCTTTTGATGCTAATAGAATATAATCTCCATATGGTGCATAGCATGGATTCCTACACAAACACAGGTCAAGGCAGGAACATAGAATCTGTTCCCTGTTATGCTGCCTTGACCAAGCTGCTTTCTCCAGTGTTTCATTGTTTTGTTTTGTTTTTTCTTTTTTTCTTAATGTTTGTTTGCTGCTCTGTTTCCTAAAGCAGCAAACAAACAAACGTTATGCTTATTTCTCTATGCCTATTTCTAACATTCCAACAATGAAATAATATTTCTTTGCACGGTTTGTATGGAAGAAATTCAATAATTCATTCAGGAGGTGTAACTGTGAACTCATGTTAGTTCTAGAGAATAACCAAATTTTAAAACGATTTTTAGTTAAAGAGACAGTGTTAGTTTACATAACTTCAAAGTGTGGTTTCTATCTCTGACTGAACACTGGTTATAGGGTATTTTCATCAACTGTACAGAAAAGTTTAATTGGTTTTTGGGAACAACCATTCTTTTCGCCAGGTACAGTGCTAAGTTTGGGATGACAGTATCGCAAGTGTTTTCTAAAACAGACACACTTGAGGTTTCCAAACATGAAAATGTCTTATTTTTATTTACTTTTGATAAAATAGATTTACATTCTCAAAGGAGTGTGTACATCAAACTAGTACGTAGAAAAGTTCCAACGAAACAACAAACATTTTATTAAATAAGGTAATAATGTATACAAAATGCCCACTGCATAATAAAAGCCTAAAATGGAAAATCAGTCAACCATCTTTGTTTTCCAGTCTAGCTAGGAATTATAGAATAAAATTTTGGGAGGAAATTGTGAAGATGTCTTTTCCTCCTTATAAAGATTCAAAAAGTGAAGCATTTCCAATTACCTGTTATGAGAGTTTGAGTTTTATAATTATTTTCTGTAGGCTTTAGGGTTTTTTAAATTTCCTCTTTGGAAATTAGTTATAGACTATTAATTATATAATAACTGTAGTTACACTTCACAGTTCGTATAATGTTGATAAATTGATTACCATTAATTATAATATTCTGATAGAAAATTAATTGTAAAACTGACTCTATACTCTGAGAAAATTTAGAAATCATTGCTAGGATCTAAGATCTGTTTTTCTGCTCAAACATCTGTACTTGGAATAATTTTATTGTAGAGTTTAAGAAGAAGACAATATTTGTCATTTTCTATTGCCTGTTTCATTTCTATGAAGTTAATGTTGTTGTGGTTAAATGTACTTCAAGCACTTTTTTCAAGCTCATACAATTTACTTTTAGGTTGTAGCAATTTTAAAACCCAAAGTGGCTGAAGTACAAAGTTATATCTCTGTTAGCAATAAATCAACAAATCCTATTAGTAAAATGCATACTCCAAACATTTGACAAGAAAATATAGTCAGTTTTCAGTTTTATTGGTTCAGAACTTAAGACAGGTATGCATAAAACAAGCTCTAATATATTATTCAAGAGATGGGCCATAAAATTCCATTGTTTAATCAGCAGAAAAGATTAGTCAAGGGGATAAATTATTATGGGGACCCTGCAGGTTTCAGTTCAACCTGAATCTTGGCTTGTAGTGCATATAACAGCTTACCTTATGGCCTGAAAGGATGAGCTCTCCAAGAATCACAAGTGAAGAAAATCTCTCATACAAATTTGACTGCACCTACCACTGTCTTTTTTCTTAGAATAATAGGTAATTAGCTAATGACTTCTTCATAGTGAAGACTGGTTTTACTATTAATATTTTATCTAAATGCTCTTTAGGTAATATATAATTTTATAAAATATAGTGAAATAATTCAACTATTAGAAAAGGTTTACCTTTCAGAAATTTCGTAATTTAATTTTTTATGATATTTACTTCAGAACATATAATTTCAGTCTTTGGGAATGTTGACTTACAAGCCATGTTTTCTTTTCTTTTCTTTTCTTTTTTTTTTTAAAGCTTACTACTGTAAAATACAAGGGTCTAGGAAAAAAAGAGTTGATGTATTTTAAGTTTTAACAAAATTTTATTGAATTACAAGTTACCATTCTAAGAGAGAGAGAGACTATGTAAAGAACATTAAAAATATCTGACCTTGTCAAGGCATTATGCTAAATTAATACACATTATTGTAATTTTTAATGCGAAGTTACTATGCAGTGCTTAATCTCTGAAAATATTGTTTCTTTCACAGCAGAATAGGTTTTTAAACTTTATAGCTTCAAATTTGCTGAACATGAATTAAGAAGAGGTGGCAGTGGGTAATAATGGGGAAGGCCGAAAATGATACCTTTCTCCCTTTCTTCTGGGATTATCTCCATTCACTTTATTACTCTAACTAAGGGAGATCTTTTTAAGAATTGCCTCTAAAGAAATAATTTGATGGTGACAGGTTCAGTTTCATACACAAACATATTGCTTAAGCAGATGACTAATGAGTGGTGGAAGGCCCCTCTGTCCAATTTTATCGGCCCGACTATTTTAGAGTTCCCCAGTATACACTTCTTTGGAGATAAAAATGCAGATGTTGTCTGAATATTAGAATGGTTATTGGCAAATGGAAATACATCTAAAGACAGGTAATTAGTCTAAAAAATATATGATATGAGAATTATTCAATAACTGTGATATTAACAATGCAAAAAATAGAAGCATTTGGAGGAAGGAAGCTAGTTCACTCCCAATCTAGGAAAGTGAATGTGGCACACTAATTCTAGGTAGCTTCAAGGGTGGAAACAGGAATGGTGGCTAGATATCACAGGGTATCCAATGTGAATAAGTATACAGAAAAGACTTTTCAAGTTCAGTTGTCTAAAACGAAACGAACTGCCATACAAAATAATAGTACCTCTGTCAAAATGAAGTACTTACCCATTGATTAGAAATTATATACTGGGGATAATGGAGAAAATAAAGTTAACAATATGCAAAGAATGTTGCATATTGAATGTTTTAAGTACCTAACATATTATCAATTAATTTAATCCTGACAGCAATCTAGAAAGGTAAATTCTAAATCACTCTGTTTTACAGAGGAGGCAAAAATAATTTTAAATAACATACGCAAGGTCATGAAAGTAGTAAGTGTGGAGTTGTGTTTTGAACTTACACAGTTTTGTCTTCAATATCCATTCCCCTGTATAGACACCAAGAGTGGTCTATGTTACTTCTGTTGATATTAATATTATACAAGTATTTATCAGTTACCTAGTGGAATGGAATTGGGAAGAGGACAATATGTATTGTAGTGAAAAGGAAACTGGAAAAAATCAAGGCCATTGAATGTTTCTGCAAATAACACTCAGAATGACATCTCAAGCAAGACATAGAAGATTCCCCAAAACATACTTCTCAACATATTTTAGACTAATCATTGCTTATGAATTACAATGAAGAATGAAATGACAGGGTCACCAACGTATCAATGGGAATTTCAGCAATGTCAGTGGAATTCATGTTCCTGGAATTTTTGTGCAGCAGTAGTCAAACCAACTATAGCATCAGTGCCCCCAGATCAGCTGATGGACTGGTTCCTGTGTTCATCCCATGGTTAGAAAGAGAACCCTGATTTCCAAGTAACATTCCTTTCTTCTTTTCACTTTTCTAATATTTCCCCCTTCTTTGCTTTGCTTCTTTTGACCATCCAACAATTTTGTAGGCATTAAATCCTTCTCTACTTGAAATAACTGAAGTGGTTCCTGTTTTGATGACTTAACACTGAGTGATATATCTACACCAATTCTACATCTGGTGCTGGGATCATCTCCACCACATCCTCTCATTTAAGTACCTATTCTCTGTTAAAATTTTCACATTGAGGTTGGATACATGCAAGGCGACACACCCTATTTCCTAAGCATCTTTATTAAAACAAACAAACAAACAAACAAACAACAACAACCAAAAAACATTCTATTATGTTGACATGAACTCTGTCTCATTGTATTTTTCTCTCAGTTCTATGTTATGGGTTTCAGGGTACCCAGCAAATAATCATCATCATCCCTGTCTTAATTCTAAGCCTATTAGAGTTGAAAAGATGGGTATAAAATTATTTACTTGAATATTACAAACTGTGCAGAATGTGAATTTAGACCTTTGACCAAATGGGCATGCTAATATTTGACTCACAGAATGAAATTTACACAACAGAATCTTTGTTGTTCATTTAACAAATACGTGTATTGAGCCCATTCTATAATCCAGGCAAATTTCTAGTACAGAGGTTAACACCATTGAGCCAAATAGAATAGTAGATTCATAAAATAGAGAAGAGGAAAGGCTGAAGTGAGCATATCTGATTCCTTGTCCCAAATCTACCAATTAGAGGAGTAAGTCCTCTTTGTTCAGGGTGGAGTGAAACCAAGAGTGGGCCGAAGTCACTTGGGAGTCACTTTTGGAAACATGAAACAAAGAGATTGAGGCTCCCTTTGATTTAAATGATGCATGGACTATATTTAAACTGAAACATCAGGGGAGACATAATAGATTAAACCTGGCTTTCATTTAGATGTCAGGATGATATTTTATGTGAATAGCTTTTGTAAATGGGTATCAGAGAAGCTTCTAGGAACAATGGAAATAGTGATATTCAAAATATTTAACAAGTAGTTTGTCATGGTTTTTGATCAGTTTGAATGGATACTGGCACTAAACTACCCTTGGCCACACCAAGGTATGCTGGTGAATGTTGTCGATAAGCACTGAAGAACTAAGGAAAGAAGATCAAAGTGGAAAGTGATGAGGAATCTACAGTTACTAAAGATAAAGTCGCCCACTTTTGCTTACTGACACCTGGTCTAAACATAACTCTGATTTTAATTTTAGCAAATTATATAATCAAGAATCACTTTTACTCTGAAATTTAAAGATTGCATTCAACTTTTAAATTATTTGGAAACATAGTCATTTACCCATACATTCTAGAAATAACTTTTTATTCAAAAATGTGTAAGTGTTTATTTAGCTCCTTAACTGACTAGAGTTTCCAGCAGGTGTCTAGCTATGCAAGTAATCTTTAATGTACATGCTTGTTCTTATTATGAGTCATTTTTAATTTTTAAAATATTTTTATTTTGTATTTATACAATGTTATGAAAATATTTGATACAGCTTAAATAATATTAGTTGATTTGTCATTAACATCAATGCTGGCTCCTTTTAAGGCAATTTTAACTGAGGTCCAATCCATTGCAATAAATTTATGTAAGTCAAGTTTTCCTTTTCTAGTGCAAAATATTGTGGCTATATAAATTTTTAAAAAATATTTTTATAACCTTATTTGAAATTTTTATGTTTTCAAATGCTGTCAAAATATAATTTACTTTCATAATTAGAAAAAATTTGCATCATTTAAATTCCTTGTACACGTAATCTTGATATATTAGGTTAGCTTTTTCTTTAAAGTCTGGCACGTTTTCATTAAAATGAAATTGGAGGATTTTATAGCAAGCATACTTTTATTTGGTTGCATTGTTTTAAGAAATAATATAGATATATCCCCAGCTATTGTCAAATATGTGTTTGTTTCAACTAAGAACTTAGAAGAATTATGAAATCAATAACTAAAACACAATTCCTTTCTAAGCCTGTTGCTAACTGGATCTTGCTAAGATGTATTGATCTAATTTAGTATTATTGTAGTTTCATGCCCAGGAATCTCAAGGAAGATAAATAAAAAGGCAACAGCTGGATATTTAATTAGAAAAATGTGCAATAATAGTATTACAGCCTTAGGATTCACACCCCCCAAACACACACACACTTACCTACATATTCAATTTTATAAGCAAATACACACAGCTGTGGATTTCACAGCTCATTTAATATTTATTTACTTGTACTTCAGTATCTGATTATTTAATCATCCAAAATTTTATACCATGATATATAATAAAAGATGCTAATTTTTGTAGTCTACATTTTTAATACCAACAATTGTGATGCTTTTTATATTTAAAAATCTAACTTGCCAAGTTATAAGAACTGGAGCTGTAATACAACATAGAACCCACCTCATTTTACAGAGGTTTTCATCAACTAATACAAATTATTACCCGATATTCAACGGACTAATTAGAAGGGTGAAGTGTTAGTTCAGCTCTACTCAGACACCACACTTATACTTCCAAGAAGACATAGTGTTCAAGATAATATTGGCACATAGTTTGCCCATAGGTTAATTATCCACTGTGATTTGAGTGGATAATTTTAAGCCACATATTACTGTCATAGGATTTAAATGATTGGTTCATATATGGTATAAATTATGTTTTCAACCTTTACCATTGGAACAGGTGGTTTATATTTTTGGTTTTCTTTAGTTTTGGACCTTTCTAATCCAACCAGTTATCTATTGCCATCATGTTTTACTTTTCTTTCATTAAGTGAGAAAAAAAAGAAGGAAGATTGGTTCGATGAGCTTTAGAGACTCATGGAACTTATGTGGGAATGTGTCCAAAGCACATAACTCTGACTCTCACCAAAGTTTTAAGAACCCTTATAAAAGATATTTAGTTATAAGAAAGTTCCATTCCTAGCTATGGGAGCCAGTATGCTATAGTGGTTAAGAATATAAACTCTATTAGAAAGAGGGAAGTCAAACTGTCACTATTTGCCGATGGCATGATGCTATATACACGTATAGAAAACCATACACGTATAGAATCCATGAAAAATATCATAGAACTCAAACAAATAAATTTAGTAAAGCTGCAGGATATAAAATTAATATATAGAAATCTGTTGTTTTTCTATACATTAATAAACTATCAGAAGAAGTAATTAAGTAAACAATCCCATTTACAGTTGCTTAACAACTTATGTAGAAATAAATTTAATCAAGGTGAAAGATCTGCATGTTAAAAACTATAAAACATTGAAGAAAGAAATTGAAAAGGACATGAATAAGTGGAAGAATATACTGTACATATGATTGGAAGGATTGATATCACTAAAATGCCCATATTACCCAAAGCAATCTACAGATTCAGTGTAATCCCTATCAAAATACCAATGGCATTTTCTCAGAACTAGAAAAAATAATCCTTAGGTTTATATGGACTCACAAAAGATCCTGAACAGCCATAGCAATCTTGAGAGAGAAAAACAAAGTTGAAAGCCTCACATTCTCTGATTTCAAACTGTACAACAAGGCTATAATAATGAAACAGTATGGTGCTGGCATAAAAAACAGAAACATAGATCAATGGAACAGAACAGAGAACCCCAAAATAAGCCCATGCTTATATTGTCAATAAATCTAGGATAAAGGAAGCAAGACTATACACTGGGAAAATGACAGTCTCTTCAATATGTGGTGTTGGGAAAACTGGACAGATATATGCAAAAAAAAAAAAAGAAAGAAAGAAACTAGTCCATTTTCTTATACCATATAGAAAAATAAAGTAAAAATAGATTAAAAACTTAAATCTAAGGCCTGAAACCATAAAACTCCTAGAAGACAACGTAGGCAGTAAACTCTTTGACATCAGTCTAAGCAACACCCTTTTGGATATATTTCCTTAGGCAAAGACAACAAAAGGTAAACTAAACAAATGGGACTATCTCAAATTAAAAAGCTTCTGCACAGTGAAGAAAACCATCAACAAAATGAATAAGAGAAGATATTTGCAAATGATATAGCCGATAAGGGGTTGATATCCAAAATATATATGGAACTCATATAAGTCAATCACAAAAAAACAAACAATCCAATTAAAAAATTGGCAGAGGACTTGAAAAGACATTTCTCCAAAGATAACAGACAAATAATAAAAATGCTCAATATCACTAATTTTCAGGGAAATGCAAATGAAAAGCACACTGATATGTCACTTCACATCTGTCAGAAAGGCTGCCATCAATAAATCAACAAACAACAACTATTGGCGAAGATATTGGAGAAAAGAGTACCCTTGTGCACTGGTGATGGGATTGCAAATTGGTGCGTCCACTGTGGAAAACAGTAAGGAGTTTCCTCAAAAAATTATAACTAGAACTACCATACAATCCAGAAATTCCACTTTGGGGTATTTATTCAAAGAAAATGAAAACACTAATTCAAAAAGATATGGGCACTTTTATGCTCATTGCAACCACACTTACAATAGCCGAAATACAGAAGCAATGTAAGTGTTCATCAATAGATGAATAAAGAAGATATATATATATATATGATATATATGTCATATAATATTATATATATGTCATATATATTTCATATATATGACATATATATATATATATATATAATATTATTCAGCAATAAAAAAGAATGAAATAATGCCATTTGAGAGATTTGCCCAAAATGGATGGGCCTAGAGAGTATTATGAGTGTGTTAAGTGAAATAAGTCAGTCAAAGAAAGATAAATACCATATAATTTCAGTTACATATAGAATCTAGAAAAAAATAAAACAGAAACAGACTCATAGATACAGAGAATAAAATGATGGTTTCCAGAGGGAAGCGGGTGGGGGGATAGGTATACAGGTGAAGGGAAATAAGATGTGAAAACTTGCACTTAAAAATAAATAAGCCACAGGAATGTAGTGTGCAGCACAGGAAATATAGTCAATGATATTGTAGTAACTTTGCATGGTGACAGATGGTTACTAGACTTACCATGGTGATCACATTATAAGGAATACAAACGTTGAATCACTGTGTTATACACCTGAAACTAATATAATGTTGTATGCCAACTCTAATAAAAAAAAATTAAAAAGAATTTAAGCTCTGGTATTACATATTAATTCAGATCCTCCCATCAGCATTTACAATCTGCATGAATTTGAGTAGGATAGTTAACTTTGTTCTGCTTTGATTTCCTTAGCTCAGAATAATTTTAATGGTCTCTAAGCATAGGAAGTAATACCTGTAAAAACCTGTCATAGTAAGCATATGGCAGTCATTACTATTATTTCTCAAGTGTTGTATAATAGAATGTGGAAATTCAGAAATGATCGTCGTTAGGAGTTTATTCATCATTGTAAATGAGTTCAGCTTCTTTTTAACCACCTGATTTTTTTTGCCAATTGAAATTGACGATAACCACCTTTGTGACTCTTACCTACTCATTATCTTTGAAAATACGATTTGAGTCTATGCAGTTAAAAGACAGAATGGCACATTATTTATTGAATAAAGTTAAATAAAACTGGCCTCAAATTTTCCTTTTCTTTTTCTAATTTCAAAAAATAAATTGAGATACTAAAATTTAAGGTTAAGAAATATTTACATGTTTAAAATTGTTTAAATCCTGTCCTGGGACATAATGGGAGTTATAAATGATGATGCTCTCTCACATGACTATTTGGCAATAGATTCCCTTAAGGTATAAGCCCTTAGATAGAACCAACTCCATCATCTTCAAAAGAAGTAGAGCTCAGAGTCATTACATTCTTTACTCAGATTCAGAATCATGTGGTCATGACTCTAAAAAATTATATTCTCTTTCTCTCCCTATATATAATTTCTATAGTTAAAAGGGTCAGCTGATGACTTTTTCTTGTATATGAAGAGTAAAATTTAATTGCATATGAAGTTCATGCTTTCATTATTCAACTATTGATTGATATAGCTGTAGTGTATTAGATATTACAAAAGTTAATGTATATCTGATTTGATATAGAGTCACTTAAACCAAGACTTTAAATCACATGTTATATCATTTTCGATAGTAAGGATTAGCAAAAGATCTACAATCCATTCTCTCCCTGAGATTATCTCAGGAAAGAAAAAGGAAAAATTCAACCTGTTCAAGTTGCCGCTAGTGGTATTTGCTAATGGAAGAGTCACTAACTCTGAAATGATTTTAGTAGAACGTATTTGGTCTGTGTTGGTTTGATTATGGTAAACAAGCTTGGGGTCTATGGATTTATTGAATATATCGTCTATTTTATCAGAGCATAAAATGGAAAAGGTGGACATAGGCTAAATAATGCCCCCCCCAAAAAAAGAAGACATCCATGTACTAATTCCTGGAATCTGTGAATATGTTACCTCACATGGCAATGAGGAATAAAGGTTCCAGATGGCCTTATAATTCCTAATCACCTGACCTTAAAATGGGGAAATTATCCTGGATTATGTGTATGTACCTAGTGTAATCACAAAGATCCTTAAAAGTGGAAGAGGAGGTGAGAGTGATACAGTGTGAGAAGGACTCAACCCACTTTTCCTGGGTTTGAAGCTGGAGGAGGAAAGTCACAAACCAAGGAATGCTGCAGACCTCCAAAACCTGGAAAAAGCAAGGATGTGGATTTTTCCTTAGAGACTCTAGAAAGGGATGCAGTCCTGCCAACACCTAATTTTAGCTCAGTGAGACCCATATTGGACTTCTTACCTTTATGTAAGATCATAAAGTTGTGCCACTGTAAGCCTCTAAGTCTGTGGTGATTTGTTACAGAATCCATAGAAATGAATATAATATTTCATCATCAAAAATATCTTATTTTGCGTAAGTGTAGACAGTCCTTAAGAGAATTCATTTGCTAAATGAGATTTAGCTAGGCTATGTCCTGATAGAGCACAAAACAGCGCCTTGAAAGCTGTATCGGCAATCCAGTACTATTTACTTCATCTTTGCCTCATGGTTACTTGTGTCCTTGAAATTAGTAGTAAAGTGTGATACTGTGTAAAATGTCTTATATCTGTGAGTCTGGTTTAGCAGACCAATTCTTTGTATTTTTTCATTGCCTCATATTTTTTTTTCTAAATAAGAACAATCAAGGATATATTTTTATTTAATTCAATAACTGTTTATTTAATAGACACCATGCCCCAGTACAGAGATAGATGGTATATAAATGCATAATAAATGAAATAATTGCTATATCAAGGAATTTATAATTTACTGAAATCATTTCAATTACAACTGCACAATATCATTTGAATAAGTTTGTTTTCCATCTGCACAAAATGAGGGTTAAAAACATCTGTGTTGACCTTAAGAAAATCTAACAAAAATTTTCATATCTATGTGGTAATACTGGGAGAATTTGAATCCTATTACTGAAAAAAAGACAATCAGTTCTGAAAATTGGTCGGAACAGAAAAATAATTTTAAAATGCTAAAATAAGGCTACATTGTTCTTTTGTGAACCTATGGACATTTTCTTCATAATAGGTCTTTAAGAGCTGTTTGTCAAGAATAATTGAGTCATCTGGAAAATTTATGCATAGTAGGTCTTCAAGAGCTGTTTGTCAAGAATAATTGAGTCATCGCTGAAAGCAGATAGAAAAAAGCAATTAAGTCTTGTTTGTCATGCTCTGTTTCTAACTCCTCTATCAATGTAGCAAGAATAAAGCCAAATCAACAAGGTGACAAGTCCAAACTGGCATAGATTCTATACCAATCCTGGTATAGAATAAATAAGTGAAAAAATCTAGATCATTACTATTACAGGAGAAAAATTAGAAAAGCTGACTTAGACATTGCTATTATACTTTAGTATGTAACTATAACTTTAATTTTGAGAAATAGATTTTATTTTATCATGCTACAAACACAATCAATATAAAAGTCTAAGTTGAAATACCGTGTTTCCCCCAAAATAAGACCTAGCCAGACAATCAACTGTAATGCATCTTTTGGAGCAAAAACTAATATAAGACTGGGTCTTATGTAATATAAGATAGTAAAATGGGTTTTATAGTAAAAGGTCTTATAGTAAAATAAGACCAGGTTTTATATTAATTTTTGCTCCAAAAGACACATTAGAGCTGATTGTCTGGCTAGGTCTTATTTTCGGGGAAACACGGTAGCAAGGAGAACAAAAATAAAAATAAAAACCTCTGAGTTGAGGAAATTGAATTTATCTAAAAGCCCTGACAATGATGAGGGATTAATGTCTGATAAAATTTTATACACTAGAACTGAAAATAATTTAAATAATTAACTGACATTAATGATTGATGTATGTAGCATATGGTTACTTAATGTAAGTAATTATTACCTAAGAATAAGTATTTCAAAAATGTGCCAAATTTTATTATATCAACTCAGAGCTCTGTTATTTTAATGCCTATTATTCCTGTTGTTCAAATTTCACTTGAAAAATAAAATAAATCTGCAGTGAACTGAATGCGTACATCAGAAGGCACTTTGATATGAGGATGATATTAATAAAAATAATAGATAACATTTATTGACTATTTGCTTATGTTAGGCCCTCCATGCTTAATGACTACATTAATTATGTCATTTATGTGTTTCAATAACCTAATAAGGTCAGTTTTTTTATAGTCCTTATTTAATATATGAGGAAATTCAGGTCAAGAAAGATTAGATTGCTTTCCTTGATAATAAACATGGTACATAGGAAATCATGGATTGGAAATCTTACCTAAGACAGTGCATGCTTTTAACAAGAACCTATGTAACTTCTCAATTTTGCTTCCTTCCTTATTTACCTGTTCTGGCCATGTGGAATATGCCAGTTCATTTCCGACTCAGATCAGGGGTCATTACCCATCAGAATGTTTCTCTGACTATTCTAGGCATGTCTAATGCATCATCTTTTTGCTGATCTATAGAGAACGTAAAAAAGTTGTTTATTTTTAGATTTGTCTATAACTGGGAGCATATTTGATAGCAGCAGGTTCTTTATGAACTGGTAAGTGCAGGATGACTGATAATATACAATTTACAACCAGAATGGAAATAGCAAAGTATTGCTTAATGAAAGCATGTTGAACACCCTTAATCATTTCTAAGAGCTTGCAGGCATCAAAATGGATGTAGAAACAATGAATGTCCAGACAGTGAGATTTGATTTCTGAACTTGCTCATTGTTCTGACTCTATGAAGAATTTCCCACTTTACATATCACTGCATTCTTTCTTCTTCACTTTCAATGTGCTAATTCTAATGGTCACTTCTCCCCACCCCCTTCCTTTCTCTCTCTTTCTCCCTCCCTCTCCATCTCTCCATACTTCTCCTTCTCTCAGAGGTCACTAATAATTTCCTAAGCAAATTGTTAAGATTAGATTTGTCCTCAGTATATTCTTCCCTCACAACCCATACTAAGTAACATATTGCCGTTGCAGTTCACTCTAGCTATTAGTAAAATGTCAAGGTTGAAAGTATAAACTTATTAATGTAATTAGCTTATAGATGTCCTAAGAGTACTGGGAAGTCACTTAAATCACTATTGAAATGGAGTCATTGGAGTGATTTCCAGTGATGGCCAGCAGTGAGCACCCTCAGCAAGCCGTGGTGAGTATGCCTGGCTCTAAGATCAATTGCACACAAAAAATTTTAAACAGGTTAAGTTATAATAATACATAAAATAGCACAACGGTAATTAAAATAAAAATGAAAATATTTGTGCCAGAGTAACATTGTGAATTAGTTAGAAGGTGACACATCATCCTTGAAGGACTGTATTTTCCTGACACACGGTTAGTTGGGTGCATACCCTGAAATCTTTAGGACACCAGCCATGTCTGGGTGTCACTGTGACATCCAAACAGTGAATGATCAGATTCAGAGCAATCTGAAAAAATAAAAATCTGATGAAGTAGGTCGATCTCCCAGGCTATTCCAGGACCATGTCCTGTGAAGGGCATTGTTTTGGTTGTTTATAATGACTGGTTATTCTTACTGACAAGTGATAGCCCTTATTTTGTGCAGAGGTATAATCAGTTCCTAATGTACTTCCAGCATTTCCAGGCTAGAAACGTTTATTATAAGAGATATGCTCAGAAATACCCCAGTATCTCTTCACTGATAACTTCTTCTATGCTTCTTACTTACTAGTTTGATATTATGACCTTTGGGAGTCTTCATTTTCTTTTTTAGATTATGATGTGATGGCAAAGGCAGGATGTTATGTCGTCAGGATAAACGTGAAATAACTTACACCATGTGACATCCCAATACATTACTGAGGATCTAAACAATGCCTGAGAAGTGTCTTTTAAAAGTTATTCATTGTTATTAAAAATTGTGAACACATTTCCTCAACTTGATTCTTTTAAAATTAAGTCACTCTAATTTCTTCACTCAAAATCCTTTAACCTAATCACAAGGGCTATTAGCATGCCTAGTTAGAAAGTTATGACATCAGTATAACTAAAAATAAGAGCAGGATCTGAGCAAAATAAATGCATTTTATAACATTTATAACTACATTACCCAACTGTAGTAACTGCAAGAAAGTTGTTGCTAAGAACTGGAACAAATACCCCATTGGAGTAAAGCTCCTTAGCCACTGGCTGAAATTTTCGGTTGTTTAAAGTGACCAAACCTCCTTGAAGGGCATGTTTTTATGTAAAGTTGGATACTTGCACTTAGCATAACACTTTTTGTAAAAATAGACATGTCAAATATTATAAAATAGTAATAACGTGGAAACTGTGGCTTTTGAAACCAATTCCATGTAAACATACAAAACAGACTTTCATATATATAATATAGTATCAAGTGATATAACACCTGGTCAAGAAAATATCAAAAATGAGAAAATACTATCAAAATCAATTTTAAAAATGTGGAGTTATGTATTAGTTTGCTGTAGCTATCATAACAAGGTACCACAGAGTGGCTTAGGAAAAGAGAAATGTATTCTCACAGTTCTGGAGGCCAGCAGTCTGAAATCAAGCTGTCCGTGGGGATACGTCCTCTCTGAAACCTGTAATGGAAGGATCCTTCCTTATGTCTTCCAGCCATTGCCAGCCCCTGCGGGTCCTTGGCTGTGGCTGCATAACTCTAGCCTTCACGTGGCATTCTCCATATGTCTCTTCACTTACTCATAGTCTTCCCTCCGTTCATGTCTGTCTCTGTATTCAAATTTCTGCTTCTTACAAGAACATCAGTCATACTGGATTAGGATCCACTCTAATGCCCTAATTTTAACTTCATTATCTTTGTAAACATGTTATTTCCAAATAAGATCATAATCTGAGCTACCTAGAAGGAACACTTCAACATATCTTTTTTATGAGAGATACCATTTAAATAAAACCAGGTTATAAATATTTTTATTTTTATTTGGAAAATTCCCAAAGGCCTCTTGGTAAGACAAAGCATAATCAAGTTTCATTTATATAACATTTGTGCTTTTTGTGAAACATTGGAATTCCCTTTGGTCATAGCTAAAAAGATTTATTATACTTAGCTTTGTTTTATAGATAAGTTTTGAGGCAAAATAGAATTATAATGAATTAATAGAATTAAATTATAATAGTTGTTTTGTGTAAATTTCTTTTTAAAGGAAGGCAAATAAGTTACATTTGCCTAAGAATTTTATTTAACATAAATTTCTGTTTTCCACATTATGTTGTTGTTCAAATACTTTCACAAAACAATGTTTTCCTGTCACTTTGGGTGTCTACCATGTTAGTCCAGCTATAGTTTTGGATGACTATGGAGATTCCAAGGAATAAGAATAGCAAGTTTGATGTACCAAATGTTTAGCTTGTGTAAATGATCTTTGTCCTTTCTTTGCCAGTGCAGCATAGTACTAATCTCTATTAGCAGTTGCTCAGATGTGATTTTTAAGCACTAGCACAGGATCACTAAGCAGGGCACTTCCATAGTGGGAATTTCAAAATAGAAAATTGACCTTTACACTGCAGTGAACTTAGCACACAGCTTTTATTGAGCAATGAATAAGGAAGATTTTTTTTTAAATCAATGTCTTCTGAGTTTCCCAATAAAAGGGAAGCAGATTCTATGATAGCATTTATCATACAGTATGTTTATTAAGGAATTCTGTTGGGATCAGTACTCAAAAAAAATGGGAGAGAAGTCAGGATTGGGCAGAGGAAGCAGCTGAACTTGTGATGCAGACCCAAAACAGTCTTGGATAATCCTAAGGAAAGTTTTGGTGGTAAAACAGTGATGTCCCTAGTTGTGCTGAGCTGGCCAAGACATAATAAATTCCCAGAGATTAGTCATTGGATGGGAGCCATCAGGAGAAAAGACACCATCTTGGGGAGAGAGCCTTCCCAGCTGAGGTGATCCCTGAAGGAGCTGACAGTTGAAAGCTATCTGCCCACAGCCTACCCAACAACTGGGGCAACAAGTCCTTCTTTGCTGGGGAATCTGAGGAGCACATCACAGAGTGCACTAGAAGGAAAAATTCATAATAATTTCGAGATATGCCTTTAACCATGCTTTTGCTAACTGTGTACCAGTAATATGGATCCACACAATGAAAAAAAATTGAAGTTTTAGTCATTGCATAACAATAAAAAACAATCTAAGCTTATATTTTTGTTTTCATTTCCCTTATTAATCTTCTTGAAACACATGTACCTGAACATTGCTTCACCTCTGTTGTAATTTGAATTAGAGACTGTGACATGCGAGTATTCCTAGTCAAAATTACTAAATTCTATAAATGATACCATCATTCCAATCTATTTTGCAATGTGAAAAACTGTGTTTGTGTGTGTGTGTGAGAGAATGAGGGCATGTATGTAGTCTTGTTTCCATGGGGACCTGCATGTTGTCCTGAGAATAACCTTATGTTACCAAGTACTTCACATTTGTCTTTGCTTTAGCTAGAAAAAATATGATAGACACATCTTGGAGCTATTCCCCTATTCCTAACACTGTTTTCAAATTCTCCATAAACCAGACGACATCTTGAGCTCACAAAGTCCAAATTTATTTTATCTGTTGAGGTTTCCACCTAAAGTGTACATAATGCCTTTTAAAAATTGAAGAGAGAAATAGTAAACTTTCAGTTTTTTCAGCAGAATCATTCTGAATTGTGCTAAAATAAGAGACTGGAAAAAGACAATTTGTTTTCTAATGACAAGTGAAGTGATTTTTAGGGATCATAGATATCTTTTAACTTAGGAATCAACAACCTTGAATGGGGAGTTTTCAAGAGAGTACAAAAATGTAACCCCTTTGTCGCCTATCATTTTCCCTGTCATGTTGTCTCTAAAAACAAAGTAAATCTGGTCAATCACAGCTACATACTGCAAATATATGATGCCTGCTTAGTATTGATCTTTTCCTATTAGTTTCAGTTAAATTAGTTTTATAACCGTTCCTGAAATATTACACTTTTTTTTCCCCTCAATCAAGTTAAAAATACCTGTTTGGCCTATTGACATAGATTCCTATTTGTTTTCCTTATATTTCCTACTCAAAATCAAAACAGTCAGTTTAATTTTCCAGACATGCAGCTGTGTTTGAATCATATCCCTGCTTTAAAAACTCTATGCACCTCAGAGCATACACAATTAAATAAAATGTCATCTTGGATTCAAGATCATTTGTGAGATTATTTCAGTCCACATTTAAGCTCTGCATTTACACTACTCACATAGATGGCCCCTGTTAGCTCCCAACCTGCATGAGCCAAATCAGATGAAGTGTTACTGAACTTCATCTGGATCTTCAATTAGAAGTCCATATGATGATGTATCTCCTCCTCCCCACTCCCACGTTGACAGATCAGTTAATTGACTAAATTTTTAATATTTACCTGAACTCCAGTGTTCTAAAAGATTTATAAAAGTAATTATTTTTATTTCATTGGGTCTTCCTTATTATACATTTCCTTCTTTCCTCCCTTTTATTCTCTCCTTTTCTTTTTGTTATATATCCCATTCTTCTCCTGAAGACTTCTTTCAAGTTCACAATTTCATTCCCAGAAGGCAAAGAAAAATAGTTAACATGTATTCCAAGAAGATTTAATTTGTAAATACCACAGTTATAAGATGATAAGATGACTGACTATACACATTCCACATGCTTTTTATTCTTCTATAAATTATTATATTGCTTACTTTTAAAAATGATACACCATCTTTCTGAATTGGTATTCAAATGAAAATACATATTCCACAATTTAAATTTTACTTTGTTTTTTTTTTAATTTTTATTTTTTATTAAAAAAACGAAACCTTATTTAGTATTCCAATCTGGCAATAATCACTATATTTCACCGTTCTTTCATTTGAGCAGACCACTAGAACTTTTTGTATAAATATGATCTTCCAGATAGGTTGTATTTAGAAATTCTAATTCTATTATTTAATATTTGTTTCCAAAAAGGAGCTTAACTGGTGTTTTAGACAACTCAGTTGATAATTACGGAAATGAGTTTTGATAAATTTTTCAATGGTGCAACATGAAAAAAAAGAGATTTAAGAAGTTAATTTTAAATAATTATGATAGAAAATTGAGATTCAATATAATTGTGATGAAGAATACAGAGAAAATGTAACAGAAACCATAGTCAAGCAGGAAAAACTATAGAACTTTACTTAGGCAAAAGAATACCAGAAAGAAGGGTAAATAAATAATCTATAAGTATCCAGGCAAGAAGATAAAAGGACTTGTTTACAAACGAGACAAAATTAAGCTGGCTACAGACTTCTCAGCAATTCTAAATGTTAGAAGGCAATGGAGAAATATGTGCAAAGATTTAAAAGAAACACGTTGTAAAGAATTCTGTTCCTCAAAAAATTAAAAAATAGAACTACCTAGAGTTTCTGGCTGGAATTCCTGCCTGTTCTCAGGAATTATTTTGCTTTCCCATTCCCAAATCCTGAGATATGAACTGTTTTCTGTTCTCCAAGATGAATCGTTTCCACAAAGTGATGGCTGATACTACCAATCACCTGGGTTCAAGGAGCTGATATTCCCCAATTTCCCAACCAATTTTTCTTGGGATTTGGGAACAGGAAAGTGAAAAACATTCATTAGAACTGGCAGGAATTCCTCCCTCTCCCACCCCCCACCCCCCGAAACCCTAGAACTACCCATATGACTCAGAAATTACTGGGTATTTATCTGAAGAAATTCAGAACACTAATTTGAAAAACATATGCGTCCCTATGTTCATTGCAGCATTATTTATAATAGGCAAGATATGAAAGCATCCTAAGTGTCCATTGGATAAAGAAGATGTGATACATATATACAATGGAATATTACTTGGCCATAAAAATGAATGAAATCTTGCCATTTGAGACAACATGGTTGAACCTAGAGGGTATTATACTAAGTGAAATAAATCAGACAAAGAAAGAAGAATACCATATGATTTTACATATGTGTGAAATCTGAACACACTGAACAAACAAATCTAAAATAAATGAATAAACAAAGCAAAAACAAACTCATATGTGGATACAGAGAGCAAATTTATGGTTGCCAGATGGGAGGGGGATTGAATGGATGGGTAATGTGAACGGATCACGAAATACAAATTGGTAGTTATGAAATAGTCATGGGATGTAAAGCATAGCATAAGGAATATACTCAACAATATTGAAATAACTTTCTATGGTGTCAGCTGTATACTAGACTTATCAGGATGATTACTTCATAAGTTATATAAATATCTAATTACTATGTTCTACACCTAAGACTAATTTTGTATGTTAACTATAGTTGAAAAAGTTTTTGAAAATAGTAAATGATAAAAAAATAATTTTCTACTGATCCAAGCTCTCTTTCTTGGGTAAGACAATAGAGAGACATATGTACTCATACAGGGACTTGAAAATATTCATTAGTTTTCTTTTAAAAGTATTTAAATTTCATGACTAGCAAACTGAAAAAATTAATGTAATTAAGAATGCAAGAATACAAAAATATGTATGTAATATCTAACTATAAGTACCCAAATCAAGTAAGCATAATATAGATATCTGTACTATTATTGTTAATCTAGTTGCAAAAGTTAAATGCAAATGTTAACAATTGATATTTAAACAGATAAATATGATTTTAAAAATAGTCCTCCTGTGATTGAAAAACAAATAAATAAATAAATAAATAAATAGTTCTGTAGTTTCTAGATTCTATTAACGTATTTTGGGAAGTAGTTAGATGAGAGAAATGAATTAATTAATTTTCTTCCTTCTTTAGTGTATATATGTTTGTGTGTGTGTGTGTGTGTGTGTGTGTGTGTGTATACCAAAAGTACTTGATACAATAAAAACAAACTACTCAAGAAATTAAAGTTTACATAAAAAATAAGACCAAAAAAAGAAAGCTAAACAAGAAAAGCTAAATAGAAATATAAAAGAAAAGAGCAAAAAGATAACCTGCAAAAATAAAGTTAAAGAATAGTAACTCTTAGAGGAAGCAGTAGATAAGATGACAAAGTTTTAATCATTGGTTGCTGCAAAGGAGCTTACCCTAAGATCGGAGTGAATGGGACAGCAAGGGTCGCAGACAAGGGGCTTTCATAACCCTAAAACACACAGGAGAACTTTCCCTTCAGTGCACAACCAAGAATTACAAGCTATCTGGTAAAGGCCAGCATCACCAGAGCCTATAAATAGACTCAGAAAAACCAGGAAAGACCCTCACTGAAAAAATAGATAACAGTGGACATCGAAGCAGGGATATTTAATACCCTAGTGGAGGTTAGGTGAATCACTTCCATCATATAAAAAGGACATGTTTTAGTGCAACCTAGAGTAGAAATTAATGGGAAAATATTTAAAATTTAGGAATATAAAAATTATTAAGTTTTTAAATATTTAAGATGACCTAAATAGCAGCCTGGTATTAGGTTAAGAAAAAACAAACTAGGTGGTAGATGTTCCTTGATATAGCATAATGGAAGATAAAGAGATGGTGAATGTGAAAGATATTTAAGAAGTAATAGGTTTGAATATATATACTCCAATACATTTTTTATAGAAGTTCCAGAAGGAAACAATAGAGAAAATAATAGATCTTGTTAGAGCTGCTACCATGAGTAAGATAATAATAAATAATGCCAAAAATGATGGGGAAAAGGAGAACACATAAAACACAATGTGGCTAGTTCAGAAGGTCATGACTCTATAACAAAAGGCTACTGTTCCCTCACAAGAACTTCATATTAGAGAAGGCCTTCATAAACATACAAATTCATGTAAACAGGAACTGATAAGTAACCTTATAAACCAGAGAGAATTATGGGAAGGAAAATTTTTTTGCTAAGGAACACATAGACCACAATTCACATCATTATTGATCATATAAATAACTTAGAATGAAAGGGAATAGATTTGTCATCACTGAAAAGTGAGCTATAAGCATGATGAAAATGCTTGAGATAGATGGAGGCTGAAGACATTTAATTAAATAATTATAGAGGAGCTGTTAGATATGGAGGGCAGAAAGAATGTATTTGCCATAAAAATTAAATTTTTATCCCTAAAGTCAAGAATCTAACAAATGCAACAAACATATTGTCACATGTATTAGTGAGACAAAAACTCTTCAAATTAAAGAACTTTCTCTACAGAATGAGAAAATAAATTGTCCTGGAGGAACAATATATACAGGACACTATAGTAAAATTTGACATTAAGATACATCTGGTTTATTATTGATATACAAGATAAAGAAAAAATCCCTCAAGTAACCAGGAAGAGTAGAAGTCATACAGAAATTCATACATTATAGCTTGGATAAACCTTGAGGACATTACACTCAGTGAAATAATCCGTACAGAAAAAGACAAACATTGTTTTATTCTACTTCTACAAAGTACCTAGAACAGTCAAATTCTTTAAAACAGAAAGTAGAATAGTGGTTATCAAAGGCTCATGGAAAAGGAGAATGAGAAGCTATCATTTACAGAGTACAGAGCTACAAAAGTTTGAAAAATTCTGAAGATGGATAGTGGTGATGGTTACACAACAATGTGGATGTGCTTAATGCCACTGCATTATAAACTTAAAAATGGTTAAAATGGTAAATACTATTTTATGTATATTTTGCTACAATAAAAAATAAATTGACCCAAGTCTAAGTCTATAGAATTCTAGAAGTGTTGAACCTCACATCTGTAAAATAGAGATGCTATTTCATATGTTTGATGTGAGAATTTATTGGAGATATATGTATATCCAATATATATATATATCCAATATATCCTATATATATATATAATATATATCCAATTTATTAGCTATATATATATATATATATATATATATATATATCCAACATTATATATGTATATATATAATTTATGCAATATCTGGCAAATGTTAGGAACCGGAAAACTATTAAATATTAAATGATTGTTATTTGGCATTAGATCAGACATATGTCATTTCATCTTTTACTTTACAGTATAGTTCTAAAATGCAGTCATTCTTATTAAATATGGAAAACTCTTCATTTTATCATAACTTTAAATATTTATTTGCCTTCTATTCTGTAATCTCCAACTGAAAGAAAAAGTCTTATGTTTAGAAACTATCAGCATTTTAGTGCTCGTAAAAAATGTTTGAATTCACTTATTTCTTCACAAGTCATTTGCTTTTATTACGTTGTATAAAATATTTTACAAAATGATTTTTAATAAGCAACTTTAAATGTCAGAGCTAAATTTGTAGATATGTATTCTCTAATCTACTTTTAATGATTTAAAAATGAATTATATGATTTTGATTTTATAGTACCTGTCTGAAAAAGAGACAAAGCATAGAATTAAGTTAAAATGTAGAGACAATGAGGCTATGGTGTAATTATGTTTAAACATCTAGAGTAGTAATTAACATATATTAGTTTAATGAAGAAAGCAATTATATTAACAAAATCTAATTCCTTGATATTGTACATTTAATCCCATTGACAATATACAATTATGGATCAATTAGACTTTTTAATAATGCCCTCTTAATTCAGGATCCTTATCCAAAATGTCAGGCCACTGTTAGCTAGGGAAAGATATACTGAACTCTACTCCTTCGTTTCTACTATGTGCCAGGCATTATAGTATTTTATGTATTGTGTCTCTAATCTTGAATAAACACCACGAGCCAGATAGAAGAGATGAGCTCAGTTTATGTGATATGTCTAAATCACAGAAGTAGTAAGCGGCATATAAGGATTTAAATCCAGCACTATTTTCTTTTCTATACGAGTAGGACTTCACAACAATATTCTCATCAGCTCTATAATGCATATTTATATTTATTTTCATCTCGGTTTTATTCAAACTTGGTGAAGCTATCTAGATTTCTAGCCTTAATTGCTATTTAAATTACAATTACAGATTACTCTATAAATAATTCAGAGTGAATTTGCTGAGTTTCAAAGGAATCATTCATCAGAATATTCTGAAGTGGAAATGCCCTATACCTCGGCTAAGACATTAATGATCCAGTTTCAACTAAGCCTAAAAGTTCTGAATAACCAATTTCACCGTGACTCTTACCAGAAGCACCAGAGCTATGTTCCTCAGAGTGTTTCATGGCATCCACGTACCAGGTCCTTTAGAAGTTCCCACCTCACTTCCCCTCAACTCCCACCCCACCTCAGTTTTTCTGCCTGTCATCAGCATGCTGTTACAGGTAGCAAACCTTTCATGAAAATTTCACCAATTGTTATTCAAAGGCATGCTGTTGTACTGTTAACACAAAATATATAGTTAAGATGTCTACACACTTTCTATTAAACATTTTGATGAGGTTTGCATAACTAAATATAAAACAAAGTTTCATTACCTGCAGATTAGTTGGAGATCCTAGTCTCATGCAGGAAATTTTTAAAGAATTATATTCCCAGTCTTCATTCTCTGAGTTGCAAACTGGAAAAAAAAAAATCTAATAAACCAAAAATTACCTGTAAAATTAAACAGAATTGAAGTAAACAAATTTTTGTTTCAGCCTTAGCAAAAATAGGTTTGTTTTCTGATTGGTAGGGAGAGTAAAAAACTATTTTGCAGCCTTTGCAACACTAAAAAGGACAATTGCAGCAAAATTCTTATAATTAAATAAGATTCTTGGGAACAGAAATTTGCTGAGTCAGAAGACTGCTTTTCTCAGCTCTGCTCATTCTGTAGAAAATTTCACATTTAAAGCATAAAATAAAATTACAGCATGATTTTACTGTAAAATGAAAAAAAAATACCATGTAGATAAATATAAATACACATTGATATGTATACTTACTCATGCCTTTTGGGAAATATTCAACTCCTATTAGAAGCTGGATATTTCAAATAATTCACAAGTTCAAATATTGCTAAACACTACATGTCATCATTTTTGCACATTTTCAGATTGAAGTATTTTGCACATTGCCACATCGAAGCAATCCAATTCTGAAACTCTGTGATTTTGTTGTCTTTTTCTTAATATTTCCTCATTGGTAAAATAAACAAACAAACAACAAAACAAAACAAAAAAGAAACTAATCTGTGTAAGTAACTTCAGTAGGCAATGACTTAATATTTAATGACCCCAGACTAGATACAAATGGGCAAAATTCTTACAAGTAGTCTCATGTGAGTACACATGTTGTGTATCTTTTGATAACATTATTCCACAATGGGATGGCATCTAGCAAGCTGTCAACTAGATTACAATTCTTTATCCCCTGCATTGGGTAAAATAATTAAAAATATTGTCTTCTTCACGTAAAAATGTTTTGTGGAAAATGTTTTTCTAAGATTATCAGAAAAAAAGTTGGAAGATAGAAAAATAGTATGTCCCAGATTTTTTTTTTAAGTGGAGAATATTTAGATTGTTAGCACATAGAACACAGATATAAATAACATAGATCACATATGATTGCTTATTCCTAATGATTTTCCAGTCCTTTTTTAAATTAAAAGTCCTCTTTTTTTTAAAATCTTAGAAATGTGACTTAATATCTAATTGCACATTTGCTTCCAAAAATAATGTAAAAGTCATAAAAGGACATCACTCATACCCTAACATCCAGAACTAGGTAAATAATCTACAAAATCATTGTTGATGTTTTTGTTTGTTTTACATTGAGAACTGAAGTTAATCAACTAAATTTCAGATAGTGACATGCGCTTTATAGGAGATAAGAGAATTATGGTGGGTCTCATCACCTCATCTCTGGTGGAGTAGTGGTAAGACTAGACACTCACCATAGAAAAGGTAAAAGAAAACCTATCATAACTTAATAATGAGTATTTATGGCTTCACTTGGACTATTATAATGGATTAGGATGCTGAGGAGTCACCGTCATCGTGTGAGTCTGTGCCAAGCTACCAATTATTTCTCTCACTTCTTGCATGGGGGAATTTTACAAAAGACTGAGGTCAAGGCATGATAAATCCACCCAGGATTTTCAGCAACTGAAGGTGGGGATTAACACAGAAGGACTGAGAGAAATTTTCTAAGACATACTTAGCTTTTAATTCAGGAAAATTATAGGCAGGGAATCTGAGAGAAATTTCTCCAAACTATTCTCAGCCTTCACAAAGTGTAAAGCATCTGTATTTCAAAACTTGAAACAGGGCAAAAGGCCAGAGCCAAGAGCAAGTCAAGAGCAGGACTAGAAAATAAAGAGAACTCCCTTTTACTCAGAAAGCTGGAAGAGTGTCTGTGTAGCCAAAATATCTTGTGATTCCTAAAACTGGGGCTTGGCTGTAAAGAGTAAATGGTGTATTCGAAGAACACCAATGCTCAGACACCAAACCCTATCTAAGGAAAATTTCTGATGTTGTGATCAAAATAATGAAAAGCCAATAGGAGACTGAGTCAAGTAAAATTTGTGACAGGGTAAATATCCAGAAATGGAATTACTGGATCCTACGGTAGTTCTGTTTTGAATTTTTTGAGGAATCTCTATCCAGGGGTGTCAAAACTGCGGCCCGCGGGCCAACTGCAGTCCGCAATCCATTGTTAATTGGCCTGCAGCAAATTCCAAAAATATATTTAGTTTACTTAAATAAACCAGGTGAGGCAATACGTACTTCATCTCGAGTGAGTGGCCCGGCTGTTTGTGTATTTTACCGCATATGGCCTTTGGTAAAAAACGTTGAAAAAAGTTTGGACATTCCTGCTCTATACCATTTTCCATAGGGACCTTACGAATTTTCATTCCCACCAACTGTGCATAAGGGTTCCTTTTTATTCCCATATCCATGCCAACACTTTTTATTTCTTGTCTTTTTGATAATAGCTATGCTAGCAGGTATTAGATATCTCATTGTGATTTTGACTTGCATTTTATTGATAATTAGTGATGCTGAGCAAACTATTGGCCATCTGTATGTCTTTTGTTGAAAAATGTCTATTCAGATCTTCTTCCCATTTTGTAATTGGAATTTTTTTTTTGAGTTGTATGAGTCCTTAATCTATTTGAGATATTAACCCCTTATCAGATATATAATTTGCAAATTTTTTCTTCCATTCAGTAGGTTGCCTTTTTATTTTGTTGGTTTCCTTTGCTGTTCAGAAGCTTTTAGTTTAATGTAGCCTCACTTTTTTATTTTTGCTTCTGTTGCCATGGCTTTTGGTGTCACATTCAAAAAATTGCTGCCATGACCAATGTCAAGGAGCTGGCTACTGATATTTTCTTCTGGTTTTATGATATCAGGATTTTAATCCATTTTGAGTTAATGATTTGTTTATGGTATAAGATAGTGGTCTCATTTCATTCTTTTGCATGTAGCTGTGCATGTAGCTGTCCAGTTTTCCCAACACCATTTATTAAAGGCACTGTCCTTTTCCCGTTGTATATCCTTGTCTTCTTTGTCATATGTTAATTGACTGTACTCATATATGTGGGGATTTATTTTTGGGCTCTCTATTCTGTACCACTGATCTATGTGTTTGTTTTTATGCTGATAACATACTGTTTCAGTTACAATAGCTTTGTTATATGGTTTCATATTAGGAAGTGTGATGCCTCCAGTTTTGTCCTTTTTTCTCAAGATTACATTAGTTATTGAAGGTCTTTTTTGGTTCCAAACAAATTAGAATTGTTAGTTCTATTTCTGAGAAAAATTCCATTGGGATTTTGAGAGGGATTTCATTTTGAGATTTGATCTGTTGATTATGTCACACAGTTGATTTTTCTGGAACATTTACATGTTGATTGAGATGTGTTGCCAGAACATTTAATGTGATTATCAAAACAAAGCAATATTTTAAATGTGGTTTTTCCCCCCTTATTTATTCTGGGTAATATTGGAACTGAAACAAAAGTAGTATTGAACTAAATATGTGTTGAAACTTTAGTGTAGTCGTTTTAATGTCTAGGGAGTGTACTGACGAGTGATCATTTAATTCCAATTAGCAAATATGAAAATACTACATGTCATTTTTCTTCTTATATTGAAATCAATTTAAAAGGAATAGGGATTTTCCCCCTCACAATATATCTATTAGAAAAATCACACTAATTGGAAAATCCCCCAGTATTACTCAAATTAACCAAAGAAATTTTCAATCAAGTTTGTCGTTAACTACTGAAAAGTTGGAAATTAGTTAAGAGTAGAAAACATTCAATTTCTTGGGGCAGAGTAAAGGTGATTGCACTGAGTTAGAGTTTGGTGACCAAAATTAAACTAAGATTAGCTATAAAATTGAACGAATTATTTTAAGACCCAGATAATATATAATCTCCCGTAGAGATTAACCAATTTCTAAACATTGGACACAATAAAGTAATGCAGAATAGAATGAGAAAACAAGCAAACAATCAAACAAATGAAAAACAAAAACAAAACCTTGCTGGTTTTGGAGAGCCTGAAGAGAAGTAGAAATATTATTTTAGATTGCAGTATGCTAATTGAGGAATGTGAAACCATGGCTGGGAACTTATCAATTCTGTACATAATTTATGTTACTGAAATCCTTCACTGACTATAGAAATAGTGTTCCCCCTATAATAATCCTTTTCCATTGCACTATAAGATAACTAACACTCAAGATCCATACTCTTGTTGTTCTCCCACTTGTGTATATTAACTAAGACCTGCAGATCTTTTGGTGAATGATCTTTGTCCTTCTACAGCAGGAGAAGCACTTTCCAGTCAGGCCATTCCTGAATCTTGGTCTTACTCTTCAGTTAGAAAGAGTGAGGGAAGATGCATCAGGACCAAGAGGAAGACATCAGCCTAAGGTGAGCTTTTTTTGTGGTCTCTAAGGAAGCCATTCCTCTAGGAAAGGGGATGGGGCCATTTTTGCTGGCCAAAAGATTTAGGGCATTTTTTATTACCCTTACTTTATCATTGGAGCCTTGTTAAATCTACCAATTTGGCTTTCTTTGGAATTTTTACTTACAATCCTTCCCTGAACTCTGTTTTCAGCATTATCTATTCCTTGCTGCTGAAAATGAAATGCCTTTTAGATACTGACATATAGGCCCCTGGCTTTTACACCATTCCTTGAGTTAATAATTGACTAATACGAGCTTGCCTTTTTCTTCCATAATGGTTTCAGTGGCAATTAAAAACAAACGGTAAGCTAATTCTGTAATTCTTATATATTTTTCAGTTTACACATGTTTTTCACGTGATTGATTTGTTGTATAGGTCAATCCATTTTTTTCCGCTAATCCCTACCCCAATTCACCTAAGATTGTTGTGCAGTTAGAGATCGTTACCATTTTTTTTCACCCCTAGTAATAGGGCCCATGTTGCCCTCTGGCATTTAAGTAAATTAATTCTAAAATTCCATCCTGAGGAGTCTGTTTACTAGGACCACTTCTGGTACCAGCTCTTTTCATTTGTGTTCCCCAAGAAACAGTCTTTGAGTTGAATAGTTGAATGTAAGTAGTTTATTTGGGAGGCGAGGTCAGAAAACAATGGTAGGGGAGTAGAGAAGTGAGTGAGGGAAGGTGTGGGAACAAATGAAGTTGTGTGATCAAGTTATCACTCTGGGCATCTGCAGCTCACACCTGTTGAGGAAGTCTGGGAAGCAGCACATGTCTCAGAATTTCAGAGAGGAAAATGAGCTGGGAACATTGCCAGCTCTTATTAGTTGATGTTTGAGGGATGGTCCTGGAGTGCATCCATTCCTGAACACTTATGGACCATTACCCAGCAGGAGCCCAGAGAAAGTCCTTGAGCAGACTTGGAGGGGCCGGCAGTTGAAACGTGGTGTAGCAATATGAGGAGCAAGAGCTAAATTAATATGAATAGGACAATTACACATATACTGCAGTAAGAAAAAAGAGTTTAAAATATCTAATGGTTCTTGCAGTATCTAGAAGGGTAATATTTTTTATTACCATATGTCTTTGAAAAATTAAGTATGCATATTTTAATTTTGGGGATAACCTACTAAAAAACATTTATTTGGGATAAATAGCATGCTGTACTCATAATTTTCTTTCTTTCTTTTTCTTCTTCTTTTCTTTTTCTTTTTTTTTTCCTAATAGTAAAAATATCCTTAATAGGTCAAAGTTATAATTTGGCATCTTTTTTTTCCTTTTTTCCCTGGAACAAATTTTCCAAATAGCATTAGCTTATGGAAGCTCTTTGCATTGATTTTCTAGAAATATTTAGAAATATCCAAATCTCACTTACAATTAACCTGAAACACTTTGAAAAATTAAGATATTAGAATAATATTTTTCAGACAGCGAAATTAAGGAAATATTCAATTGAGTACCCTTTTTGAAAAGAAAATTAGAAAATGTACTCCAACTGATTAAATATTTTTATACTCAGACTCGTGGCACATAAGTAACAAACTAAAATGAGATTGCCATAAAAATTTTAGAAACTAACATGTTATTAAACAGTTGAATAATATCTAATGATACTCAAGGAATGAAATTGCGAGCCAAGAATTTTATAATTAACTAGTCTTTTCTTCAAATCAAAAGGCTATAAAGAAACAATTTGAACATGCAACCCAGGAAATAATTGCTTCCTGATGATTCTACTACTAGAGGATGTGTTTCATTTAAACAAGATTACTGGGGAAACTACACCAGACAGAGACAGATTGGTGGTGAGTATTAACTATTTTTAATATAAAAATAAGAACAAAGAAAACAAAGGCTGATATAAGATGACTGAATGTTATTATAAGTGCTATATATGCTAATAGTTTAGAAATAGTCCAACTAACAAAAAATAGAAAGAGAAGTGTTGTTGTAAAAGAAGCCTAGTTATTTAATAAGCCTCATAGGTAATACTTAAAGTAAAAACATATTATTAAAGTTGACAAGTTATGAAGTAAAAGCTTAAGCATATTTATGAACACAAAGGTACATACCAAAAAAAATAACACTATAGTGTTTTTTGGGTAATGGAGGAGAGAAACAGACGGAGTGGACAAGAAATTTTATTTTTGTTCATAAAAGAAATAAGAGGAGACAAAAAATATTAACGTAAAAGTTACAACAACAAAGGTATGCAAAATTTTCAAAATAATAGAATTTTAGCAACAAAAGCAAAGAAAAACACAACAGGTATTGAAAGAGTGTATGTGTATTCGTGTGTGGTAATACATGATATTGTATTCACATATGGTGAATATATATATATGGAAGAGTGAATATATGTGAAAGAGATATATATATATATATATATATATACACACATATATATACATATACAGATATACATAAATATATACACACATATACATGTATATAAAATACTCTTAGGTAGTTTTTTCTCTACATTTTGCAGTACATTATTTCAGATTATTTGGATTAGCAGGTACAAAGCTACAGATGGAGCAATAGTTTATATGATATGAAGTATCAAGGTAGATTTGTTACCTAAAATACATTTCAAATTTTTCTCCAGCACGTTAAAATGGCAAATGTCTTTTTTCTGGTTTAGTATCTAGGTTTACATGAATTTTGTTTCTTTAAACAGTTACATCCTTTTGTTATGCAAAATCCATATACAGTTTTTGTTGACATTTCAGAAACTTATATGCAGTTTAGTTTTTGAAAATTTGTAATATTTTATACTAACTCCCTCTGACCAGAAAAAGATATTAGGATTTAAACTTTTTGTTTTTGTTTTTTTATCTTCAAAACTTCATAATATTAAATTGAGCTCTTATGGTCTGTTAAAAAAAAAAACCCTAAAATTGAATTCATTGTTTCACCCTTTACCATTCCCAACAAATTGTGCACTCTGATGCCCCCTTTTTTTTGGGGGGGGGGGTGTAATGACATCATGCATTTTCCAGTGCATCGAATCCCAAACTGTCGAACTTCCTCCTCCTCCCACAGGTCCGTTGCCACATCTTAGTCGTTTTATTCTCACAATGCCTCCTCACATTTCTTACACTGCCTTTCCATTCCAGAGTCACTGCGGGCTCATTTTCACAACAGTGGGAGCCTCCTAACTGGCAATGTTTCTCACGCACACTATATGCATGCCGGCAGATGAAGCGTTTCGAAACTGCTCTTACATAACTTCTTGGAAATTTCAGTAATTCTAGTTAAATGCAGACTCCTTGACCTAACACCTAATGTCACACAAACTTTAATTACCATTTCACATTTTCCTATGACTCAGTCAAACCGATCTATACATGGCTTCCTAAACCAAATGCCTATGTTGAGAGCCTATAGAATGGGAAAAAAACAGACTCTGGAAATACAGTTCTTGACTTGGAATCCTGGTTCTGCCGCTTGGTACCTGCATGGGCTTGAGCGTTTCTAAGCTCTGCGCCTTGATGTTGTTATCTGTGTAAATGATGCATTGGTAATGCCTACCTTTTTGAGTTGTGAATATTAAAGGAGCCCATAAATACAAAACACTTAAAATCTGGCACAAGGTTCTCATCCAGTGTTAGCCAGTGTAAAGCATTTATGGAAGTTCCTGATTTTTTCCTACTTGTTGATGCTAGCAATTGGTTTGTTAGTTTTGCTTTCACAGTCAGCTTCTGAATAAACGTATTTTAATTGATCAATTTTGAGATGGTATAAATGATGACAAGAAGCAGAAATTACTGATTCAAACATGCTAGTAGACATTCTTAACATCTTATTTATTTAAGCCAAATGTTACTTAAAACAGTGGGGAGCTGTTTACTTGGTTAGCAGGTTTAAGAATTTAAAAGGCCATTATTATTTTGTTTTCTGCTCTCCATATGAGTTTATGATGCTAATATTTGTTTCAATAATTATATGTGTTTTATAAAAACTGGCTAGTATTTTGCTAGTTCAGTAATTAGATAATTTGACAATGTGTTCTAACATTAAGAATATAAACCATTAGTTTTTTACAATCTGTTTAGTACCTTTCTTTTTAGAATCTATCACTTAAACACTGTTTAAACTTGTGACTTAAGGAAAAATGGAGTTTTCAGAAGATACAGAATTTTCAGTTTTGAGGGAATTGAAAGATAATTTTATCTAGTGTTCTTATTTCTAAAGTGAGAAAATTTGACTTGCACAGTATCACAGAGTTCATGTATCAAATTCAGGATGAAAATCCAGTTTTGTTAAATCTTTGTATTTTGCTGATCCCTATATGCATAAGTATTTGTGGACATTTACAATACAAATTCAAAGATTGAGGGTTTTCATTTATTATTCAGTGTCTTAAATATTGTATTTGTATATTTTTTGTATTTGTATATTTTGAATACTAGCTCAACAATTTTATGTTATTTTTAAGTATTAATGGAGTAATATATTTCAAATGTTAGGCCTCCTTTATGTTAAACATTTAATTATTTTAAGGATTTGAATGAGAATTTTAGGGGTGATTCAGTGCATTCCAAGAGTTTCCAATGGCAACTGGCTTGTAGAATTATCTGGATATATCGTCTAGATATATAGTGAGAATATCTGTGATTTGCTATATAGTCAGGGCTTTCTACTGTAATTAAGGTATTATTCTACTTGCTTACACTAGTGTAAATTTTCATTCCATTGTACTATTTAAAAATATATATTTAAAATTATAATGGCATTTATGTTACACTAAAGTAATCATTCTAATCTGTGTTTTTATTGTTTTCAAAAAGCATGCATCCTTAATGTGTCATGTTTAATCAGTGAATTTCAACATAAAATCTATTCCACGTACCATCAGCATTCGGACTTCTAGCGCAGCAATGTCTTGTTTTTTATCCTTTGGGAACAATTGCCGTTTACTGAATTGTGTTTGGTTAGTATTGGCATCTGCATTTCACTGTGGAAGGGCAGATGCTTACCTTCTATTTGGTCTCTGTAGGAGAAGTAAGCTGATGAGTAGTATGTTTGTGGAAAACACATTACTATGTAATGCTGGAGCTAAATGATCATTCCTTGATTCAAAATGGGGAGTAGTTGAATTTCTGTTGCTCCTTTTGGAAACCAAAAAATCAAAAGGATCACTTCTGAGGATATTCATAAAGCATTTTAACTACTAAGTAACTTTGATTTATTTATTTTTAAATATATTTTTAGAGCAGCAATAAGCAGATTAAAGACTTCCCCCAATTAATTCTCATATTATCGCCGTTAAGTAGATGCTAGTGGAGAAGAACTCATTACACACATGAGCAAGTTGCCGCAGTGGGAAGTTTGATGTTAAAGCCAAATAACATGTCAGCAATGAGGCCAGGAGCAGAAGCAAAGCTTTCCAATTCCCAGCAGTGCTCTTGCCACTAAAACACATGATTTATTCTATAAGAATATGGAACTGTTTTGCGAGTTTAAATGTGATGTCACTTTTGTCCACAAAGAATAAGGCATTCATTTGCTAATCAAAATGGCATTTGCAATCACACACATCCTTATACAAAACGTTGGAATTTGACATTAAGTGAGAGTTGGAACAAAGATCGTGGTCTATGAGCAATCAGTTTCAAACTTCTGAACAGTTTTATTCATTTTGTGACCACAGAAGAATTAGGAGAGCACTGATAGGGAGTTTGATAGATAATGTGTAGCCAGTGACATTCATGTACTGATTGCGTCTTGTGTAATAATATTGCAGAAAAGTAGATTAACACCTAGATAATCCTACCTGGTTTTGAATCATTTATGAATGCTGTTTTTAAAACTTCCTCATCATTTATACTTATGATGAGGCATACAAATTCATGTGGTGCTGTAGAGAACTATAGAAAACAATGTACTCCAGGTTATATAAGGAACATGGCTTAAATCCCAAGTGACTTGTTTTTTCAGGTTTACTTTGTGGGTCAAAAGTTAAGATTTAGCTATGCGTTATCACAACGCAGTCAATTTTGTTTCCTATGTGTTTTTTCATCCTTGTACAAAAATGACCAATTGTTTATGATTGGAGCTGGTAAGGCAATATCTTGCCATCTATAACTAATTTTAGGTTTGTGTCACAGTATCATTGAGAATCAATTTCAAATGATTTCTCCAAAGTAATATAAGGGGTTTATGATAGAGTTGTATATAAAAAACAGATACATGCATTCCCCTGCCAGCATTTGACTAGAAATGCTATACAGAAACATTGCAGAGAATGAGAAAAGCTTTCAATAGATCAGTTGTTCAAATTAGATGATTATAAGATACAAGATGACTTTGAACACAGTGTTTAGCTCTTGGTTAGCATTAATTACAGGTTTATTTAAAATGTCTTTACAATTAGAAATACTTTTTTGGCTGGAAAACATAGGGTTTAAAATCAGGCATATAAAAGCAAAAGCAAAAATTATTTTAAAATCAGCCACTAATGTGATCAAATACTTAATAGTAGCAAATATACATGCTACACAAACAATGACTTTAAAACATCAACGTTTGGGCATCTTCATTTTTTTTTCTTCTATAGTTATTTCCTTTTAATGCAAGTAATTAAATAATAAAAAAAATCACTGTGTTAGTTGCTTTAATAATACACTTCATTCCCGGGGAGGGAGTTGGTGGGGTATATTTTCTTTGGAATGTGTGGGCAGACTAAGCAATTGACTGTTGACAAATCTTACCCGGCCTTGCCCAGGGACAAGAGTGTTAAAAGAGACAACGCCTGTGAAAGTGCTGTGTAAACTGAAGTTCTACACCAGGGTTAGCTCTCCTGTAATCAGGAACACGAACGTCGCTAGGTCATCACCAACATGTATAAATAAAACTGGCCCAGAGTTGCGTTTGACAGAACACCCTCTGACCTGCACTGCTTTCCCAGCTGACAGCCACGTTCTTCCCTGGTCCTACCGAGTCCCTTTTGAGGGGGCTCTACCTGCATGTTGGCCCCAGGTGCAGAACTTATAGTGGCAGTATTCACTGTGTGCTTATTTAACATAATTTAAAAAAATAATGAAAATGTAACAGTGAAGTCGTACCCTTCCCAAAACTAGAAGCATCTTAAAAGGGTAAAAGGCCACTGGTAAAACAAGGGTAGCAGCGTAGAGGGGTGTTACAGGATAATTTCATCCTTCCAAAATTCACGTATTGAAGTCTAACACATTCTGGACCTCAGACTGTGACAATATTTGGAGATAGGGTCTTTCAGTTGGAACAAAGATCGTGGTCTATGAGCAATCAGTTTCAAACTTCTGAACAGTTTTAATCATTTTGTGACCACAGAAGAATTAGGAGAGCATTGACAGGGAGTTTGATAGATAATGTGTAGCCAATGACATTCATGTACTGATTGCGTCTTGTGTAATAATATTGCAGAAAAGTAGATTAACACTAAAAATTCAGTATAAATTCAGTAGGTAGCTGAGTTACAATGAGGTCTTTAGAATGGGCGTTGATCTAATATGACTAGTGTCCTTATTAGAAGAGAGTAGGACACAAGCAGAAGATCACTGTCTACAAACCAAGGAGAGAAGCTTCAGAAAAAGCCAAACCTGTGCACACCTTGATGTTAAATTTCTGGCCTCCAGAACTGTGAGAACATAAATTTTTATTATTTAAGCCCCTCCTCAAAAAAAAAAAAAAAAAAAGAGAATTAACTATTTTCTGATTCTCTTTTATTAGATCTCTTTAAAAATTGTTTATTCCCAGGTTTTGGCACATTCCAAAAAATTTAAATAAAAGTAAATTTGTTAAAAAAAAAAGAATGTACTTCATATTACTATAAATATCCTTATTCAACAGATAGTAAAATTATAACCATTTTCATTGTCAATACATCCTTTTTCATATTATAAGATGTCCTAATATAGTAAATACTGTCAATACTAGAAATCTGTCTCCTAAGGTATTTTTTCAGATGAGGAACAAAAATAGAATATGGTATGAATTACCCATCTCGATTTTCTCTCTGATGCATGAAATATCTTTTTGTGAGTTTGTTGTTTCTTTCCAATTGTACCTTCAGAACTATTGGAGACTTGTTGACCAAAGAGCTTGCTGACCTGAGAGTCAGAGTGATAAATTCTACCTTCAAGAATAAAAGATGAAAGTGAGGGGAGGATATGTGAAAACCAAGCAATATTTGTAAAAGGGAGTTGAGAATGTAGAATGAAACTGCTATGTAAACAATGACAAATGTCTTAAAAACCTAAACTAAAAATTGTACTTATGTGTTTTATTACATCATATGTAGTAAGTCCTTTCTTTGTTTTCTGTAGAAGGAAATATTGAGAGTGCAAGTCACACTGTTTTATCTTGTATTTACAGAGAGGATAGCCTCAAGAAATGATAGCTTTTAAAAAGAGAAAAAGCTGACAGTTACTGGAGCAGTTTGAAAAATACTAAGTAGCTCATAGGAATCTAGCCTAGTACGAATAAGTATGAATCTGGAGGCTTAAATATCATAAAGACAATTTTTCCTTATGTTTCCACAGTTTTTATTCATTTTTCCTCAAATGTTTTAAGAAATAGCTTTATGAGGTTAAAAAGGAATATGATAGAGACAGAAATGCTATAACAAACAGAAGTTAGCATGTGATAAGATGATAATGAAGAAAACACATACACAAAAGTCTCCTCTTCCATCACTCATTCATTGGTGTATCATCCTGATTTGAAGCAGAGAACAACCTATAATACAAACTAGCCAGAAATCCATTACACGTTCAATTTAAAGTAAAGTAAGAAACTGAAAGGGAGCATGTTGTGATATGTTTATTTTATCGTCTTTAGAAAGATTGATTTAAAAATTGCTAGCAGAGTCCTAAGGGTTCTGTCTAAATCTGGACAAAAATATATGAGGGCAATACATATCTGGTACAGGATTGCTAAAAATCCATGTATTTATGTACTTCTGGACATTTGCAAAACCCCAGTGATATAAAGTTTCTATTAATCAAGAAGAATTTATTGAGCATCTGTTGTGTATAAACTCTCTCCTCTCAAGCTTTTTAAGTATCTGCTGTAGCCAAATCACTTTTTCAGTCCATTCTACATAGAGTAATGTACACTTTGAAGAACAAATGAATGATTACTTTTATACGACTCATTGAGACTCTTCATTTTTTTCCATTTGCACAATTCTCTAGTAAGAAAAAGCAATGAGGAGATAATGCTAGATTTATACAAATACTAGTGTTTATCCTTTAATAACAAAGGTATAAATTTGTTATGATAGAATTAGCTTTATTGCTATGACATATTTCCCAAGTCTCTGTCACTTAAGACAATAAAAAAAAAAAAAAAAAGGTTTTCTTCCACTGTATATCACAGGAGAGTATATGTGGGACACTATTCCACATACACCTTTAGGGACTCAGACCAACAGAAGCTGTGTCATCTTTCACTGTGCCATCCTGAATATGACACCTCTGTTGCTCTGGCATAAAGTGTGACAATAGAGAGATGTGCTCTGGAATTAAGTGCTTAGGCTAAGTGACACATCACAAATGCTTGCTAACCAGTCATATGGTTCTGGCTAAGTAAAAGCTCAGAAGCAGAATTGTCTGCTTAGCTAGAAGACAGAACAAAAAGATCAATATTGGTGAGAATTAGCAATATCTCAGATGTTTAGTTCATTTAAATTTTAAAAAAAAGATTGCTGAAGATCTTCTATGAGGATAACATATGTCAGAAATTATGATGTATACAGAAATGAACAAAATGCAGTCGATAACTAGAAAACATTCACCAGAATTGGACTAACATACTTATAATAATAATTAGGAAAACATAGAATGTGATATCATATTCAATTTCATATTGACCCCCGCCCTAAATTTTATGAGGTGTATAGTTATAATTAATTGTAAGGTAAAGTGTAGGATATGTTAAATGATTATTTGCTATTTTAATTCCTGGAATTAAGATATACATATTTCTAAGATGCATCTAGTCATTTAGTGAAGATTTTACTTTAGTGAACAGTTGTACTTATAAAATAAGAAGATAAATGTAGAAAGAGTAACTATGTCAAAACCATGCAATACTATACAGTTTTATTATGCCACAATGATCTTTATGAATTGTCTTATTTGTTTATGATCTCCCTGCCTTATATTATTTAACATGTCTATCTAAAGGACATGAATCCCAATTTTTTTTGGTTTCTTTATGTATTCCTTATTCAATTTTTAATTCCCAAATCCTCTAAAGAAGATTTGAAACAATAATATTAGAGACAGACAAATGAATGTGTGTGTGTGCGCGTGCGTGCATGTGCATGCATGTGTGTGTCTGTCTGGTAGTTCTATAGGATAGAAACCAAATCATCCAAAAGAGATAATTCAATAAAATAAACGTTTTCCTGGAATAATTGTCTTCTGTCCCGGTGTGGGGATACTTTTAGTAAAATGTTTAACTACCTCTAAATTAGACTGCTGAAATGGGTGTCCACCTAACAATTATACTTCTTTCTATGTTTTTACACTGTCATTATTAATGTCATATTCTTGCTTTATGTTTTATATAGCAAATTAAAACTTTATCTAGCTTAGGTAATACACCATCTCCCATTTCTTCACCTACATAAACTTAAATTTAGTCAGCAGATAATATTCAGGACTTAGACAAAGTCTTGCTTAACTTTCCAACTTCACTTTTAAATCCTCCCCATAGTGTTCTCTTCCACACTTCCCCTATCCTCCATTCTTGTTCATACTCTCCCTCCACTTCAATGTTCATTCAGCTGGATGTTTTCAGATCTGATATTATTTATACTTCAAATCTCAGTACAGATTTCTTCTCTGCAGCAAATCTGTTATTTATTTGTTTATTGCCTAACTTATTTGGTCGTTGCTAAAGTGTTGTGAAGAAATGGCCCTAATCTGTTTGACATTTTACAGCACCCTCAACATTGATCATAGTACTTCACTAAATATATTTTGATAAGTAATTGAATGAAGAAATGAAGCATGAAAGAGTGGTGACACAATTGCTGGGAATGAGTAGGGCCAGTGAATCTTTAACAAAATGGTAAAATTTAAGAAAAGTCTTGAAAGATGCTTAGGGATATGATAGATGGATAGGAAAATGCTTAGGGATATGATAGATGGATAGAAAAATGACGATGTTGCATGAAGTTCCATGTTAGGGAGACATCATGCTGTCTTTGGGAAATTACACTGAATGTCACCTTGTAAGACTTAGAATTTGCAGTCAGTGATTATTTCCAAGTTAAGATGCTTAATAGGACTATATTGTTCTACAAATTAGATAAAATGGATAAATTCCTTGAAAGACACGAATTACAAAAACTGATGAACAAGAAATAAAAAAACCTGAAGTATATTAAAGAGCTTGAATTTTAATTAAAAACTATCCCACAGGGAAAGCTTCAAGTATAAAGCTTCTTTCCTAATGATACCAAACATTTAAGGAAGAAATAGTACTAATTCTATGCAATTTTTTTCATAAAATAAAGAAAGATGAAGCACTAAGTAACTCATTAAACCAATATTATTTGATACCAAAATCAGGAAAAATTATAAGAAAAATAAACTACATATTCATAAAATCCCTCATAAAAACAGAAACAAACATCATTAATAAGACATTAGCAAGTCAAATTCAACAATATATAAAAACAATACCATCCATGGCTATGTGTCTCAGAAATGTAAATTAGTTTAATAATCAAAAATTAATCAATTATCTCTATATCTGTTTGAATGCTTCCCTGAAAACTCAGACTTTCTCTTGTCACTGTTCATCAATGAGAGTTTTGAAACAGTACAGCTTTTTTTGTATAAGGGGCCATATTAGATCTATAATGAATCATTTCTCTGCCAACAATATTAGTTATAATAGCCAATGCTTACTCTGCTTTTATAATATGCAGGACATTGTATAAGATGCACACGTGATAACAGAATAGATATTCTCAAAAGCTAATCAAGTCAGTTTTATTTTTTTCTCCCCATTTTACAAATACAAAAGTAATACAGAGAGTTTAAGTAACTGGTAAAATTTGATTTATAAACATAAACTGAGACCGAAGGTGCAATGATGAGCAAAAAAATGGATATACTTCTATTTGTTCAGGAAGCTCAAATTAATAAATCCCTCTTCATTATTTGTCCACATCCAGAGTTCTTAATTATGGTGAAACATGTGAGAGCCATAGTCCATTAAAACAGGCTGCCTTTAATTTACTCAAGTCAGTCTGAAAGTCCAAAATGAAATGAACTCTAGAAATTATCATTTTAAAAATCTTTTCTTACTTAACTTTAATAATATGTTTCACTTAAAAAAGCTCTTTGTTCTTTTCTTTCTATTTTTTTTTCTTTTTTAAATCCTTGCTATCTTGGGAAAACGTCACATGATGAAATTTGTTATATGAAAGATGATTTATAATATTTTATTTAATGATTTTCAATCAAATTTTATAATTAAAATTGTTTACACTACAGTTTCAAGATTTATTAATCAATATATGGTAGTTTCATACCGGCTCTATTCAGTTCAATGGAGAGGAAATAAATAAATAAATAATAAAATTAATTTTCATAAATGATTATCAGGAAAAAAAGAAGAAACACATAAAGATAATAATAAAGAAAAAAACTACAGAGGAGAGATTATAAAGAAAACAGAAAACTTTAAGCACTGTTTTGTCAAGTTGTTTTAAACTTAGAAAAAATTATCAAGCTCAAGAAAAATGTAACTTCCAAGACTGACTCATAGATATCTTGAACAGATTCATAGCCAATTAAAGAATTTGAATACAAATAATTTTTAGATGATTTTAAAGTTTGGTTCACCAAACTATGAATAAATAGGTAATTTCTATAAACATGTAATTCCTATTATTTACAAACTTTTCTAGAGAAAGGAAAAGAACAAACACTACCATTTGTTCTATGACTTATATAACTTTGTTATCAAAATTAGATAAAGATGAGATAATCTCAGTCATTGATATTGATGCAGAAAATACTCATTTGAGTATTTTGAAGAAAGAAATTCTGCTTCAATTTTTGGGAAATTTTATTTACCTAATTTCCAACATTAGCAAGTTAAAGAACACTACAATGTCATCTCAATAGGTGCACAAGAAGCATTTGCAAAACTTCAATACCACTTCATTTTTAAACACTTTGTAAATTAGAAATTATATGTACTATAATTATATTACTATTATCAAACTAATGATAAAACATTAGAAATAAATCAAATAGCCATTGTCATGGCTTCTATTCAAAATTTTATTTGTGAACAGGAAATTTTATATTTAAGAAAATAGTTAACTATTTGAAATAATCAGTATTAGTCACAAATGAAAAAATCGCCTACAAAAGATACCACAAAAATTTAGAAAATATTATTATAATTAATAAGACAATTCATCAAGTGGCTGCATTCAAAATCAGTACACAAAAAACAATTTCCTTTCTCTTGCCAACAACCTGAAAATGTTGATAGACATTTACCATCAAGCTATGCTTACAGAAATAAAATTAAACCAAAATAAAAGAAGCAAATTATATACATGGATTGGAAAACTCACTATCATAAAGACATCTGTCCTTAAATGTATTAAATACTCAATGATCTTCAATTAAAATTCCAATAGAGAGCTTTATGGGGCTTGACAAGATAACCATGGTGATGAAGATGTGGTCTAAGAGAAACACTTATATATTGCTAATTGTCATGTAACTGTGAGTGAACTTGAAAACTTCAATGTGACATTCTCTTAAAGAATTAAAGTAAATAAACTCTTAGCCTTTACAAAATCCTAGAGAAATTGCTGCTATGTATACGAAAGCACATTATCCAGCATGTTCATTGTAGTTTTGTATTAGTGCAAAAACTAGAAATTATCTGAAAGACTATCCCCAGGTAAATGAGTAAATGCCCTATGATATAATCGTCTAAAAGAATAATATACAGTGGTGAAAATTAAAGTATCAGTCTTTCACTAGTCAACATGGCTAAACCACAAAACATGGTATATTAGAAGAATATAGTATGCTATCATTTATATAAAGTCTATAAACCCAAAAACCTTAATTCCGTAAACTTTTTGGAGAAAATATATATGCAGTTAATCAACAGTGATAAACATGAGAATGAGTAACACTAAATTTAAATTGTATTAATCCTTTTATGGGAGAAAAAATTATTAAGGAGGGCCAGAAAGAGGCTTCAAGATTATTTTACATACTCAATTGTTGAATCTGGGGAATAGATACATAGGTTTTTATTTTATTATTCTTTATACTTTAAATATGCACTACATATTTTTTTCATGTTTGAAATATTAAGTAATAAAAACAATTTCCAAAAAAAAAAAAAAAGGAAGCAGAGAGTAGTTATATCAGCAGTCTGGTGTGAGGATAGGGTAAAGGGGAGAATACATTCTAAGTAGAAGGACTAGGCAGATTCCGGGAACAGAGGTAGCAAATCACAAGAATTTGGAGATATAAATGCGTACCTAATTTTAGGGTATTCCTTCCCCTGTGACTAGAATTATCCCTCTGAAACTGAATGCCTTATATTGGAGTCTATACAAAGTCTCTCGTAGAGTAGAAGACTCTCTTAGTTCTTTGTCTGGAACAAAAGTACTGTTGGAGGAAAGATATAATCGCCTCAAATTACCACAGTGTGTGGTAATTTTAAATAGTTATAAGAATTCACCTGAGGCAATCAGCAAGCCCAGGATAAAAGGAATAATTACAATTCTACTGCAGGTATCTACTAAGAGCAGTAGGTCTTACAACCTTCTTTTTTATTCTATCAGCCCCTCCCCAAGTAATCTGAATGGGTCCTAATATAATATTATAATTCCAGGAGTCAAAGACTCTTATTCACAAGGTGAAGGATTTTAAAGCTGTATTTAAAATTTAGCTTCAGTGCACCAATTTTGATGAAAGTGTGTAAAAATACAAATTTCAGTGACCATCGCAAATTGTTGTTTTCTGTATTGGTAAACATAAGCTGGGGGGTTTAACTAGCATAATAAATATAAATTTAAGTAAATTTAAATTCACTAATGATCCCTTGTTGATTATCTCTGCTGCCTCTAGGTTTATTTTATTTTTCAACCAAGAATGAAGAGAAATATCCCACACCTAAGTAAAGCTATTTGGGTTTTATGTTTGCAATGCTTTGAAAGACTGAGTAAAACATTGCCTGAAATAATTTTTTTTCTTTTCCCTATAATTGGATGCCACTACATGGAGCTTATACGTAAGCCATAAAGACTTTGAAATACATGTCTTTTAAAAGAACATAAAAACTTTAACTATGTCTGTTAATTTTCTCCCAGATTGTAGCATTAAACCAGGCTTGTGTAAGTGTTGGATGACATATGACTTTATTATTGTGTAGCTCTCCTTCAGGCCAGCCCTCATGAATCTCAAAGAATAAATATTTCTTACTCTAAACTCTCAACTGGTGCAAAGGTTTTGAATCGTCAGAAAAGATTTGGTTTGCCTCTTCTTTTACTTAAATGTTTTCTTTAAGCTTTCCCCAGATATTCATGCTTGCCAAGCCTATTCAGAAAAGTACTTCAGCATTCTTGGACTTATGGTGAACAAGCAGGGCCTTATTTCTTGTAGTCATATAAAACAGACACTTTCATTTGCTAAACAGAATGATCTAGAATTGTATCAACCATTGTGCTTCTCAGAGAAAGGTAGTGTGGTTTGTGCTAAATTAACCTTTCTTTAAAAAAAAAAAAAAACTAAATTGTGTTTTCTGATGGCTAATGACAAACAAAATGAGTAAATTCTGTGGCTCAGTATAAATACCAGCTGCTGATAATCATTATTTCCTTACTTTCATTTCAATTAATTATATTGTCAAAAGGTTTCAGCAAACTCTTAAAAACTGTACCACAAATAGCACTTATAAGTTAAATGAATAAAAGAGTTTACATTTCAACATGAAAACCCAAAAGCTATAATCACACAATATGTATTGTGTGATAAAATGTGTGACAGCAATAAATAGGTAGAATTTGCCAAGGTGTTCATTTGTGTGAAAATACGTTTTCCTCAGATATTAAATTGAGGACATTACTAAAGAGTAACAAAAATAAGGGATTTTAATCAAATTTTATAATATGTAGTTTTGTAAAGTAAAAAGAACTATGACATCTCTAGCTAGAAACAATAATTAGTATTCTGCTTAATAGTCTACTGCTTCTGTATGCAAAATAGATTGCTTAAAGACATTCATATAGAAATGCTCATGTTTGATACAAGTCCATGATCATTTTTTTTGTGATTTACAGAGGAAAAGATATGTTTCATGATATAAAAAATATTAAAATAATATTTATTTCATTTGTTCAAACATAAAATACTAGTAATTAATTTGGAGGTTGAATATCTTATGGTCTCTCATTAATATTTATATGACATTTGTCTTATTCACTATGATATTCTCTTGCTAAAATTGTTAAGATGCATTTGGCTAAATTAATAATTCTACAAAGTAAGATTCAGAAAGGGGAAAACCTTAAATGATTATAATGAAATTCCATTTTTAAGATGTAATTATTTAAAAGTGCCCTTGTGTTGTATACATCAAAATATTGAAAAGGAATAGAAACTTGAGAAGCCTTTTTCAAAAGCTAGTGGTTGAAATAAACCCCGGAAAAATCCAATGCTTTGAGAAAATGGAGAAATAACCAGAAGGATGCCCTCTTATGCCAAGAAGTACGAGTATCTTAAATTCTGGGATCCATGGTCCCCACTATGTGTTGGTTCACTGCCATATTCACCACATTTTCATCTTTCTACAGAGGAAGAATTATTTTACATTTTATGTGATTATTACAAAAGATTTCACAAAATAGAGTAGAATAAGTATGGTGTTCTCTCTCTCTCTCTCTCTCTCTCTCTCTCTCTCTCTCTCTCTCTCTCTCTCTCTGTCTCTGTCTCTATCAAGCTATTTACTATATTTCACCATTACCATTGCTGCCAAGCAGTAGAGTACCCATCAACTCGGATACTCTTCCCCTAACAATTATGGCAGAAAAAGAAACCAAACCGTTGTATAGTAGGCACTCAATAAATATGCTACTGAATTAAATAAGAACTTTATTCTTGGTGTCCACCTGCACTAAGTTGTCATCTGTTGTGCACACTGAATTTCACTGAAATAAGAAAAACTTTCTTTTCTTGTGATTTTTGGAGATTCTGTTTATGAAGTTGTTTTTATGGAATATCTGTTCTATTTGTGAATTGCCGGAAACACACAGTAAATTTGAAGACTATTGAGCACAGGAGCATGAAAACAACAAAAGCAAATGAAAAGAGGGTGAAGGAGATTTTTAGCACGTTTTTTGCTGACTTTCTTTCCCTAGAAGTTTTTAGATATTTCTCTTTAACTTAGATTTGTTAGAACATGGCAGAAATCCTTTTTTCTTATTATTTTAATTTTTTCTCACTTATTGTTTGTTATCAAAACTTGGCTTTATTGATGAGACTTTTTTTGTTAATAGAGATCTTAGAATGAGCAATATCATTCAAGATGATTATGAGAAAATTATTTGGTATGTAACATTTTTACTAAGTAATGTGATATTTGACATAATGAGGTGATAAAAAAAAAACATGGATTTGAAGTTAGAGTGTTAATTTTGAGTCCCAATGTTGAAAATTTAGCAATTAATTCAAATCTTCTAGGTGTCTGATCCATACTTATAACTGGAAATGGGGCTCATATGGTTATAAATGTTATAGTATTTTAAGAACTTGGCACAGGACCTGGCATATAATAAGCATACAATAAATATTGGTTTTCATTATTATTACAACTATAAAATTTATTGTGAAGACAAAATGTCCATAATAAAAAAGCATGACAGAGGAAGCAATAGCTAATTATACATAGAATTATTGTGAGGACACTAAGTTTATCAATTTGACAGTATGCTTAATATTTCCCTTAGAGGTATCCATGTTTGTTTTGCGTTTCATATTGTATATATGACATGATTCTAAGTCACACTGTTGAAAGAGTAAATGTTAACTGGGCATTAAAAAAGCCAGGGGGATTTCAACAGATGGAGTAGTGGGGGAAGACATTTCAGACTAAAGGAAGAGAAGAAAATAAATGAAAGTGTATATATAGGACACTTGCTAGCTGAGTGTCTCTGGCAATACAGATCTTGAAGTCCATGGGGTGCATGAAAAATAAAGATATGATGGAAGATGAGGGTCAAAACCAGCATGCAGGGGGACATTTGTCATCCTATTGATTACCAGGGTATATTCAATGGTTTGGGCTATTTCTTTCTTTCTTTCATTTTTCACGTACTTCTCTTAATATTAGGAGATTTTATATTTATTTTTTTCCTTTTTTTATTAGTTTCAGGTGTACAAAACAACATAGTGATTAGACATTTATGTACCTCACAAAGTGATAACCCCAATAAGTCTATTACCCACCTAGCACAATACATAGTTATTACAATATTATTGACAATATTCCCTATACTTTATACATACCCATGACTATTTTTTAATCATAGTTGACATTCAATATTATTTTACCATTTTATGTTCATCCCTACTTAAACATATGTCATTGGAAATAGAAATATATTCCAAAGAGAGAAAGGACATTCTTGCTTTAGTAATTTATTAGCAGCTACACTGCCCTGCTGAAACCGTTAAACATCTAAAGATTCATTTATGGAAAACAGTTATCATCTGTCCCCTGCTTTGGTAGATTGTATGGGATGTTGTACATAGTTGTGGGTGATTCTGGAAAATTGATGAAGAGGAGTACATTCCTGGACTCCTCTTACCGGCATGAAGTACAATATCTGCCCCAGAAATGGAGTCAAGGGAAGTAGTCTTTGCAGAAGAAGGGATGACCAGAGAATGTACAAAGTCCAAGTGGTTTATCAATTTCTTATACTATAGTATTTTTATTCACAGCCTAGTATGCCTTGAAAGAGATCTAGAGTTCGAAAGGGCTAGAATAAAAAAACAACAAAAAAAATATCACTCAAAACATGAGATTTTGGATGAAATGCAAAATTTAATTCTAAATGTAAATAGAGCTCTTCAGAGGTCAAAGTTCAAATGAGGTCACGTTAACATTTAACTCAACTCCCACTTATCCTTTTGTTGCCTCTTTCTGAAACAGCATCTCCAAGCCCAAATGAAGTGCACAAATCAAGTTTTGTGCCATTTCCCTTGTGCATTTCTGCCACAGTGGTTCATTGTCAGCAGTTCGTGATTAATGGCCAGTGGTACTTCACTGGTCGTGTTGAGAGCCAGGGCTGCTCTGCTGGCCCTCCTGGAACCAGCGCTGTCTCTGATGAGCTCTGAAGGGCAGATATCATGGCCTCACCCTGCTCTGGCAGGTACAAATGTAGTTAGCTGGGTTTGAGTCAGCAAGACGCAACAGGGGAAAGGTCCCTCTATTTTGGATTAAACTCTTTCAAAGCAGTGTTTCATTTCAGTGGTTTAGAAATGCAGGTAAGGGGGGTCGGGGGTGGGAGATGAGGGTAAGCGGGATCAAATATATGGTGATGGAAGGAGAACTGACTCTGGGTGGTGAACACACAGTGGGATTTATAGATGATGTAATACAGAATTGTACACCTAAAACCTATGTAATTTTGCTAACAATTGTCACCCCAATAAATTAAAAAAAAAGAAATCAAATCAGATATAAAAAATCATTTCCTATGCTGGAAAAAAAAAAAAAGAAATGTAGGATTGAAACATGGTAAATGTTTCCCACAGTGTTTCTGTAGGGAAAATAAAATAAACATAGATCTTGTATACATAAGAAAGCAATTAGTAACTCTAAAGTATTGAATTAAATCCAGAAAAACTTTTTAAAGTATAATGTAAACCCATTGATTAAATTTTTAGGCCAATGATGTGAAATGGAATCATGAATCTCTGAGGCCATGCCATATATATCTCCATGTTTCTTTCTGCCTTGAATGTAAGACAAAGGTAAACATTTATAACTGAACATAAAAAACATAAAATTATTTTTGTATTTATATGCCTACGGTGTGGTTAGCACTGAATGAGTATTGTAGAGGATACAAAGGCAAAATATAATCCAATATTTGCTTCCTTCGGGGAGCCTGTAATCAAAACACCCATTTTTAAGCTAACTTACTGAATAAATAGAATTCAGTAACTTCAAGTTAGATGTTGTCTGAACTGAATAATAATTGCAAAGATGTACATTAGAGCATATCCTCAGCCAGTCACTTCCTCCTTGCCATCATACTTCTGTGCAGAGCGCCTCCATTCCAATTTTCATAAGGGCCAAGCCTAAGTACCACTTGATTCTGAGTCCCATGCGACAATCAGATTCTCTCTCTTAGGATTTTAAACTAATACAATGAAAGACTATCTTTTGTTGTTGATGATTGGATATATGAGGTCATATAAATTTGAATGCAGAAGTAAATATTTTAAGGTAGCTATGATGAGCTGTGCACAAGCAGTTGTATTGCCTGAAGAAGAGTGTTTGAAAAGAGAGGAGAAGTAGGAGAATTAGACGTGCAAAGAGGCCACACAACCCCAGAGGGGGAATAAGCGCCACCTTAGTTCTTGATGACTTCCCAGTTTCTTATTTCAGTCTCTCACGAGGTTCTGTATATGTTTCCTCTTTTACTCTATGAGTCATTCCTGTATCCTTTCAATAAATTTTACTATTTTGCTCAAACTTAAGTTTTGATGTTTACCCTAGTTGAACACTGAAATAAAAATGATGTATGAAGCTAACTGAATCAGAAGCACTATTTTATACTACCATTATGCTATCACAATAAAGTGAAAGTTATTCATATGTTTACCATAATTTAAGTAATTCATAGTGATAACTTAAACTATTTTGACATTTAAGTTTTGATATCATTACAGAATCATAGTGGGTTTCAACATTTACAATGCTGCACTAATTTTAAAAAAGTTTCCCAAATAATTATTAGTAATGCCTCTTGCTCAAATGTTGGAATAATCCAATAAATATTCTGTATGAATAAGGATTTATAGTTCTAAGCAATAGAATCCACCTCTAGATAATTCTGCAAAAAATATATATAGTTTAATAAAAGTATATTGACCCAACTATTCTGTGCCTAGATATTTATTCAAAAGAAATGAAAGCACTCGTCTACAAAAAGACATATGTATGAATGTTCGATGTGGATTAATTCATAATAGCCCCAAACTAGGAACAAATAAAATGCACATCAGTAAGAGAATTAAAAAATGAATTGTAACATATTTATACAAAGGAATACTTCTCAGCAATGAAATAAGTATAAATTACCGTTTCCTGTAATAGTATGGATGAATCTCAAAAATACTAGGTTGAGTAAAAGGAGCCAGACCCAAAAGGATATGGTTCCAATCATATAAAATTTAAAGCAGCAAGATTAATCTGTGTGGATAAAAGGACAGTGCCTCCCTCAAGCGAGGGAGTACTGATGACAAAGGATCATGAGACTCTTTCAGCAGTTTTGAAAATATTCTATATATTAATGGGGGGTGGTTAAGTTGGTGTATACATATTTTAAAAAAATTCACCAAACTGTATATTTAAGTTCTGTACATTTTAATCTATGTAAAATACATCTCAATACAAGAATCACTGGGGGCTGCTATAGAGACTGAATGTTTGTGTCCCCTCAAAAATCATATGTTGAAACCTAATCCCCGAGGTGATGGTATTCAAGACCTGATCATCTCCCCAAGGCCTCACCTACAAATACCATCACATTGGGGACTAGCTTTCAACATAGGAAGGTGAGATGATCAGCTCTTGAGGACAGAACCTTCATGAATAGGATTGGTGCCTTTATATAAAAGACCCCAAAGAGCTCTCTTATCCCTTCTGCCATGTGAGTATACAGCAAAAATAACAACCATCTATGAATCAAGAAGTGGGTCCTCACCAGACACTGAATCTGCTGGTGCCTTGATCTTAGACTGCCCAGCCTCCGGAACTGTGAGAAATAAATTTATATTGTTTATAAGCCACTCAGTCAATGGTATCTTGTTATAGATGACTGAATGAGCTAAGATAGAAGCCTTTCAAAACAAGGGACGAAAATACTGTACAGATCTTGTTTGATGAGAATGTGAAAACTTTTGTCATCACCACTGAATTCTAAACCTTAGGTCATAACAGGATGTGTGTGCACCTCTGGTACATACATATTTGTGTATGTATGTAGGTGGTGTGCACATATGCACATATTTTTATGAGTGTGCCTCACTGCATCTGCTGTTGCTGGGGTCCCTGATGTTACAGTTCAGGTGCCCAGAAATAAATTTGTGTGTGCCAGTTTGTAATCTCTCCTCCTGCCTCTCCAGCTCCCCTCATCCTCCTCCCCACTAACCACTGATATTCTTTCTGTCAATATAGATTAATTACCATTTTTAAAAATTTTATATAAAGGGAATAACTTAGTATGTAGTTCTTTTTCTCTAGAAGTCTTCCTGCACTCAGCATAATTATTTTGAGGTTCATACATGCTGCATGTAGCAATAGTTCATCTCTTTTCATTGCTGAGATGTATTCCATTGCATTGATGTGCTACGAGATTTTTATCCATTTAACTATTGATGGATATTTGGGTTATTTTCAGTTTGGGGCTATTAGAATGAATCTGTAATGAACATCTCTGTGTGTTTGTAAGAGTATATGTTATCATTTGTCTTTGGTAAGAGAAATATGGTCGGTGTATGTTGTTAAGAAACTTCTAAATTGTTTTCCAAGTCGTTGTATCATTTTTTATTCCTATTAGCATTTTTGAGAGTTCCAGTTGCTCAACATTGTTGCCAACACATGGTTTGTTCAGTCTTTAATTTTATCCATTCGAAGAGATGTGAAGTGTTCTCTCATTGTGCTTTGATTTTCATTGCCATGATAGTTAATGATAGTGAGCACTTTTCATGTGCAATATTTTTATTGGGAAACACTATGGGAAAGTGTTCAAATTTTGAACACTATGGGAAAATGTTCAAATTTTTGATGACTTTCAGTTGGTTTTTAAATTTTTTTCTTATTGAGTTTAAAAACATATTTGTGTAATCTGGCAGTGATATTAATCCAATTTTTGTTGTTCTTCTTCCAGTTCTTTTGGCTATTTCACATCCTTTGTATTTCCGTATACATTTTAGAGTCGCTCATCAATTTATAAAAAAGGAAAAAGAAAAAGACAAAACCTGCGCTGATTCTGATTGGATTGGATTGAACCTATAAACTACTTTGGGGAGAACTAATGTCTTCACAATCCTGAATCTTCAAATCCATTAATATGGTATATGTGGTGTATGAATTTTCTAGGACTTCTGAAATGAAGTACCACAGATTGTGTGGCTTAAACAACAGAAATTTGTCTCACAGTTCTGGCAGCTGCAAGTCCTGAATTATAGTGTTAGCAGGCTTTATTTTGAGGGAAAGTGGTGTTCCATGCCTCTCGCTTTGGTTTATAGATAGTTATGTTCTCATTATGTCTTTTCACATCATTTCCTCTCTGTTTGTGGCTTTGTGCCCAAGTTACCCCTTTTCATAAGGATATCAGTTATATTGGATTCGGGCCCACCTGATGACCTCACTTTAGCCTGATTGCTTCTGCAAGGACTCTATCTCCAAATAAGGTCACATTCTTACATTAGGACTTCAACATAATGAATTTTGGGGGGATACAATTCAACCCATGACTTGTGGCTACCATAATATGCAATATAGACAGATACATTTCACCAGCAAATTAAAATATTTAGCTCTCAAGTCATTGAATAGAACTTGTCGTATGGCTCTTACCTCACTGAGTATGGGAAATGCAGTCTCTCCCTATGTCAGAAAGGCAGGGAATTAAAAGTATTTGGTGAATTTTAGCACTAGTGATCACTTGCTCTATTATTTGATTTTCAATATTTCCCTAGTAAGTAAAGAAGGAATTAATCAAGACAAGATAGTAGTGATCACATTCTTTTTGTACACAACAGTTATTTTTCATGTATATTAAAATGTTCTATTTCTTTTAGTTTCCTGTGGTTGTAGGAAAATGTAAGGATAAAATAACAAGAATAATTTGATCATTTTATTTATGAGACTTATGTTGTTGGAAAACTGTAAAAGTTTCTATATATAGACAAGTATCTTATTTAAATAGTATGTCACATGAATGCCCATTGATGAAAAGAGTTGAGGAAATCATGGCAGGGTTTAGAAGAGTATAAAAAACAAAGATGTTTTTTGAAGAATGGGGCATGCTACATTAAATCATTTGTTATTTAATTTCTAATTAAAATAAAAACTTTCTCCATGACATAGCAAGTTATATGATACACATGCAGGAAAGACCATTTAATAACTAATACATGTTGTATGGTAAATGCTCTGTAGAAACTTAATGTCTCTTAATATTGACTTCTATGATCTTGTGTATTTAATATTAAATTCCAGGGCAAATAAAAAGAAAAATATATATATACACATCTATATATACACACACACACGTATATACATGTATATATGTATATACATGTATATATGTATACATATGTATATATGTATACATGTGTATATATGTATATATGTATGTATATATGTATATATATATTTGGTTTCCCTTGGTTTTACCACTACCATAATATCAGCACATAATTCAGAGACGCAATGTAATCCTCTATTATTTTTCTTTCCTTTAATATTGTAAGCTACAGATATGTCCCTATTTATACATTGATATCATATATCACAAAGTTTATTTTCTACAAGTGTATGTGTTCCTTAGCTTATTGTTACAAAAACAAAAACAAAAAATACAAATTGAAAATGACTCCTTGTCTACATAAACAACCTTCACTTTCTCAGTTTAATAGTGAGAGCCACAATTTTAGGACACCTTCATATATTGTAATACTTTCCTGAGGATATCAGTAAGAAAATATAAAGAAATGGTCTGGGAAATAAGTAAATATTAGGAATGGAATAAAAGAAATATAAAATAATTCTCAGTCTGAAATACCTGAGAAAAATTCTAAGCAAAATCTGCTGCGTAAAGATGCAGAGACCAAAGGGATGCATTTGTAGTAAGGTTGGATACTATAATCAAAATTTGCTTTTATTTCCTGATCAGATTATTTAAAAACAACTTAAATCAGTAAATGCTGCTGAAAATGCACAGTGAACTTTAATCTGTTATTAAAATTGACTGGCAAAATATATATACATTAGCATGGTTAATGAACCATAAAACACATTTGTTCTTTTATTCAAAGATGCTACTGATAAAAAATCTTATTATCTACCTGCAGCTGTAACTAAAGAGATGAATATAAAATTGACATTGCTTTCCAAATCCTATAGACTAAAACTAATTTTACAATTAAAGAAAATCAAACCAGTTTGGTACTGCACTTTTGTTTTATACAAATATTACATCATCTCAATATTCTATAACGGTTTGGCATTATAATGTTCTTAAAATCACCAGTTATTCAATACTTGTGATATGCTGCAGTATAATTTTGTAGAATTTTGCTGTATTTCAATATTTCATCTTACAATGAACAGCTAATTAATATCTTGTCATTTACTCCCGAATTTCAGTCTTCATCAGGATTACTGAGATCTGTTTACATTAGCGTTTCTTGACCTAACATTTCTACATATTCACTCTCCAAGTAATTTTCTCTGCTGCAAATATATTTGCATTCCCCAAGAAGTTTCCTTCTTTGTCTCAGGATCTTTGTTCATATTTTATTAAGATAAATTATTCTAAGATAACTATGTGTATGCCTAGCATACTGACCAGCACACATGAGGTTAATTGTCATGGTTTGCCTGAGACTGAATAGTTTCCTAGAACCAGAGGACTTTCTGTGCTAAACCAAGAATGAAACAGTAAAAGCAGGCAAATTAGGAAGACTTTGTCACTCCAAACATAGCATTTTTTTTCAATAAAGGTAAAATTCTTTGCCTCATCTTTTTCAATATTAATTTAAATGAACAAAAGAAACCCCCTTCCCATTCTTGAAGCATCTGAAAGGTTTTTGTTCATGAACTCTTATAAAGAGGATTTTAATCTTTTCAAGAAAACACTGATTGCTGCTGTGTCTCCTCATATTAGTCATTGGATTGACCCTGAGCATTTGTACATACCTATGTCTGGTTATTCAGAGTACTGTTGCATATGGACCTGTCAATCCAGCTACAATGCGATACAAAAAACAGCTCCATCTTATATTTGAACATTTTAATGTATAAGTACCTGTAAAATGATATCTACTCTATTATTTATCTGGGAGGCATCAAATGAAGTAAAATTCTTACTGAAATCAAAGGCATTAAACCCAATTATTATGGTTGGATAATTTATTCAATTTGAACTCCCCTCCCCTGCCCATTTTATGACCTATGAATGTTGTCTAAATGTGTTGTATTTGTGCTTTCTTGGCTCTTTGAGAGATTACAGAGTTCAAAGACAACGGTCATTTTTGCAGAATGATTTCTAAAGCCATGCTAGGTGGACGGGGCTAGAAAGAGCAGGAAGAGAAAAAAGTCACGCAATGGAAGGGGGCAAGATCTGCTATGTAATTTGTGGGCCCAGTGCAAAAGGAAAATGCAGGACTCCTTGTTCAAAACACTACAAAAATTCTGCTTCCTTTCTTTTGTGGTCTCTGTCTTAACTGGTTATAGTGTTTTAAAATTTGCTCTGTATGTCACACTCCATCAGCACAGAAATACTAGTGCGGGGGAGGGGGGGTGTGTGAGAACCCTCACAGGTGCTGGGGACTCTACCCTGTGAGTGGGCTCGTGGGTATGAATCCAAACCTGACCTTCCCCACTGGGGGTGAAGAGTGGTCACCAGGTGGAGACTGGAGAGCTGGCTGCCTAGAACTTGCTCAGGGGAGGCAACGATGCCCCCAGGCAAAATCATGCTTGAGTCCATGCTCCAAGCTGTCAGCACATGCTGCATTCTCCCAGCAGACATCACTTACCAAATACAAATTCAAAACCAAAATTAGTAACAATTTTAGGACAGCAACCAAAAAGCATTAAAACCCGAGCCTCTAATTTGGGCCCCTGTGTGACTGAACTGATCACACTACCATGAAGCTCCACCTGGATGGAAGAGAATCCATATACTAGGAAACTGCATGGGGATCTGTAGCTTATAGGAGAGTAATGGGCATCCAAGCCCTACCACTGGCAATACTCTTCCAAAGTGAAAAGAACTCCAGGGAGATAGATGGTGGTGCGCCTAGGGATACGGTTAACTAGGTTTTCTGGATTCCAAAACTGTTAAAAATTCTCTAGCTTAAATTTGACTTTAAAGAGTCACGTTATCCTCAGCAATGTGATTATCAATGACAAAGTCAGTCTGAACACAAAAGGCTCTTTCTCAACTTTTGGGCAATACATGATGATCTCAGATTGTTGCTCAATGTGAATAAAGAGGAAGTACAACTGCAAAAAGACAGCCATTTCATTTCCAGGCATTCAAACAGCGTGGAGAGGTTCAGTTCCAGGTTTAATGTCATTTAATGAAAATAATGTGATTTTTCTTATATACCAGAGATTGGCTATAGTATTCAGGAAGTGGCTGCTTTGTCACAAGTTTTAACATCTTATTGTTTACATAAATAATCACTTATTCTTTGTGTAAATGAAATATTTTTAATAGATAACACTTAATTGTGTTATCACTATGTTTCAGACTTGTCCTATTAGTTTTACATTCATTAACGTATATAATCCTTATAGCAGTCATGTAAAGGATATAATATTATTATCCCTCTTTTACACATGAGAATATGAATATAGAAAGATGTTAATGAATTGTCTAAGATTTTACAGCTAGCAACTGTAGAGTTAAGATTTGACCACAAATAAACAAGCTCCAGAACCTGTAATATGAACTATTAATTTGCTTATACTAAAATAAGTTGAAGATCCTTAATAAATGTATTTCAATATTTTTCATATTTAGCCTCAGTTGAGATTGATGGCAGGAAGAGAGCATGAATGCTTATTTATTTATTTATTTATTTATTTATTTATTTATTTATTTATTTAATTTGAATCTAGCTTTGAAATTATTTTTGCTATTTGGAGAGTTTGGAGGATACATTTGAGAAATATTATGGAACTATTGACATAATCATGTATGAGATGTTTTAAATTTGAGGTCTGGCCTTACAAGCAAAATTGATCTGTTTAGAATAGAAGATAAATATATTTCATAATGGCTTGCATAATAATGTACAACTTGATCAAAATATGTATATGCGTGAATATTCTTTATACAGAGAACATAATCTATTTAACCTCATGAGAGTAGAAGAGAAGAAAGTTGAAAAACATGCCAGCTTAATAGCTTTAGTTTCAGTAGAGGTTATTATTTGTAAACTAACATGCTAATTGAGATAGAAGTGAATAATGATTATGTATAAGTTGCCTTAGCATAAATATACCCATAATAACTTATCATTTCTTCTGTATTTTTTCTGACCATTATGCCACAGAATTTAAGAAAGTAGTTAAAAAGGACTTAAGGGTATGTTCTGCAATCTATTGCAATATTTAAAAGTCAGTAAAATCTAAGGTCCAGTTTAGTGGACATTCACGGCTTAGCTGCCCAGCATCTCTGCTAACAGCAGGTCAGAAGTGGTTTTTTGGAAGTAGTTTATTATCTCACATTTTCTGTGTGTCAGGAGTTCAGGCACAGGTTAGCTGCATTCTCTACTCAAATCTCTCACAGTTGCAATCAAGCTTTCAGCCAAGGCTGCGGAACCATGTAAGGCTTTCGGGCCTCTTCCGTGTCCATCCCAGTCGTTGGTAGCATTCAGTTCTTGCAGATGTAGAACTCATGGCAGCTTCCATCTTCTTTGAGACATCAGATAGCAAATGTTTCTCTGACGTTTCTTTTTTTTTTTTTAAAGGGCTCATCTGATTCAGTCACTGTTCATTTTATTTGTCAATTTGGTTGGGCCACAGTGCCCATGTATGTAGTCAAACATTATTCTAGATGTTTCTGTGTGTTTTGGGATAAGATTAACATTCAAATCTGTGGACTTTGTGTAAAGCAGGTTGCCCTCCATAATGTGATTGGGCCCTATCCAATCAGTTAAAGGCTCAAATAGAATACAAGATTCACCTGCCCAGAGCAAGAGAGAATTCTGCCAGCAGATGACCTTCACACTTGAACTGCAGCGTCAGCCCTTCCCTGGGTCTCCAGCCCTGCTGGCCCATCCTGCAGATTTTATATTTGCCTGTCTCCATAATCACATGAGCCAACTCCTTAAAATCTCTCTCTCTCTCTCTACACACACACACACACACACACACACACACACACACACACACACACACACACACACATATCCTATTGGCTCTCTTTCTCTGGAAAACCCTGATAATTCAGGCTCCTGTAGGATAATTCCCTTCTGATCTTCAAAGTCAACTCATTGATAACCTGATAACGAGTTATATCTCTTCATTTTCACTAGTCCTGCCCCCACTTTGGGGAAAGAATTTTGGGGCAGAAATCTTGGGGACCATCTTAAAATGCTGCCTACTACCGTATGAATATGGATTGTAGAAGACAAGCTAAAATCAAGTGTAATCCTTTCATCACAGTATCATTAAATCACTGGATCAAATTTTACCTGGAGTTAGGTAGTTTATATTAATAAATTTCCTTTTGTTTAAGTGAGATTTATTTGAGTTTCCTATTAACTGAAACCAAAAATGTACTAACTGAGGGAGGTAAAGTAACTTATTAAGCCAAATGAGTGAGTTTGTGTCAAAGCTGGAACTAGAACTTTTTCTCTCTCCACCATTTTTTAATGTATCATATTGGGGAAACTTAGGTTTATATATATATATAAGATTTTAACATTTTCAAGTTTAATTCCTTTCTATTCTATAGTCCACATTATTATCTTCACATTCAGGTCCACTATATAAATATCACAGGTTCATCAATTTTGATCAGAAATTGATATCATGATCTAATGTAAAACCTTCCTAGGTTTTTCCCACCCACCCTCCTCCAATTTGGTAATGATTAATTAGCTTTTTCGGAATCTTGAGGGTCATATCGCAAATTGTACTTGAGAACATCAACGTATATTCAAATATGAGACTCTGAATTAAGAAGAAGCTCAGATTAAATATTACTGCATTCAAATATTAAGTTTTTATAAAGGTAATAATTATACACAGTCATCATTAAAATGAAGTGTTTATAACCACCATAATTATCCACTAATAGGTGGGTGATATATTACATAATTAAAAGCTCATGATCTCTATGATTTTCATTGGAATGGAGCCAGGATGAAATATGTCTTAAATATAAAAAGACACTTACTGCATAAAAGTTATTCTAAAACTTAGTAATTTAAAGCAAGCATTTTATGAGTTAGGGAATCAGGAAGAGCTTTTCTGGGTAATTCGCTTTTGAAGTCAGTTATGAAGTTGCAGTCAGATGTCAATAGTATGCTGTATCAAAGTTCAGGCTAGACAAACAAATAATGAAAAAGTCCCTGGAAAGAAGCCCTGGAGGATAAGAGGCCCTCATTAGGTGTCACCTGCTGCAACACCCCATCTTTAATTAGTGCATAATCATCCTACACCAGATAAAGATTAGAAATAATGCCTTCCACTCTTTTAACTTATTTCCTGAATCCAAATAAGTTTTCCGCTGTCACTGGAAAAATGGATTGACCTCATCCCTTTGGCTAAAATTCCTTTTTTGTGGGAGAGGAGATGGGAAATAAACATTCTTGAACAAATTCCCATATGCTAATTTTAACGTCCACATTTAGAGATCCTCTGTGGATTTTTGCAAAAAAATTTAGACATAATCTTAATCTCATTTAGATCTGAGGTATTTTGCTACCAAATGGCTTCCCAAAAGCTAGTCACCAATATGAGTGCTCTTAATAGAATGTGTTATAAATTATGAGGTGAATTTCACTTTGTCTAGAAGACTGCCCAGTCAATTCAGGTAAAGACAAATTTAATTATTTTACCAGGAGAATTTTTGGCAACATCCAATTTCTGAATTTCATTTTAAGCAATTTCAAATCCTTAGCTTTATATCAGCCAATACTTCTCTTTTGTCTTAGAGAAATTTGTTTTTGCAATTACGTGTTTGCTATAGTCAACAAATAATTGTTGGTCAAGTATACAAACATGTTTTATGAATTTCAATATAATGCAAATCAAGCATGAAGAGTTTTGCACATTGGACAACTAATACAGTGCAATATCATACAATAATTAGTCAATGTAGATATTCTGAATAAAGCAATAACTAAATCTCCCCTTGATAAAACCACTTGGTCAGTTTGATACTGACCAAAGTATTTTTTGTCTCCCACTTTCATTGTCTGTACATCTAACTAAAAATGTATTATATTTTAATTAATTTTCAGTGGATTCATTATATGCCTTTTTCTGTTTAAGTAGGTTTAAATTATACAATGTTGCTTAATAGCTATGATAATTAAATAAACAAATAAATTATACAATTTATTTATTATTTAGCAACCAAAAATAACGCATCATTCTTTTTAATTTACTTCACTGAGATATTCCAATTTGTTTTAAGAAATCACCTTTCTCTGAAACTATTTTAAGAAAAATATCGCCAATATAATTATAAAAATATTTTTTATTTCATGGAATTTTTAAACTCATTAAATGTATAGTACTTATTGTCCTTGAAATTTTATTTCATTACTAGCATAAATTTAAAATGAAATGGTATATGTGCATATATAAATACATGTATCAATAGACATATGAGGTATGATAAAAAACATGGTGAATGTGAAATGTTAAAATATTTAAAAATGTATTACAATTAAAGGCACATTGCCATAATCCCCTTCAAAATACTCACCCTCACTTTGAACACACTTAACCCATCATTCTAGCCACTTTCTGAAGCAGTTCTGGAAGTTCTCTTTAGTGAGTATCTTTAGTTGCACTGTCATAGCTGCCTCAATGTCCTGAATCAATTCAAAAACACTTACCTTTCATGGTTGTTTTGACTTTGGGAAAGAGCCAGACAATGCATGGTGCACGATCCAGTGAATAAGGTAAATGAGGACACACCATAATGTTTTTATTTGACAGAAATTGCCGTACCAGAAGCTATGTGTGATATGGAGCCTTTCCATTGTGATCACAAAATATGGTGACTGATGCTGAGTGTCATGCAAAGGAAGGCAGGGATCTTTATTACGGGAAGCAGCACATCGAACCTTAGTAACAGTGTGTGACAAGTTTCAACTTGTTCAGTGCAATCAGTTGGATATGAGCAACAGTTGAGAGAAGATGTGTTTTAAAGTGTGCCGTAAATCATCCTCCATCATAACAATGCTCCGTGTCACATATTGCTTCTGGTATACAGAAATTTCTGTCAAATAAGAACATTATAGTGTGTCCTCATCGACTTTATTCACCGGGTCTGGCAGCATGCGACCTCTGGCTCTTCCCCAAAGTAAAAATGATTCAGTATATCAAGGCAGCCACGACAGCATAACTAAAGACACTCATGAAAGAGGACTTCCAGAACTGCTTCAGAAAATGTAAGAATGATGAAATAAATGTATTAAATTTTGAGGTATTTTGAGGGAGGTTAATGGCAGTGTGTCTTTTACTGTAATTTTTTTTTATTTAAACACTTGCATATTGTTTGATCATACCACACATTTATAAATACCGTATTTCACCAAAAATAAGACCTAGCTGGACTATCAGCTCTAATGCGTTTTTTGGAGCAAAAATTAATATAAGATTTGGTCTTATTTTACTATCATATAAGACCAGGTATTATATAATCTAATCTAATCTAATCTAATCTAATATAATATAATATAATATAATATAATGTAATATAATAAATACTGGGTCTTATTAAGTTTTGCTCCAAAAGACACATTAGAGCTGATGGTCCGGCTAAGTCTTATTTTTGGAGAAATATGATATATATGTCTATATACATATGTACACACAGGAAGTCTCTAACATTCAAAAAGATTTCTAGAGATGATTGGTAAATCTGTTTTTAATTATTTAAAATACATTTTCACATAGAAAAGAAAAGTGATCTGAGGCAAACCTCAAAAAAGTAATCCATCCTTAATTAATACATAGTTTAAATGATAACATTTGAATGCACTAAGTGATCAGTTAGATATTTTTACTATTATTGAACTATTCCTTGATATACAACTTGAAAGGTGAAGAATAAATTTCCCTTCTTCACTGGGGGAGATAGAGACAAACAAGTTGACTTCAGAGCTCTGCAGCAGTAGCAAACACACTGTTTGAAGAGCTTATGTAACAAGGAATTCAAGAAAGGGAACTGTGGGAACAAAATGTTCAAGGTCTAGACAACAGTGTTGAATTAAATTTGACATTTTAAATTGGAAAACGGGTAGATTCATTGGCAAAACTGGGTCTTAATATTATAAATACATATATATGCAGGTATTCATGTATGCAGCAACTCTATCATTATAGATTGTAAGACACAAGAAAACACCAACTGTATTTCATTTAAGAGTAGAGAAGCAATGGCTATATTTTCAGCCCTTGATGTCAGAATGGTTAGGCTAACATCATGGCTCCACAACTTTCTAGTTCTGTAAACTTGGGCAAGTTAAGTAAACTTTATGTTTCATGGTCCTTGTCTGTAAACTGGAGGTAAACTTAATTTCTTTTTCAGAAATTGAAGTGAGGATAATAATGAGATACCAATGTTATCTGCCTGAACTAACATCTGATATATAGTAGAAGCTTAGTGAATATTTGGTACTATATTGGTTATTTACTGCTGAACATTCAACTGCCCCAAAACTTTGTGGCTTAAAACAAGCAACATTTATTTAACTCACAATTCTTTGAGTTGAAAATTGAATGTGGGCTCACCTGGATGATTTGCCTGCTTCTCAACTAAGCTCATGCTTGCATCTACAGGCTTGGCCAACTATCTCTTAAAATTTAGCATACTAATCATGGCCTGTTGACAATTGCCTTGGCGTGTTAACTTTGTTTTAGTGGGTGGTTCAGGGTTCATAGAGAGAAAGAATGAAAGCTGCAAGTCTTCTGGAGGCTGAGTTCCAGAACTGGCATGAGTGTCTGCTGCATCTGATGTATAGTTGCAGGATAGGGACCATTTTTGCAATTTTTTTTTACACCTAGAATTATTATTCTCTGTAATGTGCACAGTTCTTTTCATTTAATAGATAATAAATACATATTGAATCGATATATTTATTTTGAATTTACATGTTTATGCATAACATTTACGTATGAAAACAAAAATTCTGTCTATTAAAAAGAAAAACTTATAGCATTATGAAACACTGGAAGGGACTTCTGAAATGGATATTTTAATTACATTTTTTGGTAAACCAATAAACAGAGATCTGTTGAAACTAAATCTTATTCATGGTGATACAGTGACTTAGTTGAGCCAGGACTAGAACACCAGATCTCTTGATCCTGTGTGGTATTCTTTACATTCTAAAGAAGTCATTGTGAACTTGGATGTCCAGCAGTTTCAAATTCTGCAAAAACAACACATTAATGGAATGAAATAATCATAAGTTAGTACTAGTTTGTTTCTATGTTGTATAAAAATACATTAAGTATATTTATTTTCTGATTTTCCGCTTTACCCATCCCTCTATCACCTAATTTACATGGAAACAAAACAAGAATTATTAATTTTCAAAGGGATATTATAGATCTTTTGATGAAATAAAAATGTAGAGGGTGATTTAATAGGGAAATAACTGTCTCTTTAGAAAAAACTGAAAATGAAATCAAAATTACTATGCAAGCAACATCAAAATACCTCCAGATGATGGATAAAGATGACATTTACAAGGTTTGGTAATGCCGAATAGTAAAGTTTACAGGAAATTAATCTAATATTGGAGACATATCATTTTTCACAGGAGCGGAATCATAATTCAGCTGTCTCTCCCTGACAAGGTCAAAATTTACCACTATGCAACTCAACTGCTGTAGCCAGAGCAATTTCACCACATCCTAAATCAGTTTCCGATAATTTCATATATAAAATAAAGTTCTGCGGAAAGTTCAGTCTTTAAGATATTAAAAATAAAACAAGAAAATCCTTGGAAACGTTATGTTCAACTATTACAGAAAAAAATAAAACTGTAGATTGATACAAAATTAATCAGAAGTATCAGCAGCTGGGTTTCATCTACATTTCTGGGAATTATAAATGCAAAACAAAGCCAGCTGTTTCTTTCAGCCTATCAACTCCATTACTGTCTCAAGAGCTATTCTGATTAATCCTAACATGATGTGATCACTTTCATCACTTTGCAGCTGCTCTTACAGTGTTTAGATTTCAAAATCAGCATATGTTGTATATTCCAAAACCTAACTAAACTAAATTCACATCTGTGTTATTTAAATGGTTCTAAAATTAATTGACATGCTTTCACCAGTATGGTAAATGTTTTTCTTTTACCTCCAGTTAATATATGCTCCATAATGAAGTAGATACGTTTTGAATAGGACTTATGTTCATTCTTTAGAGGTTTGTGAAATAATGTAGAACACCTTATAAAATGTATGGCACTTCGAAAATATAAATATGAGTCAGACAGGTTATGTACTAGACGTGAGGAGGTAATAAATATAACAGAAACACAACACTAGTGTTCACATTCTTTATTTGATAATGGAATTAAATAATGGTGAAAACTTCAGAATTTGTTCACTGTGTTTACTACAGCCTCCTTTTTCTTAAAGCAATCTTATTAATTCAAATGATTAACCACTGTGCCATTTACTTCAAATATATTTTCTTTGTTATAGTCAGGAAAACCTTTTTTTATTTTTTATTTTTTTTGGTTAGTAACCAGTATGCCCAGCATTCTTACAACCATCATTCCAGATATACTTTAAGCAGCTCATCATTTAATAATCTATTGCAATCATATCTTTTCTCTAAAAACTTTATTATAGTAAATTAAAGGAAAGAAAGTTAAGTAGGCATCAAGCACTTCAAGAAAACTCTACCACTTATATTTAATGCACCTTCCATTTCTTCCTGTCTGGAAAACTCTTTCTCTTAAATATTCAATTGTTCTCTCTCCACTCAGACTGTAGACGAGCTCAATTCTATAAAGCCTGCTTTGAAGCCCAAGACTGAAAATAATATCTTTCTTTGATAAGTGGTTCTCAAATGTAGGCATACATAAAATGTACATTACCAGATCCTGTCTCAAAAATTCATTTTCTATCTGAGGTATGGGAGAAAAATGCATTTAAACAAATACTTCAGATGACAAAAGATCCACACTTAGAAAACATTGTTCTATATTTCCTATACTTTATTTGCACTTTTGAAATATCTATCATATTCTGATTTGCTGCTCATCCATACACATGTTTTTTTTTCCCCCTGGGAAATTGCTGGTGGGTATGTAAAATGCTGAAGCTGATATGTAAAACACGAGAGATATTCCTTATAAAATTGAAAAGAAAAATATGATCCAGAATTTCTAATCTGGGTATACGTCCGAAAGTATTGAAAACAGACTCAGATAGATGTACACCTATGTTCAGCAACATTATTCACAGTAGCCGAAAGACGATAGCAACCCATGTCCATCTACAGGTGAATGGATAAACAAAATCGGTGCATACATACAGTGAAATATTATTCAACATTAAAATGTCAGAAATTTGACATTTTAAATCAGGAATAAACCTTGTAGACATTATGCTAAGTAATATAACTCAGTCACAAACGAGCAAATACTGTATAATTCCATTTACATGAGCCCTAAAGTAGTCAAATCACAGAGACAGAAAGTAGAATGGCAGTTTTCAAGTGCTGGAGGGAGAAAGGAATGGGGAGTCACTGTTTAAGGGGTACACCGTTTTAGTTTGGGAAAAAGGAAAAAGTTCTGTAAATGAATGGTAGTGATGGTTGCATAATAATTTGAATGTATACCTAAAATGATTAAAATGGTCCATTTTACGTTTCATATATATATAAATATATATGTATGTATATGCATACATATATATACACACACACACATATATGTGTATATATGTATATATATGTATATATATGTATATATATATATATAAAGCCACAAAAAATTAACAGAAATAAAATACATTAGGTAACATTTGCTTAATGATAAAAGGGTATAATTAAAGTTAATGTAAGGTAAAGTAAGCTATGGATGGTAAAATTGATTAAATATGCATGGTAATATTTCATAGGAAGTAATTAAAGGTTAAGTACATAAGCTTCAACTTCCAAACCAGTACAAATATAAAAAAATAAAAAAGGGAAAAAGAAAAGCTTAAATTGGTCCAGGAAAAGGAACAAAGGAAGAAAAGCAAATTTAGAAAATGCAAGACAAAGGAAATGCAATAAGTAAGATAGCAAAGCAAGTCCAAATATAACAACAGTTACATAAAGGGAAATTATTTAAAGTTGGTAGTTAAAAGAATAGAGATTATCATATTAGAGTAAAACAATGGTAAAACAAAATCTAGTTATATGATTTTTCAGAAACATGTTTAAAGTATAAATGTGTGATAAATTTGAAATATATAGAGAAATACATACCCGGAAAATGCAACCCAAATAAATTGGGGAAGGGTAAATTAATATCAGACAAAACAGACTTGAGAGAAAAAAATCATTATTGTTGATAAAGAGATGATAGTGTTATGATAAATGTTTCAATTCACCTGAAAAATAAGATTTAAATATGTACTCATATAGATGTTATAAAATAGTCACATTCTATACAGCGCAAATCTGAATTTACTAGTCTTTTAGTAAATGTATAAGGCAGCTCAAAGGATCAAGAAGAACCAAGATGCTCCTGAAACATGATAAAAATAGAGGGCCTTACCCTTTGAAATATCAATATTTAGTGCACAGATTTTAATTAGAATATTATGCTAGAAGGCAGGGATAGAAATGACCATTAGAATGTGTCACAAGGTTCACGTATGTATTCAACAGAGATATATAAAACAGGAAAGAGGAGCTATCAATATATGGTGCTATGACACTTGGATGTTCATATTTTTAAAAAAGAAAATAAACCTCTACTTTATGCAATAATTCCCGCCTCATACAATTCCAAAATGTCAATACCAGGTGGAATAAGGAATTAAAGGTAAAAAGCAATAGAAGCAGCCCTTATTTCCGTGGTAGTGCAGGACCATAGAGATGACTGAGAAACGGAAACTGTGCAAAATGATTGTCATCACCAATGGAAAATATTATGATTGTTCCATGAACTTTAAGTTTCTTTCCAAAACATTAAAATTCTCTTACTGTTGATTTTAAATGTATAGAGAGGAAAAATACAATAAAACTAAAATTTATTTAGTACAGTGCAATGTAAAATGTTAGGAACATTGAGGATTACAGTGTTTTGTTTCTTGGTAAATAAAACATCAGTAGTTGAACAATGTTTGCCTTCTCATTAAACGTGTTCAATGATATGGAGCAGGCATGTTTCCTATGCCTTGGTGAATTGCCTAAAGTTTGGATTAGCTTATAACAAAAAATATCCTTTGTGCTTTAAAGGTTCTGAAATAGCTCCAAAAGTTTCTTTAATGTGAGTTTTTTGCTAGTGTCATTTCCTCTGGGACATTGTTTTCATCATACCCACTGCTTTCCTCATTTATGTTGATAAGTTGGCTGTCACTGAGTTCCCCTGGCTGCTTATCAGGAGTCTTTCAAATGGCAGCATGTCAACATTCCCATGTCAGCAATTTTATCTATAACCACATTTCTGTTTGATTTGAATTTCACTTCTAGTGTCATCACTTTCTTTCCTTTACTGCATTTGCATCATTTTAGATTAATTCTCTCTTTTGTTTATTCATTCTTATAAAATACTACAGGGGTTTATCACTGGGAGACACAACACACCTGCATACTTCCCCATCCATGCCTTCATTGAATAGGATACGCACAGAGACCAATCGTCAACAGACTGAAATAAATGACACGATTTGTCACTGATCATATTATGCATCTTTTATGTAGCAATTTATGGACTAAAGAATTACAGTGAAGTTTTCACTTCTTGCAATTACTCACAATTAATATACTATAGTAACTAAAATTTGAACCATCTTGTTGGGGGAACAGTGTTATTTAACTGAACCATAATAACTGAAATTTGTGCATATCAGAATCATGCAAAGCAAGTGATATTTTAATTTAAAATGTTTAGAAAGAAATCATAGAGGATATTTTTATACTCTTGGGATAGAACATTATATAATAGGCAAGACTCTTTACCACTGGCTTTAAGCATTTAGTTATGTTGTGCTTTGGTGTAGTTTCCTTCATGTTTCTTTTGTTCAGATCCTCTTGGATCTGTGGGATTATACTTTTCATCAAATTTAAAAAATTTGTAGCTTTCATTTTTCAAATATGTTTTTTCATTCCCCCTATCTCTTCTCTCCTTTGGGGATTCCAATTACATATATAATTAACCACTTTAAATTGTCTCACAGTTCACTTGTGGTCTGTTTTTATTATTGTTTGTTTGTTGTTTTTTATACACTTCCCCCACTGTGTTTCCTTTTGGATATTTTTTCCCTATGTATTCAAGTTCACTAATCCTTTCTTCTGCATTGTCTAGTCTGCTATTAAACATACTTAGTGTCTTAAAAAATTTCTCAGACGTAGTTTTCACTTCTAAAAGTTAGATTTGGCTATTTTTTGTATCTTCCATGTCTGTATATAACTTGCTCAATTTTTCCTGTAGCTTCTTGAACTGATAGGTTGCACTAATAACGGTTTTAATGCTATTAACTAGTAATTCTATCACATGTCATTTCTGAGTCAGTTTCTAATGATTTATTTTTTTCTCATCATTGGTCATATTTTTCTTCTTCTTTTCATACCTGATAATTTTTATTAGATGCCAGGTTGTGCTGAGTATTTTTGTTTTCTTAAAAATATTTTGAGCCTTGTTATGGGACGCTGTTAAGTTACTTTAATTCAATTTGATTCCTTTAAATCTTGCTTTTAAGTCATACTAGAACGTATTTATTTTAGGGCTAAATTTTACCCCCTGCTTAGGAAAGATCCTTCTTAGTACTCTGATATTAGCTTTAAATGCTTCTATAGTATTAGATACTGTCACCTCCGAAATTATAATATTTTCTACTTTGTCTTGGGAATGGACATTATCCCTGACCCTGTGTGATCTATGAGTTCTGTTTCCTATAATCTTTCTGGTAGTTCCCCCCATCCCAGGCTCAAATAGCTTCCTCATATATGTATTGATCCATCAGTACTCAACTGAATACTTGAGAGGAACTAGGTACATTTCAGGAGTTTTCTTGCTGTGTAGTTCTCTTCTCTCCAGTATTCTACCCTGTAAATAGCTGCAATTTGTCTTCTCCAGATTCCTGGCTCTAATCCTCCCTGTTTATGTTCTGGACTCTCTCCAACAAGTAAGATAGGCATTTATAGGTGTTACCTCATTTTATTTCTGTCCTTCAGGAATCTCTGTTTTTTTTCTTCCCCAGTGAACAATATTCTCAATGCCAATGTTTTATATATTTTTTCTTTTTTTAGTACTTGTGTCACATGAGAGTATAAATCTAGTCGCTGTTATTCCAGCTTGAATTGTTATGTAGATTATTTATTGTAGGAATTTAGTCTATTCTAGCTACTATAAAAATTGTTATAGAAAACAGTATGCTATATAACTCAAAATGTTCTTCAATGTCTTAGCATTCAGGCAGCTTGTAGCAGATACACAGATATAGCAGGTTTGATAGCTGTATACCTACCTGTGTTGTGTCAGAGAAAATATTTTCTAAAACCGTCACTTTTGATAACTTGGAGAGCAGACTATATGCCTCCTAAATTTGCAGTTCTAGAGGATGCATTTGTATAGAGCCAGAATATCAATATGTATCAGTGGTTCCTTGAGGATTATAGCAAGGTACTTTAAAATAGAGATGAGCTTAGGCAAAAAATGGACACTTTACAAGCAAGCAATGGAACGAGTTTATAAATTCAAGGAATTCAGGGTTGAGAAGCTAAATGCAATTGTATTCCCTTCTAAGAGTAGTGTTTCCGATAGCCTTAAAGATATACATTATTGAGTGTGTGTGTGTGTGTGTGTGTGTGTGTGAGTGAGAGAGACAGAGAGCAAAGTGAAACTACGGCATAAAAGTAAATAAATGCAGTAGGAATAAGTACAATGTCCAGGAAAGATTTTGATGTGATTACTAGCACATAGATCTCACTGTAATCAGTTTTTTCCAGAAATCTCATCTGTTTTTGAGGGAATTACATTACTGGTGAAATCTCAAGCTTGGCCTAAAACATCTATGCCTGACACTAAATATAACTCTTTGGATCCCAACTTACACCATTTGAAAGTAGGCTATCAAAGATTCTCATTCCCCCCCAAAAAGGGCATATGTTCCTGTGTCCACTATATTGTAGTATTAGATTATGGACAAGTAAGAACATCTCGGAATCTGAAGTCAGATCCAAGATACAAGAAGAGCAATGGGTGATGTATTTCCATTGTTCAACATACTTTTTCCATTGATAGGGGGAAAAAAAAAAATGTCTTCCCCAGACCTCTCCAATAGTATTCCATCATTGTTATGGTTCAGTTACTACTGTTTGTTTCACATTTTTCCTTTTCTATCTGAAAGATTTTATTGCTATGAATGCCATTGTTCTTTGTTCATATTAGATACTGGTAGATATTTTTTACTTTAATTTATCAGATTTCTGAATAATAAAGATTCGCTTCTGGATCTTTATCAGGTCCAGACCTGATAGAACGTACTGAACTTCACCGAGATCTTGGACTTCGAACTGAGTGCAATATCTCTATTCAACTCTGGGTTGTCTATTTTTAGGGAGAGAGTGTTCTCTAAAGGTGGGGAGAATGTAGATGGGCATTTAGTGGCTGAGGGGCACATGATGGCAAGGACAGCTGGCGGACTACAAAATGTATCCTTTTCTTCCTGAGCACACAGATAGGCTACTTTTTCCCAGCTTCCTTTGCACTTAATTTTGGCACTGTATTAAACTCTAGGCAATGGAATGTGAGTATAAATAATGCATGCTAATCCGGGTTGTGGCTTTCAAGACAGAAGCATATTATTTTTACATACTTTCTTTTTCTGAAAATGGATGTAGATGACAATAAGACATTAGAAGTTGGAGGAACTACATAACAGAAGGAAGATGGGTTCTTGAATCACCACATGGTGCAAATCCATTTGCCTACTAAATTCATGCTCCCAATTTCTCAGTATACAAATATATATATATATATATATATATATATATATATATATATATATGTATGTACATTTGAGCTTTTATATTTGTTACCTATTTGTTAGAGTGATTTAGCATGTTACAGTTAATTTTCTTTAACATCTAACAATTCCTCACCTGGGATATCTTTGAGGATCTGTATATGTGTACCAGGTTATGTATACACTAACATTCAAAGTAGTACGTTTTTGCATAGAGCAAAAATCTAGCCACAGCTGAGTGTCCTTTAACAGGAAAACAAATAAACAATGGTATATTCATTAAATAGAATATAATATATATGGGACAATAAACAAATTTAAGCTATATGCAATACCTTGGATACATCTTAGATGTATGATTTTATGTGATAAAAGTCAGACCCAGAAGACAATTCGTAGTATATCATTTTTAGAAGCTAAGGCCAAGTATAAATGAAAACATTTAAGCATTTAACATTTAACGTTTAACCAAAATAAGTGCCAGAGAAAGTCAGAGCTACTCACATTTATTTAAAAAAAAAAAACCTCAGTAGGTTGGTTGAATTAGTTAGTAGAGGGGAGCTCCTTGAACTGGGATATTTAGCTAAAATATTATTTAAAACACAGAACCAAGAATAAAAAAAAACAAAATAAAAATAGTGCGGATACAAATCTAAGGGCAAGAACTCAAATCTCCAGATTGAGGGCATATGTAGAACTGCAAAGGTTATAAGGAAAAGCACCCATACCAGACAGATTATAATGAAACACAAGATTTCTAGGCATAAGAATACCCTAAACACTTTCTGACCATAAAATAGAGATAAATGAGCTCCTTACTAAATTTTAAAAAAGACTAGACACCTCAATGGCAAACATATTTAATGTAGAAATATCCAAACCTGTAGAGAATTTTTATAAAAATTTATTTTATCCGAACAGAGGATATAACTGGAAGCAAGATCTCAACAGACTGGGAAAAAAAAAAAAAATGTGTCCTAGAGTATCAGACAAAGTTTCTTTTATACATTTGGAATTAAGGAGGGAAGATCACAGGAATATGGGAGAAAACAGGCAGGGATTGGATTACAGGATAGTTAACAAGATTATGTGCTGTTTTGAGGATGGCCATGCTTCAATAGTCAGGTCTGAAAAGAGGCATTTCAAAGGTGTGTTAACGTAGATGTACCTGAAACTATGGGCAGGGCTTATTTAAGGCAAAGAGAAGCCTAATAGTAAAGAAGTTATTTTCCTGGAGTGTGACTACCCACCATAACCTGCCCGGTTAGGAATTTATGCTCAGATCACACTGTGAGGTTATTTTCTGTAGAACCCCTTTTTCGTCCACATGAGGCAATCACTAAGTACAAAGCTACTTTCAAGGTTGGGAAATAAAATATTCAAAAGTTACAGAAACTTATCTCCTGAAAACCAGCATTGTAGAACGAGGGAAAACAAACAATTATCAAGTAACTAGAGAAGGAAAAAGATTTAAAAAAAAAAATCAATCAATTGAGAAAGATTAGAAAAGGACTAACACAAGGGAAAGATTAGGTCCAATCATATCAGCAATCTCAGATATTAAGTTTTATCAAATCTCATATAATCACCTAAAATTATATACTAAAATAAAATAATTCCATTAAAAATTCTCACATTTGGTTTAAAACATCCATGTTTCTTATGTATTTAATAGAAACAACATGGAAAAACAAAAACCTGTATCCAGTAATTTCTAGCAAAAGATTTGCACTCTTCCACAATTTAAATCCAAAGAAATCAAAGTTAAAAATATATTAAACAGCCTCAAATTTAATTTCATTATTAACCCTTATGAGTTAATCTTCCAGGAAAGTAAAGTTCAAACTGTTATTCTCCCCAATTATTTGACCCATTCTAAGGTAGAGGTGTTGATACCCGAATACATTTAGTTTAGGTTTTGAATTTTATTGTGTTGTTTTGTTGTTGTTGCTGTGGCTTCAGTTGGACTGTCCCTCAGTAGAATGGGTGCAAATGTTTTATTAGTTCAGTGTAAATCTCCAGTTGCCTTATCTTTGAAAGATTAAAAAATATAATAGAAAACACAAAGTTATCATAGCACATACTTACACTCACCTTCAGGAATAGATTATTATTTTCCCACTATTCTACCTGTCTTTCTGCCCTTGTCATGTCTTTGTGGAGATTATATCCTCCAATCCCATCGACTCTCGGTTTCTCCATGTAAATTGCTTTGTTCCAAACAATGCTAGTGAAAGCAGCAGTGTACTGGGATGAGACAAGACTTTAGAATGCATTTCATGTTTGATTGCCCTCTGTCTTACTGCATTCCCCAGGTAGCTCTTGCTCCTTTAGCCTGGGTCCTGGGACATGAGATACTGGGAGCAGACCTGAACCCAGCAGACTGCAGTTTGGGTCCTGAATCTGAGTTAAGTCAAGTTGCAGCTGATCCACAAACCTGTGATATAAAAATAAACCTCTGTTCTAAGCCATTGAGATTAGGATATTGTTTGTTATTCTGCTTTATTATGGCAATAGCTGGCAAATACAGTCACTGATCTCCAGTATCTAGATTAGTTATAGAAAGTAAGTGTTTGTTTCCACAATCCAATACTTAATCTAATAAAAATACTATTTCCAAATGGCATAGCTAAGACTTAGTAATTCTAAATGAGCAGATAAAATGTGCCTGTTGTGGACTTGCATGGTTGCTGTTTAGTTTATACCAATTGTCTAATGCTCAAATTTGTGTAACTGAATTGGGAAATCCTCGTTCAAAATTTAGTTATAGTTCTATTTCTAGTAATATTTGGGAGATAAAAATTATCCTATGTAAATATCATCTTTTATAGAGAGTGGCATTTGAGACTGCTGCCCTATTACAAAATTTTAAAGTTCTCATTGGTGACAACTCTGTCCCACTGGTTTTATTCGAGGTAAAATTCTTTCTGATTCAAATCATGTAAATCTCTTAATTTCAGTGTCCCTCTTAAGCCCAATATTTCTGGAACCGTAGTGTTCATTGGTAATGGTGGGAGATGTCTTTGTGTAGTGGCATAGAGTTCATCATCTTTCAAAAAAAGCTGACATTCCCTCTTGATAAGGAGAATTTACTTACTGGATCTTGTTTGCCTTCTTTCTTTTTGCTCCCTTTTGCTCTCTGTCCTAGATATTCTTTTTTTCCCCCACCTAACATAATTAGTTTTGAGTCTGCCAAAAGCAATAAACATTATTCAAATAAGTCTGATTTCATCTTTTTGAGTCCTAATCCTACCCCAAGAATATTTTCTCACCAGACTGATACTGAAATCAGATCTGAACTCAATATGCTTTGTAATTCCTGACTCTTCCTTAAAAAGCTTCCTATTGATCCGTCTTCCCTTAGAGTGCTAATCTCATGAAATTATATTTCATGAACACCTACAATAACTACATCAACCTGAAGGTAATCAAGAAGTTTTTGGGGGTATTTCTGTTTCCAACTCTTGAGCTTTCGAAAAAGTCAAATTCAGTCGTCTCCACAGTTCTCTTACAGAATACAGATTGTATCTCCACTATGCAAGCTAGTCCTGCTTGCCTTGGTCTGCCACTGGTTATTTCAAGGTAAACTACAACTTAAAACTACCCGGTTTCCCCGAAAATAAGACCTAGCCAGACTATCAGCTCCAATGTGTCTTTTGGAGCAAAAATTAACATAAGACCTGGTCTTATATTATATAAGACCTGGTGTTATATTATAGTAAAATAAGACCTGGTCTTATATTAATTTTTGCTCCAAAAGATGCATTAGAGCTGATGGTCTGGCTAGGTCTTATTTTCGGGGAAACATGGTAGCAAATACTGTTTTTCCCACCAATGCCTAAAACGTCCATATTTTTAAAAAAGGCAATAAGAGAAATGAAAGAGCAAATGATCCAAAAGAAAATTTGGCAAATGGAAGAAAAGAAAATGTTCATTAAACATGTAAAAAAAAATTATTACCTTCATTTTGACTCAGAGAAATACAAAGTAGAACTGTAAAGAAATTTGTTTTGCCTATCAAAACAGCTTGTTGAGGGTTCAAATCCATTTGGGAAGACTGAAAGTTGGAAATACCTTTATCGAGAGCAACATGGTTAAAACAAACCTGGGCATATCTTTTAGGCCAACACTCTGACTCAAAGAGATTATCTTAGAAAATGATTTTATGTGTATACAGGAAGTATGTACAAAGAAAGCTCATTTTAGCATTATTTATTTTAAAAAGACCACTCTTACACAATGTAGCCATAAAAAAACATTTTATAGACTTTTGGTTCAGATGTAGGAATATCTCTAAAACTTCAGTTTTTTAAAAAGGTTTTATAAGAGTATGCAAGGTATGCTCTCAATTCTGCAAAGAAAAATGAGGAATTGAACTTTGTATGTAAAAGTATAAATACGTATGTAAATATACAAAGAAGATCCTCACACATGCCCTCCAATTGCTAATGACAGTTGGATTCCTTCTTGAGATGAAATGCGTTGCTAAAGTATATTCCTAGATAATTGCATTTGAGGTTTGTCAATATGAGTACTCTGACACATAAATCTAATATAAGTAATGTTTTATTGCAATAAACAATAAAGGAACATATTGGGACACTTCAGGCTAAAGAGAGTTAAAAGAGCTAATTACTCAGTTTTCTCAAGTTGCTCAAGGGGGCTTCCCTCAGCTTGATGGTGATGTTTTATTATGGCCCTGCTATCTAAGATAATTATAGATTAAATGAACTACCAAATGAGTACTTCAAAAATCTATTATACCCCCCAACACATTACTTTGAATTTCCATAATGCCATTTTAAATTATTATTGACACTATTAGATTAAAGTGGCCAACTGATTATAATCTGTGTTATTGGTAAAAGTTTTTGTTAACCTACAAATCCATTTCATTATATGGTCTACAGTGCAGTTTTCTCTCATTTGCAAGGATGACCAGACTATTAGTTTGCACGATCTGTTATATCAAGAAAAGACTTTTCATGGCAGGACTAGGCCAGACTTACTACAAGATGGTGGGAAAAGAGAATGAAAGGGAGCTTTATGTCACTCAGCATTTACATATTCGTGTTTTACTCACGCAAGCCTAAAAGAGTTCTCTCAGAGCCATCAACCACTAGATATATTGAAGAAGCTGATCTATGATTTCAACACTGTCCTCATCTAATGCGAATTAAGCTCCCCTTCTTTAATTCTTTGCATTCCCCCACATATGTTTGAAAATGCTGCAAACTATATGACCTCTCTGGAAGTTTTATGAAGAGTATCTAATCTAGTACGTTTCCATATACATTCATGGATTTAAGTCGGGAGCATGGTGGAGTCTACATGGACCCAGATCCAGCTCTGTCAGTTCCAATCCATCTTCCTCCTAAACAGTTTCCCTGCTACATTTTTATACCAGGTTTCTATAAATGATTTTCCTGTGGGCAGAAGGGTTGTGCTGAAAAATGTTTGAAAATCGCTGTTCTTGTTCCACCCCTTCGTTTCTCAGAGAAGCATACTGAGACATACACAATTTATGTGACTAACCAGAGATTACAGAGCTAGTGGATGTTACAGTCAAATATCCTTCTACTACATTGTTGCACATCCTGCTTTTAGTCTTCCTATTGCTGCCCATACAAACAGAAAGGTTGTTTGATGATGCTTTGGTTAGAAGTGGAGACAGTATCCTTTAGAGACCCAATCTTTGTCCTCTTCATTTTAAAAAGAAAAAAAAATTGTTGCGGTCGGGGGGGGGGGCAGGGGAGGGTGCTGTTTAGAGAGGCTGTATGACTGGCAGAGGATGCAGGAAGGTAGGTCAAAGAAGTCCTATCAGGTTCTCCCACAATGGTATCATATCACATGCTCTGTTTATTGCATAGAGAGTGCCCTTAAAAAAATCATGCACATTTGAAAAAGTTTGCTTCTAATAGGGCTGTGATGCAAATTCAGTCTACAATAAGTTAGGAAGAGAGGCTTCTGATTTTTCTGAACACATTCTGGAAACAGTCAAACTCAACTTGGAAAAGCTTTCCAAAGAAGGCAACCCCTTTTGGGGGAATGCAGGAAGTGAGGCAATAAGGGTATGTCTTATTTTCTAGATCTGGGCATGTTTGAATGGTGATTCCATATATTGTAGCTTTCCAGCCAACATAGCAAGGAGAGTACCTAGACCTCTTATATGAAATAAGATATCAAAAAGCATTTCAAAAATGAGTATATTTCTTATATACTATACACAATCACTGTCATTTTGTGTGATTGTTAGTGTATTTGACATCCTTTAGTGTGTTAAGAATAGGTTGCTGAATGAATACAATAGTGGTTACAACTAAGTATACTCAGAGGCTTATTTTGTTGCAGAATAATATTGAGACAGAACAATCTAAACCGCCTGTGATGACTGCTGCTGTGATCATGACCCTCACTTTAACAGTAAATCATGAGCTATCCAAAATGAAGGATGGACAGGACAGCTATAAAATGACACTGGTGTCCTCAAATATATTAATTTTTCAAAACTGCACACGGCAATGGAAAATTAGCCTTTAGTTATAATCAACAGGCAATGAATAGCTATTAAAACATTTCTTATGTTTTTTTTTAATATACAAATTAGCAAAGAGAAAAACCTTTCCATCTTCTTTTGTCATATTTGATCCTTTAAAAATCTATGCAACTATTTTGAATTTTTTTAAAAAATCAATGCAAAAATCTTTTTGGTGAATTGTGTTTGGATAACCTCTCTACAAAAGCTGTTCTGGGCCTCCTTTACCACTTGCCTATGTGCATTATCTGTAATTGTCTTTTAATAGACTCAGACTGAATTATTAGGGAAAAAATGCATCGCCAGGGAGTAAGGGTTGTCAGATACTAGTGAGATGTAATACATCAAATGTTCAGGTGTTCAGCTTTATCTCTTAGGCTGTTTGTTTTCAGAACACACATTGAAAAAAAAAGTTTTCAACCTTTCTAACCTGTTCTGATTTCAAATGAGCAAAGTAATGAGCACTAACAAGAAGGAGAACAATAGAATTAATAAGTCCTGGACAACAGCAACATGTTAGATAAAGACTTTGTGATGAAAAGGAAGATAATGCATGCCTTTTTTTTAATAGACAGTAATTTTAAAAATTGATGTATTTTTAATTCCAGATCATTTTCCTTTCAGTTGAAGTCTGTCTACCTTGATTATATTTAATCCCTCTGGACACTTTCTACCATTTATGTCAGATATAAATACCTGACCACGACCATTTCCTCCTCCATCAATATTAGAGTGTCTTTCACATTTTTCTATTAAATTTTTTCTTGTTCTACCTAACTCTATTATTTATTTACACAACCAGAATTACTTCTTTGTCTGTATATAACATATGACAACCTTCTTGCCCTTTAAAACACAGATCATATTTCAGCTACTCAGTCTTGTAATAGAAACAAGGTAACATGATCTTGTTTCTGATCTAAATGTAAGTAGCTTATTCTAGTCCAAACTCTCTCATCTCTGCTTTAAAAAATGTGGATTTGAAAAGCCTCAATATTTATGTTCTCCTTGAGCCAGTAATTCCACTTTTTGGAGTTTTCCCTAAGAAAATACATGCACAGATTTTATTAAAATGAGGTTCATAACATGGTGTTATTAAATAGGAATCATCAGAGACCAAATATTTAACAAATAGTGATGGGCTAAATAAATTCTAAAGGGCTGATTCATTAATTTATAAAATGAAAATAATTTAAAAACAGTTTTAAATGTTAAAAATATATTTTAATTCAATAAAACTAAATGAAAATCTGTCCAGATTTATGCTGCTTTTGCTTAAAATACAAGTTTTCTGATATGTTTATGTTCATAGAGAAAAACTGCAAAGTATTTCATCATACTCTATATATCATCTTTGTTTAGTGGGATAAAAAGATAATTTTTTCCTTTGGTTTTCAAATTTTTCTGAATTAGTAACAGTAAACATATTTATGTGGAAAGAAAAATGATATTAAAAATACATGTATTCCAGATTGGTTTATGTTTTTCTCCTTATGACAGAAGCTTTTATTTTTAACCAAGGCACACCACTACTTAAAAAAACTCTTCATTTTTTTTGTTTTGTTTTGTTTTGTTTTGCAAAGGACATAAGTAACGTCATGGATGAGTATTTCTTTGCATATTAATAAATTTAAGTCTACATTTGGATTTCAAACCTGAGATAGAGAAACTACAATGCTCTTAATTTTTATTTTAGTCATGTTTTCATCATTAGGAATAAAATTTTATCCAAAAGGATTGCAGATTATTTTCTAGATGTACCCACTTAGGAAAATTCCCAGAGATTTACCTTGTTTGTCGTTCTGTCCATCACATTCTTAAAAGCAAGATTGCTTTTGTGTTCACTCTCTTATTCAGGCTTACGAGTACCAGTATGTGTTCAATTAAATACATTAAGAATATGATTAGATTTAAGTCAATGTACTATCATTATAGAATTATTAAAGAACTAGAGAAAAACTGTGTATAAAGCCCCTACCCTGAGTAACCACTTTCAATGTTTTAGTTCATAAATTTTCAGGTACTTTTCTATATCTATTTGTAAAATTCTGTGTATAATGCATTACATGCTTTTATACTGTTTTAAAATTTTTAAAACAATGTTGTGGTTTTCATTTTTGTGTGGTAGAATCCATATTTCTATCATTATTTCTACAGGAAATGAGGATCATGCTCAGAAAAAAAAACTGAGTATATGTATCTCCCAATGTGGTCTATTATATTTGTGTGATTTTCTCTTTCATAATAAAATATGTGAAAGTTTATAAATGTTTCAATACATAGGAAATAGATATGTCAGCTTACTTTTTGATTTTAAATAGGTTTTTTTCCTAATATTTATTGAAACATCAGTCTGCTATGCACAGTCTCCTCAGGCTCCGTCATTCCCCTCTACATTCTCAGAAACTGCTTCTTTACTTCTCCATCCAAAACAGTAAGCTTATCTAATAATCTTTCTCATACTCCCTTCCAAAATAAATGTCATGAATGAACATAGGATAGATTTTCATGTCCACTTATTGCCTCCCTCCTTCAGTTTCAGAGGATGGGCTATTTAAACACTTGCAAGTCATTTATCATAAATTCTCTGGCAGCAAGATTACATTTACCCTCTCCCCTTTCCTCCTTATTCACTAATCAATTTTCAACTTTTATTAAAGCATGTACCTAATTTCCTTGGTTTTAATGGAAAGGCAAAAACTGCAAAAATAGCTCTTCAAAATCTATGTTGTTTGTTTGTTTGTTTTTTAGAAAGAAGAGATTTGCTAAAAGAGATTTCTTGCATGAAGTCTCCTCTGCCTAAGAAGTATAAGAGCAACTAAGTGGCTGATCAGAGATATACCTGAGAAATGTGAACTATAGTTAGTACCTCAGATAGGTCAAAAGCTTCAGTCTAAATTGGCGGCTCAGGTTATTAGAGAAGGTCAGGCTATTTCTTTGATTTATCAAAGGAATTTTCTCTCAGTTTACTATAATTTGGAAAACTGGTATAGCACATGATTTATAACAGATTTGAAAGAAATGATGAAACTTAAATAAGTTTCTTTCTTAGACTAAAGAATCTATGTATTTCCTCCTTTAACAATCCTTTTGATTCCTCCTAAACAAGGATATTTCATAAAATAAGTAATAAGGGATTTTTTATATCCTATAAATCTAGGGGGAGACCAATGGCAATTTTTGTGGAAATTATGCTTAAATAGACTATTAAATCATATCAATCTAATAGTTAAAACAGAGAGGACAGCTATTTCCCCACTAATAATATTTTTTTCACTCTTAGTTTTTTTTCCCCATTTTTTCCTCTCCCTGTATAAGTACTTCAGTTTTTCTCAGTAAATGTTTAATATTGTTACACTGATATTAATGGATTGATTTTAAATCCTGGTTTTCTGTTTTTGTTCTCCTGGCCCTTCCGCCAAAATAGACCTTTAAGTTGAAAGGTCTGATGATGAATAATATTTTTGTCTTTGAGAACGAAAATAAATTCTTGAAATTCATAGCAGAGGAAATAATCTTTAAATTACAAGACTTTAACTTTCAAGAGTACTACACTAAATCACAATAGTGTAAGCTAAAGGAAAATCAAGGAATCACGTGGACCACATAATCAATAGGTTGACAAGGGTATGAATATGGAAAGAATAGCAGACATTAAATTCTAACCACTAACTTGTTGTATATTTACTTGAAAATTGCCCCCACACTAAATAAGGGGATGGCAAAAGATGTTCCTAAGCTGTGAAAGGTAGAGAAAGAGACCAGAGAAAGGATGTATTGGGATTCTTTTCTTCTGGGTGAATCTATAACAAAACCAATCTTATTTTCTTTATGAAAGATAGTTTCTTCTGTTCACTATGTGAATATTAAGTGGTTGTATTTACATGCTATGCAGTTGAATTTTGTTGAAACCCAACTTGACAAAATATAGTTTTTGATTAAACCAACTAGTGCAATCATTCTGTGTAACTAGAATCTCTTTCCATCACTTGTCAAAAGCACAAGTGTTTGATTTTATTTAAATAAATCCACTTGGAGCTATTTGAAAAATGCTTTAACTATAAATGATTTAAGTATATCTTGAATGAGAACAAATTAAATTGTAAAAAAATAATTTTCAATGATTTCTGCTTTGTGATTCCCTTGAAGCTAGGTATTTTCTTTGAAATTAGGACCCTGAACATAAGAGATTACATATCCTGAGGTTCTTTGCTTTCTCTCTGAACAATTGTGAAGAGGAGGTGACCTATTTTAACTAGATACTTAAATTCTTTCACAGGATAAGATCTCTGATCCTCATGAGCTATTAGAAGTGACCTCAATGTTATGAGATTATAAATGCCCTTCACAATTAGGTTAACATTCAATTAATCAAGTGCTATTCTCATTTTCTTTTAAACTGTTATGCTAGAAAAAACCGTTATGCTAGAAAGTGCATTGAACTCTGCCAATAATTTTCCAAGTATTTAAGAGTAATCAAACTTATAAAGTGCACTTAGGATGCTCTAATCTATACTATCTCAAAAATAGCTGCATGAAAATGAAGTGTGAGGATCCATTTTTATATTATATAGGATTTCATAATTTAATATACTATAGATAGGTTAGCATCTATCTTAAAAATACATTAAATATTTGAAAGATGGAAAAATATTTTTTGCTAAGTGGGAAGTATGTGCTTAGAAAATTAGGCTCAACTTGCTTCATAATGTTTTCCAAATTGGTAACTGAGCTAGATTTTTCAAGGATATAATTGTCACTTTATAAACTCTAAGCCAGAGGGCCTCCTGAAAGAGTTAAAACAGCTTCTAAAACTGACTAATTTACTCCCAAGTTACAGCTTATGCCTTGGAAATGGCTGCACCACGATGCACCCTAGTCACTAAGTTACATATTACAGAGCCAATGATGAGTAGTTCGAGTTCCCTGTTTTTTCTCAGCATGGCTATATGGAAAGAAAACTGTGAGAAAAAAACTGTCAATGACTCAAAAATTGCTTCTTTATAAACAATAAAAAGGTAAAAATATCTACTGACCCATTTTCCGTTTCCAATGTAATAAAATCAAATTTCATCATTCTTACAATATTCTGCTGATCCTTATCATTGAAGTGTCTATGACGGTCTATTTTGTTGAGAATTTATATGATGCTTTATACAATAGTGAAAACAGTATGTAAAAGAATTTCATTTCTGGTTTCACATTTCATTGTAAAGGAGCACCACAGTAAATTACAGTTAAAGTTGTAATTCCAAGTGTACAGTTGTCAACTGCCGTTACATTTTGATGGTGATGATTATAATGATAGAGAAATATTTTACAGATACTGTCTTATCTTATAAGATTTAAGTTAAATTCTCCTCTTATTTAAATGTATAGTGATTAGCTATGATATATAATAGAATATAATACTCACAAGTAAATGAAGTCTTTACCACTTGAATCAACTGACTGTTTGCAACTAATTAGGAGAATTCAGATTCAAAATATATTCATGTGAGAATTTCTCAGAAGATGATAAAAGGTATTAGAGATCCACATTTCTAATTTCCCATTAAAACATTATGGATTAACCAGAAACTGAGAGCTAAAAATATGGATAAATTTTTAAAGAGTACCTTTTACAACAGTAATCAAACTCACATACACACACACACACACACACACACACACACACACACACACACACACGTTAATACCTAGGAATAAATTTAATAAGATATATGCAGTTAATAAATACCTTTATGGAGAAAGAGAGAGAGAGAGAGAGACAGAGAGAGACACAGAGAGAATTATTCATTTTACTCATGGAATATACTAAAACAATTATAAATATATTAAATGTTCTGTGCAGGACCTGAAGCAACACTGTGTAATATTCTGGGGGAGAAAACATTCCCATCTAAAGACAGGGCTTCAGTTAGCATCTTTGTATGGATTTTGCTGCCAGAGATTTTGATGTCATCCATGTTTTAGCATATTACAACTACATGACATTGAGCAAATTAACTGCCTTTTCTGAGCATTATAGTTCATCAGTACAATGAGAATATCCTATCTTCTTTCTAGGTTCCTGGTGGGAAAGAACTGAGCTAGCAGATACAATGTGCCTAATACAGTACTTGGGACACAATAATACTTAATTGTAATTAGTGCCAATCCTCGTCTTTTTAGCCTCATAAGACCAATGTGAGTTTTTGATGTCATTTGAGAAAATGCAATTCTGGTAGAAAAAAACTGGAAAACAAACCAAGACAGATGCAAAATGTTAAATATGCTAAGTAAGTAAATAGCATGTGAGCGTAGATGGGATTCATGACAGATGTTATATAAACAAAATAATGTAGTAGCTAGTAAGATATACTAAAGATAGAATAAATGGAATATACATTAGAACAAACAAAACTTTCATTCCAGATCAAAAGCGATAAAAGACTAAATTACAAATATGCCACCTTTGGGTCTATAAACCAATCACCTATTGGTAACAAAGAACATGGTTCCTTTTGGCTCCATATGTGCTTTGCCCAAAAAGTGTAGATAAAATCCCTGCCTGTTCTGCAGGTCAATTAGCAAATATGAACTGTTATTAAGTAGAATTGCCTCTATAATTTTCTGATAGAGAGAGGGCAAGTGTGTTTTGGCCACACGCATGTTCCTTCTGTTGGGTCCTCTTACTCAATTCTGGCCCCCTGCAGAGCATGTTCTTCGATGTATTAATGGACAAGTGCAAGATCAGACCATGGCCTCTTCCTGCTTCAAGCCCCAAGAACCACAGGGCATGCCTGAAGGAGGGAAATGGTTAGAGCTTTGAATATGATATCACATTTCTAAAATTTAACTTGAGAAATTTAAAATGATGGAGTATTTATGGGATTGAAACTACTGGGGATGCCAAAAAAAAAATTGTATACACATGACTTGTATTCATCTTTTGCTATTGGTATATATTGAATATTACAATTTTAATACAGTTTTTTCCCTTTCTTAAAATGTGTGTACATTTTTTTTTGGCACCCTCTGTATATCTTGTTCAGAGACCAAATATCCAGCAGTGAAGGGAGTATCAACATTACACATTTGAAAATAGCAACTGAGAAATAAATAGAACCTTTTCTTCTTTATACGTAAGGAGCTGAGACTCCTCTACTCACCAGGTATGCAGGTAATAAAACCATGATTAACCAAAGAATTAACAATAACTGCAAATGTTCTTAGAAGCTTGTGAATAAAAGCAACAAAAGCTATGCACCATAACTAAATTCAGACAAAAGTTTCCCAGCTTTTGTTGAAAATGAAGTAGCTGTTTGTTTGTTTTTTTCCTTTAATATTGCTGATTCAGTTAGGAAGAAAGAAGAAAAATTAAAATATTATCGATTATTGGATTCCTTAGTTTGTATTTCTTTTCCTGTACGTCTAAAACTAGTATTACCAACTTTTAACAACATGATTTTTAAAAGTATTTATAAACTTGGTAAGGAATAACAGTGCTTGAAGGCAAGAAAAGATCTTGTAGGCAAGAGCCTCCATAAGGCTCTTACTGATTCTCAAAGCTGATTATTTCTGGGAAAGTTACTCTTTGAGCATTCCAACTGCCCTGCTGTTTGTTCTTTTCTGTCTGTATACCAATTCCATCATTTATATTGAAGATAGGGATTATCAGAAAATATAATAGGCACATCTTTTATTGATTTGTTTTCTAAACATCAAATATCTCACCATTATACTGAAAATTCTGGGAGGTTTTAGAAAAGTACAGATTGTCTGATGTCATAATAGATTTTTTTAAAGAAACCATATGTCCTGTGTTCACTTGTTATTTGGCAAAAGTAATCTCAAAGTTCCCATGATATAGATAAAGCTTTTTGATGGATTTAAAAACCTAATTCCAGGCAATATAGAGGAAGGCTGTAAAATAAAATATTATTTATTATTAATGGATAACCTAAGCAGGTTTTTTTTTTCCATTTGTTTTTGTTTTGTTTTTTAAATGGCATTTTTTCTTGATCTAACTGTCCGTGTGTTCTGTCCTAACTCTATAAAGAACAAAAATGTAGTAGTAGTTTGTGGTTAATTTCTCAGTGTTTATCAAAGTCAACATGAATTAGCCAAGACTTTAGCTCATGTAGCATTTTCACCTACACGGTACAGCGTATGGGTTTGTAGGTCTGAAGTAATTAAATATTAAAAAACTCCAAGCTGCTGCTTCTGAGGAACTATAGTAGCATCCATGTTTGCACTTAAGGGGAATCTTTTTTGCAACTTCAATTAATGCAAAATCTACTCTCCAGTCATAGGAAAGAGAACATTCTACTTTTATTATCCCCCCAAAAAATTAGGGAGGAGTGTAATGGTGGCAAGCAGAGAAAACTCAAGACTGTGCTAGATTTAAGGGCCTCATAAAGAACACACCTCCTGCTTTACTGAAAAGTGAGAAAAACAGTAGTAGATTTTGCAGGTCATATTGAAATAAAGCTAACCTCATTCAGAACTTGATTGATGATACCTCAGTTGCTTATGATCTGAGCTTTTAGCAATTACAGAATTTAAGATGCTGTGAGGTGGTAAGGAAAAGAACAGAATGAAACATACAAAACAGCCTCAGTGAGAGACAAACTGTCAAAACACACTTGGCGCAATGAAAGTGGTCTTGCCTTATTCCCCACTCCCACTCTATCCCCAAAATGACAGTAGACCCTGCATAAGAAAGTACTTTCTATTTTGTTCTAAATCCTCAGGAAAACTTTCCTAGTTATCTTAATGAAATGGCTTACTATCCCATCACTTCTCATCTGGTTTTCTTTTCTTGAGCCAGGTCTTTTGCATACTTTGTCTCTGGTTCTTTATCCTATTTTTGCCCTTGTATTCTTTCCTTTCCACTCTCACTCTTTGCCCTCAGAAAATATATTCTCCATTCCTCATGACCGGTTCTCTCACATATCTCCCAATTCATACTTGGCATCTAGAGAGTGAAAGCTCCAGAATTCATATAGAGCAAGGGTTCAAACACTGCTTGCTAGAGAGAGATTGACCAGTAGCGATATTGTTGTGGGTCAAATCCTGGACTAGAGATGAGACAGTTTTTGTCTTTCACCTAAGGGTTTGATAAATTTCAGGTCTACTTACTTTATAGATGTTTATGTGCACTTATGCCTACAATAAATGTATAATAATTTTAAAGAAGTAAATGTATATATCAGCTCTTTTAAAGCTTTTGTTATTGTAAAATATAACATAAAGAAATGCACAAAATAAAAATGCATTTAACTCCACACAAACTCTTTCAGAGAACAGAAAGTGAGGAATTATTCCACAACTCATTTATGAGGCAAGCATAAATTTGATACTAAAACCAGACAAATAGGAATAAAAGGGAACATCATTAATATGGTAAGTAATATGAACAAAAAAATCCTCAACAAATATCATGTTTAATGGTGAAATATGAAAAGCTTACCACTGAGACTGGGAATAGACCAAGAATGTGTTGTCTCACCACTTCTATTCCTCGTTGTATCAGAGATCCTCAGAAATGCAGTGAAGCATGATTTTTTTTTTCTTTTTGTTTTGTTTTGTTTTAATATAAGGATTGGAAAAGAAGAAATTAAACTGTCATTACTGCAGATAGTATCACTGTGTTATATAGAAAACTCAAAATATTCATTAGGCTTATTTCTCTTATTCCTATTTTGCCAAGAGGTTAAAGGTTTGGGATAGTATTATTCATTATTATTATCCACAAATATATGTGGTGGATCATACCTAACTATTACAGCTAAGAATCTGATGCCCAGAGGGGTTAAGCAATACTCATTTATCTTATTGAAATGCTAATCTTATTTTTGCTTTGGAATGAAAACCATTTTGAAATCTTGTGACAACAAATGTTTCATTTAGTTTTTATCCCTTTTGTAAGGAGAAGAGGACACTATTTTTAAAGTAGGAGAAAATTAGGCAAAGAGCAGTGACTTGATCTGTAATATTCAGGCTGACTGAATTTATTTGTTTAACAACAAAACATTTCACTAATTCACAATGAAAAGTGGAATTGTCATGGGAATTCAAGCAAATCAAAATGATCAGCACATTCTGTCTTTACCAGTAGATTATATAAATTCATTGATGAGCACAGATTTAGAACAAAGGAAGTTAGAGGGATGAAATAATAAGTGATACAAATGATAGCTAAAATAATCAGATACTCATTTTAACAGTGGGAATGATATTGCCAACAGGACAGTATGTAATTGTAGTGGATTATATCCTCTGAGTATTGCTACACCAGTGACAATCTTGCTGTTGGGTCCATAAATATCCATACTCCTACTAAGGTTTCTTATCCCGTAGGCAAGGCTTAGAAGCGTCCAGTGTTTGTTTCTGTTGCTCGTGTAGCTATACTTCTGAAGATTGAACTACAGTATTTATTATTTATCCTTAATTCTTTAATCATAACTATTATACCTTACTGGCAGAATTTGAAGTAAAATGGCTTTGCATTTTAAAGTGTAATTCTAATTAAAGTAACAGATTTACTTTGACTTGCGCTTCTGCTGTCATGGTTGGGACTTTCCAGTCATGATCTCTTTAAATGCAACAGGACAGGTCAGCCTATGAGAAGCTGCAACCTAAATTTAAATAGTCTACTAGAGACTAGCAGAGCCTGAGTAGAACTGGATATATTGTCAGTATTGGGAAAAATGTTATTGTAATACTTAGAACATGATACCAAAGGCACATGAGTTGATTATCAATCCATTGGAGTTGGTCACAACTGATGAAATCTCTGTAAATGACTCAATCTGAAAATGACACTTACTCTTTTTTGATGAGAGAATGCTAAAAGTGCACTTGCTCTTCAAATGTGAATGCCACCAAGCCCAAAGAAAAGTATTAAGGAACAGGTTCAAAATGAAGAACAGGTATCCTAATAGGAGTAGAACACCATCAAGGGCTATATGGGAATATATTTGTGGCAAACAGGAACTCCAGGGCAAGACAGTTTTTGAGTTGACAGCTAGAAGGAAAGGACTAGAGTCCATGGGATGTCAAATTTGCAGAATCACTCCAAAAACCCAGTATAAATACTTGAGAAAAATATTCCAAGACTAAAATAGCAAAACCTTTCAGCATCTCTGTTATCAAAACTGACTCCAAATGGAACTGGAACCCTGCATGGTGACTTGGTAATACACCCTAGAACATTAACCTAAATTTAAATGTCAACTGAGCAGGGCTTAGTTTGCATGTTTGGAATTAGACCCCATCTGTTTTTTTAAGAAGGCTTTATAGAAATTTTGTAGTATAGCTGTGCAACTTAATTATTCATTTCTGTTACAAAGCACAAATATCAGCCAGGCTCCTTAACCTAGTAAACAAGTATGAATTAATGCAAACCAAATATCATGTGGAGAGAATACAAATCTAAAATACATCATCGAACAAAACAAAATAGTAACTAAACAAATGTCTGGAAAACATCTACCTCATCACACTATAAATATTTTTTTTCTGAAAATATTAAAATATTGGATTAATTTCCTGATATATTTTAAAAACATTTTTTAGTGAAGACTTCTTTATAGAATATTAAAAATTTGTATGAGAATACAAAACAGTATTAAATAAAGAAACAAGTTTATAATTATGTGGCATCCATGTGGCAGGTGTATTTTGAACAGAAAATACCCTTCATAATCAGAAGTATTTGTCCTAAACAAAGGAAAAAATTGGAAATTTGTGCAATGTGTATAATATCCAACATCTTAATGTGCATAATAAAAAAGCAAATATCAAATTAGAAATATCATCAAAGGACTCTGAAAGGCTATTTTACACAAATCACAAATGACAAAGAATATATTAAAGATTTTGAACTGGATTAGTTATAAGATATATAAAATAGAAAGAAAGTACCATCAGGAATATAAAATTAGTAAATATAAGGAATAATGATAATACCCATGTCAAGGTTTGGGCTTCTAGAAAATTCTTAGCACAACCTTTCTATTTGGCAATTTGGAAATGAGTATCCCAAGTTAATAAAAAAATGTAAAGCAATTGAACATCTCTAAATGTATACTAAGAAAATAATTAAAATAAAAATAGGACTACTCACCACAGATTTTTTAAATTATATGGTCTTCAATTACTTGAACATTCAATAAATTGTGGATTGGTTAAATAGAGTATTTTCTTGCAATTGAATACTATGCAAGTAATACAAACAATATTACAGAAGTTTATTTTGCTATAGAAATACTTGATTAGAATGTGGTTTTAAAAAAAGAATAAATGTATTATGATTTTATTCTATGTTAATCTGCATAGTAGTCTCAACATATTAGAGTGATTATTTTTTTTGGTGGTGAAATTATAAGTAATTATTGTTTTCTTCTTTCTATGTAACTGTGCCTGATTTGGGTTTTTCTAAAATATAAATCATTCTTTTCCCCATTAATTTTTACATGTTCTATCACATACCAAATTCTTACCCTTAAATAGTTTTTAGGCTTTCTATTCTAATTTTTTAAATTTCTTGTCTATTTCTGAGCAAATAATATCAATGAAAAAAAAGTCTTCCTTCATTATTTTTCATTTTAAAATATTTTTAAATGGTTTGAGGTTCTTATTCTTCCAGATAACTTTATGATTACTTCGTGAAGTTTTAAGGAAAACAAAATATACAAACAAAACTTTCCATTTCTAATCTGATTAGAAAAGCATTATAAGTATTGGCTTCTTTGCAATATTTAATCTCTTCATCTAAGTACATGGAATACCTCCCTAATAATTCAATCCTTATTTGAATAAATTTTGTGACTTTTCATATTTTTTCTAGAATATTTCTTATAATTTTATCATTAATTAAAAAATTATTTCATTGCATTGTGAATAAAATAATTTGCTTTAACATTTCTAACTCATCATAATGGGAAATAGATTTGGCTTTAGCTTCAAAAAGTTAAAAGAACAGTAGTTCAGGGCATTTTCTTATAAAACTGGAGGGAGGCATTATGATAATTTAGGTAAATATACTCATTTTTAAAACCAAGAATTAAATCCTAGAAAGTTATTTGCCCGTAGTCACATATAGGTCATTGCTCGCTATCAGTAAATCCTAAACATTTGCCACTATAACATTTTGTAAAATAAATACAATCACTAATACATACCTAGTTTGTAATTATTTTTTTTAAAATGCTCTAATCATGTATATTTCCATTCACGTGTATTCAATAATTTTTTAAGCAATCCTTGTTAATCAAGGAAATCTTAAGGTACTATTTCTAGTTTCATTAATCTGAGGCTGTTATAAAAATGTGAAGAATTATTGCAATATCAATTTTAGGAAAAGAGAAATGCTTGACCAGAGGGTAGAGAAACAAAAAACCAGAAAAGGCAACAAATATGTTTGGCTTTCTGGCAGGCGATCCCTTCATCCTCACAACCGATGAGCTGCCAGCAAGTGTCATAATGAAACATGCCAATGCCTCCCAGGACCTGAAGCTGCAGACATCTTTTTCATCCAGCTTTTCATGGAATTTTCAATAGACAGTTTGCAAGACACATTGTTTGGACTTTTATGTTTCTTTTTTATTGTTAATGTGATTGTTACATTTATAGAGAAGACCTTTTATATAACATAAAGCACTTTTTTGTACTTTCAACTAATAGTTTATTTGTTTTGAAGACAATTCATCCTAAATTGAATATAGAGAACCTAGAGTTCACTTGAAAATATAATTTTGCCAAATTGCCAATTAATCAGGAGTTAAAAGCACTTGAGCAGAGAGAGTTGGCTAAATCCTCCCGTCAGAGGAAAGAAGGGACCTTTTTTATCATATAAATGAAGACATTTCCCATTGAAGAAAAAAGTCAGAAAATGAATAGACATTATTGTCACATTACCCAGATCATTTAATTTTGTTTTCTCCTCTCTCATAAAATTTGTCACAGGACAAGTAGATGACATTGGATGTATGTGCACTGCTGCTGGTAACTTAACCCTTGGCATGATTTAGCAATTCTATATAGCAGGCTGTATCTTTTCCTTTGATGCTTAAAAAATTCAAGCAGATTTTATCATCACCTCTCCTGAGTCATAGTCATTTGCATTTTAGTCTTCTCTCCTTACTTATTCGGGCTTCAATTTAACAGAGATATAATTTCCAAGTTCAAGAAGAAACAATCTCTGTCAGGACGTGATTTTGCATTTGCATAGGAATAAGTTGATTTTAACAATTGTTCACGAGCACAACAAAACTTTGAGTAAAATGAGATGTCATCTTATACTACGGGATGAATGTATCCACAATCTTATTATAATTCCAAATATAATTCATATTCTGCCTTGAACAGCTAGTGTCTTATCTGCCATTAAACTCTGTTCTCATATAATCAAGAAAAGTGTATCTTTCCAATGTGACAAAAACTGGAGTGACTTCACTTGTTTCTTGGGCACTTGAAGAATGTTGTTCTATGTAACAATTTTCTTTTGGAGAAAGTCCAAAGCAATGGGATAAAAGTAGAAGGTTTAATACCTTCCATACCCGTGTCTTTTGTTTTCAGATAGTATGCTATCAATAACAGTGCTCTGAGTATTTGCAGGTTTAGTTAAAAAAGGCCAGCAAAGGATGACAGGCACTTGTTTCAGTTGCATACAAATGCAGATGAATTTTGTTCTATTATCAAACAAGTACTTATAGTCTCCGTTCTTTTTCTTCCTCTCCAAGATTTACTCATCATGAACGTCCAAGTTCTCTGATAGTTATAGGCTGTGTTGTTCTGTCTGCTACTCTTCTGCCCTAGCTTCTTTGCATTCCTTAAAACATGAGTTCCTATGAAAGGGAACACTGTATCTTGCTTTATAGCCTTCTGGGGCTACTTTTGTCCCCCCTGTCTAAAGTAATTTAATTTTACCTGCAGTACAGCAGCTGTTTATGTATACTTTTGTCATCTGTCCTCCACACATTAGCACAGTTCTATATTTCAAAGGAATAAAAAAGTGATTTTACTGCTAATAGAAAGGCTGTATTCCAGGAATTCATTTGTAGGGAATCTACCTGAAACTTAAAAATTATTAGAACTGTGCTTACAGCTTATAAAAGATTTCTATATTACCCTGTTTTTTGCCATCATCATCATCAACATCATAAACATGTAATAGAGCAGTTAGTTTTTTTGTTTGTTTGTTTGTTTTTGGCAGACACTGAACTAAGACATTGAGGGCTTTACCAGAATCATCTCATATAATTTTCTCCCTCATAAAACAAACAAACAAACAAAAACGTAAAAGGTGAGAGAGGAACAATGAAAAAAGTCATGATTAGAACACGTAAATATCTTTCCCGGAGTCTTAAAAATTAGTAAGCATATGGGACAAAACTATGTGCAGAATACTAAATCATTTTTTGAGTTGTTAGAAATACAAAAGAAATTACCAATTGGAGGCATACATGTATGTTTCGTTTTTCTGTACCTAAAATTCTATACCTAAAATTATCTTCTTTAAAATGCATATAATAGTAATGCTTTCTTCATATACTTGTTGAAGATTCAAATGAGTTAATATATTTAATATGCTTATAACATTTTCTGATACATAATAATAAATGTCATTGAATAATAAATTTGTATAATAATAAATGTTAGCTACTTTGAGGTTTAGTTTGGAATTTATAACTATAGTCATGCAGCTATCTTTCAGATATCCAAAGGAGAACACAAATCACTTTAATTTTCTCTAAGTAATATGTTTTAAATGTTATTATTTTTTTCATTTGTTCATTTATTTAGTAGACATTTTTGGGCGTCTATGATGAATTAAATATAGGTACAGAATTTTCTTACGAGTATATTAGTTGTCTACCTATCTTTGTGGTCAGGTTTATTTTCACTGTCATGAGCTCACCTGTATCTACAGAGTGGTATATAATCTTGATAATGCTGCATTAAATAAATGCTGCACTGACCACATCAGCAACAATTGTCATGTTATAGGAGAAGTTAAATGACTGATGAAAATGTGTGATCATCAAAGTCCTCATCAGGATTTAAATCAAATTACTTAGCATCTAAAGTAGCTTTGTTTTGACAGAGCACATAGATGAAATATTCTGAGCTTACATTATTCTGATTTATTTTGTTGGAAACAAAAAATGAACCAGATGTGAGTGAATTTGAATGGAGAGTAGCTTTATGATATATCAGAGTATAGCTAAGCTTCCTAGTTTGTTTACAAATTCCAGCTCTGCTGACAGCATCAAAAATTTTGATAACCCATACTTGAATCAAATGTGAATATTTATGTGGAAGAAAAAGTTACAATAACATAAAGAGATTATAAAACAGAACATTTTTACTGAGTAAAGATAAATTCTGTCTAATGGACAAAAAAATTATTCCAACAATCTTACTGTGATATATACCTTTTCTTTATAATAATGAAAATAAATGCTAGATATTGATTCCTACAGAATCACATCTATTAAGATTAAAATGAAAATATTACTTAAAACATTCACACTAATCTTCCTTGCTAACCGTCATTTATATTTTTAAACTACTTATATATTAATCTTCATACTTTGAATAAGTAATTGAGATAACAAGACTACTGCCATACTTAGATTGATGAATAATCTTTAAAATTTCCTTTTTTCATGTGTTTCATCCAATAAATTGATACTTCAGATTTAGAAATAAAATTAGTTTAAACAATATTATTAAGGGACATTTCAGTGGTTTTGGAAAATTCTCAAGCATTTTCTTTTCAATATTGCCTCTTTCTGCTGAAACTTCACTAAGGTTGATAATAGACGTTTTATTCTCAATAGCTATTGACATAATTTCCACTACTTTTCCACCTCATCCCCGTACTGAATTCTGCTTAATTTCTTCAGATAAATCTTTCTGTTCAGTGATTCTCTGTTCAACTGTGTCTTACCCTATATTTAGTCCATCTATTGAAGTTTCATTTTTAATTTCAACAATTACATTTTTTATTTATGAAAATTCTATTTCATTATTTTCATACATGCTTATTCTTTCTTGATAATCTTTAATTGCGACCACATATGTTATATCACCTTTCTTTAATCATTTTATACATAGATATTCTGTGCAGCAATTGTGTATTCTCTGACACATTCATCCTCAAAATTGTTTTGTGGGCCTAATCAGTTATTTAATAGTAGTGCTGAAGCTCACTCTTGGTGACTTGCCTCACTATGTTCTTGGGGATACTTGTGAACTCATATTTGCTTGTTCTCAACCGGTGCAAGTAATGAGTAGCTATATCAGAAATGTTCTCTCCCAGAGAAGTTTTATTGTCTACTTTTGCTAGAAGAAAGCACAGGACACTTCAAGTCAGAATATTTAAAGGAGGATAATGGAAGCACTTTATCTTTCGGTGCCTTTAAATAATGTGGGCTTTCAGGTTTAGTTCCCACTTCTGGCTACTGGCCCAAGGCTCGGTGTTTGAGTTGGAGCATTGTCAGCATTTGCCGACAGGCGATCTTAGTTCTCTAGCTTTCTTGTTGCTGACTGCTACCAATCCATTCTGGGCGTATAGTTTGTTCCCTATTTTATTTACCTTGGGAGGAGGTCTTTGGAGATTTTTTTTCCTACCAATTATCTGTCTCTAAGAAGGGTGGCCAATGAAGGATTTTCTGGGCTCCATTTGTTAGGCAGCAAAATCCTTCTACAGTAACACACTCATTGGCTTAGGCCCATAAGTTCCCTGTCAACCTCTGGACACTGCACCCTCAATAAATGACTACACTGAAAAGGCAATTCCTTCTGCAGGACCACTTTCTTCATGCCTTTTCTTGCCTGTTTCCCTCTTTCTCTTTGTCCTATCCACTCATATTTCCTTGTAGCTGACACTGTGTAAGTCATGACAACAAACTATGCACTAGTAGAGACTACTATTTGCAATAATCATGGTAAAGCAGTATTTCTATTTGGTGCCATGCCATTGGTCCACCTTTCTTTGGAATTAGATTTTCAAAACGCATGTGTTATAAGCTCGATTTGCTGACATTGGCATAACATCACAATATCACCTTATAGTTCACACAAACCACATTACCTGCCCAAGAAATTGCAGGCTATCTATTAATATTTATTTTTGGAATACAGCCATACTTGAACTTTTATTTGGCTTATGCTCTGATTCAATCTGGATAGAAGGAACAGCATATATAAGGCAAGTATGAAGGGATGTTTCTAGATTTCTCATGTACCTATCTGAGAAAACTGAAATTAAATTTAATAAGAATATCATATTGATTTTGTGTTCAATCATATACATACTGATTTTATTGTTTTCTACTTTTCCATTTATTTGTATCCCCATGGCAGAAAAAAAAAGCAATTAATAAAATGAAAAAGCAGGCTCACTGAAGATTACCTAAAAGAAAAGCAATTATTTATAAACTGTACAGATTTTCAGAATCCTCCTTTCTCTTTTTAATTTTTCAAAGTTCTGAAAACATTAGTTTTGGAACATGCATAGCCTCTTGGTAAAATAAAGTTTAATAAAAAGATACATGATATATTTTTTCTGAGGAATGGTAATAAATGGGATATAAGTTAAATTTTATCTAAGGATAAAAGAATAAATAGTGAAATACCTCTCAGAATATGAAGGAAATAAAAATACGTATTTTTGTAGTGATTCATAACAGAGTGTTGAATTAGTGAAAAATAGAGAACCAGCATTCTCTTTAAAACAACATCCATGATACAGAAAGAGTATATACGTTCATGTCTCAAATAGTCTTTTAGTATCTAAGCTATACAAATACATCTTTTAGTCATATTCATATCCCCACTGAACATTTTCACAATTAACATCATAGCCATTTCATATTATTCACTATAAGATTGAAAGGTATTACTGGGCAAATACTATAGATTAATTTATTTCCTTGGAAAATGTGCCACCTCCCACCAAGTACACATTTCTTCCAATTACTTGTGATTTTACAGCATAGTGTGTATTACCATGGGGAGACTGAACAATTATAGTGCTATGAAAACCCGGAGCCAAACTACGTTTTATCCTTTCATCCCCGAGGAGTTTGGGGCCTGTAGATATAGGGTGACATTTTATTGTATGGATGCAGTTTAGTGCTATTAAGATGGATGAGAAATCACATGCACAGGGAAATACATAGAGAGAAAATCCTGAAAGACAGGTGCTTGAAAAACTTGAAATTGAGACATTAAAGAATGGACTAGCAAAGGAGAAACGCCAAAATTATTAATAAAACCATAGAGAATACAGTGTCACAGAAGTCAATAAGAGTGTTAGAAGTAGTGAACTGTGTGAAATATTCTAAAATTACGAATACAGTAATGACTAGAATGTTGAAGTAGGTATTTGCTGAATGTGGGCCACTGCTGACACTGACAAGAGGCATTGAGGTAAATGATGAGAAGGAAAGCCCGATAGCGGTGTGCTGCAGAGTGAAGTAGGCGTGGGGAAGTAGAAAAGGTGCCTGTGTCTTCAACTCTTCTAAGAAATTTGAATCTCAATTGAAACAGAAAAATATGAGAATGAAAACAACAACAACAACAAAAATGCAGAGTTAAGAAGAGCTTTTAGTTTCATTCATACAGTGCTCGCTTCGGCAGCACTTATACTAATTTTATTTATACAATCAACAAGGTGTCTTCTGTTTTAGTCCCTCTTCCAGGTAATGGAAATTCAAGACTGAAAAAGCCTGTCTTCTCCTGGAGCTAATATTCTAGAGATGGGAGACAGAAAATTATGTAGATAATTGAGTAAAATATGTAATGTGTTACCTGGTGATAGATACTAATGAGAAAAATGAAGCAGATAGTCAGAGAAGGGTAATATGAAATCACCGTTGAGATTGCAATGATGTCTCACTGAGAAAGTGGCTTTTGAGGCTTTTGAGCTGAAGGATAAATGAGAGAGATACCCGTGGATACTGGAGAGGAATATCCCAATCACAAAAAAATATATAAGTACAAAGTCCTTAAAAAGGGCATTTTAGTAGGCTTTAAATATTTATATTTATATTTATATGAATCAAAGACCATACTAACTTATACAATAGCCTCATCTTAAAATTCCTCCAAATTTATGATCCTATGTAATATTTTAGGGCTTAAAAATTGAATTGTTGGCTTTACTTGAATCTGATCTCATCTCCTCATAGCAACATTGGAGTTCAAGTATGTGTATACGTTTTTATAGACCCTGCTGAACAAAGCAGTATAATATCCATCTATCTACTCATTTATTCAACATTTCTTTGCCAAGTAACCAGGATATGGAGGGCCAGGTTAGGGGTGCCTGTGATTCAGCAGTACTCCATGCAGGCAATGGTTCTGACTTCATGAAGCCAATTTTAGAGGACAAGAGATAAAATATAACAAATAAGTTGATGTGAAAAATACAATGAGTGTTAAGTGTAGTGGAAAAAAATCAACACGCAATGGGATAAATAGAGCTGAGAAGTCATGGGTAAGGAAGTCTCTTCGGTTGGGGTGTCAAAGATTCCTCATATTTGAGGAGACCTGAATGAGGAAAAGGAACATACAAAGATGTAGGCGAACTTCAACTTAGAAAGAAGGGATATGAAGACATGTGGCAAAAGTTAGCTTGGCAAATTCAAGAAATTGTAAATGCCATATGGTTAGAGCAGTTTGGGTGACAAAGTTAAGGTAAGGGAAGCACACACAAACAGAATGTACTGTGCAGTATAAACCTGGTTAAAAATTAGGAATATATCCCAGTTGCAGTGAGATGCCATTGAAGAATTTTAAGTAGGGAAATTATATGTGCAGAAGGAACTATTAAAGCACAAGGAAGGAAAAGAGTACTATTGTCACAGTTTGGGGAAAGAGGATCAGAGTGACAATGAATTCTGGTTTGTTAGGGGTCATCCCGGTTTTATCCATGCTGTTCCAGCAAAGTGATTAGTATATTCAGTGTTGGATAATACATTTTCTGGCCTTTACGTTATCAGTTTACATATTTATTAAAACATTGCAACACAAAATATTTTCATTTCATTCTGTTTTGCACAAAGACATAGAGGGTAATTTTGATTAGGATGATTTAGGCATCACTCCACCTGGATATATAACATGATACTTTGTACTAGACCTCTTTCTCAATTTCACTCCAGTGTTAAGATTTTATGAATTGCATTATCTCACATTAGGTTAGACTTATGAGACAGTTCTAAACCTGATTCAAGAAATTATTCAAATGGATTATAAATCATCTTTTTTATTATCCTCACAGTTGCTGCTAAATTGTTTAGATAAAAAAGAGGTATCAGACTCTTTTATTAGCTTGGACAAAAGTGGGAAAGCAATAAAATGCCCAGAAAAGTGCCACAAAGGGACAATAAAGTTGTAATAAAAACGACTAAAATTCGTGTTTGCTCTTTGCCACCCAGTGCTCAGAAACAGACAGGGGGCCTTATTTTATAGACAATAAATTATTCAAAACCATTGGGCTGTAAAAGTTTAAAGCACTGAAGTACTAAGTATTGTTTCTTTTCTGCTCCTTCTCTTTCCTACTTTCCTTCAGTACTATGTAGCTAGGGCTTTAACTATTTAAAATGAGACCTGAGAAGGATGAGCAAATACAGCATTTAGTATTTGGAAGGCAACAAAACTCTAGGCATTAAAATCTAGAGTTTTTAAAAAATCTCAGAAATCTAATCTAACTAAAATTTTCTAGGAACCAAGCCATATGTTTGCTCTTGGCAATTTTAGATGTTTTGCTATTTCATATCTTGCAATCAGAGTAACATAACTTTTCCTCTGAGTTTTTAATATTTTATTTATGTTGTAAAGAAGCTAAAATATAAAACTTACTGATGTAGGGACTTACACACAAGTTATATGGAAATAAATTGGGACACAATTGTAAATAAAAGGGAAAATATGAATGTCACGCTCAGCTTGCACATCATACAAATAACACTTGGATTTTACTAGAAATAATTGTTCTATTACCACTTTTGATCCATTAGCACCACCATTTTCCTCCCGAGAAGGCACCTCTCTCATTTAAGTTCTGTGATTGCTTTACCAGTAGGAAAATGACTGACTCTAAACTATTATTTTTGGAGAAAGTCAACCTGAAGTGGGAATTATATTTATAAAACATTTTCCCAATCATATTCCTTAAAAAAAAAATTCCAGTTACCACAAGATAATACTTCTTAATCCATTATATATTATTAAAAATGTCATTTCACAGAACAGTCACTGTGTCTTTAACTTCCACCACTATTCCCACAATCAACTATACATTCAGAGTGCACTTTGAAAACATCACACTTTTGCTCATTTTATTTCTCTTGTAATGCTTGCTGTGTTTTTAAGACCATACTAAACATCCTCCTTTGTAACCTACAAGACAGTGAACACTGGAGAAGACTGAATCTCTCTCCCTGCCATTTTTCACCAACATTCAGGGAAATGGAATAATCTGCTTTGAGCACTGTGCCTGGATGATAGAATCTGCTCTGTGATGGCATTAATCCTCAGAACCACTGTGTAGAGGAGATGCTGTTTCTCTGCCATACAGTTAAGGCCACTGAGACTCACAGAGACAATGAACATTCAAATAGTTAAACAGAACTGTTTGGAGGAGCCATGATTCACCCCTGTTTCAATTGATTCCATACTCTGTCGTTTCTATTGTGCAGTTCTATCCTATCACATTTTATGATGGTTGTTTTTCCAGTCACCTCAGTAGACTCATTTCACATTTGTGAGCACAAAAGAAGAGGCTCACATATTTATGTCTGAAATATTTAAAATTCTAAATTATCTCCAATGTCCAGCTTAGGTTTCAACCCAAGGCCCTGAAGCCAGCTCAGCCAGCATCACCTTTGTCACCAGGCTAAAGCTAAAGTGGCCAAGTTCCATTTCTCTCCTTCCTCCAGTTCTATGCCCGTGAGCCTGGGGCTGCCCATTATCTGCTGGGGCAGGAGGGCTGGCCATAAATGAGCCTGGGCCCAGGACCAGATCTGCCTGAACCAGAGTGGGGGGCTGGGGGATGGGTAGTTTAAATGAGGAGCATAATGATTTGTGGAGCAGGTCTGCTTAGACACTGTGTTGGGAGATTTGGTGTAGCCAACTGTCACTCTTTCTCTGGGCCCTGTTCCACACACACCCAGGTATATCCTGATGTCCCTTCGCTCATTGCCCCATCTTCTTTCTGGGACGGGGGTGGAGTTTGCTTTTGCTCACTTCATTTTCTCTTGGCTCCACAGATTGCTGAACTGTCTGTCACATAACTTTCTCATAAAGCCAAATCCCAGTGGGGAAAAAGTCCTTGTGTTTCAGTGTTTGTGGAAATGTGGACTTCTAAAGCAAAAAGCTCAGGGTGGGAGCCCCTCGCAACTGGCCGGATGGTGGCACTTGCCCTCCGATAGACAGACATTTATTATGAGGACTGGGCTTTAGTCATGTTTTTACAGTCCCTGGAAAAATGAGGAGCTGAAAGATTGTTTGTTAAATGAATTTTAATGAGGTAAAATATGTTTTCTATTTTAATCATCATTAACAGAGAAGCTGTATTACCTCAGGGACACATACATAACAGATGTATAATTTCAGAGAAGTGTAATAGTCAATTAAAAATTCACATGCTACTATCGCTGAGTCATAGACCTTGTAAATTAATGGTATATTTTGGTCATTTCCTTCCTCTTTTTTCTATTTCTTTTCTTTTATATATCATACCTAGATGAATCTTAACTGCGATTCCACAAATCGTGATTCCGTATCTCCAGAAATGTTCATTACTTGTGCAACCCAAAGAGATATATAAGACTGGTGTACCTTTAGAAACTGTTTTTAAACATATGATTTCACAGCCTCCTCCTACTTATCCTTTGCTCATTTCTTCATTTAATCAATCCTGAGTGCCTATTATGTGCTAGCCACTGAGAATACGCCAGGAAATAAGATAGTTTCCTAACTGATTTCTATCATTACATGTTTCCCCCTACTCAGAGCAGCCCACATGGGATTTTAAAAACATAAATCAGGAAATGCCATTTCTGTATTTAAGACCTCCAATGGCTTTCTAACACACTAATGCAGGCTCTTGGCCAACATTTACTAGGCCTTTCCTGATCCCTCATTCTTTCAGGCTCTGTTATATGTGTTACCATTTGTTCACCAGTGTCCAGATGCCCTGCTCTTTCTACCCTTTAATACACCAAGTCTGTTCCTCACTGAGGGCCTCTGCATGTGAGGTTTCTCAGCCTAAGGGCTCTTCTCCCAAATTGTCACAGAACCCCAGGTCTCAGCCACAAAGTCTCCTCCTCAGAGACATAATATCTGATCCACCTTTCAAAAGTTGCTTTGCACAGAGAATCCTCATTCACTCAGTAACCCGTCCTATGTTTTGTAAAGCATGTATGTGTATATGACAGTATCTTATTATTTACAAATAATTTTACGTGACTGCCTTACAGTTTCTTCTATCCCTGCCTTGTTTCTAATTCCAAACAAAAGAATCTTTGGCAGTGGAGCTATGGAATCGGCCATTGCCCTTGCTTAATCAATAAATGTTGAGGTGAAGTCCTCACATTGAGGAAAGATTAAGGGTGCCTTTTACAAAAATGTGCTATGATGCCACTACTGTAATTTCAGGTAATGACATTTTATATAGTTAAATGATTTCTGCTTATTAAAGATTCTCTGAATATGTTTTTTTTTTTTAATTTATTTTTTTCCCTCTGGTAGTTCCTTTTGTTTTGGTCTTTGCCTTGAGGTGTTAAATGCTTTTTTAGTTATTACTTGAGCAGGTGTGTGTGTATGTGTGTGTGTGTGTGTGTATTATATATAAATACTTTTAAAATTTAAAAATTTACAACTCAATATATATTTGAAATATCATTACCTAACATTCAAAATGCAGAACAGCCTGCTGACGCTCTCTAGTATACATTTAGTGTTATCTGTTATGGTTTATTAAAGAAATACATCCTGAGGGAAGGTGGCAGAAATACTCAAAGGCACATAATGTGCTAAGATTGTAAAAGTGAAAATAGTTTCAGTGGTGTCCTCAGGAGAATGTTACATTTTTAATTTCATTGCCCTTGGTTACATTCTTTTTTTTTTTTCCTGTTTGTAATCTTTAGCTTATGGATTGTTGTTTTTTTCTCTAAATGCTTTGCCTGAGTATTTGTAAGGAATTTGTTATGGATGATCCATATCTTCCTATCTAATCATGTGTCAAAATTTATTTTTGAATACTGGCCTTCATATTTTAGAGAAATACATAAAAAGTAAAATAATATATTTCAAAAAATCAAAATGTTTGCTAGCTTCCTTTTTTAACTGTTTATGTCCAAGTACTAGTGAAAACTTCTTTAAAAGAACAATATCATTTAAAACCTTCAGGTAAATGTTTATGTTGGCTGTATTAGTTTGCTAGGGCTGCAGCAACAATGGACCACCAACTGGGTGGCTTAAACAACTGACACATATTGTCTCACAGTTCTGGAGTCTAGAAGCCTAAAATCAAGACGTCCTCTGGGTTAGATCTTCCTGAAGACTGCAATGGAAGATCTGTTCCAGATCCCTGGCTCGTACATGACTGCCTTGTAACTAGGTCTTGTCACATTGTCTTCCCATTTCTATCTCCAAATTTTTATTAAGGATTTCCATCATATTGGATTAGAGCCCACCCTAATGACCTCATTTTAACCTGATTACCTCTATAAAGACTCTATCTCCAAATAAGGTCACGTTCTGACGTACTGGGAGTGAAGACTGAGATTGTGAATTTTGGACGTACACAATACAACCCATAACAAAAGTTTATTACAACATTCTAATGTTTAACATCAGTTGACTTTTCTAAAATGATTACTATAACTATGATTATGCTACTTTAGAAATGTTTCAAATTAATTCATATTTTATTCCCTTCATAGTCTCAATATGAAAATAGATCCAAAATTCCTGCTAATACACTAACTTTCTCTCTGGTTCTATGTGAAAAGAACCTTTGTTGAAATAAGAAATGTGATATGAACAGTTTAATCAATGAGAAGTTAAGGTGTCCTTTCCGCTACTCAGATTGTTTCACTTCATTGCCCTTGTCTATTCTTATAGCTATCTTGTCTGTTTTCATATAATGTCTTTCCTATCTACTTAGGTTATGAAAATTCATGTGCTAGTTAAATTTTGTACAAAAAAAAAGGTTTTATCAGTGACTGGTCGATGTTTAAAGATTTGGCATCAAATTCCTTTAATCAATTCACAAGGTTTCGTTTTGTTTTGTTTTTCTAATAACAAACTGAAGAAGTTTAATTTATTAGAAGGCAGAGCAAGCAACTTTAGCTGTAACAGTTATGGTTCACCTGAAGACATCTTACATCTCTTTTCAGGTTTTAACTCTTTCACAGAAAGACCTAATAAAAACAATTTAATTTATTATTAGTTTTTAAAATTATTTATATATACATATTATTACAAATTATATATGAAATATGTATTTTTTCTGGAATATTTATCCTCTTTCAACATTTTTACAATCAATTTATAATTTAAAGGAATTATTTTGTTCTCTATCTTCTTTTCACTTAAACCTTCCCTGCTTTCTTTTCTTAATTTATATTTTAATATTTTTAATGAAGCTGACTTAAATTTTATTTCCAAATGTAAAGAACAATATTACTGATGAAAGTTCACCCTACAAGTAAAAGAAGAAAGTTAAAATCATTCTAAAGTAACTACCCAGAGGCAAATACTATAACATTTGGATGAACATTAGTTCAGATATTATCTACTTATCTAGTCTCTCTCTCTCTCTCTCTCTCTCTCTCTCTCTCTCTCTCTAGCTATATATCTAGTAAACTATAATGGCTAAGAATATGCTTTTATAACTAGGCTTTTTTCCCCTAACAATGTTCCATGAAAAATGTTGCACATCAATAAATGTACACACACATGCAAAAATATAGATAAATACATACATATAGATATTTATTTTTATTTTAACAATTGCTATATATGTACGTATACATATATACACACCAATGCATATATAGACATACATATGTACACAGAGGCATATGTTAATAATTGGATAACTTATGAAATATAAAATAAATATGTAATATTATATGTAACGAATAGTGTATAAGTAATAACAAATTATTTATATGCCCCACACTCAATAACATAATTATTCATAATTGTCAAAAGTTGGAAGCAACCAAGGTGTTCTTCAACAGATGGATGAACAACTATAGTACATTCATACATTGGACTATTATTCAGTGATAAAAATAAATGGGCTATCAAGCAAAAAGCCGTGGAGGAACTAGAAATGTATATTGCTAAGTGAAAGAAGCCAATTTGAAAAGCCACGTACTGTGACAGAATGTATGACATTCTGGAAGAGGAAAGACTATGAAAATGGTAAAATGTATAGTAGTTCAGGGAGAAGAAGGAGGAATAAGTAGGTGGAGCACACAGGATTCTTAGGGTAGCAAAGCTGTTCTGCATGACTGTGATGATGGATACATGTCTTTATACGTTGTGAAAGCTCATAGGAATGCACAACACAGAATGAACCCTAGTGTAAACTACAGACTTTATTTAATAATTCTGCATCAAAATTGGCTAATCAATTCCAGCAAGTATACCACACTAATGCACGATGTAGGTAATGGGGAAACTGAGGCAGGGCAGCAGGGAGAGGGGCTTCATGAGACCTCTGTACTTCTTTTCAATATTCTGTAAACCTAAAACCTGTTTTAATAAAACCTATTAATGCAAAAATGTGTATCACTATTATCTTTGAAATTCCCTTGTGTTTCCCAAGATAGCATGCTAAACTTTATCCATTCATGATCCTGAATTTTGAGTTTAATTCACCTGTTTTATTTCATGGTTTTGCCAGTATCCTCCACAATACAATATTTAGTTTTTCCAGGCTTTAAAAGTTTTTGTAATTGAAATCTATTTATATGTATCCATCTAGAATGGACATTTTTTTGCCTTACATATTTCTGAAATTAATTTATGCAGATTAGCTCTTGCTTATTCATTTTGTCCTTTTATAATAAACCATTAAGTCAATAGAGTCAATTTAGATATCCGTTCTAATGTAATTGTGTTCTCATAGGCAGAAAGAATGGGGCTGAGGGGAGAGAAGGGAAGAAAAGGAGGGAGGAAGTGAGGGGAGACAAAGGAGGGAGGAGATGAGATCATCCTTAAGAAAAAGTGTTGCTACCATACCAGCCAGAACTAGGTATCAGCAGCCAAGAGCGGCCCCAAAATGCCATCTTGTCACTTTAGGTGAACTTTAGCTAATTATAATGGGCTATAATATTATTAGCATGGCAGCCAAGAAAAATCTCCACTCTCTGTGTCTCCATGACAGTTCCGACAAGAGCCAGATAATGACAAAAATCCCTCCTCGGATAGGAAGGAGTGATCAGCAAGGACCTGCCTAGGAACACCTATAATACCACCCCTAAGTCTTGACTATTTCATGCCCTCATTTTAGGAGTAATCAATTCCTAAGCCTCTTTGTTCTTTGGGATGGCTTGCTTGGCTAATTTGTTGCGTCCTTGAATTCTTTCCTGCAACAAACTCCAAGAATCCATGTTTTGTCAACAATTAGATATTTGGATTTGTTGTTGTTTGTTTTGTTTTGATGGATAATGCTACTTTTAGTAGAATTAAGTATGCTTCTTCCTATCTGTCATGTTTTATATTTTCCTAACACTGTCTTTCAAAGCACAAACATTTCTAATTTTGATAAATTCCAGTTTGACAATTTGTTACTTTATGAACGGTTTTAGTTATCACATCTTAGAAAACTTTACCTCCCCCAAAATGTTAACAAACTAATTGAGCTACCTAATGACAAGTAAATTATTAGGAACAAAGTTTGGTTTATTTAGGATTGCAAGGTTCTTTATCCTGAGAAAATCCATTAAACGAATTAATCAAATTAAAAATTAAAGTGATAAATTCTATTATGTCAATAAACACAGAATAATAGCATTTGATACAGTTCAACACAGTTACGATAAAGACCATTTGCAAACTAGACACAGAGCTGAAACTTCTTAATTTCATCAAAGATATCTACAGATGCTCAGAGAAGACATAAGTGTAAGATATCAAAATCATCCCCTCTAATACCAGGCACAAGTAAGTGTCTTCTATAACTACTTGTGTTCAACATTGCACTTGTGGACATTGACAGTTCCCCAAACAGGATAAATATATACATTCTAAAATATTTTAAAAGAAGTAATGAAATTCTCATTATCCACAATCAATAAGATTTTACATAGACAATCCAAAGAGAAAGAAGTAACAAAAAATTTTAATAAATTATTAGACATAAATTCAATACATAAAAATTAATTTCATTTCTATACACAGGAAACTTGGTTACAAATGCTGTGGTTAAGATTTTATTTGCAGTAACAAAAACTCAGATATGTTACTTAGGAATAAATCTAATGAAAGATATGCAGTTTTCTATGGGGAAAATGAAAAGTCGACTTAAAGACACTAAATAATTCCTAAGCAAATAAATGGAGAGGCATAGGAAGGCATGGCGTTTTCAATTTGTTAATTTTTTCACTAATTGATCTATAAATTTAATGAGATTCTAGTTAAAGTACCAATAAACCTTTTTTTTTCCCCTAAGAACTTAACTCTAAAATGTGTATCAGTGGGTAAAGAGCCAAAAACAGCTACAATTTTCTTAAATATGCATCAAACTCAAAATAATTATGCTGAGTAAAAGAAGCCTAAACATTCCATTTACATAAAATTCTAGAAAATGTTAGCTAAATTTAGTTACAGAAATCAGATCACTCTTGCTTGGGAACCAGAGAGGGAGTAGGGAGTATGGAACAGGGCAGGAGGGAGGGATTAGCTAGGGACATGAGGACATTCTGAAAGATGAATGATATGTTCCTTATCTTCATTGTGGTCATGATTTCATGGCTGTATATACAGGTCAAACATATCAATGTTGCACTTTATGTATTTGGAGTTTATTATATGTCAGTTATGCCTGATCAACATTGTTAACATAACTAACCATGAATGTATTTTAAAGTGGATGCCCTTTTTTTGCTCTTTGGCCTTTTTCTGTGCAAGACCAATGGTCATGGAGTCATTAAAACAATGCAACAATTTTTAATGGCACACTAAACATACACCCTACTCTCATCCTCACAAGCTTGAAATGTGACGAACAGCACTTCTGTTTTTTAACAAGACCAAGACCATCAAGAACTAAAAGCAACTAAGTTACCTGCTGAGCAGAGCCAGACCAAACCATAGCTAGCAGGTGAATGCATTGACCCACTGCTGATAGATCTGTATAAATATCAATGGGTAGTGACTGATCGATTTGCATTCGTATTTTGGATTTGCTAAGAGTTTTTATAGTACAAAAAGTACATTCTTGAAAAAAACAGTCCTGCATTCTTAGCCTCTGGATTGGTTCAAAGGGTAATCTGCTAGGTGGCTGGTAGTCTGGATAATGGGTGTCAGGCAGTCTGGATACATGGACATTCTTTCCTTCATTCTTGGGGGGGGGTAATCAGAAGGTTATCCAGAGATTGATGTATATCCAGGCATTGACACAGACTGGAAAGTTCAGAGGTTTACATTCTCAGGCTAGCTAAAAGAAGAATAGAATTGTTTCCTCATGCCTCAACCTACTTGATTTCAGTAATTTAGCAGCTTGACTAGAGTGGCTTCATATTATTTCTTCACTCTTTTCCTCAGGGTAAAAATTAACAACAAATGGAAAGAAGGGAGAAGTGACTGCTCTTGGAAAGGAAACCAATAAATAAAATGCCTACATTTACTTTATTTCTTGTGAGAGGCTGAGAATATGAGACTGCTGTTATATTTACTGATATATTAACTTCACTGGGGTGAAGTGAATTGCTTAAAAAAAAAAAAAAAACGATTTTTTTGGGGGGCTGAAGTTTCAGCATGGGCTCCAAATGACCTAAGAGGCATTCCATCTGGAGGCATCTATCTTTATGTGTCAATAAAACTAACATCACCTTGTGAAAGAATGTTTGAAATCTAATGTTGCTTCTAATCTGCTCAAGGTCAATGGCCTAGGGTCACAGCAGCAAAAGCACAAGGAATGATTTTATTAGAGACTTATGGTCCTTCTAGCCTATACAAATTCATAATTTGACAATGTAATTTTTATAGGTGCTCTCAAGGTCTAGTCATTATATATATTCATATTCAATAGGGCAGTTAGTTGGAATTAACAATCTATCAAACTTGACTAGGATTTACAAATGAGGAGAAATGGGCATTATTTAAAGATAAGGCCCATTGGCAATCCTTATTCGTACAACTTTATAGCATAAAACACGACAAATATCTATGCCCATAAGAGATTTGCAATTCAAAATTAGCTGAAATTTCACTTTTGATTTATATCTTAATCCATGACATTTCTTAATGGGCAAAGGTTGCTTTTGTTGGGAAGGTTGATGAAACACTATTACATTTAAAACTTACTAATTTTCTAATAATCTTATTCTCAATCATAATGCGACTGCTTTTTACCATAATATTAGTTTAGTTGATCCAATTAGGTTGGATTGATAATATTGATATCAATGATCAGATGTAACGGAAGATTGAATTAAAACTTCCACATAATGTTCTTCTGTTAGAAGCTGGTTTGACAGAGGAGCAACTAGTCTTAGTTAATAATCAAATAATTATTTCTTAGTTAATCTATTTAAACCGTTGTCAAAATTCAAAATTTGATGGCAAAAAGAAGTAAAAAAGTTGTTAAATTTTGCAAGATTACAAACAAGTTTGGATTGAAATATTGGAAACAGAAATGTTTTTTTGAAGGAATTACAATTCATTGAATAATATAAATATGTATTTTGGTTGTTCTTTGTCTTGTCTATTTTACAAAAGGTGCCCAAAATGCAGAGAATATGATAATGAACAGTTTATAATTTTAAAAGTTTGAACATGAGTCAGAAATGGGGAATGTGTAAGGTGAAGTTATGTTACAGCTGGAATGAGAAAGCTCTATGCTCATCTTTGGAGATGTCTGGAATTCCGGTACTGCCCCTGGGCCAAGATTAGGATGAGACGTGCTAACCATGATTGAGGACGGGCAGTTTAAAGTTCAAAACGATCCTTGAGACACCAGGGACTAGCTTTTTTGCATTATGTTGGGATATATGAAATAATGACTTAACCTTGTTTTACCAGTTTTACAGCATGGCTTGGCAATATGACCCATGGGACATAAAGATCCCATTGGATAATTTTTGTCCAGATGCTCCTGAAGCTTAGATTCCCAAGGCGTATCTTGGTGTTTCACAACCTGACAATGAATCCCATCTTGTGTGCCTAAGAAAGGACCCTGTGGGGCTGCGCATGAAAATCTCTCTGATCCCCATGTTGCCTTCTCTCTTTTTGTTCTCCTCAGATCTATCCTTTGCCTTTATTAAGAGCCTTATATGGCTCAGTACACACTGAGAAATCTGTGAGTCCTTTCAGTTAGCCCATCCGCTGTAATGAACACACTTCAGTACAACTATCTCTATGAAATTTGCTTTTTGTATTGTATACAATTACATCCATCAACATCTTACAGTTTCTGATTTTGTTAATACTAGTCATAGCTCATATTTATTAAATGCTTATTATGTGTCAGACACTGTTCTAGACACTTTAAAAGACATTCATTTATTTGATCTTTAAAACAACATTGCATTCAGGTTAAAAAAAAAATGTTTTATCATTCCTAATTTTCACATGAAGAAACTGAAGTGGGCCAAAGTCCTGGGAGGTTAGTTCTCCCAGGACACTTATTAGTTAAGATATGAACCAATGCCATTGGGCCCTAAAGTTTATCTACTTCCCCTCCATTTCTTTGCCTAATATGGTATTCTGGTATCAGAATGTGAAAGTTTTACTCAATCCAACATTATAAAAATTATTTGTATATATATTTTTCTATTGTCTTCATTTCTTTCATACTAAATTATTAGAATTATTTTTTAACAATTCATACTTTTTATCACCACCTTATTTTGATTTTTTTCTTTCCCTCTACACAGAAAACCTTTCTGTATCCCATAATCTCCTTTAATTTAATTCTGCTTGCTAATTAGGACTCTCCTCTCCCCATAGCAGTCTGAGCTCAGTGCACTCACTCCAGTGACAAACTCAGCACTCCTATGCTTTAGAATTCTTAATGATAGATTTTAACCTTTTTTCTTGATATGGATATATATTTTCCTAATGTGTACTTGAACCTCAAAATATAAGCTTCTGCAGTCGGGATTATGGCTTACTTTTTACATCTGCATGGCCCAAAACATTTCTGCGATTATAATAGTTCAATAAATAAGTATGCCAAGGTTTATATTTTTGTGAAAACAATTCTGTCCTTACCACAAGTTTTACTGTTTACATTTATTTTTTTGCTCATTTGCTTTCCCTGACTTATACTCCATCAAATAATATCACTAGTTTATATCTGCTTTTCTTTATGAAGTTACAAACCACTGAACCATAAACATTCACTTCACTTTTGTTTAGTAGAAACAAATGTGGCATACAATAATGTATAAAAACGATTATCCTAAAAGGTTAATCAAAAAATAGCAGGACATAAATTCGTATTTAGTATATGTTAAAATTAAAAGTTTTTAAGAGGAAAAAAGAGTCCATATGTCCTCCTTTGGAGGGAATGCTGAGCTTCTTTTTCTGTTCTGAACTCTCAGACGCATCTCTTTTAGTTCATTCCAAGAACATACACTTTGAATTTCCTAAAGAATATTGCCAGTGATCTCTTCTTTCAGAAAGGTAAAATGAGACTTAATGAATATAATTAGTGATATAAAGTACGTTTGATTTAGAATGCGAGTTCTTAAAGTAATAAGTTAGAGATAATTTTGGACTGAGTTTAATCAATCAGGAAGCTAAAGCAATTCTAACCTTATTTAGGAAGAAATAACCAGTGAGACTTTAGACCCTGCTGTCTTCCGTAACATCCTTGCAGTAAATGGGCCATTTAACATGGAGTAGTCTCAATTTGGGGTAGGATTGCAGTTCTTACTGTACTATATTCATTCTGTTTGGATACGACCCAATCCTAGTCTGCTAACTTTGACTCTAATGGAAGCCACAAATTGGCCAAGGGAACATGGCCAAATCATGTCCAAGAGGGCATTAGCATCACACTTGTCATTCTTATTTGGGCCAACAGGAAAAAATAAAAATAAAAAAATGATTAGATCATAAGAGGTTTTTTTATCCTATTCCAGGTGGGAGAATAGTGCCGCCTCTCTTATCCTTTGTACTCATACATAATAGGTGCCTTTGTTTTTTTACTTTTATTTACTTATTTTTTAATCATGATTGCTCCTTAGTAAATATTAGCTATTATAGGAGCCATCCTTAGAATTTGGTAACTTCAATTTTAGTATGTCTTTCTTTCTAAAATTCCTCTCACTCTGTTTTCCTGACTCAGTGTTGGTCCCTAAATCAATGAGACTTCTCCGGACATACATGTTTGGATTTTTCCAAGCTGCGTCAGGATGCCTGGTCTCTGTTATGGGAGGGAGAGAGCCACACCATTAAATATCCCTGCTCATGAAATATAGGAGCATTGGAGGCTCTGCCCTCAGTAAATACAGGATTCCATGGTGCAGCTTAACTTTCACCTACAAAAAACTCCATCATAGAGCTGAGCTTCTTTTCTCCTATGATCCAAAGTGCTTTTGCTCTTACTCCCTTCTAAAATGTTTCTAAAGTTTCTGACTCCACTGGCTTCACTTTTAAACTCACTTCTGCCCATCTGTCAATGTACATCGCTTTCAAGAATACTTTTTTTCTTGCCAGAGGTTCAAATCTTTGACTCTTGGTCTTCCTCTGAGCTTGTTCACCCAGGCTGTCCCCTGCCACCATTGTGGATCCATATCTGGATCCTCAGAGGCAGTGTAGCAAAATCCTCCTTGTAAGCTACTTCCCATCGTTATCCCACCTCTTTCTGCGCTCATCTGGCCTCATACAGCAATAACACATATTTCTGGAGTTTCTTGATATCGTCTTTGGACTCATTCACTTCTAGATAGACGATTTGCAAGAAGCACCAGGGGAAGAAGGCTCTTTCTCTGTCCTGGCCATCACTCTTAAGTGCCCCTCAAAGGATATCTAAAAATGTGAGTCTAGCAAAACTCCCATTACCTAGGAAAGGGTAGAGTTTCAGATCAACTGAGACTTGAATTTATTTGCTCAAATGTATTTCTCTGTGACTGTGCCTCTGAACTAATACACAAGAGGAAAGTTTTAATCTTTCATTGCATTTCTTGCAAAGATGGGACTATGAAAGAAGCTTCACTAAAATTCCCACAGCAATTCAGAAGTTAATAATTTGTAAGTAGGTTCTAGAGTCACCATATTCCTGTTCCCCAAGCCATATTGTTGTCTACGGGGTCCTTTCTGAAGTACATGTAGGACCTTAGGGAGTCACTGTAGGAGCAAGGAAGATTTATTCTGATGAAAACCCATTCCCTGAAGTCCTTGTCACAATTCCAAGGAGAGAGTTCTAGAAAACTTGCTTCTCAGTCTAGATATTGGAATGAAATTAACTCAGTTTTCCTGTGATAGGAATACATTAGTTTATTAATGCTTGCTTTCTCTCCTGATCTTCCCCACCCCCCATCACCCCCCACCCATCCACTCCAAGTAGGCATTTGTATAGACTTATATGTTCAGGAACTATGCTAAGCCCTCTATAGGCAAGGTTCTAAAGGGCTCCTACAAAAACTACTTGACTGATATTTTTAATACCTCTATTTTAAAGATGAGGAAACTAATGCTTATAGAAAGAGTGTCTCCATTTTTTCAAATTCTAATTTCAAGTATAAAACATCATCACCAAGAGATTAGAAGTAGACTGTATAATAGACTTTTTTTTTTTCATGGTAGAGCACTACACAGTACTACATAAGATGTGGAAAAAAAAATTACCATTATGAAAGAATTCTGGATCATGAGATAAATTTCACTTTTTGCTTGCTCTTTTTAAGCTCTTGTCCTAGCAAATATTTGGGTTCCAGTGAACAGACTTGAAAGAAATTTGTAAAATTTTACTTGATTAGTAAACGTTCCAGGAAAGGGATCGGATCAAATTTTTTTCTTAAATAATGGTAAAAATTTAGGCAAAGAGGGAGGTAAGACATCCAGATTTATTAACTACTTATGACTCAGAAATTTCATCAGTATTAATCCTGAAAACTACTGTATTCCCTGCTCCCTGTCCATGTCTATAAGTCAAGAGAACCATTTGCCAAAATTTAGGGAAATTCAGTCCATGAATATCATTACCTCTGTCAGAGATGGCTGCATGGTTCGCAGCAGAAAAATGCCATTGAATGAGATGAAGAGATGATGATTCTATTCTACTTACCAAAGTGTTCCATAGTGAGACATCCAGTGATTGGGAAAACCAGCCTTCTTTGCCATCACCTTGATCTTTTGTTCAATTTTGTTTGTCTATTCCATAGGCACACATCACAACATGAACTCCCATATACCGAGAGAGACCTGGGCTTCCCTCTTACACAGCAGGGCCACTGAGGCCAAAATTTTCAGTTAGAATTACAAAAAAACTAGTTGAGGTTTTAATTACCCTTGAAAAGTAATCCTTATTTCAAATGATGCCATATCTTCTATAGAATTCAATGAAACTTTTTTCCCCTACATCTTCATTCATATAATCTAAACTATTTCCTCATTTTGATTTAACATCAGATGGAGTTCAGCATTCTATAGACAGAAAATGTGGACTGATTGGCATCATTTAATGTGAGAAATACTTCCATTTAGTTAGATTTTCTCATTTATCCTTAACATATATTTTCTTACAGCTACAAATTTGAATAAATACTCAATTGATGAAATAATAGAAAGTAAAATTATGCTGAATATTTCCATTTTAATAAAAGTATGAAGGAGCAAATCCAGATTCTTCTATTCTTTGGATCACTTCATTTTCACAAATCAATTCTCTCAATCACCAATTGCTTGTTCTTGATGATAATGGGAAGTGAACATATAAAGTATATAATCCCACAAGATTGTCATTTTCTATGAACATGAAATAAAATGCATTATAATTCACTTTTATTTGCTTCTTTATATTTAGACCATCACACTAATAGTTTTGTAAATTATGAGGCAAAAACCTTGATGACCTAATCAAACATTAGAAGTTACAAAAAAAATTTAAATTGTGTATTCTGAAATTAAAAAAAAAATGCATTCATTATTGTGCAAAATAAATTGTCATTGTAAATTGGAATGAGATATTAGCAGTGAAAACCTCATGATTAACAATACATTTAAAGAGTATGATTAAAAAGTCCAATAAGATAGAACAAGAGCCCAGAAGCAGAACCATGCCTAGAGGGTCATTTGATTTGTAACATAGGTTACATTGCAATGTCTTGGACACAGGAGTGTTACATTGCAATGCTCTTGGGAAAGGAATGCCTTTTTTTAAATAAATTGTGCTAGGTTAATTAGGTATCTACTGAAAATGTTTAAAATCTTCAGAGAGATATAAGGAATAACATTCATAAAAATAAATAACACAAGAAAATATGAAAAAAATATCCCAAATAAGGCCCCTATGTATTTGTTTACTTATTTATCCCAGTCTTAGTAAGAATATAAATAAGTATGAAAAAAAGAATTAAAATTATATGAAAGAGATTTAGAAATTCCAGTATAAGTTTAAAAATAGTTCCAGGAACAGGAACACGGAGTTTGAAGAGCTAAGTTAGAGAGTTCCAGAAAGAAGGATGTGAGTTTTGCAAGAACACACCAAGTAATAAGAAGAATAAAAGAAAAAAAAATCACATTCAAATATATATCATTGTCTACAAAACATCTAGAAAAAAGAGAATGGTAAAAAAGCTATCAAGGACAAATTAAGATAACACCCCCCGCAAAAAACACCCCACCCAAAAAAAAGACTATGTATTGGTGGTTTGCATCATGGTCTCCTGTGATAACAAAATACAACAAACATTTATTTTTCACGGTTATCGAGGCTGAAAGTCTGAGATCAGGTGCCAGCATGGTGTGGGTTCTTGGTGACGGCCTGCTTCCAGGCTTGCAGATGGTTACCTTCTTTCTGTATCCTCACATGATGGAGAGAAAGAGGTCTAGTGTTTCCTCTCCCTCTTTAAGGACTCTAATTCCGTCTTGGGGATTAAACCAAAGTCTTCCTATTGCTTTAGAACTCCCAGATTTGGAATAAGGAGAGGAGCAGTATATATTCTTCTAATTGCATTTTTGAATAATTTGAGTTTTTAAGACTAGGAATGAAATAAAATAAATTTTATATAGTTGATATATATGAACTTTCAAAGTCTACTTTGAATCTTTACAAAGAAATTAATTTTATAAAACAGTAGGCACAATGTGTAAGAAATCCAAAATGTATAAGAGAAGCCTGGAAAAAACAAACAAACATTAATACATGAGCAAAAATCAGAGCTTAACAATTCTATGACATAAAAGCAGGCTAAGCCAAAGCAATCCCAGAAGCTAGGGAATTAAAACCTGACTTTTGTCTTTTGATCTATGTGCACACATCTGCTAAATGTTGAGCAAATGCTATGGTGGTACCATGGGACACTGTCAATATTGATATTGCTTATAGATATAAAGGAACCCACACGGTAAAAACAGACTAAGCAAACCAATTTAACTATGTCAAAGAACTCCCTTTAAATCATTTTTGAGAATTACCCCACATGAATATCTCTTCACCATAAGTGTATTATGAAATCTGTGTCATTTTAATTTAATTATAAATTGTTTGATTTAAAAAAATTGTGTTTGCATTTAGGTTTTTGATCATGCGATTTCAGATCACAACTTATAAAATAATGCAATCTTACTGACACAGTTCAAACACAACCATGTGTTTAAATAGAGTTTTCTTTCTATCATTCTTTCTGATATTTTAGAAGGAAATTGTCTGCAAATAATATTTTTCTTTGTGTAAATTGTCATTATCATATCTTAATTTCTTTTATTTTTTCACAATATGTACAGATGACCAATTGGGTAAAACAGCATTTCACTGTCTTATAAAAACAGACACTTTAAATATAGGCAGTTCTCACTTTGAACGATAGTGTGGGACAATGAAAATGACTATGACAGTTGAAAATAAGACAAGCAAATTTAGGCAATGATAAAAATTACAGTCGTGTCAGTAACTTCATTAACTTAAAAATTAACTTTTGTCCAAACATTAAGAACTCTTTTAACATAAGTTATAAATGTATAGGTAAATGAAAAATAGTAAAGCTGTTATTTCTTGAATATACTGTAATTGAAAACATTAGAAACATTGAAGATTTAAATGTTTTACTTCGTTGTCAAACATTACTTCTTTGCCAAAAAAAAAAAAAAAATCAAGAGTAGTTTCCATTAGTGCTTGCCTCCTTGCTGTGTAATATCATATAGAGGAATCCTCTTTGTTTTTGCCTTGGCAATTTTTCATACTCTTTTCTACAATTAAATCAGCTTTAGACATTTTATTCTTTTGCTTTCAAGTCTTGCAATATCTCTGAGAGTTCTTTCAATGTGAAAATTTTGCCAGTGTTAATGTCTTTAAAACATTTTAATTATTTTTGTCACATCCACTTTCTAATTTTTGTTAATAAGTTTGCCTTCACTGTGTTCCTCTAGCTCCGCATCTAGAGTCTCTTGAGTAATGGTAGTTTCAGTATCCCACAGTCACCTATTTCTTCTGTAATTCCATTTACTTTTGATTTGATGTTCACTTCTAGCATTAACTTATTTTTAGGAATAAGGAATTTCTCATTCCTTGTGACACTTCCATCTCTAAAATGCACATATATCATGTATCAAGATAGGTAATACTTGGTACCATAAACGAAATCTCAATAAATTTGAAAGTATTTAAACCATACAGGTATGTCCTGTGATGACAATGGCATTGAATAAAAAACAAACAAAAAAATAATGTGACTTATATTCCCAAATATTTGGAAATTAAAAGCATACTATTGCATAACCCATGTATCAAAGAAAATACCAAGTGGAAAATTAGAGAATATTTGGAATTGAGTAAAAATGGAAACACATATCAAAGATTCATAAAATTCAGCTAAACAATCATTAGAGATAAATGTGTAGCATTAAACATTATATTAGAAAAGAAACGCAAACGTAACCTGAAAAAAATTTGAAAGTAATAATAAACTGAGACTAGAAATTAATAAATTTAAAAACAGAAAAACAGAAGAAATCAATCAAACAAAAATTGTGTTCTTTGAGAAAATGAATAAAAGATAGTCTCGACAGACTAATCATTATAAAAAGGAAAAACACATTAATAAATGGGTGATGAGGGTCAAAGTTACAAACTTCAAGTTATAAAATAAATAAGCCATGGGGATATAATGTACAGCATGGTGACTATAGTTAATAATATTGTATTACATATTTGAAAGTTGCTAAGAGAATAAATCTTAAAAGTCCTCATTACAAGAAAAAAGGTTGTAACCAGGTATGTATGGGGATGGTTGATAACTAGACTTACTGTGTGATCATTTTGCAATATATACAAATATTGAATCATTATGTTGTACACTTGAAACTTATATAATGCTATATGTCATTTATACCTCTATATAAAATAAAAAAAAGTCACTGGACACTTCATAAAAATACTTAGGCAAAGTAACTTCATCAGTTTTGCTTACAAAAAAAATAAAGGAAATATAAATTATCAGATTATCAGTATCTAACATGATAGCACTTGAGATCATAAGGACCTTAAAAATAAAGAGGGAATATTATGTATATCTTTATGACAATATATTTGAGAACTCATGATATTCAAAAATATGAAAAAATTAATAATATCATGAAAAACACAGACTAACAAGTTTCACACTGGTATAAATAGATAACCTGAAAACCTTATAATTTCTAAAGATAGTTCATTGGTAGTTCAAAGCCTTCCCATAAAGGAGACCATTCACAAGTCTATACTATTGAATTCTACCAAATATTTAGGAAGAAATCTGTCAATATTGCTTGAATTCTGTCAGAAAATACAAAAGGAGAAAACGCTGTCTCACTCTATGAAGTCAACATTACTCAATACCAGAACCAGAAAAACACACTATCAGAAAACCACAGACTAATATTATTCAAAAACCTAGTCACAAAAATCCTCAACAGAATATTAGCAATTGAACCCAGATGTATAAATAAGTAGGATATATATTATTACCTAGTGGAGTTTATCCTAAGAATGCAAGTTTGATTTTAATTTTAAATATTAAACAATATAATTGTAATATTATCAGACTAAAAATGAAAAACCATATGTCTGTTAATAATCCAGAAACAGCTTTTGATAAAATTCAACCCCCATTCCTGCTAAAAATTCTGAACAAAATTAAGATAGAAAGGAATTACCTTAAACTGATAAAGTACAATCACAAACAAAACTACTACTAAGGGCAGACTTAATGGTGAAAGACTGAATTCTTTACCCCCTAAGTTTGGTAGCAACGCTAGGTTGTCCATCCTCATTACTTCTATTCAATGTCATACTAGAGGTCATGTCTAGTAAAGTATGGCAAATATATATACATATATATATATATATATATATAATATATACACATATATATATATATACATATATATGACTATATATATATAGGAAATGCAATATACTAATGCAATATATACACACACACACACACCACACACACCACACACACATATATATCTATTAGGAAAGTTTATTTACAGGATACATAATTATCTATAGTAAAAACATGCAAAAACTGCTAGAACTAAAGCTGTTCATGGAGTCAGCAAAATTATAGGATACAAGGTCAATATAGAAAAATTAAATGTATTTTTGTATATTAGAATGAACAATCTGAAACTGAAATATGAAATACTGTTTATAATGAATCAAAATGTGAAATACTGAGAGAAAAGTAAACAGAGGTCGAACAAAACCTATGTATCAAAAACTATAAAACTTTGCTGAGATAAATTCTAATATACATAAATAATTTGTGAAGTATACCATGCTCATGGATCAGGAGACTTGATATTATCTCTTCCAAATAGATCTCCAGATTGAACAAAATCTAAAACCGAAATTCCAGCAGCAGTTTTTTACAAAATTGGCAGCTAAAACATACATAGGAAAGCAAAGTAACTAAAATATATAGAACAATTTTGAAAATAAAAATAAATTTTGAGAAATAATAACTGTTATTACAAGATAAAGAAAATGGGGATCTCAATCTACTTGGGATTCTGTAAGAAAATACCATAGACTGGATAGCTTAATACACACATTTATTTCTCACAGTTGCTGCAGGCTGGAAGTCTGAGATCAGGATACCAACATGGTCGGGTTTTGGTGAAGGCTCTCCTTGTGGCTTACAGACAACTGCCTTCTTGCTGTGTCTTCAAATGGCAGAGAGAGAGAGAAAGCAAACAAGCTCTCTGGTATCTCTTCTTATCAGGTCACTAATCCCGTAATGTGGGCCCACATTAGAATTTTATCTAAACCTATCTCTCAAAGCCCTCATCTCTACAATGTCATCACACTTGGCGTTAAGGGCCTTGACACAATCAATTTGAAGGAGACACAATTCAGTCCATAGCAATAGACTAAGTGAAATGTATGTATTATTAGAAACTGGATTTATTAACAAAACTGAATGATTCCACTTACATCACTATTAAGCAATATTTTGATGATATAAAAAATAATGTTTCACATTATAATTATTTTTAAGAGAAATATACACAAATATTCATTTGTTTATTTCTCTATCTAAACATATATTCAAAATCACAAACAGACGCTATGGTGTTGTAGTTAAGAATCTAGTCTCTGGAGCGGAACATTCCAGGCTGAATCCAAAATCTGCAACCTAACAGCTGAATGAAATGACCTTGGACAAGTTTTATTAACTTCTCTCTGGCTCCCTTCATTAATTTATAAAGTGAAAATAATAATAGCACCATTCTCAAAACTATAATGAGTATTAAATAAATTTATATAGAGTGTCAGATATGTATTAAATCCTCAAATGGGGTAAATTGACATTCTTATAATTAATTGACATTATTAAATAATTATGACATATATGTGCCAATACACTGTGTGACTGGACATGACATTAAATATACCAACTTGAAGCAAACAAAATTCCAGTATCAGTCTGGTAAGAATTTCTTCAAGTTTTCTTCTTTCCTTTTTGTACCACTTGGGTTGCTCATTCTTATTATATATACTAATATCTTTTTGACTCTCAGATATGGACTAGAATTTTTTTTCATTTAGAACACATAGGTGAGTATTGCAAGAGGTTGATAGTATTGGTTGGGGAAATTAACATGTACAATTTTCTGTATCTCAAGCCTATATTTTAAATACGTATGTCAGGCATTTCTGAGAATATTTTTGGTACTAAAAATTTTATCTATATGTAATTCAGTACATTGTTTCCTTTGTGATTTCTGTTTTTTATTTCTTGTTTTAGAAAACCTTCCCTAATCAAGACTAAAACACATATTCCTATTTCCTTATACAGCATTTTATTGATTAGGTTGATGTTTACATTTTTGATTCGTCTACAATTTGTTGATTTAAGTGGTGAGTTATGGTTTGACTTAGCATTTCATACAAATGGTTGGTTACTTAAAAATCAATGTTTTCTCTCTTTGTCTTGCAATGAAATGATGCCAGTATTTGGCTAGAGCACTTCAGTGAAGGATGAAAAACATTTACTGAGAAGGGAAAATGAGCAAGAATAGAATTTTTTGGAAGAAGGGATAGAAATAAATCTTAGTGGTGTCATATTAAAGATACTATTAATCATTCTAGTTGAAGCCATCCAGTAGGCAATTGGATCTTCAATGAGGTCAGAAGTGGAAATATAATTTTTGAATAGCAGGGGTTATAGGAACAAAATCATTCTCTGATTCTAGGAACAAGCCTGATGAACCCAAGAGGAAAGTATACATGTTGGAGTCAGTAACTGACTCTTTTAATGTCAGACATTAAAGAGATTTTAACTTTTATCACATTTTTCTCACGAAGGCATGCAATTAGATATTTTGCTGAGTGTAAAGGGAGAGGCAGGTTTGATAGGAGCTTGAAAAGACTACCAAAAGCTTAAATTAGATGCCTAGGGGAAAAAAATAAAGGCCAGTAAAAAGACTGGCAGGTGATCAGCGTTCAACCCAATTGGAAATGATGAATTTGTAATATAGACCTGTGTATCTTACGTATCCTACACCAGCCCTCGCAGCCCTGGAAAGGAAGAAAATATGTATATTATAATGTCAGTGTTATATGGATATTTTACTTATGGATGATTTAATTGTGTGCCTCACCTATTGATGCATATGCTTAGATTGCTGTGTATGCTAAACCTGGTTTACTGTTCACCTTCTGACTTAAGAAACTTTATATTTATTTCTAATAGTGATACACATCATTATGTCAACTGTGGGATACACAGCTATTAACTTTGTGACTCCCAAGGTCACAGTCAGTTACTTTTCAGATTTCAGATAGATTTACAATTTATCCTAGTAAGATTTGAGATTACTACATTGAGGCAACAAATGTAAAAATGAAATTAATGCTTGCTATTATGAATTGCAGACAAAATGAAATTATAAAAAAGAAAAATTTGGATTAATTGTTAAGTACTTTGGTCTTAACCAGATTTTATTTCTATATTTAGAATGTAAATAAAATTAAAAAAATGTATATAAGATCAAAACTGTATATAAGATCAAAAAAATACATTGTTTTTCCTCTCTGAAATAAAATTTCCCATTTCTAACATGATGTTACAAAATCAGCAAAATAAAGGATCATTCAAAATGCAGAACAGGTCAATAATTTTTAATGTAACTGAGTATAAAAAGTTTATTATTATGGCTTCAGATTCCACATTGCAATTACTTTAAGAAACCACCACTTGTCAAATTTGGTGTAGTATCAACAAAGAATATCCACAATATCTTAAATGGCTTTTAAAATATGCTTACTTTTCTAAGTACACATGTGTGAGACTGTATTTTTTTCAAATACTTCAACGAATGTTGACATATTGCATCAATTGAATACAGAAGTTGATATGAGATTCCAGATATCTTCTAATGTCAGACATTAAAGAGATTTACATTTTGTACAATATAAAGTAATGCCAGTCTTTCTGTGTATATTAATTATATTTATTATATACTTAAAAGTACTAATTTTTAAGTATAAAATAAGGTATTTATGATATATGCATAGATTTATTCTTTTAAATAATTTTTTAAAATTGTTTAATTTTAATTTCTGATATGGGAAATATTGATAGACATAAGTCACATAAAGGAAGCTCTTTGGGTTGTCAATAATTTGTAAAAATATAAAAGATCCCTGAGATGAAAGGATTTGAGAACCAATGCACCAGAATATCTATTGATACTATTTTATGGGCATTTGAGTTGTTTCCAATTGGGGTTGTTACTAAAGCGTTATTTGAAGATTATGGTTAAATGTGTCTTATACTGCACATGTGCAAGAATTCTCTGAGGTACTCAGTTAATTTTATGTGTCAACTTGTCTGGCCACAGGGTGCCCAGGTTAAACATTATATCTAGGTGTTCAGTGAGAGTGTTTTCTAGATAAATTTCTCTCCCCAATGTATGAGCATTATCCAATCTATTGAGGGCCTGACTAGAACAAAAGAGAGGAAAGGGAAATTCAGTCTTTTCTTGCCTCAAAGACTGAGCGGGGCCATCTCAGTTTATCTTCTCCTACCCTTAAGCAAGATTTTAAGTTATCATCTCCTTTAGTTTCAGGCCTACAGACTGAATTACACAACTGTTTTTCCTGTCTCCAGTTTATAGACAGCAGATCATGGGACTTCTCAGTCTCCAAAATCATGTGATTCATTCCTCATAATAAATCTTTATACATATATATTCTACTGGTTCTGTTTCTCTGGTGAACCTTGACTAAAATTGCTGTATACTTAGAAACAAAATTCCTCGAATATTATGTCTTCTATTTTTCATGTCCTCTATTGTTTAGCTAATTATTTGTAGGAATATTACATATAATCTGTATATTAGGTTTTTTTTTCAAATTAGATATAAGTATTGCTCTCATTTTGTGGCTTTTATTTTTGTTGTCCTCACTAAAACATTGAGTTGGGAAAGATTCTTTAAAAATAAAGTTAGGGAAAAAACAGAACATTGATTATCCGGCTGTATAAAAAGTTTTTTTAAAAATCATATTATAAAATATTACAACAAACATAACCAAAATGAAAAAAGAAAGAAAGAAAGAAAGAATTACGATACTCAAAAACAGAGTCTTTTCTTATAAACTCAAAAAGGACAAAAAACAAATTTCAATTAAAGAGACTATGTGTGGGCAAGCAATTAATAAAATAAATGTAAATGACCAATGCACTAGGAAAACTAGGTTAAACTCAACTACAAATAAGTGCATACAACATATTATGAGAAAAAATCAATTTAAATAAATGGATAAAGTTAAAAATAACAAACAAATTTCAGAGCAATAATGGTTTAAGGGAACACGTATTTGCTTCCATGAACTGCTAATGGAAAGGCAAATTGGTATAATTCTTCTGGAATAGAGCTCTGACATCTACCAAATTAGAATTTATTTTAACTCAATAAAAGTTATTCTTATCTGTATAAACCATATTATTAAACACATGTTTTTGTTTCATAATGTTGAAAGATACATAAAACACAGTAAGAATTTCACCACTTAGAAGCAAGCATTATAAATGTTTTGGTATATTTACGTTAATATAGCTAAAAGTGTCAGAATTACCTGGCATACTTTTAAGTTCACATAAATTCTCCCTTGCGCTATTTTGATCTGTTGTAAGCTATAACAAATATTTTAACTGAAAAAGCAATACCACAAAATATGATTGTGATGCCTACTGATGGAGTATTAACATTCAAACATATTATATTGTGGTGTGTGTATGTGTATATATCGTGTGTGTGTGTATATATATATATATATATATATACACACACGGAGAGACAGAGAGACAGAGAGAGAAAGGTGTGTGTGTGTAATGTATATATATACCGGGGGTGCCAAAAAAATGTATACATAATTACTTGTACTCATCTTTTTTTATCAGTATATTATTGAGTATTATAATTTTAATGCAGTTTTTTCATTTCTTAAAATGTGTATACATTTTTTTGGCACCTTCTGTAATGTGTGTGTATGTATATATGTATGCATGTGGGCATGCTTGTGTGTGTCTGCATGTGTGTGGTGTGTGTGTAACTACCTACATGTATAATCTTAGGCATGCATTTCGAAATACCCTGTAATAGTCATCCTCTAATTAAAATAATTTTAATGAGCATAACTGTTACTTTTATTAATTTATCAGGTGGATTCTCTAAATTGGCTCACTCAATGTCAGTCCATTCCACTCTTCTTCTAGATGGAAGATTGAAAGCAACCAAAACAAAAAAACTATATTTCATCTTTCCAGATTCCTTTGCTGATTAAACCTGAATGCAAAATTATCCAATTAGAATGACTCTTCTTCGCGAATTAAGGAGCAAAGTGAGATAGAGGCATCTTCCTGGGGTCTTTTACCATTGTTCTTTACTAACAAATACATGAAGCTGTACAATTCTCCGACAGCAAAGAACAGTGCTCATTCTTTCAGCTCTCTGGATGAGAGCAGTTGAAGAGACAGAGGCCTGGACTTGCTTCTTTGGGCCCAGATCCCTCAGAGGTAGTTAAGTCCCATGGTGGGTCAGTTCTAAATGGTCTAGGAAACATTCTAATAGCCCCAAAGTATATTTGGCCTCTTCTACATTTCCAACAATTATGTGGATAACTTGTTAACCTACAAATAAAAGGCCAAAGTGAGAGGAAATAAAGTATTTAGTTGAGATCCAAAAGAATAGTTTATTGGAAAGCACTAATTAAGACAGATTCTAACTAGTGTTATGATTAGGAGGTGAAGGCAAGGGTTGTTTATAAGAGAGGTAAGGAGAATAATTACATGAATAGGAGGAAGAAATTTCTATGGAATGCAGATACGATAACATAATGATGCTATTCATACGGAATGTCATTCAATCCTGTAGTCTCAATGTTTTGCTTTCCTGTTTCTTTAACAAACAGTTGTTGGTGATACAGTCTACTTTAGGCCTAAAGGCTATTTTGTCCAGTTTTAACATTCCAAAGATTTGAAGTAGACATCTACCTAAAATTACAGCAAATAGACATTTCAAAGGCCCAGAAATGGACACCAAAAATTAAAATAAAATGATGTCACAATGTGAATTATAATAATACCAATAATGATAATTAACACATGAAAACACAACTATAAACTCATTTAATTTCACAACAAACCTATAAGATAATACTTTTTATCCTTGTTTTAGAGATGAGCAAACTGAGGCACAGTGAAAGGTTAAATTAACTTGCCCAAAATCACAGAATTAATTACAGTTGATCTGGAATTTGAAGCCCATTAGTTTGACTCTGGAATCTGTGATTTTTCCAATGATGTTATAATACTAGACTTCATAAGCAAATAAATCATGACATATTTATCAAGAATCTTTCCAGTCATTATAAGATTAAAATTAACTCATTTAAATGGCTAAATTATCAAGGACAAAAAATTATGTTGGGACAGAAATAATAAGAGACTGGAAAATATAACAACCCATATAGTTTACATCAAAACAAACTCTGCAATTGAGTTTACTGAGTAAAATAGCATTCCATATTAAAAATCTGTTACTAGAAATGAAAGAAGATTGCTACTCCATTAATATTTCCTAAGAGACTGCTCTTTAGGAAAAAATGTTATATTAATGAAGAGGATTCAATGTTGGTTTTACATTTTTAAATTTCAATTTTAAATGTTAAATTTCAATATAACATTTCAATTTGCTGTTAACAATACACTTATAGAAAGCTACTAGATGCCAAACACTGTTAAATGCCTTTTACAAATATGAATTTATTCAGTTCTAATAGGTTATTTTTGAAATTCTCATTGTATTGATGAAAAACTGAGGTAAAATAATTTGCCTGATGTTGCAGCTGGTAAATTCCAGAGGCAAGATTCAGTCTCAGCAGCCTGTATTAGCATCTGTTACTTTATGTGCCATGCTATTTAAATAATAATCTTGTGCATAATAATGAGTAAATTATCATAAGAAAATAAAAATGTTTACTTCCTGGAAAACACTGAGGATTCTGAATGTGTTTCTTAAATAAATAACACCATGTTTCTTTACTAAATAGTTTCTTGCTGGCTGGTTTACCCTATCATTAGAGGTCTCACCTTGCTCATTTTTCCTATGTTGTATGAATATAACAAGTGATTTGGATGCAAGGTGTTTATTTCCAGACGTAAAGATAATAATGTCAGTAACCAATTTCCTAACAATTCTTCTTAATCTGCCTTAGCTAGTGAATATTTTAAAATGTAAGTCCTAGAATGTTTTTGGGAAAGGTGTTAGAAACAGGAAGGGATATTTGATATGTCAGAGTCTACCTCAGTAAAGCAAAAAAAACAAACAAAATCTCTTCCACATTATGTAAAAACAGCTAGGGGAGACTGTTCCCTTTGCTTAGGATCAATGCCATGTGAAGTCTGTGTAACTTTGTTTTAAACAGTATGAAAGATGGGAAAGACTTCATTAAATTTCAAAAAGCTTTTGCCTTGCAAAATAATTTTCTTAAGATAATTTGTTTCATATCTATATAATAGATGGCTCAAGATTAAGCATTGCTATTACTATTTATATGACAAAGAAAAATGCAATTTTGAGCAGCTTATATTAGTTGTATTTCTTCATTTTTCAGAATCATCCTTTTCTTTAAACTATTATTCAAAAGATGGTTTACATTTTGTCCTTTGTGGGGTATGCTTCGTGTTGGCTAGTGATGAAAATTGCCATTTCCTTTCATCCTTATTTTAATAATCACTGTTCTCCTTAGTTGGGTGATTTTTGGATGACATCCTTGTCCTGCCGAGAATTGCAGAACTTCCTCAGATCTGTTCAGGCACCTGAGCCTAATTAACAAAGTTTGAACTATTCTTTTTATAGTAGATTTGGCAAATTAAGGTGCATGCCTCTAAGTCGTTCAGGATTGAGGCAATATTTTTAAATGGAACATTACTAATGATCACAAAGCATATCTCATTCATATTACTTATCTAATGAAGAGAAGTAGATGTGACCAATTATGTAAGAACCCACTTATTCATACTGCCCATGCTTCTGTAGAGATAGCATGCCATTTATAAAGTTACCATTGGAATAGTATAAACTATTAAACTTTCACTTCTTAGCAATTAAATTGGAAAAGAAAGAAAGAATAAGTCCTGGACAATGGTGGTTAGTCAGCGAGGGATAATCAGTATTCTTTTCTTTTTTTTTTTAACAGGTTAAAATTTTTTTGCATATGCAAACCCATTATTTTTAAGTTTACATAGCCAGGTAATAAAGCCTTTAATAATGTATAGTCTTCCTTTCAATCTTAGTTCCACAAGGACAATTAGGGTCACACAATTAAGTTCGCGAACTCATCCTAGAAAAAGTGCTACATACCTCATTGCTGAATATCAGTACAGTCACCTTTGAAGTATTCCCCTTAGAAGCTATGCACCAACACCAGCACCTAGTCCACCCTTCTTGAGACCATCTGGTTTCTCTACATCAGCTTCTACTTGGTTACCTCGTGTCATCACCATTGTACTAGTAAGAACTCTGACTTATGTAAACAGCAAAGACATTCAGTGAAAGATGGTCTGGTCCCACCCAAAATCAGTGGGAAGGCTGGAGAACCCAGTTTGAGAAAAGGGCAAGAAGCAAAGTAGGCTAAGCACACAGGTCCAAAGCCTCTTTCACTTCAGGATGATGTTCACAGCACCTCCAGTACAGGATTCTTGATAATAAATCTTCCTTTGGACTCTTATTCCTACCACTGCTATGAATCATTTCTGACCTATCCTAACATTTTTGTCTTATGTTCTCAAGACTCAAAACTCAGGCAGGATTAAGTCATTAGCCTGGCTAAGTCATAGCTTGCATTCCAGTTTTCAAGGGGCAGGAAGAGAGAGATGCTGGAGCTTGTATCTCAGGAACCCTGCCTCCCCAAAAGATACTCACAATGGAGAATTTACCAGAAAGAGTCAAAAGGCCCACTTCAATCATCATTATCACATTCATGATAGTACAGTGTTGCAAATAATGATTAGTTAAGAAAATGGTTGGGTTCTAATTCAAACTCAGTATTTACCATTCTCATGATCTTGGCTAAGGGTGCTACTTTTCTGAGACTTTGTTTCCTCATAAGGATGGTAAATGTTGAGTCACGTGTAATCAGTGTGCCACCAGATGACTGACAGAGCCATATAAGATGATTTCAGTGGTTTCTCCTGCTGCTGACACATTGAAAACTCATTAGCAGCAATATCCAGATTATCCTTGTTGAGATCAGGAGTCACTTCCATCTTTATTACAAGATTACTTTGTATAAGTGGTAGCTGGGAGAAGAGACTGATTGGTTTTCACCAGAGAAGTTCATCTTGTCAACCAGATTATTGGCTGAACTTGGGCCAAGACACTCTATGAGCATGCAGTTCGGCATGAGTTCTGAGCCTCTGTTTCACAAGACCCAATAAGTCACCTGAATATACTGCTTCAGGGCCCTCTGGAGATGGCATCACAGAGATTTACAATATAGTCCTTGGTATCAACTAAGTTGTTTTCTCCCAAAATTCATGATAAAGCCCGAAGCGCTAGTACCTGAGAATGTAACTGGACTTAGACACAGAGCCTTGAAAGAGATGAGTAAGGCAAAATGAGGCCTTAGTCCAATCTGACAGATGTCTTTATAAGAAGAGAAAGTTTGAGTACACAAAGAGATAAGGGGAGTGTGAGGACCAAGGGACAACTGTGTGAAGGAGAAGCAAAAGGGCAGCCAACTGCAAGTCAAGGAAAAAGGCCTCAGGAGAAATCAAGCCTGCTGATACCTAGATCTTGGACTTTAGTCTCCAGAACTGTGAGAATAAAACCCTATTGTTTAAACAACCCAGTGTAGTATTTTGAATGGCTGCCGTAGGAAAATAATATAGTCCTGTGTTAGTTTTCTACTGGTACAATAACAAATTAACACAAACTTAATGGCTTAAAAGAGCACAAACTTGTTTTCTTATAGTTCTATGGGTAAGATATCCAAAATGGATCTCACTGAACTAAAATCAAGTGTTGGCAGGGCTGCATTATTTTCTGGATGCTCTAGGGGAAATCGGTGCTTGCCTTTTTCAGGTTCTAGAGGGCACCCACAGTCTTTAAGCTGTGGCCTTCTTTCTTCATTGCCAAAGCCAACAACCTTGTATCTCTCTGGCCATTCTTCCATGATCACATCAATTTTTCTGACACTTCTGCTTTTCTCTTCTACATTTAAGGATCCTGGTTATTACATTGGACCCACTCAGATAATCCAGAATAATTTACCTATTTTAATGTCAGATGATTGGCAAACTTAATTTCATGTGCAATGTTAATTCCCCTCTGCCTTGTAACATAGCAATTGTTCTGGGAATTAAGAGATGGATATCTTTCTAGGGGAGGGCATTATTCTGCTTGCCACAAGTCCTATCACCAGGTTTCTGGGTTGTTCCTCCAAGGGCTCATCACTCAAAATGTACTGGATGGTTTAACTATCACTGTTCTGGAACTGTGTAAGATATTGAAATCCCTGCAATAATGAGAGCTAGGTGTCTGCCTACCAGACCCAGAAATTTTCAGCTTATATAGGTCAAGTAGTTCCTTAAGAGGCCACCTAACATTCCTAGACCATAAATGTTTATTTTATATCTAGACAATTAATATGAAGAATTAACTCTCCTTTCACAAATCTCCTGCTCGCTGTCCATTTGCCAAACCAAATTGGAAGCCAGAGGTCAAGGGAGCCATTTATTTTAATCCAAAAAGATTAGCCTCTTGGGGAAAACAGTAGGGTGGAGAGTAGGATCTGGAGTAGTCAATGAGAAAATGTCAAGCCCACCATCTGTCACCATCGAATCCATTGGCAAGTTCCATTCAATTTGCCTTTTAATATCTCTATCCACTTCTCCCTATTACCACTGACACCGCTTTAGTCCAAATTGCCATCAACTTTTTCCTGCACTAGTGCTTTAACTTGCTAGTCTACTTGCCCTCACTCTAACGTCCCACCTCTAATTTATTCTCCACATTGCTTGGCAAACAGAGTCAACTTTCAAAGTCCAAATGTGTCTCCTTCATCTCACTTCAAAATCATTAATGTCTTTCCACTGCTCTTAAGATAAAAACCTTCTCAATCCGTTGGCCTCCTACCTAACTCTCCTTCTTATCTGGAACCTGGCTTGCCACCTGTTGCTTCTTTTGCTCCAGCCACATTGCCTTGCTTTGATCCGTGATGCTGTTCATGTTCTTGCCTCCTTCAGGAATGTTCTCCACCCAAAATGTTCTCTTTCTTTTCAGCAATTCAGCTTCCGGTCCTTCTTTGGATGATGTCCTTTTCTGAGTCCCCCCACTGAGCAGGTGTGAGGTATTGCCTTTTCGCCTCACTGCACACACCGCTCTCCTGTTTTTACTGTCTTTTCTGTGCCCTCGAGCGGCTCTCAGGAGCCGCATTGCTCAGAATCACCTTCACTATATGGTTCCTGGCTAGAGTTCATCAATGTGCATTGCTCAGAATCACCTTCACTATATGGTTCCTGGCTAGAGTTCATCAATGAGTGGTGTTCTCAAGATATTGGGGAGACAAAAGAGAAAGAGCCCTTTAGTACGTGAAAGCCATTACAGGCAGATCGAACAGCAAAAGCCAGATTGGAAGTTTGGAAGCACTCCTGGAACTCATCAGCGGTAGCTTCTGAAGATATTATGAGAGAAAATAGAGAGGTATCAATAAATAATGATGTATGTTCACGAAACCTAAGTATCCACGTGGCATAGTGGAAAGAACACCATAGGATATAGATTTTAGTTCATGCTTTGTCACTGTCCTGGTGACCCTAGATAATTTTTTGAAGAGTCTCCAAGTTCTCTCATTTTAAAATGAAGAGCTTTTGCTATGGGAAAAAAAAAAAAAAGGGTACAGAGCATGTGAAATTGCTATAAAGTAAATGATATCCACTTTGCTACAATTCCCTTGGCTGAAGTATAAGTCCTCTTCTCTTCCTGAGCCCCTAGGCTGACATCCCGTAATGATTCCAGGAGACTTCTGGGTAGAAATTTGTTTAATGAATTTCGTTCAGGCTTAAATTAATTACCACATTTACCACTTTTAAGCATATTTAAACTGCATGGGTCTGTCAACTTTAATTCTGAAGCTGAACTTCCCTACACTCAGTGTATTGTGAATTCATGTTTTTAAAATATCACTTGAAAATAAAGTCACTTTTACTTTTTTCTTAACTGTGTCTTTTTAGTAAGACATGAATCACAAGGGAAGGGTGAATTGTTCATGTTGCTTTGGGGAGCAGCTGAGCTTGCAAGGAAGTTAGTCACTAGTGTTCTGTACAAACTCTACTCTCTCTGCCTCCCTAACTCCAAGGAGTGTGACTTTTAGGTCCTGCTGTACACTTTCCTGCCTTTTAGCATGCCTTGTAATTTTGTGCTGAAAGCTAGAAATGATATTATATATCAGGTAAATAGGAACTGTGGTAAATCGGCCTTAGGGTGAGATTTTATGATAACCTGGCTAAGAGTTAGGCTGTGTTTCATGTTTGCTGTAGCGGTAGCTGTCAGAAGCTAAAATTTCCTCTAGTGTCCTTGTTTTTGTCTCTCCTGTGGTCATTGGGCTTTCCCTACCAATTTGCTTTGTAAAAGAACCTTGCAACTCTGTTAGCGCTAATCTACTGTTACCATAGCAGAGCCATGCTGATGGGGTGGTAAGGGACGAGGAAGGGGAAGCGTTCCATCATTTTAGGATTCAATCCGAGTCTTTTAGTGGGCCCGAGTCCCTGTACTGTGACTTTCACAAGTGCTTCTTAGCTCCTCCTTTCCTTCCCCCTACCCTCCATTAAGGAGGACGGAAATGAAGCTGGAGTTGGATAATTGCCCTTCAGCTGCCTCAGTGAGATGAGTTTCTTCTGGAGAGGAAGATTTTACTATGGAGAATGCTCTGGTTATATTAAAAAAAAAAAATGATTATTTTTCTCCCACCTCTACTAGAGGTACACTGTGATTTCTTTTTTCTTTTTTTTTTTGGCTGTCGACTGTAAGGAGCTAGTGGGATTTCTGGAGGCAAAGCCCTCGAGAGTTTGGGGGTCCCCCTAAGACTGCAGCCCCCAGGAATCTCTGCCACTCACAGTAGTCCTTACTCAGCATCCAGCAAAATGACCGTTTAAGTGTTATCACCGGTGTATGCTCCGGTTCCATCCAGGCTTATGCTCAGGAAAACTGACCTCAGCTGCGAGTCTCTGTAGTCACCTCACTAAAATTTGGGTGGCAGTTTGCCATGAGGCCTCAATTCTCTGAAGGCTCCAAGAAAAATCATCGCTTTTCAGTTTGTTCAGCTAATTTTTCTTGTCGTAGGGACATGAGTGATGTCTTCCAAGCTCTTTAGATGTCAGGGCTGGAATTAGAAGTCTTCCATGCACTTTCTTTTAAAAAACCAACAGTCTAGTATTGTGCATTGATTCTCAAAGAAAAATGAATACACATATTGGTCCTTCCACTCCACCATTAATATTTTATTATAATTTTATGTTAAGACGGAGACATAAATTTAGACCTAAATTCCATAGCTCTGTAATTTTTAACCAACTTTTAAATGCGTTTGTAATATATGGTAGATGGATTTTTCCTTTTTATAAGATATGTATGCCTCTATAAATTCCTATTGTCTATTATTTTCTATTAATCTCATCTTATATTGATTTTTATTATCTTCTCAAACTTATATCCATATAAATTTGAAGAGAAACTCCATGTTTGAGTGATTTGTTTTTCCTAATCCTTTTTTCTGCATATCTTATCTGTAGCTTCAAACACAAAACACATGAGGATAGGATATGTATGCTAACTAAGCAAAAGTAATAATCCAATAATGCATTTGTAAAATAAATTTTTGAAAATCCTACAAAAATACTAAAACTTTAATCATAAACGTCAATTTTAGATTGTGTGGGTAACCAAGACAATATTGATAGGCTTAATAGAAGCAAGATACTGCTTTGTTCTGATACTATATTTAGTTTGTTTCTGTATTTTAACTTCAATAATATTTATGCAGGAAACTTCTGTATAAAATGTATAAAGTGTTATGGATAATATTAAGGTTTTTATTTTTTTCTGCTTACTTTTCATCAAACAATGCAATTTTTCATCAAACGATGCAATATTTCAATATCAATTTTGATAAGGTATGTTTTGATAGTTATGTGAATGCATTATATTCACATAGATGTATCCATTGTAGCATTATTCAAACTTGTATTTTAATCACTATCTATACTTAATCTTAGCCAAAAGGCCAAGAAGATTTAAATCACTATCTAACTATTGCTTTGAGTTCTGAATGTGAAAAACAAAATATTATCTTTGCAAATTTAACACATAAATATGTGGTATCATTACCTTATAACTAACGACCTATTACAATTTTAGGCATACAAAAGTATCTCTTAAAAAAGGTAAATTACATCTTCCTTGTCGATCATCATGCATGCTTTTACCACAGTGAGCCCGATGAGACTCAAGTCAGTTCTTCCATCCCATTTCTTTATTTGACTGTGAAAGTTATTTGAACACTTATTTGAATAATGTTATATAGCCTTCACTTTAGACATGTAGGTCCACAAACAACAAAAAAGAAGTCATTGGAATCCCATGGCAGTAAATGATAGTAAAGCCACTCTGCAGATGATCTGGAATGTGCCATGTTTATAATTTGTTTTCAATATAACATTTCTCTCAGAGACCCCTGATAATACACACACTGATCTAGATTGAGACAAATGTTTATTTTGCCGAGTTTTGAAAGCAGATTTAACTGGGATTACATACCAGCTCCAATGACTCATAGCTCCTTGCTCTTGGCAAGTTTGCTTAATACCTCTAAGCCACAATTTCTTAATCAGGAAAATGATCTGGCAAAGTTGCTGTGAAATCAAATGAAACAATGAATATAAAGGCCCAACTCCTTAGACATCCCCTCAGTTTTTTGTTTTTTTTTAATTCATCATTAGCTTGACTTGAATATATTTTCTACCTGGTTGTCTAGTAAGGCATCTTACATACGAGTATAGTTAAGACCTAAGAGATTATATCATGTAATGTTGTATATACTATATTATTTATACACACACATACGAAGAGAAACAGAGGGCTTTTTTTTAAATGAACAATTAGATTCTCAAAGGATGTGGAAGTAATCATATAGAGAAGTGGTTAGCACTGTGGAAGTAAAGACATATACAAAACAATATTGCAGTAGGCTTATAGAAATAAAGCCTACTCTGACAGAAATAAACCTCATTAGGATACAATTTTGGAAATTTGCTGTCTTAGTTTGTTATTCCCAGTCTGACTTTTCTAATCATATAGTGTTGAGAGGGGTATTCAAATTTAAGGTTTTTAAACTCCAGATTTTTTAAAGACCCCTAAAGGACCTTGTTTTCTATATAAAGTCAGAGGTACATACAAACAATTACAAAGCAAACAGATTGAGTTCTGATGTTAGTGTAAGTTCTTCTTCACCAAGAATTTGGTGATAAACTTAGCGTGGTTAAGGAATATCCTCGTAGCAGTTACGCAGATGCAGCCAGGATCCACTTCAGTAATCCTCCTTCTCGTCCAAAGTTACCTGGCTGGCACTCTCACTGCTTGCTTCACTGCCCCTGTTACTATTGCTATTGCTATTAGTGTTTAAGAATGTCTGGGTGATACTGTTCCTTTCTTCCTCTCAAACACAGTGCAGAATTCCTGCTTTCTTTCTACCAGGGATATTGCCTTCTGAGATACAGTGCTCTGTGGTGCTCAACGGCATGGCAAGATTATTTTGGCCATCGATGGTATGAAATATTATCCCTCCCTGTTTAAAGCACCAAGAAGTGCCTACAAGATATACACTAAATACCTTTCCCTAGAAGAATTAGCTATAAAAATTAGCTATAATATATGCTTTTTATGTGTGTCATACTGGGATTTGTTGAATGTGGTCAAATAAGTGAGATGAAAAGTGTAAACTCTGACAGGGTAGTAGAAGGTGAAGGATACTTCTTTCTTTTGACTCCTTGCCTCAGACTCCTTTCCTCCACTGTGTTTCTGGGGAAATAAACAGCTGGTTACTAGTTGCTCAAAAGGGATCTGTAGATAATGCTAACATCAATATAGGTAGAGCTGCAGTGAGCATTATTGGATTATTCCTTTTGCTTAGTTAGCATACGTATCCTTTCCTCATGTTTTTTGTGTTTGAAGCTACAGATAAGAAATGCAGAAAAAAGGATTAAGAAAAACAAATCACTTAAACATGAAGTTTCTCTTCAAACTTATATAGATATAAGTTTGAGAAGATAATGAAAATCAATATAAGATGAGATTAATAGAAAATAATAAATAATGGGAATTTATAGAGACATACATATCTTATAAAAAGGAAAAAAAAAATCCATCTACCATATGTTATATGTCCTGTTATAATAACCCCATTTCTTTTTCATCTTACTTCTCTTTTTTTTTTTTTTTTGTAATGTCCTAGATGGGAGGAGGAATGAGTTATCTGACAAATTTAGATTTTGCAGACTTGTACTTTGGTGAGAGTATTATTGAAATGCATTGTTAAGAAAAATTTTCAACACTCAATGTGTCATTTCCTTTCTTCATGTATCAGATGCTGAAATACTGTGTGATAAAGATTTTAAGTTTCAATTGTAAATAGAGGGAAGTGGATAAATCAGTTCAGCCGTCTTTAGGACAAACGGTAAAATAAGTTTATTTTAATGTTCTTCAAAAAATTGCTTCTATTGTTTATATGTGTCTGCTCTGTGTGTGTATGTGATATGTGATATATATTCAATAATTTCTGGTGTAATTTTTTAATCCTATAACTAATAATTTGGTTTGGTTGTTTGAATGGTAAAAAATAGAGATTTTTGTTTTTGCTAGGTTTTCCATGAGTGAAAAATGTATATGTGTGCATAGATATGTATGAAACATACTAAATACTTTGTAGGTTTAAACTAGCGAGAAATTTTTGGCATATAATTGTATATATTTTGATTTAAAATATTGGCTTTAATTCAAAACATGATTAAACATATTTTAATTAGTCTCATTTCCTTAATTTTCATATTAGACTTTTGGCTTTAACTAAATACCTTTTATTACCTTTACTTATCATATAGGAAATATTGGTTGTGCATCTATATATGCATATCACTGAACTAGATGTAGGGAGGGGATACAAACAATAAAATGAAGTCACTGTCTTCAGGAAGTTCATGATCTAAAATAAATATATAATTTGAACACCTTAATATGACATAAAATAATATATAAGTCTATAATTTGAGTACCTTAAGTAGTATGAAAATGCTACAGTTAACTACTATGGAAATATAAGGTCAAAATTACTTCAAAGGGAGATGGGACTATTAAAAACATCTTCATGGATTTATTCGAATTTAGGTTCATCTTGAAGAATGGGTAAGATTTACGTAGCATAGAATGGGGGTTAGCATTCTCATGGGCAATGCGAGAACAGTGATAGGAAAGTCATAGAATAGGATTGTACATGTTTCATGCAGTAGTTAGGAGCTGATATTCTAGAAGTACACTCCCCACATTCAAATCCAAGCTTCTCCCTTCCCTAGTTCTGTAACATTAACTAGTTAAACATCTCAGGTCTTGGTTCCCTAGCTGTTGTGAGGATAAAATAATTCTATATTTAAAAAAAAAATTGGTATTTTAAAATATTGACTCATATGTTGATAATTGTGTACCAGGCAATTTACAAAAATTATTTTTAATTCTTATAATAATTCTTTAAAGTGATATTGTAATCATGTTTTACATGTATTAAGAAACTGCAATCAAGTAAGTTATTTGTGAAAGGTCGTGGCTAGGAAATGGCACAGTCAATATTCAAACCTAGGCTTCATATTCAAAAATTGATGCTCTTTCTTCTTCACTACCAAGGATGAGCATCAATAGTATCAGGCACAATATGTGTTTCCATTTTTTACCTTAATCCCTTTTATGGACACAGTTTTTAACAGCAGAGCTGTTGGTTTCACAAATATGTTAATGTTATTCTCATTTATATATTTTTGAACTATTCATACAAAATCAGATTTTTTTTTATTTTTAAATAATAAGGTTACAGAGTTATTATTTATCCCGAATCTTGCAGATGAAATTAACCTTAAAAGTTTGATGACAAATTTGAAATAGGAAACAGTCTAAGAAGGAAAAATGTGCACAACATATATATTACATATAGTTTATTCGTACCTATGTAAAGAGGGAGCCTGTGAGGAGATAACCAATTGATATGAATAAACAAAACAAAAGAAGAAAAACAAATAATTAATGGAAATATCTCAACACTAATAACAAAAAATGCAAATAAAACTTCCTTGGAGGGATCATTTAACTCTTGTCAAAATCTAAATGCTTCCAAAATAAACATTATTACTGAATAGTAGTGAATTTGGTTGAAAACTGCCATAGTCACTTATGACTGGAAACTTTATAAAATTGTATGATCTTTTTGAAGAGTAGTCAGGCAGTAGACACCAAGGAATTTAAAATACTTTTCCTGTTAACCAGTAATTCAACATATGGTGAATAATCCCAAAGAAATATCTCAAAATAATACAGATACATTATGAAAATATTTACATTATCATCTATATTAGTAAGATATTGCCCTCCAAAGAAGAGGAGACAAATTTTTTTTTAAAAAAATCCATTATAAGAAAATGGTTACATGAATAGTTACATTTATTTGATGAGTTATTATGTAGCCCATCATTTTCAATTTAAAAAATAATTTGTAACTTTACTAACAATTGTCACCCCAATAAACTTAAATTAAAAAAATAAATAAATAAAAAAAAATAAAAAATAAAAAATAATTTGGAATATAAAAATAATGATATGATTTTAAGGGACATGTATAAGACCAAATGATAATATTCACTATAAATCAGCTATGTAACGTAGATATGTAAGAACAAAGACTCAAATTTCATATAAAAAAATGAAAGTATTTTTTCATATATTAAGGGCAATGAGATAACAGAAATTTTGCTCCAATTTATCTCTGATATTGTTATAACTTTTTTACATAATGTTATATAACGTTTAACACAGTAAAAACATCAAGGGTATGTTTCCAAACAAATTAACATTGAAATTCTTTCATATGGTTTTCCTATTGTAGCTTCTGTAAACTTTTCACCCACCTTATAAAAAGCTGATATTGCAGAGATGTGTTTCACTTCTCATGAGAACATGCTTTTAATAGATTGTACAAACTAAGAAGATTTCACAGTCCTCTGTCAGTGAATTGACATTTGGTTAAAATTGTAACTTATGTGAACTTGCTTTTTCTCTTAACTTTGGAAATGAAATTTAAAGGCCCATTTGAATTGTGCAAATTGTTCATTGGCTGCTGTTGGAACTTCACATGAGTATGTTCTTTAACATTACTAAAAAAATTACACTAATAATACTAGTAAAGAAGTATAGTAATCTAGTAAGTCTCATGAATGTCTTTGAGGCAAAGTAGGAACTTCAGAGATGAAACATTTTGTTTCAGTTTCCTATTTACACACAATTCAGAGAAAAACCGTTTATTTTCCAATGTATAATAGAACTTCTAAAATTTCCACGTTAGTGAAATGCAAACTTTTCTTGAGGCATAACCCCCAGTTAAGAAACCTAGTCATCTTTGCAAAAAATGTTTCATTTTCATTTATGAAATTTTTATAATGTATTTATGTATGTAATGGGTACCTACCAAGTGCCAGGAACTTTCTAGTCATTGCACAAAAGAGATAAAAATTCCTACATCATGGATCTAACTTGGGTGAAAGGAGACAGACAATAGACAAGGTAAATAAGGAAAACTTATTTCAAATTAGTGATAAGTTCTAGAGGAAAAAAATAAATCCAACCAGGAACGAAAACAGGAAGTGAGAAAGGTTGGTTATAATTTTAAATTTGAGGCTTAAGAAATGTTTGTCGGAGAGAGTGAGGTTTTAATCAGGACCTGAGTGAGATGGGAAGGTGTTCACAGGTCTTCAGTACTGGAGTGACAGGATATGACTTACTTTGTAAAAGGAACACTCTAGAGGCAGTGTGGAGACTCAATAAAATGGAAGGAGTAAGAGTTAAGCTGAGAGACCAATTAGGGAGCTTTTGAAATAGTCCGGCTGAGAAAAATGATGGGGCTCAAACCAGGATGGTAGTAGGAAAAGTGATGAGAAGCAGCCAGTTTCTGATTAGGTTTGAAAACAAATCAGTAAGATCTGACAATAGATTGCAAATGGAGGATGAGACAAGAAAGGCCCTTAGGTCTGGGCCACATATAAGAAATCCAAGTAGTGATGTCCTTCGGCAGTTGCATATACAGATCTGGAGTCAAGAGGAGAGGTCTGGGCAGGAAATACGGAAGTAAGAGTCATCAGACTTATTGATTGTATTTAACGCAATGAGCGTGGTGAGAACACTCAGGGAGTAAATAAAGTTAGAAATGAGATAAGAACAGAGACCTGGCTCAATGTTAACAAGTTGGAGATAAGGAGGGATAAGAGGAGAAAAATAAAACTCCTTTCACTATACTGATCTTAGTGCAATCTTCAGTATCTCTTCTCAACAGAAAAGCAGGCGTGTGGCCAGATCTCTGGTATACAACTCAAGGACTTTCATTTTTATACATTGACTTTTCCTTGATCTCTCAAGAATCTGCTTCTGTCTCTACCACACAAGTAAAACAGCTCAAATTGCCTGTAGCAGGTTATGGATGTCCTTGTGCCTTGAAGTTCCTTTTGCTTTCCCATGATTCTGACTTCTTCTACCATAGTGTCCAAGGTTCTTCCTTATCTTTAATACTGATTCTTCTTCCTTTACTTGCTCATTAAATATATTTGTTCCAAGTTTATGTCCCCCCATATTTTTTCCCTGAGAAATATTTCCTGTTTGATTTTTTTTCTCCTATTTATTGTTAAAGTGTTACAGTTTTATGATGCAACATAAATTCCTTTCATTTCCTTCTCTTTCTTAATACCTCTTCCATTCTCCCCTTGATTCCCAACCCCGTTGCTACTATCCAAGATACCTGGCTGGGGTAGAGAAAAACGAGCTGAAATTGAAAAACACATCTGAGATAGAGTGGAAGGAATGGCTCTGAGGAAGTCAGGAGTGGCTCTGAAATCAGATGTGGGTCAAGTGGGTGAGAATGATCTAGAATAAAGCCCTTGCCTTTTGTTAAAGTGAGCATGCTTTGCCAACATCTCTGTATTGCCTTTATATCTACCGTATCATGCATGTTTTACTACAAAAAAGAGAAAAAAACAATAAATGATTATAACGAACAGATGATATAAATGGATGATATGCCAACATCAGAAAAACCTGGAAAAAAGAGAGGTTGATGTGGAAAATACACCATTGTAGGTAGTTGTATTATTTTAAAAAAAAAATGGTTCTGAGACATGGGATCTTAGCTGGATATATTGGTTTGGTCAGTATGCAGGCAGTAGTTCAAGCCGTGGAAGAGGATGAGATTCTCAGAAAGGGTATGGAAACTAAGAACACAAAACAGGAACAACAGAAAATGCCAGTAATCCTATGAAAGCACGATATATATTAACTTAATCTTTTTTTTTCTGGAATAAAGATACCAATATTTCATACAGCTCATGATTAACCAACCTCTGTTATACACTGCCCCAGTAAACAAACTAAACTTCCCATGGTACACTGAGGGGAGTATTTTTCATTCATCATTCCACTGAACAGATTTTATTGTGCATCTTCCAGCCCTCTAGTCCTGTCAGGAGTTTTATACAGCCTGTATAGGGTCAGTTAGGCTAATCCACTTGTAGACATTAATTAGAGTGTTTTCTTTTGTAAAGTTTTAATAAATCTACACAAAGAAACCATAATTTGAAATTCAGTAATCTGCAAATGTTTATTATCATCTTTATAAGTCCAAGAAAAATAGATCAAAGCTTAGAGACCTAAAGAAAAACAAATTTGAGCTTAAATTCTATTTCAGGTGAAAGGGAAATAATAAAAATATTTAATGGACACATAAATATTTTATTACTAGTAATATAAAACAGGTCACTACTGCCTGTTTTTTACTTTATTTTATAATAATTTTTTACTTTATTTGTATAGGTATATTTTCCTCATTTTTTAAAAAATTGAATGTCCCTATAAGTTAAAGACCATATTCCCCAATCATTTTGGGTATCAAAGCACTTGTGCATCAAATGTTTCTAGGTAAGGAATGTAGCAAATGGTTTCTTGAGATTGTTCCCTACTATTTTCACCAGGACCTATTTGTTTAAATTGCATCACACTGTTAGCTAAAACAGTCAAGATAAAACAGGAATCCAGATAGATGTTTCAAGATACCTGGACTGTTCATTTTTGCTATTGTGCCTTTTGCTTTTGGTGTCAAAAAATCATTGCCAAGACCTGTGTCAAGGAGCTTACCACCTACCGTATGTTGTTTCAGGTCTTAAATTTGAGTCTTAAGTCATTTTGAGGTAATTTTGGTGTGTGGTGTAATGTAGTGGTCTGTAGAGGTACATGTTCAATATTCTATTTTGGATAAGTTGGAAAAGCAAGATCAATTTATGCAATCAAAGTGAAAGAAGAAACTCATGAGTAGGAAGCCTTCGGCTACATTGCTCTCTGGCCTCTGCTGGGCTCTCTGCCCAGAACTCCTGCTTCCATAATGCTGATCCTAGTTCCCATGTTCTCCATATCTTCATGCCCTTTATCAGATGTTCCATCCCTGGAATATTCTCACCCTAAATTTCTTCTCAGCTTTCAAAACTTTGATATTGTGTCATATTTTCTGTGACAACCTGACTACCCACTTTCTCACCCTGACTACCCACTTTCCCAAAAGAGTTCATCACTGCCTTTTGGACTATGTCTGCGCTTTGTATGTAAATATATCGTACTGTCTGGTAATAACTTATAAACATTTTAGTCTTCTGTATTAGTACATAAAATCTTTGGTGGTTGAGAATAATCTATACACATTGATCTTGGCAATTTATTGACTTGCAAAATGCTTGATAAAATGGCACGTAACATAAATTTCTTGGATTGGTCAAATGAAGGGATAGGTTTTCCTTTTTTAAAGTCATTGATTGAAAAAATTTGAATACTTACCATCTATTTCCTTTTTTTTCATGATGATGTGACATTTCTAGCATTCTAGAACTACATTAAAACAAAACAAAAACAACAACAACAACAAAAAAACACAAGTGGAATTCTTTCTTTCTCCCAAGAAAATTCCTTTAAACAAAAGAGGCCATGTGGGTTCTAAATTGTAAATTTATTTGAAAGGACATGTGAAGCTTTTGAGCAAGTATATGGATGAAAATAACATTCATTTTGATTTATTGAGGCTGAGATTAGATCACTGGATTATCATTCTGGATTTGCCACTCTTTTTTCTCTTTAAAATAAGATGTGTAAGTTTTCTGTAAGAAGCATTCATGTAAGTTTTAACAAAGTTCTGTTACATATATGCATGTATATACATGTATAAACTTTTATATGTATATAAAATTATATATAGAGAGATATAAAGTTTTTTTAAAGGGCTAAACACATAGGGAGTGATTTGAGAGATATCCCAAAAAACAATTTGAGGAATTATTATTGTTGCTGAAGCTCATCAAAAAAATATATATATATTATTTTTTCTTGAAAACAAATCTTCACTAAATACATGTTAACAGATTGTTCAAGGCAAATCTTGCAGAGAAAGAGCGTTCCTGACTTTACATCCACATTCGGGATGCATGTTGAAGACGGGTTCCCAAAGAGGGTTGGGTGTTTGGAAATGTGTGGGGATGACATTTTTTGGATTTTTTTTGTCAGAGGGAAGTAATAATATAATGATTAGGAGACATTATTAACATTTAGTGAGCGGCAACCAGGAGTGATACACATCCTATACAACTAAGGCAGTCCTTAACAAAAAAAGATTTGTCCCAATCAAAATGTTGGTAATGTTCCCTTGAGAACTACCACAGGATATGGCCATAGCTTCAGTAGTTGCTGCTGGACCTGACAAAATGAAAATGTGTGCTGATTAGGAACAGGCTAGAGTGAGTGGCAGTATCTCAACAGTGTAACAGAGTCACTTAGCCCTAAGATTTGGTTCATGTTCAAGGAAGCTATAAAAAGACTAAGAGTAGAACAGGAAAAATAGTACCTGAATTAAGTACAAAATGTTTACCAAGAAGGTCTCTATCAGAAAAAATACATCTTTTTGGTCTCCCCTCTCCATATATCTATCATGTTTAAAAAACAAAAACAAAACTAATATATGAGACTAATACCTTTCAAAAAGAGATGTTTCCTTTCTTTTTAAATGAAAATGGAGTAATAATAACTCAAATATTAGGACTAAAGCCATAGTCAAACACATTGAGGATGGGTCAGTAAGCAGCCTGAAAAGAATTTCTAGTTACATAGCAGGTGTATCTAAATGCATACTTTGTGAGCCCATACTTTATAAGCTGACTTCAAAATTAAAAAAAGCTTTACCATATAATCCCCATTGCTTTGAACAATAGTTTTAAAAATTACTTTAGCTCAGCTTTATTGTTCTCTCAGTTTTTAAAATTATTTGTTTGTACATTTGTTTTGCTTGGCAAGTAAAACTATCATTCAATTCAAATAATAGTGTGAATTAGAAAAGAGAAAATGTTAGGAGAGACGAGATCTGAATTATCCAATTTGGTTTCCTATAATGGTCAATTTTCCCAGGTAATTATTTATTTCTTTTACTTTGCTTCTGCCTAATAAAAGAGGACATAAGTCCTATAGCTTCCTCCTACACTCCCTTCCTCCACAGCAGCCAATCATGTAAGAACACACTCCTGGGTAAGATCAACAGGATTTATGGAAACTAAGATCAATTCATAGGATGATGCATGAACAAAGATTGTCATTGCAAACTCAAAATAAAGAATCTCCTCGGTAACATTTAAAAAATTATATTGACAGAAGTTGAGTCACATCCTTCCTTGTCAATACTTCTCCCCAAAGCAGGATGAATGTTTGCATGTGAATGGTTGTCCTTCATTTCCTGGACGAGATATGAATTTGGTGTCCTGGAGCTGCCAGTGCACTCAATTAAACTTTGGCTGTGCTAAATCCATAACTCAGCATTAAAGAAAATAATAAATGATCAGAAGGTGTTGGCTTCATTCTAAATTTATCAATCAAATGAACCAAACTCTTTCCAAGAAAAGTCGTATCATTTCTTTTCACGGAAAATGTTCTTAAAACTTGGTCCTCAGACTGGAAGAAGCAACATCACTAGAGAACCTGTTGGAACTGCAAATTCTTGACCTCCACCCCCACCCTAAACATCAGAAACTCTGGGGGTGAGGTCCATCACTCTGATTTTAATCAAGGCTCAAATGATTCTGATATATCTTAAAGAGACATAGGCATAGATTGTATCATAGAATATGGATTGTGCATAAAAAGATACAAGGACATATTTGTGATGCTGCCAATGTATAATGAGCAGCCCTGGCAGGGGTGGGTAGGGTGATACAAGGAAGACAAGAAAAGAAACTGTTTGTTGTGATTTCTAATCTCGTGACTAGATTTTATGTTTCCGAAGTGATAAACAGAAGCCTTGGCAAAAGAAAAACTGACTCATGAAGCTCTGATAAAAGATCACAGGAAATATTTGCTTCACATTTTGCACAAATATTGGTTCTAAGGGAAATTATTATTTTTTTATTTTTAGCTAAATAGTTGTTTTTCGTCACTTGGGAAATATGTATGTTTTTAGCTAAGAAATAAAAGCTACCTCTCACTCTCAGAAAACACACACCTACAAACATTTGTACATAGACACATGAATAGGTTCTATGTAAGTCTGTCTTTTACTGTTCAAATTAAAATTTATGAGTAGGTATAATATATTGATATATAAGGCAGATATGTAAATATAGCTAATTAATTATAAGTGTTTCCTTGTTAAAATTGAATTTTAACCCTAAAATTCAGTTTGAATATGATGCCAAAATGTCCTACCCATTATATGTGTAATGTATTTTTCTATGTATTTGATAGAAGTATGGAACGGTGGGATACCTTTCCTGATCAAGAGGACGACGCTGATAACTTTTCAGAATCTGTGAAGTTTGATGCTCGCTCAATGACAGCTTTGCTACCTCTTAGTAAGTAGAAAGGTGGGGTTCACGGGGAGGTTGTTCTTAGCATTATTGACACTATGTAAAATTATAGCCTTGGGACTTAAATGTGTATGAATGTTAAAATAATACTTATTGGATAAATAGGTCTTTCCCTCTCTTGAGAGAGAATACAAAATAAGTTTAAATTAAAGTAAGGCAGCATTACAATAGATTAAATTAATCCACAGTACTGATTGAGTTCTCTGATTTCCCAGCCACTGGAATAGGACCTGGAGATGACAGATCCTAGCATCCTGAACTAATATTTAAAAATCATGGGTGGAAGGTGCTTATATTAGTTTCCTAGGGCAGCTGTAACAAATTACCCAAACTGGTGGCTTAAAACAAGTGACGTGGATTCTCTCACAGTTCTGAAGGCCGGAAGTCTGAAGTCAAAGTGTCAGCAAGACCCTGCTCCCCTTGAAGGCTCTAGAGAAGAATCCTTTCTTGCCTCTTTCTAGTTTCTAGTAGCTCCTGATAATCCTTAAGACTGCTCCTTGGCTTGTAACTGCACCACTGCGATCTCTGCCTCCATCTTCACACGGTCTTCTTCCCTGCTGTCTCCATGTCCTCTTCTCATAAGGATATTAATCATTTGATTAGGGGCCACCCTGATCCAGTATGACCTCACCCTAACTTGATTATACCTGCAAAGATCCTATTTTCAAATACAGACACATTCACAGATATCCGGTGTTAAGGTTTCAAAAATGTCTTTTTGAGAAACACAATTCAGTACATAACAGTGCTGAAACAGACATTTGTACAGGTTACCACAAGACCTCAAAAGAAGTAGTATTTGACTATATCTGGACAGGTTTATTTAAGGTATCAGGACAGAGGTGCCTTAGTTCTGCTAAACCTTAAATATATTTCGCCAGGGGTGTAGGGTTAGTGAGAGAAGAGCCATAGACATATTTCAGTCAGAGGAAGCAACAAATGCAAAGTTACAGGATCTTATATCAATTCTTACATAGACAAACCTGAAATACAGAGCACAACCCCAAGGCTTGACGGATCCTGTGTGCTGTGCTAAGGATGAATGGGAGGATGTAATACCAATGAGACAGAAGGGGAAAAGATAACGGTAAAAGTTTTTAAAGGTAGAGATGTTGAGAGATTGAGGAAGGAGGACATAGGAATTAGGAACACAAAGAAAGGCAAACAAAACAAAACAAAAACTTTGAGAGCTATTTAAAAGGCAGCAGACATTTAACTTATGATTGTAAATTAGAGATAAGGGAGGAAATGCCTCCTGGGTTTCGAGCTTAGTTAACCTGGCAGATAAAATATCCCATCTTGCTTGTACTGTGGGTTGTTCATTTTCTTTTTCCTTAGATCTTTCCATGTTTTTTCCTTTCCTTTATTTTCTTTTACTTCTTACTTTTCTTTCTCTCTTTCATAACTTCATAGAACATTACTGAATGATGTCTGAACTTTTGTTTTAAATTTAGGAGTTTATAACCTGAAAACATAATTTACTTCTTTTTTACTGAGCGGTAAGAACAATGGCCATAGGAGGGTAAAAAATGTAATAGATATTTTATTTACCTAGTCAGAAATATCTTCCTCTTCTGTTGAGATTCTCTCTCCATAGAGTTATCTTTTCTGCAATTAGCATCTATTACATGAATCACTGTTTATTATAAATGGATAATACTGAAATGTTAATATGTTCTGAAATATCCAGAAGATGGACTTCGTTGATCCATTCCAAAGTTTAGTCAAAATGTGAATAATTTTGCTTATTTCTTTTTTTACATTGTATTCTAATCATAAAAGTTATCCAAATATAAAGTCATTGAGATGAAATTGGAAAAAAATACATAATTATCATCGAAAAGAAATGTTTCTGTTATCTGACTTAAAATCAGGAAAAAAAATCATTAATTTTATAGTTACTTGAGGAATTTTATTTTCACCCAGAATATATTACTATATAAAACAGAAGAATAAAATTTTTATTTGCATATGGTGGCATAAATATTAAAATTTACCAACTAATCCTCCGAAATGAGGTAAGTACAACTTGTAGAGGATAGTCACTTTTTCATGGATGCTTAGTTAATGGTAAGTAAAGCAGATGTCCATAGTGATGCCGGTGTTGGCTTTCCCCGTGATTGTCCATTTGGCTTCCTATTGAATAAACAAATACCTATGTTTTCCCTTTTGATTCCAATAGCCTTGGTAGTAATGACATAATTGAAGAGTACAAAATTTTTAACTAAGTAAGAAGATGAAATTTTCTAACAGTAGTTTGGGTTTTTGTTTTTTTCAGATCCTAAAAATGGCCCCACCCTTCAAGAGAAACTGAAGTCCTTCAAAGCTGCACTGATTGCCCTTTATCTTCTTGTGTTTATAATTCTCATACCAATCATTGGAATCGTGACAGGTACAGCATTCCAGAGTCCCGAAACCCAGGAATTTATCCTGTAAATTAGTTATTACAGAAGGAAAAAGAAACATTCAGTTTTTGTATACGGGAGATTCAATAAGGGAAACTTCACATCACAAAATGCTCCTCAAATTTACTAAGTGAAAAAGATGTATTCTTCAAAGGTATTAAATGAAAAAGAGGGAAAAAAGAAATAAAATACAAAATTAAGATAAAATATAGATATGCGAGGTAAGATGGAAAGAGTAGACCATTTCAAAAATATATTATCCTCTGAAGTCCTATGGATGTCTAGTAGTGGTATTCTTGTTGCCAACGTAAATATATAAACATAGTCATTTACATTAACAATGCCTAAAATATGAAAACAAGTAGCTCTTCTACTCCTAGTATTAAAAGCAGAAAGAAACATTCCTGTAAGCCTTCAAAAGGAGGAGGACTTGTAAAGTAATGGCCTTCACTTAGTAATATCTTTAGTTTATATGGCCACATGTTTAATAAAACCACATTTAAAACATTTCTAAAAATAACCCGATAGCATCTCCTCAAAAAAAACAAAAACAAAAAAAACACCAATTCAAATACTTTATTTGGGCTCAACATGATGTTTTCCAGGTATGTATTTCTTTGGAGAGTCTGACTTGAACTTGGGATTGATTTGAGAGTTTCCACAGGAGAGGCTTGCATGTAACTCAGTCAAATCTATAAATATTATTGCCTGCAGTGACATTTTTGATGGATTTGATTGGTTTGAATTTATATATCTTGTTGCTCTCTTTTTCTCTATGCCTGGCAAAATATCTGGATATATGATCTAACAAGAGGTAGGTTGGGAGTAAGATAAATTTTTATGTGCATACTAATCAGCTTAACAAGCAAATGCTTCTAAATACAAGGTCACACCTCCACTGCTAAGAGGGAACCTAAAGGAATATTCCGAAACAGAGCCAAATTCTGTTAAGAAAGAAATGATAATAAAACAACAACAATAATTGTAACAATAACTATTAATAACATTTTTGAGCATTTACTATATTCAGGCAGTGAGCTATAGATTTTCCATAGATTACCTTATACACCTTTACAATTACCACTGAGCAGACATACTTGTCCTCATTATCCACAAAAGGAAACTAAGACTGTTCAGTAATAACCTTTGACTCCTAACTTCTAATGTCTACTATCTCCCAGTGTAACTGGGTTTTTAAAACAAAATACAGTTGACCAATGAAAAAGAAAACAGAACAGAATTGCCTTTTTTTAGCCAGGAAAGTATTTTCCACAAATAACTATTAAATATTATTTTGGCCATTATAAACAAACAAAAAACAAAATCTAACCACAACTAACAAAGCCAAACAATCAATAACAGCCATCTCAGTAAAAGAACCTGATGTGTCTGTCATGAAACTAACTTCCTGATGAACTGAGATTATCTGTATGTTGTTTATGTTTATGCTTATTTATAGTTTGAAATGCAAAACTGGAAGATGCTTTATTGTTTGGGATTACTAGCTATAAACCAGTTCAAATCTGGGTAAATTTCATAACCTTTATACAAACCATCGCCTGCAGAGCAAATCCAAGGGAGTACAACGTCTTTCTAATAGGCCCATGCAGAATGTGGACTGAAGTCAGAAAAGAATTGAGGGATCTAACTTGAAAATCTCTGGGCTATCAGAAAATACGATCAAGTCAACACATTTGTTCAAGGCTTGACAATGATTGATCTGAAGAGGTTTCGTTTCCTAAAACAACAGATATCTATTAAGACTGACAAGAAGTTAAGAATGTGCAAATCTTACAAGTTCATATTCGCACCCAAATTCACCAGAATTTGGAATAGCTCTTACCCTATCATATTTGAATAATGAATAATTGACAATCCATTTATAACTTTAATTAAGTTGTAGATCAGAATATTTTTCCAAAAAGGAACTAAAAGGCAATACATGATCTCTATTAAATTATAGACAGAAATATAATCCCTAAAATGAGAGTAATCGCTGTTTTGGCAAATATGAATTAATGGGTGAAGTCAAATGCTGCACATAAAAACTCTACTTAAAGTGTCTTATACATTGAAAGATATTTCTTAATTATAAAATCTGCTCTATATAAGACCTTTTTTAAAAAAAGCTACTGGATCACTGTCATAGATAACAACAAAATAATGACTCTGGACAATAAAAAATGATCTAGTATTAATTTGCATAAATTGTTACTGAAATACTGAAGAGTCTTTAGCTCCAAAATAATATAAAATTTTGGTAGGAGAAGATACTAAAAGATAGTAACTACATGAAAGAATAAATGTGATCCATAGAATCAGATATCTAACTCCTTAGGTCTTTGCACAGGCCATAAAAGCTTGTCTCCTTACAAATATTAAATAGAAAAAATATGCCATTATCTCTCAAATGATAATGAACGAAATGAACATTTGGAAATATGAACTCTGGCATTCTTTACCTAGATTTATGATACAGAGTTAAATATTTTTAACAGAAGTAAATTTTTATTCAGAATTTGGGGAAACATGCAATGTGGTGTTTTTAAATCTATAAGTAAAATGTAGCCTTTATTGTCAATTCATGTTGAACTTAATGTCAAATTAAAAAATCCTTGACCTTTTGACATTTTGTCAAATCAGGTCTTCTCTTTTATGCTGTGAAAAAGGGTTGTTTTACCCATATAAAATAGAAATTGTTTCTAGTAAAAGTAAAATTATATGGTTGAGCAATTAGATCAGTATGCCTAGTAAAATAAAGCACAGAGACTATGGAGCTCATCAGAATACCCAACTTCTCCCAATTTTTTATATTACACAATACTAATTTACTTTAGTTATCAATGTTGGGCGTACAGATAGTGACTCCAAAATATGAATAGCAAAAAAGCTGAAAGTTGTCAAATGCTTATTATGTGCCAGGAAGTGATCTAAGCACTTTACATATATTAGTTCATTTAATTATTTAAACACTATTAGTATCCCATTTATACAGAAGTGAAATAGAAACAGACAGATTAGCTTGCCCAAGGTCACAGTTTATAAAGGAAAGAGCAAGAATTGCTAATCCAGGCCATTTTAATCCAGAACCTGGACTCTTAACTGCTAAATAGAAATAGCAATAATCATCATAAAAGGAAAAAAAAATTAAGAATAACTCTGAGATAATTTTATAAGAATTGATAGTTTGGCTTAGATTGTTAAAGTCAAAATGCATTTTCAATTGGTCTTGTATTTCCAGAGTTGCGCAAACAGTGCTTTGTACATAGTAAGTACTTAATAAATAATAGAATCAATGAATGCACAAATAAAGTTGTTAATCCAAAATTTGCTTCTCACAATTTAATAAATGTGATGAGATCCAACTAAGAAATATGCTTTTTTGTCCGATTTACTGATAAATTAAGAAGTATAAAATAGTACACAGTGAATATGGCCTCTGTTGTGGATCATATCAAAACACAGTCACACATATTTTGTTAATTTAAATAAGCCAGTTTTAAAGAGATTATAACCAGGAAAATATAATTTATTTTCAAATTGGCATTTAATTGCATATATCATTTAATACTAATTCTTTATATAATAATGTCTATAATAATAGCCATCATCAACAGTTTCTTTAAGCAAAGGTGATTTAGTGGTTACCAGAGGGTAAGGGGGGTGGGGGGTGAGAGATGAGCGTAAGGGGGATCAAATATATGGTGATGGAAGGAGAACTGACTCTGGGTGGTGAACACACAATGGGATTTATAGATGATGTGATACAGAATTGTACACCTGAAATCTATGTAATTTTACTAACAATTGTCACCCCAATAAATTAAAAAAAAAAAAGTCTTTGCTTTAAAAATAAATAAATAAATAAAATAGTTTTCCCTGTAACAATATCTCTCATGGATAAGGCACTTAAATTTGAATGGAGTTTGTGCCATCTGTGAGCTATGGGATTTACATGCCTTATCTCATTCATCCTCAGTACCACCCCTAAGGTAGTTACTACTTTTACATATTTGAGAAAACCTAAGCAAGGAGAAGATAAATAACTTGCCCAGGGACCCAGCTAATAGTGAGGAGTAGAGCTAGTTTCCAGAATCAGGCAGCTTGATCCTGTGTAGAAAACAATGTCTCATTTATGTAACAGGTACCTTGACCTAAGAGTGGAAACTAAATGTTTTTCATGTTTTATGTCATTTAATTCTCAAAAACCTATAAAGCTGGTACTATTGCCATATCACTTTTACTCAGAAAACTGACCGGTCAGGTTTAGCTGATTACATAGATATATTTTTAATGATATGAAGTTATTTTTATTGCTTAATAGTGATCAAATGTGGAAAATCTTATACATTCAAACTAATATGAATAAGACTGATATATATGTAGCTAAAAGGTACAAATAATAGAGATAAATATATAGAGAAACATGGAACGACAACAAAATTTTAACCATCATTGGTTAGTGATAAAGTAGTGTTTAATATTTTCTTCATTGTGTATAATTTTGTATTATTTTTATCTGCAAAGTTAATTTTAACACTTTTCATTTTTTAAAAATTGCTCTAGATGCTTTCAGAAGGATAATTAGTTTGTTTAGAGGACCTATGTTTATTTGTACATATATATCAGCTGTTCTGTATATCTCCCAAAATACCATTTAACAGAATTTTTTTCTTTAGTACATAATTGCTCACAAGGTTGTTTATCAATACATTGAATATATTAGTGAAAACAGAAGCAATCTCTGTGTAGGGGTATTGTTAAATAAATCTGGTAGATTCATACATAGAATACATGTAGTTATTAAAATTAGTTTTGTAAAACAATACTAAATAATATACAAAAGTCTTTATGATATAGTATTAATTAAAAAATAGTTTCCAGATAGTATATAAAATATAATCTTGCTTTTGTAATAATAATAGGGCATTGAAAACAGAGTCAGATTATATATATATATATATATATATATATATATATATATATATATATATATATATTCCAAAATGTTAGTCTTTAACTCATAACTCAGGATGAAGAGATTAATGGTAAATTATTTTTCCTTATTATCTGCATTTTCTGAATTTTCTGCTATGAATACATATTTTATACTAGGCAAAGAGGAATCTTATAAAAACAATATTTTTAAGGTAAAAATTATTTGCCCAACTTTTTGCTCCAACAACTATAAATTAGGCCTGTGCAAACTGCAAATGACAGTTCTCTGCCCGCTTAGTATAGGATGAGGAAGATGAACCAACAGTGCATTCATACTGTGGGTAACACTAATACTTCCACTTTTACTACATATTTTTTGTCATTGTCATCATTTATCTTGATAATAGCTAACATATTCAACATGCTAACTTCAGACACTGTGTTAAGCGTTCTTTTTATCCTAACAGTAGACCGGAGCAATAGAATACAACGCACTTTATAATCTGTAGAATTTCTCTTAGTGGGAAAACAAAATGCAATGGCCCAGAAGGTTTATATAGACAGCAAATCAGAAAGAATGACTTGATTCTGGAATAGATTCTAATGTAAAGTGGGAAGAGGAGATGTGACCTTTTCAGCAATATGCCTACTGTGGTTCATATATTGTATATTTAGAATAAATACCTGATATAGAATAGCATTCCAAATATTAAAGTGGAATGAAATGGAATGATCCAGAAGGGAATGGTATATGCATTTAAGGTGACAGGCTGTGACTCTGCTTGTTTTTACTTAAATGTGCAGCTCAATTCCTAACGTGGGACATGAAGAATTGCACCGTTGGTTCAATTTATGCCAATGGCATATCTCAAAGTCTCATCAGAAAAGAAAATGGCAGCGAAGATGAAATGAAATTTCAAGTTGTTACAGAAAACCTGAGGAACATGGAGAAGAGAATCCAGTATATTTCAGATACACAAGCCGATCTCATAGATTCAGAGCATTTCCAGAATTTCAGTGTAATGACTGATCAGAGATTTAACGATGTGCTTCTCCAGCTGAGCACCTTGGTTTCATCATTCCAGGAACATGGAAATACAACAGATGAAATCTCCAAATCATTAGTAACTCTGAATACCACATTGCTTGCTTTGCAGCTCAACATTGCAACACTGAATGACAAAGTCCAAGACAATGCATTAAAACAACAAGAGGTAAGAGTTTTTCTAATGGATCAAATGCTGGCATTGAATTCATTTAGATCCTATATCCTCAGATCATCAGGGGAAAAACCAAACAAACAGGAAGCATTGCAAACCCTGTTGGAATATCATCCTACCTACCCTGATTCCTCTGGTAATCTTACCAGAAGGTTTGAAATGGATTTACACAGTGCATTCTCCATATTCCCAGTAAGAGGGGAATGTTTTTTTTTCCCATTTGATATAGTGTCTGTTAAGGTATTTTAAGTTTGTAAATCCTGGTAGAGGAGCTCTTGAGACTGTCTAAACCAATACCGATTTTTAGATTATCTTAGCAGATATTGAGAGGTGATCATTCTGTATTTGTAAATTTTACAACAGACCCAAAACTTTTTTTTATCATTAAAGGAATGGAAAGTTTGCATGAAAAAATAATCTACAAAATCTAAATTTTAAAAGTTTATTTTATCATTCCTGAGAAATACACGTAAGTTTTTATGTGTAAATGTAATTTAAAAATTAAATTTTGAATAATGCGTAGAATGTCCTATTTTCATCATAGGATCAAATATACAAGATAACAGAGCAAAACATATTCGAGATCAATTGTCAGCAAAAGTTTCTTTTTAAAGGTTCAGATAAATATTGTAGGCTTTGGGGGACCCTGTGGTCTGTGTCACAACTACTCAACTCTGCCATGTGTAGTGCAAAAGCAGACATAGGCAATATGTAGACAAATGAGTGTAGCTGTGAATCAATAAATCTCTATTTACAAAAACAGACTTTGGCTCATGGATCAAAATTTTCTTACTTCTGCTCTGTACTATTCTGTTGCCAACCCTCGGATTACTTTGTATGGATGAGAAAGAAATTAAGAAGGAAGTCACTTATTTCAAAATCGTATTTGTTTGGTTGAGTAATTATAATTCATTTCCATAAAAAATAAACATGACTAAAACTTCACTATTCATGTGAACAAATAATGTTCATATTATTAAATACCTAACATCTAGGATATTAATTAATGTAAAGTCTAAAAAATTTCCATCATTAGCTAAATACCACTAGCATCTTTGTCATAGATTTCACTTGAATAGACCCATTCTTAATTAATGAGGTTGTTTTCTGCATAGATACACTATCACACAATAGTGATTTTTTTTAAATGGATGCCACTTATAGAAAGCAAAGAGAATCTTCTAAAGTTATAACATCAGATGGAAATTAACTAAATTATTGACTAGATAATAGACTAAACAGGTTAACAAAGAATACTCTACATATTTATTATTTGTAAGATGCAGTCCCTCAAAGCTTTAGAATTTTACATGGTCTTTGTGTTAAGGTATCAGAAGATGAGGACATTGCTATTTAGATGTGGGGACTCCGTTGAACCTCATTTCAACACCAACCTTGATATTCTGTTTCTATTCCATGTAAAATTTTTCAAAACCTAACTGTTAGTGTTTCCCACATGGTTAATAAGTGTCTAAGCATATCAAATGCTATGGGAATATCAAGGACTCAGGCTATGGAGGACTTAGAGATAATGCATGCGCACACACACAGACACACACACACACGCACACACACCAAAACAAAACAAAACTGTTCATAGGAACTGAGGAATGTGGGAAACACAGGAAAATAAAATGTTAATTATAAGAGTAGAAACTGATTAAGTTGGTGGGAAAGAGGGAGACAAATATTACTTTATGTACAAACAGAATCAGTGGAGCAGTGAGACGGGGTGAGAGGAGAGAAGATGCATAAGATGGGCGAACAAGGATATATTAGATATTAGTAATACCCCAAATCCAGGAGAGACTATCAAATATCTGTGAATCCACATAAATTAGGGTTTGAAACCAAATTGGAAACATGATAATTAATGGAAATAATTAAAATATGGTGATCAGTGAACTGTTTGAGTTTGGATAGATTGCACTTGTGTTTTGAGGGAGGGGCAACATTAGAAATGGAGGTACAAGGGAATGGAGAAACTTCCAATGCTGATTTTTTAAAAAGCAATGTGGCTTTTAGAGATTTAGAAACTAGATGAGTGCTAGTGTATGTATGTATATTATGTGTGTGCGTGTGTGTGTAAACATGGGCTCACTACAAACGACATTTGAAAGCTCATCCCCATTGCTTAAAGAATTTTATCCATCATCGAATCCTTAGCTAAATATAGGAATTTGTAAATTAAATGAATGTGTGAGTCAGTAAATGATGTTTGAGGAAAAGGCTTATAAGTAATATTAGTTTAATATTTATCAAAAACAGACAAAACATTAATTTAAAAATTTTTCACAAAATAAAAGAGAGATAAAAAATAAATAAAAGAGAGACGTGGAAATGTGTTATCTTCATTTTACATAGAAAAGACTGTAAGACTACAAAATTAAATGCCTGGTTCCAGGAGGGCTACTGGTGGTAGAATGTGGAAATTGTGTGTGTATGCTGTATGGATTTCGGGGGGAAAAAAATCAGATGTACTTTTTCTTCTCCCAATAAAAGTTCTCTCAAGTGAAATATGGCTAATATGAGCACCATATGCAGTTTTCAAAGAGGGGAATAAAAAGGCAGCCTCAGTTTTAGGTAAGAAAAACATGGGTGATTCCTGGGTTTTGAAGTAGCAAAATCACCTGCTAGTCCCCTGACCTCTGTTCTGTGGATATCTGGAACTATCCGACATACCTGCAACAATTTGTAGCCACCTAAGTTAAGTTTCAGCAAATTTGTTATGTTGAGATGCTCTGCAAATATCTATGCTCACTATTTACCTTTATACCATATTGTATGGAAAATGTCAAATAGGAGAAGAAGTGATAGAGGGTAGAGATATTCTAATTTAGAACGAGATTTGTGGTGAGGGAAGGCAAAGTAAGAGCAGTGAAAATGATAAGCCTCTCTTCTTGAGTATAGAGCCACTAAAGAGGCAAATCTGGATACATGTTTATATGTTTTCAAAGATTTTATACCCTGACTGTCTTGACTCATCTCAACTTGTCCTTGGTCAAGGAAAGTGTAGTTTTCTCTTCATACCTGGATTGGGTGCATAAAGTAGGCACTAGTGAACAATACACCACTGGTTTATTTCTATGTGCAAATGGGAAATGAGAATCTATCACCAGTTAAACATAGAAGTACTTAGAAAAGTATTAAGCATACCGTGAAGACAGAACATGTGATTAAAGTAGAACAGAGAAACAGAAAACATTACCAGAATAGAGGAAAAGGTTTGGTATATCAGAAAAAGAAAAGCCTACACCCAAAGGAAAACCAGGCAAAAGACTTGAAAGGAAAAGTAATAAAGAAAAATACCAAAAACTTTACGATTGGATACTTAACCTTATCATAATTATAAAAGCAAATTAAACAACAAGAATTTCTTACGTGTCTACTCTTACCCTGCAAACTTAAATATATTGATGGTACCTAGTATTTGGGTGCATAAAGTAGGCACTAATGTACAATTAGTAAGATTTGAAAAGTGGTAGCCTATATTTGGAGGGCAGTATGGCAGTATTGAACAAAAATTTGAATATTTGGTCCCTTTGATCAGATTCACTTGTAGAAGCTGTCCTATAGAAGTACTTATATAAATACGTAAACGTATATAAAATGGTGTTCATTTCAGCATTATTTAAAGTTGTAAAATATGTACAGCTCAAAACTCTATCAATATAAATCAAATAAGTTATGAAAATACAAATAATCCCACTAAATTATTAAAAATAAGGCAATCTCTACATATTTAATAAGTAAATATATTCTTAATATTGAGTAAAAAATAAAAGCATATTCCAGATCAAACAAGTATGATCTCTTTTGTTCCCAATCCCTCTCTATATATGCATGCATGTATATAAATGCACACAAAATATATATGTATTTAAAAACATAAAGTAATAATGAAACCTCAAATACAGAGTCAATAAAAATTGAAAGTAAAATATTGTTAATATGCTAGTTGAGATTTCATTGAATATGAAAAGCTGTCCTGAATCTTTGTTACCACTGGGAAATATGGCATTAAATTTTGTTATTACTATAAAACAATTTAATATACAGATCTATCAAATTCATACAATTGGAATATTATGGTTCTACTCTAAGAACAGTATAAGAAATTTTACTTCAGATAAATTTAAAACCATACCCCAAGTTGTTTTTTATTTTTTATTAGCATTTTGATATCTATACATTTGGAAATAGAAGCGTATATTAAATATATGAAAGTAATTGGGGCAGAGCATGTGAAAATTGAGCCATTCTGTCAAAAGAGGAAATGCTTCAAAACCAAAGAATTACTGTACTTTGAAACAGTTCTCTAATTTCAATATTCTTATTTCATAATATTTATGTAATAGTATGTTTTTTTAAACCCGGTTTCCAAGGTTTCTTAAACTTACATTTTTGATTATTATGTGTATAACAAAAATTGTGGATGCTTGCTTATGTTTCACAGGAGATGAGTAAGTTAGAGGAGCGTGTGTACAATGCATCAGCAGAAATTATGTCTACGAAAGAAAAACAAGTGCATTTGGAACAGGAAATAAAAGGAGAAGTGAAATTATTGAATAACATCACTAATGATCTCAGACTGAAAGATTGGGAACATTCTCAGACATTGAAAAATATCACTTTAATTCAAGGTAAAATATCTTTTCATTCCTCTGGAAAATGGTATATTAAAATGTACTGATGTAAGCAGAGATTTAATATTTAAAAATCCTATGGTTTAAAATAGTTTTTGAGCTTACTTTTACTACAAATATCTAGAGGAAGGAATCTTGGGATCATGTCAAGACATGGTAAGATAACAGTATCCTGGTATCTTTTAAATAGGAAGGGATAAAAAAAAAAGAAATCTCTCTTAAGGTCTAATATCGTTCCAAATATCCCATATTACTGAAGACCAGTACAATATTTCTGTAGGAGACAAAATTGTCTACCTGTCCTTTAACCAAGCTTGTTAATTCTCTCTTTTTCACAATTTCCAGATTATTTCATGCTTCTTACTCTATTGTATTATTAATTAGGAAAGTCTTTGAACTCTCCAAAATAACAATGAATTTGCCTATTTCTTTTTCAGTTGTTTGTAAAACAAAGTGAATTGCATCTTACGGATTTTTAAATTAATATATACATCAAATATTTTCATACTAGCTTTTAATTATTTACATTTTACATATTTTCCATATTTACTTTAAACTTTTTGGTATCGTTTATTTTAGGTTTGTCTCTTGTAAAGGACACTTTAATGATGATGATGATGGTGATGATGATGAAATCTGTCTCTTTTCACTGTATTTATTTCTAGCATCTCATTTTATGTTCTGTTTTTGTCCAGTTTTATGTCCCTTTGCTTTCTTTTCTTGTCAGCTTTTGGACTGATTGAGATTTTTCTCACTGAATTTTTCTTTCCACTAAAGGTACACAAAAGATTTTGGAAACTTTATAGTCTATTCCTATTTTGTTGATGGTTGCCCTCGAAATTTATCTTGAAGTCTAAAGTTGATCAGTATCTTCACTTTTATCCTTAAATATAAAAGGTACTTAAAAGGCTTTGTCTGAGATGATCCCCCATCCCTGGTATTCTGTTATTTTTGAGAACAGTTCATTTATATTTTATGAATTTTTTAACCAATACTGTAGTCAATATTATTTTTTTTACGTTATATAGATAATATTTATTTAGACTTGCCCATGAGTTTATCAGTTTTTCCCCTTTGTAAATGCATCTCTTCTGGGATTATCATCCTTCTTCCTGAAGTATATCTTTTGGAGGTTCATGTAGTGAAAGTCTACTCGGGATAAGAGACTTTTTAATTTAATTTTCTTTATTTTGTCTTTAATCTCTAAAGTTGTTTTATGCATACATGTTTCTTAGGTTAACAGTTATTTTGGTTATCACTATCAGTAGTTTCTTCTGGTTTCTGGCTTTCCTTGTGTTTTTAAAATGAATGCTACCAAACTGCTTATCATTCTCTTTGTCATTAATACCTGCAATTTCACAAATCTGTGTTAGTATATTGACAATTTATCCATTTGGCGTTTGGTTTACTTTCTAAATCCAATTATATTTGTGGATCTATCATAAATTTGGGAATGCTTCAATCTCTTTTGAATATTGCTTCTTCATAATTCTCTTTATTCTTTCTTCTATAACTTATTCAATTCATGTTAGGTCATCTCATTCTAGCTTCCATGTCTCTTAAGCTCTGTTTTATATTTTGATATTTTCACCTTATTAGTATTAAGAGAAACAGAAATCCATGAGATTTCATTTTATATAACACTAGTTTAGGATAATTAAGAAATCTAATATCCAATTGTTTACAAAAAAAATTAAAATCAAGTGTCAAAAGACTATCTATAGCACATTTTTATTTCTGATGCTCACATTTTAGTAAAAGTAAATAATGTATATTTACAGATACATACTTATGTAGTAAAAATGGTTGGTTTTAAAATGCAGGAAAATAAGAAGCATAAAATTCAGATTAACATTTATCTCTGAAAAGGAAGTAGATGAATGAAATTGGGGAACACCTAGGTATATACCTATTTCTTGGGTTGCAATATTTCAGGGGTATTCTCTTTATTATTATGTTTTATAGTTTACTTATATAGAACACATTGCATGTATTCTTTAATCATTACAGTAAAACAGATGATAAAGAAACATTGAATTAACCAGTTTTCTCTCCAACAGTTAGACAACTCCACTTTGTATTTCAAACAAATATCCAAAACTTTACAAATCCAAAACCAAACCCTTGATTCTTGAGTACCCTACCCCCATTCAATCCATTTTAATAATTATTTATTAAACTATAACCCAACTGAGAAATATTGTATAAATTAATGAGTGTTTTATCATTTGTGGGTTGTAGAATCAGCATCATTACTTTGTGTTCCTTGTATCTATATTAACACTTGCTAAATAATTATGAAGATAAAACAATAAAGCTATTTTAATACAGTTTTCAAGTAATTATAATAATTACTCTAGAGGACTAAATTTTTGAAATGGTGAAGCAGAATTTGGTGGGGAGTGGGGGATAACATGACTTAAAGAAACAAAGTTGGTGAACATTGAGGAAGGAAGATAAGAGAAATAAAATATAATATGGCTCAGTGGTGATAAGAGATAACATATTTATTTGGGAAAATTTTAACATTTTTTCTAGTATCTAAAAGCGCCAAAAAAAGAGATATGTTAATTTTTGTGGTAAAGATAAAGAATAAATGATTGATGGAATTTGAATTTGGAGATTTCTATGCTTAATTATTGGGATTAAGAAATAGATTGTGTTTTTAAGCACTATAAAGGAAGAACTCATCTCAGGAATAATGGAAGAACAGATGCCAAAAATAAAGTCAATTAAGTTTGGAATAGTATAGCCTAGCATGTCAGGAAAGAAGGGTTCTAGGTCTAATTTCACCCAGTTAGTTTTAAGACCTCGAAGAATTCATTCTCTCTGACCCTCTGTAAGTATGTTTTACTAAGCAATCTTTAAGACATCTTCCAGATTGAATATATCTAAGTCAGTGAGCATGGAAACTGGAAGAAAAAGAAAGGAAGAAAAAAAAAGGAGCAGATTTAAGCATAAATACCCTAGAAGATTTGGCAGGTTTTTTTTAATGATCTAAATATGAGGCAAAATTGAGGAAAAAGTGGAAAAAAAATGTGTGTGTGCGTGTGTGTGTGTGTGTGTATATATATATATATATGATCATAATAAATAGGAAATGGAGCATAGCTCTGTAAAATTAAGCAGATATTATTAGTACTATGTTATCTCAAGATTTTAAATAATATAATATGCCTGGGTTTGCTTTTCCAGTAAACTGGATAATTTTGAGCTATGATATTTATGATTGCTAAGTATTCTATATCATTATATTTCTTGGGGCTATGTAGAAATATTTTTTAAAAATCATGGGGAGAGAACTAAATAGTAGATTTTGTGTGTGTGTTTTATAGAGGGAGTTGTTCATGGAAAATTTTTGCTATAGCATTGAATGAATTATTCCTGTAACTTTGCAGTTTGAAGGTATTAAAGTTGAAGGGAAAATAGTATGAATTCATATGGCTTCTTGAACTAGAGCAAATCATACATTTTGGCCAACGTTTATCTAGTTTCCTTTGACATACGTATGTTAGCAATGGAGCTGACAGGTAGCATTAGGTGCATTTATTGATGCACAGAGGTGGTTATTAATGTGCTTATGGAGCAATGTTTTGAGAGGCTAAATCATAACTTGGAGCAAAGAAGGTGACTACAATAGACTCTAAGTGTCCCGAAGTGTTTAAAGTTCTTCCTCCTTTTTTCCATACCATAGCAGAATAGATTGCTACATTTCTTTACAGTTGATGGATATATATATATACATATACATATATATGTATATATATATATGTATATGTATATATATGTATATATACACACACACACTGAAGGAAATCTGAGGGTGGACTAGACAAAATACTTTCAGACCAGATTAAAAAAAAGAAGAAAACTCTAGAATCGTTCAATTGCAAGATGATGAGCATATGAGCTACAGTAGGGATGGAGAGGAAGCAGTTTTGGGAGGTAGTGTGATAACACTATGTTTACAATGTTCTCAAACGTTCTACGCAAGAAGCTAAGAGAAGAGTGGTTTCTGACCTGTATACTTCCATCCCCTGTCAAAATATCTAAAAGACACTAAAAACACATATTGAGATACTTCCCACATTTTGCTTTAGACAGTAGAAGAGATATAACAGTGAATAAAAATAAAATATAATAGCTGAGATTAATGTTAGATGAAGAATAAAATTATAATAAAAATTTAACATCCAACACACCTAGTTAGAACTCTTTAAGGGAAAGCTTTACCTCATTTTCTGACTCTGGGATTCAGATACCTGGTCTCAGTATTTTTTATATAAAAATAGAGGGGGATTTTTAAACTCAGAATTTTATAAACTCACAGATGTATTTGTTATGATTGAACTAATACTCCAACATTAGAGCTGTATATATTTACTATACATGCTTACATGCCAAATAACTGAAAGGCTATTTAGTGATTATGAAAGAGTTGTTTTTTACTTACTAAAGACGTGGTAAAAACTCTTGATCTCAAATGCTAGGAGCCTAGATCTAGTCAGTGTGTCCCTTGTTTCTTGTCTCACACATTCTAGGTTTTTCTGGAATGTCTGTCTTGCTTTAGAGCCCCAATTACTAAATCAAAGTCTTTGCTGGGCCACATTTTAACAAAACACCATTTTTGGCTACTGTGCATTTGCTTCCCCTCAATTTCCTCAGCAAAATTCAGGTTGCAAATTGAGTTCTTCTGTCCTGCTTGCATCCTCCTTCACCACTGTGTAGAGAATGAACTGCTGCTGTGTTCATGGTTGTGGAACTTAAACTCCCTTTGTTGGGAAGAGCTACATTCTGCAGGGAATAAGAGATGCATCCAGATTCCCACTGATATAGAACCGTGGCATTTCTTGTGTAACAGCTAAATATATGTCACCAACATTAAGCTATAGCGAATTTGCTATTTAATTACTTAATGTCTGATAGTCTGTAGTTTGTGTGATGATTATGTAAAAAAAGTATGCAACAAAAATATACACATACACACCCAAAAATAACAGGAAATAAATGTTACTGATTATTCTCTTATGATGATAGAATTATAAATGATATTTTTTCTCATATCTTTTTTGGCTTTTATGTTTCCTATAAGTAGAGCTATTTTTATAATGAAAATGAAATAAAACATTACTGTTTAATATTACATATGAAGAGAAAGGGACAATGTACATTGAGAAGAAAAATGATATCTTACAATTTGAGTAACCAGGACAGAAAGGATTTAAAAACCAGCTTGAATCCTTAAAAAATGGCACAGATTAGGAAAGAAAAAAAAATGGAGAAAAGCAGGGATAAGGACTTTAAAAGAAACAAAGAAAATACGTAGAATATACTTATTCCTGAGACAATCTTTATTTATGTGGCCCCCTCATAGAATTTTCAGGTGTTACATCTCCCCACCTGATTAAAATTTGTAAACAAGTGCTCTCTAACCAGGGATGGTAAATATACTTGTGTATTGTCCTTGGGCTATGTTTGTGGCTGAACCACAGCAATTGAAAAATGCCTCTTTTAAAACATTGCTATTTGATTATTCTATGACGCATCCAGGTTTGTTTCTTTCTTTTACAGCAGTAAAGAAAATTGCTAAGTGTTTTGCTTTAAATGAAGGGAGTAATACTTGGCCTGTGCACTCTGTATAGAAGAGGGAATACTAGCAGAATTACCTTTAAGTTCTAAAGACATGCTCAGTGCCATCATTCTAAAGAAGTGATCACCATATATTTGTTTTTCTGATCACAGGGAATTCAAATGACTAAATTAGTGTTTATCCAACTCAGAACTCAGGGACACCTGACAAATTGTGAGGCCAAGTACTCAAAATTTTCCCTCTAATAAATAGATTTTATAATATCTATAACTATCTGGAGATTCTATTAATATTTTACTTGAAAAAGTATTCCTTTACTCATTATCATCTGCCTGCCTTTACCCATATCTCTCCCACTTATCCAAAATTTTCTTTCTTCTCATTCTACCAATCTTCAAAGTACCCTTCAAATCCCACTCCCTCAATGAAGTATTTTCAACCATTGCTACTCGTGCCTGCTCTGTATCTCACTAACAAATATATGTAGGTCTGCTACTTTCAACGAGATGGTTTTTGGTTGTCTACTATGCATACTTTTCTTTCCCTTGACAGTATCATACGTGCTTATGATTTTTATACATGTATGAGGATTTTTATACATCCTTACACATTTTTCATACAGCGTCTAACTCAATCTAGTGACATCTATCTGGTGTGTACACAATACTAATATGGGTTTGTGCCATCATTGACCCATTATCTCTTCTCTGCCCCCAGGTTCTGGGAACCGAGAAAAGTGCTAGGCACACATATATATTTATACGTAATTAGGTTGTCTGGTTTAGGGCTATCTCATCTTTATCAGCATAGGGTATTTCAAGGTATGCCTCTATTCAGAAATATCAATCTTATTTATTCTACGTTATTTTGTAACAAAAAAAGACTTTGGATTTACTTATATAACGGCCTTAACAACTAACTAATCCATTTTACCCATGCTTTAAAAGTATGATCAGTAATTGTAATTTATTTATTTTTAAAGGTCCTCCTGGACGCCCAGGTGAAAAAGGCGACAGAGGTCTCCCTGGAGCAGATGGTCCACGAGGCATTCCGGGTCCAATAGGTATGGTGGTAGGAAGTACTTAATCATATACTACACGGTTAGGTAATATACACCCAGGTATGTGTGTAGGGGGAAAGAGCTATGTGATTTGTTCCGTGTGTGTGTGTGTGTGTGTGTGTGTGTGTGTGTGTAGGGGATGTTACCTGTTCCAGCAGCCTAATCACTATAATGTGACGAATGACAAGCACTGACTCAGGGTTTCTGAAGGCAGTTAAATGCTTTATCCAGAGCTACCACTTGGGGTTGTTCCTAAATCTGGGGAGTGCCATCTGTATCGGGGATGCAAACAGTATAAGGCAGACCTAGCTTTAGGAGAATATAAAGGAGAACATAAAAATCATCTTCACGCTGAATGTATTTGCAAGCTATCTGGTTTTTAAGATACAAAAATAATATAGTAATATGAGTCAGAGGCAAATTGGATTATATCCCTTTTATTGTCCGTAACTGGAATATATCTGCATAAACCTATGAAACCTGACGGTAAATATTGACTAGAACACAGTTGACTCTTACTTTTGCTGTCAACTCTTCTCTGTTTTTTACTTAGAGCAAAATTGTTTCAAATTATTTTCCTCTGGGTTTTAATCTTGAAAGCAATATTTTGAAAGAAGATTAATAGAAGATAGAAAAGGAGAAAGCATGAACTTTCTTTGCTCTCTAGAAAATAAAGAAGACGATAACAATAACATGATTGTCATAACATGACTGTCGTGTTATTTTTGGCTAGAAATCAAATACCCCACCCACTTTTTGAAAGAGGGGAGTATATTGCATGGTCTAATTAGAACTGGAATGGTTTCTGCTGACAAAACAATGTCTAAATACCATGAACTTCTTATTTTTCTGTGTTTTGATTATATAAAATATTCTTCTTTCTGATCAATAATGTATTGATCAGCCCAGGTTACATCAGCAAAACAATTTTTAAAAATGAAAAGCATGAATTTTGTACCTGCCTGACCTTTACATCATTGTGCTTAAAAAGCCAATGTAAAAAGTTTACATTAATTTTTTAAAATTATTTTAAAGAAAAAAATACTGGGGGTGCCAAAAATATGTATACAAGTGGACACCTTGGTCAATGTTGCTCAAGCAGTAGTTCGCCATAATCAGAAGTGTCTGGACACTGATGGTAACCACTTTGAGCACCTCTTGTAATTGCAGAAGTCAAACGTGACTTGATTCATCTTTTGTTATCAGTATATGTTGAGTATTACAATTTTAATAGTTTTTTTTTCCTTTCTTAAAATGTGTATACTTTTTTTTTGGCACCTCCTGTATGTATCTATCAAGTGGGTAGTTTAGTATGTATACCTTTGAAAATACTTCCAGGTAAGATCCCTTATTCATAAAAGTCGTTATGGTTCACTAGCATTCAGCAGAACTTGGTAATACTGCTTCAATGTCCTAAGCAGGTGAGGTAACCAGTATTATATCAGCTGCCAGAGCTGCTATTGTTGAAGGTCTGTCAGTTCCTGTGTTACAAACTGCAGTTGTCAAAGCTTTATAATTGAGACATAGCAATTCAGACTGGGCTAAAACTTGCCCTACAAAGCCTCATCTTGGGAGCATCTTTTGCAGCTGTTTCTGAACTGTGGATGTATGAAATAAAAAGAGGTATTGAAAAGTTTTAGCTTTTGTTAATACCCTAAACAGATGCCATTGCAAAGCTGCTTTGAGTCCTGTAGTGAGGGGTTAGTCTGTTGCTGTTGGTACCGCTCATTTACACAAATAGGCATTATCTAGGCCCTCATGAAAAAATTTCATTTGTTGGGGTGATAAATTGACTCTTTGGATTATTAGGTCACTATTTGGTTTGATGTACAGCAGTAAAAGTATTCAAGTTATGTACGTGGCATCTCTCCTAATGGATTCTTCCCTACTCAATTACTGCATTCTGTTTTGTTCTCTGCCAGGTTGCCTAATTGCCCCATATTAGGTACTAAAATCAGGAAGTTAAGAGTACATGATGGGCTGAGATGATAATTCTACTTTCTGATTTGAGCAAGTACATTAAAACCTCATCTATTCATCCAATTGAACCCATTCAACTAAGCTTGACAACATCAAAGTCATCTGGACTCACAACCATGATGTGAAAATTTGAGAAACTTAAGTGTGTATGCTAGTGGTCTTAAATAATCAACACTATTACAATTCTTATCCATGTACTGGGTGGATGTTATGTTAAAATATGCTTTATCTCAAAGTAACATAATAGAAATTGATTTCAGAGTGTCATTTCCTTGGAAGTATGCCCCCAAGAACGACCTATTACCTTTTATTTGAAAGAATGTTTATTGAACACCTTCCATGTGCCTGGTGCTCCACAAGGCCCTCTGGATCCTGTGCACAGAAACACAGAGTTTCTGCTTTCACAGAACTTACAATATGATGAGTAATTATATAAGGGTGATGAATGTCATGATCAAAGATTCTTGATCTCATCTGCGATCCTTTGGGGCCCACATTTAGGGTCATTCTGTCATGACAGCAGTGCTTTGAAGAAAGCACAACTCCTTAGCTTCTAAAGAAACCTTTTTGTAGGCCATTTAATGGGCTGTTTCTGCCCAGGGGGAATCACAGCGTAGCCTGGTCTGTAGGCACAGAAGGGATACCATCATAAGATACCGGGAGAGGGAATGAAAGTCTCCTCTGCTTGCAACTTTTTGTCATCAACCAGTGCAGTTTACTTTCCTTACATAGCCTGACTTTTCCACCACAGGAATTATGCTTCTGGGGGGAAAATATAAAATCCATCTGAACTGTGGATATTGGAGGACAGGAGCCATATTTTATTAGTCTTTATATTCATGTATGTCTTTACCCCATCCCACCCCTCTCTCCAGTCTGACCTAGAAAAGCCTCTCCCCGTGTTTCATGAAGGACAGTGCTGGCTAAAATACACATTTGAGTAAGGAATGTTGTGCTAATGGGTTCAAAAATGTCACCGCTAACTATGTACGTATCATTAAATAAAAGTAAATTTCGCAGCCTTCATAAAAGTCTGGTGAAAGTAATGATTGTATTACTATGAAGAAGGAGGAGGAAAAGAGCTAACAAAAAGCATTTATCATATAGTAGTCACTATTCCTAAGTGTTTTAAATTTATTAGCTCTTTTAATCATCACATCAAACGTAGGATATAGGGAGAAATGTTATACCATTTTACAGATGCACAGGGAGGTTAAATGACTTACCTAAGATCAGTCAGCAGCTGGTAAGTGGTAGAGCCGGTATGTGAACCCAGCAGGACATGTTTGCAGAGCCCATGCTCTTATCCAGTCTCCTAGTTCAAGAAAGAAGCCTGAATGGAGAGCTCAGGATATGTGAATAATTATCAGACCAGCCTTACATAAACGATTGGATCTCTCTGGTCTTCTGTGCCTGCTTCTATGAAATGACAGATTTGGATTGGATGAGGTGTAAGGCTCCTTGAAACTTTAACATCCCATAGCTGAGATTATGTATAAAATGTATTTGTGTGGCCTGTGGATTAGAAGCTGGTGCCAGAGCCTTTCCCTTTGCCACAGGTTATTGAAGAAAATTACCTCATTGCCACCTGAAAGTCTCAGAGAATCTGATCTCTTGGAATAAAATTCAATACTGGTGCTTATATTTAGGGGTCATGTTTTCAAACATAATTAAACAAGCAACTCACATAACTCTACAGGCTGTTTAGAGTCTGCTTAAATATCTCCCGGAATAGAGGTCTAACAATTGAGTCATTTCTATCAAAGTATCATATGTACTTCATTTACCGATTCATTTTTCACCTATTGAATATGTCACATAATCCTTGGTTGAACAGCTGTATTCCAAGTGTCATTATAATATACTCAATGAGCAATCATTGGAGAGGCTCTTTCTGATACCCAGGGCATTCTCTATTACATTTCTTCGTTTTGCTAAAAATTTTAATCTCCAAAATTATCTTCTTTATTTATGTGTTAACTTTCTTACCATCTGTCTCCACACTGGAAGATCTATTTGGATAACAATCTATGTAACTCCAGGAATGTGCAGGGACTGGAACAACATGTGTGCTCTCTATACTTTTGTTGAATGAATGGAGAAAATGGTAAAAATGGGAGTCACCAGTGAGTGGCACTCTATAAAAAGTGGAGAATGCTTTAAGATAAATAAATAAGAGAGTTTAGAGTAAATATTTTTATTTGTAAATTTGAATAACTGCAAGTGCAAAGGTCTGACTCCCTTGCTTGGATAATGAAGAAAGGTATAAATATTAACCTATCAGGCTGTTTTGAGAACTGATGCTAGGTCTTTTGTAGGCTGGGAAGTCCAGCCAATGTATAATACAAAGTGTGTGTGTGTATGTGTGTGTGTGTGTGTGTGTGTGTCTGTGTGTGCGTAATATATGCATATATGTGTATATGTAAAATATATCAATATATACACAAAGTAGTATATATTGAGTAATTAAATGAAGATACCCTGACTTTGCTAATATTTTAAAACATAATTTATTATTTTATTGTTTTGGATATCTGCTTAATTTCTGTTGGAATCAAAGTTTTACACTAAGTTGAAAAATATTTCTTAACCATTTAGAATTATATACTTAAACTGGATATTTCTTAGAGAACATTTAGCCCAAATTTCGGTGTCTATATGAATGAACCTCAAGAAAATATTTTCTAAATGAATTAAACATGTATAAGCCCTGTCTCCTGGAACTTGTAAACCAATGGCAATATATTAAAGATTGACATTGACAAAAGATGTATAGCCAATTTTTCATAATGTGTTTCAGAAGGAGTTAACTGAAAATTAGATTAGTAGGATTCCTGTGAATTGATAATGACACCTAAAAAAATATTTTTACAATAATTTATCTCAAACTGCCAGACTCCAGAATGAAATATTTTATTCCACAGAAAAATAACATTTCTTTTTATATGTAGTTTTCATTGTTACCACAGTGATTTAGAGTAAAAAAAAAAAAATAGCTGTTTTCATTTAAGTATGTAAAACCCTGGTTTTGTATATTTATATAATATATACCCATAAATGAATCCTTGTATACTTTACACACACATGCATGCACACACAGACACACACACACACACACATGCACACACCACATGTATACATATGGTTACATTATTGTTTGGGATTACAGAGGACTATTTAAAACAAGTCCATTAGAGATAAGAGTAATATATTCCAGAACTAAGATCACAATTTTTCTTAAGATTTTTATTAAAATATAACTAACATACAGTATTATATTAGTTTCAGGTGTACATTATAGTTGTTCCACATTTACATACCTAAAGAAGTGATCACCATAAATCCAGTGACTATCAGACACCATACTATGCTATCACAATATTACACAATATTATTGACTATGTTTCCTATGCTGTACATTACATCCCCATGGTTTATTGGTTTTATACCTGGAAATTTGAACCTCTTACTTCCCTTTACCTTCCCCCCCTTTTTAATTTTTTAATTACAGTTGACATTCAGTATTATTTTATATTAATTTCAGGAGTACATCATAGTGATTAGACGTTTATGTAATTTATATAATTTAAGAAGTGATCCCTCTGACTAGTATCTACCTTGCACTATACATAGTTATTAATATATTATTGACTGTATTCCCTATGCTTTACTTTCCATCACCAGGATTATTTTGTAACTACCAATTTGTACTTCTTGATGATTTCACCTTTTTCACCCACTCCCAACCCCCTCCCATCTAGCAACCTCAAAATATTCTCTGTGTCTATGAGTTTGTTTCCATTTTGTTTGTTTATTTTGTTCCTTAGATTCCACTTATAAGTGGAATCATATGACATTTGATTTTCTCTGCCTGACTTACTACACTCAGCACACTACTCTCTATTTCTTTCTATGTTGTGGCAGATGGCAAGATTTCATTCTTTTTTTTTTACATTTCGTTGAATATGTGCCACTTCATCTTCATCCATTCATCCATTCAGGGACAGGATGCCTTTGTATCTTGTCTATTCTAAATAATGCTGCAATCAACATATACATGCATATGTCACTTTGATGTAGCTTTTTGGGTTTCTTCAGATAAATACCTGGAAGTGGGATTACTAGGTCCTGCTTTGTCTTTTGTTATAGCCTTTATTTTAAAGTCTATTTTATCTGGTATAAGTATTGCTACTCCAGATTTTTTTCTTCTTTTTCTTCCCCCCCATTTTCATGAAATTTCTTTTTTCATCCCTTTACTTTCAGTCTCTGTGGGTTTTCAGATATGAAGTGAGTCTCTTGTAGGCAACATCTATTTAGGTCTTCTTTTATCCATTCAGTCACCCTGTGTCTTTTGATTGAAGCATATCATCCATGTACATTTAAAATAATAGTTGATAGATATGTAGTTATTGCAGTTTTGTTATTCATATATATTTTTTCTTCTCTCTCTCTCTCTCTCTCTCTCCTCTCTCTCTCTCCTCTCTCTCTCTCTCTCTCTCTCTTTTTTTCATCTTAAAGAAGAAGTCCCTCTAACATTCCTTGTAATATTGGTTTGGTGGTGATGAACCCCTTATCTTTTTCTTGTCTGGGAGTTTTATCTGTCCTTAGATTTTAAATGATATCTTTGCTGGGTAGAGTAATCTTGGTTATAAGTCCTTGATTTTTACCATTTTGAACACTTCCTGCTAATTCCTTCTGCTCTGCAAATTTTCAGTTGAGAAACCAACTGAAAGTCTTATGGGAGCTCCCTTGTAGGTAACTAACTGCATTTCTCTTGCTGCTTTTAAGATTCTCTCTTTGCCTTTAACTTTTGGCATTTTAGTTATGATGTGTCTTGGTGTGGGCCTCTCTAGGTTCATCTTCTTTGGGACGCTCTGTGCTTTGTGGGTTTGAATATCCATTTTCTTCACAAGGTTAGGGAAGTTTCCATCATTATTTCTTCAAATAATTTTTCATTTCCTTGCTCTCTCTTCTCCTTCTGGTACTTCTATGATGCAAATGTTGTTATGCTTGATTTTATCCCAGAGACCCCTTAAACTGTCTTCATTGTGGGGGGAGGGGGTTCTTTTTTCTTTTTGCTGTTCTGATTGGGTGTTTTCTTATACCTTATCTTCTAAATCACTGATTTGATCCTCTGCTTCATCTAATCTACTGTTGATTCCCTCTAATTCTTCATTTCTGACTGGTTCTTTTTTTCTGTTTTTCTATCTCAATTTTTATGTTTCCTATCTCTTTGTTGAAATTCTCCATGAGATCATTGAATATTCTTATAACCACTGTTTTGAACTCTGCATCTAGTAGCTTGCTTGTCTCCATTTTGTTTAGTTCTTTTGCTGGAGATTTGTTCTATTATTTGAGACATGTTTCTTTGTATCCCCATTTGGCTGCCACCCTATGTTTGTTTCTATGTATTAGGTAGGGCTGATATGTCTCCCAGTCTTAGTAGAGTGGCCTTATATAGTAGGTATCCTGTGGGGCCCAGTGGCAGTCTCCATAGTCACCAGAGCCAGATGCTCCAGGTGTGTCCCTTGTGTGGATTGTGTGTGCCCTTGTGTTGTAGTTGAGCTTTGATGCTATTTGTACTTCAGTGGGAGGGACTGACCCTTAGGCTGATTGGTTGTGAGCACTGGTTGTGACTACAGTGGAGGAGATACTGTGCAAGGGTTGACCCTACTGAGCCAGATTTGCTTTAGCAGGGCTCTGGTGCCTGCCCAGTCTGCCCTTTGGGTGTGTCGTCCTTGGAGGCAGCCAAGTGATGCTCCAGCTCAATCCAATGCTGGCCACTGGGTGTGCCAGCTCCAGGACCTCCTGGGAGAGGATCAACTGCAGGTCAAGTTCAGCCACAGCCTGTGTCCTGCTGGGGCCACCTGGAATGAGCCACAAAGCAATCCACAACTGGCCACTGTCCGTGTTGTGCTTTGAGGTGCCTCAAGAGACTAAGCCACAAACCAAAGCCAGCTGCCGCTAGTGCCTGACTTAGGACTGCTTAGCCAGAGGTACAAGACATGCCGAAGCCAGATACTGCTTGTTTGGATTTTGTGAACCTTTGAGAGATTTTTGGAAAGTCTGCAGCCTGAGGCAAGGCAGGCAGTTTGTATGGAAAAGCCACTGGATGTGTCTTGGGTGTGCCTGAAAGCTGGGTGAGATGGGGTCTCAGGAAATCACCATGGCAAGGAGAACATTGTTAGCCAGGTTGATGGAGACTCAGATATGGCGCCATCTGCATCTCCATGCCAGGATGGGTGAGGGCTCAACAAAGAAACAATGGCTTCTGCCAGCTCCTCCCTCTGGGAGAAATCTGCCCCTCCAGCTCTCACCTTGAGCCAGACAACTCATGTCCCTGGCACCTTTCGAATTGCTGCCCTAGCACTGAAGCTCAGAGTTAGTGAATTCATCAGTGAGTAAGTCCGTGTGAAGGCCCTTTAGGAGGAGTGCCTGGGATGACAGCCACTCTAGTCTTAGTCAGCCACATCTCCACTGGTTTTCACAACCAGAAGTTGTGAGCACTTTTCTCCTCGGTACTGAATCCCTAGGGTGGGGAGCCTGGTATGGGGCTGTGACGCCTTGCTTCTCCAAGGGTTGGGGGACCTCTGCAGCTGAGATATCCCTTCTGATTTTCAGTGACCACACATGGGTGTGAGACCAGCCTATTCCACATCTCTGCCCCTCCTACCAGTCTCTAGGTGGCTTCTTCTGTATGTCTTTAGTTGCAGAGCTTCAGTTCAGCTAGACTTCAGGTGATCTTCAATAATGTTTGTTCTGTAGTTTAGGTGTAAGTTTGATGTGGTCATGAAAGGAGGTGAGCACAACATTTATCTACTCTGCCATCTTGACTGGAACTCTTCAGGATCCCAATTTTAAAAATAAATACTTTGATACTTCAAATTACTTGAGCTGTGCTTCTTCTGGGACAAATCTTAAGAATTCAATTTTCAGCTCATACTTTTCAAAGTTATCATTTCAGCTACAGCAAAATTCTACCATTTAAGGATTCCTGATTAGATGACATAAGTTAAACCACCAAGATATTTTTCTGATATTTTATTTGTAATAACGATATTATTTATTGAAAAACTACAATGTAGTAAATACACTAATGTTCTGCTTACTGTTTTATCTATCAATGGCATATATGAAATTTTAGGAAAGATGTTATTCCCCCATTTGGAGATTCACCTATTTCATATTCATTAATTAAACTAGAGTGTTTCATTATACTCTCAAGTCTATACGAAAAATGAATTATTACCAATGTGTTTTTTTTTTTATTAACCATGCAGGTCCTCCAGGTCCTAAAGGTGATCGGGGATCGATTGGCTTTCCTGGAAGTCGAGGATTATCAGGACCACCGGGGAGGTCTGGGAGGCCAGGTATGATGATAATGTATATTTTCCTTATAGAATATGTAAAATAAATTCCAGATCATAGATATTTTTTCAACTTCTTAGGTAACAAAAGCAATGCTCATCATAATATGAATAATAGCACTCACATGTAGTTTATTTTGTGGTCTGAAACATTTTGAAACTGATTATCATCCACCTGAGGAAAGTTTCTATGCCCCAAAGGAAAATAGTTTAAAAAACAACAGAGGATTTATAAACTTCACACCACCATAAATCACCATGAAGAATGGTATCTATCCTAGAACAATGAGAGTGGAAAGACTGGCAAAGAAAAACAAACAAGCAAAGTGTACATAAACCCACAAAACTCTGTTAAGTCACAATTAGCAAACTACGGAAATCCTATCCTATGCAAGATAAAACTGCCTGCTGTTATGTAGTAATAATTAATCAATGTTATTCAAGCCCTTTAATATTTGCTTATATGATGACATTATTTCTACGTCTTATGCCAATAGCCTAAGCTTAAATTGTGAACTTTTCATAGAACTTTTAGAATTAGGCAGGTATGTTTTCCTAATGTCCAACTAAATTATAACCCAGAGAATAGGGTCTTTACCTATTGAGGGTTTTGTGTGTTTGTTTGTTTGTTTGTTTTTAAATAGAAGGTGTTTTTTTAGAATAGTTTTCGGTTTATAGGAAAAATGCACAGAAAATACAAAGTTCCCATATACTACCTATCCACATACAATTACCCCTAGTATTAAGTCTTGCATTAATGTGGTGTATTTGTTACAGTTGATGAACCAATATTGATACATTATTATTAACTAAAGTCCACAGTTTACATTAGGGTTCACTCTTGATATTGTACATTCTGTGGGTTTTGACAAATGCGCAAGAACATGTATCCACCATAGAGTATCATATAGATTAGTTTCACTGCCCTAAACATCCTCTGTGGTCTGTCTACCTACTCATCTCCACCCCTCTTCTCTCCTCAACCCCTGGTAACCATTAATCTTTTTGCTATCTCCATCGTTTGCCTTTTTCAGAATGTCATATAATTGGAGTAATACTACATGCAATCTTTTCATACTGGCTTATTTCACTTGGCAATTTAAGTGAATTCATTTAAGGTCCTGCATTTCTTTTTATGGCCCAATAGCTCATTACTTTTTAATGTTCAGTATATTCTACTGCATGCTTGTACTACCACATATTTATCCATTCACCAATTGGAGGACATATTGGTCACTTCCAAGTTTTGGCAATCATGAATAAAGCTGTTTTAAGCATTCATATGCACTTTTTTGTGTGGTCTTGAGTTTACCTTAGAAGTGTGATTGCTGGATTGCATAGTAAACCTGTGTTTAATTTTGTAAGAAACTGCCAAACTGTCTTCCAAAGTGGCTGTACCATTTTGCATTCCCACCAAAAATGAACGAGAATTCTTATTGCTCCACCTCCTCACCAGCATTTGGTATTGTCAGTGTTTTGGATTTAGTAAAAGTTCTAATAGGTGTGTTGAGGTGTTTTTAATAGTATCAATATTTATGGACTGTGTCAATGACAATTAGGCTTGGAGAAAAATGAGCTAGCCACAAATAAGCAACCTACACTCAGTCTCCACCAGAGACCTGATTATCTGAACTGAATGGTGTATTTATGTACAATCTTTAAAACCATCCAGTTTAATCAAGTATTTTTTGCAACATGACAAGAAGTGTTTGTTAGTTTGTCTGAAATTATCTGCATCACTCAGGAATTGCCTATATGGGCAGTTTGTGTTCAGTAGATAAATATATTTAAAAATCTTGAACTTGACAAAATTGTAAATCTACTTATAGATTCCAAGATAATTCAAAACAATTTTGTGAAGTGAGAAACATATTTTATCTGTATTCTAAGTTTAAAATGGTCTATTAGTCTACTCTCTATCTCAAATAGCTAGTCATTTATTATCCCTGGCAAAACCACGGTGAGATTTTGTTTGGGACTCTTTCTGTTGCAGTCTCTTTGTAACTTCCTGTTTACATTAAATCATAAGGATTAATTTTATAAACGAATATCACTATGAACTATAAGTAAAATAGAGTTACTCATTTGTATTTCTATAAAGTTAAAGGGGCAGAAATTTCAAGAATATTAAGATGGCCTCATTTTTTCTTGCAACAGTCTATTTCATACAAATTTTTTCTTTAAGTGGTCAGAGAAGAAGTTAGGAATAATCACTAGAAGAGACATGTAACTATAGCACAACTTATCTGATTTAATGAGAAATAACTTACCTCATTTACTGAGTGCCTATGATGTCTTATACACTATACTTGGAGGTGGGGATACAAGAGAAGCTAGTTCCCCACACATGAGGAATTGTCTTCTAGAAATTTTCTGACAATGACCTACCCCTCTCGTAAAGTTTGGTTAAAAAAAGATGATTCTGTAAAACTTACGTGAAGTATCGAAGGTTGTTCATTTGGGGGGATTAAAACATTTGTCAAAATGGTCTGACCTTGAATTTCATGGTGGTGCATAGTTATTCTGTGTATAATGTTTTCTGTGCCCTCTTGGGAAATAAAGGGATAGCATAGTACACATTCTACTTTGCAGAGATAGTATAGTGCATGTTTGAATCCTATATCTGTATTCTACTTTTCCACTCAGCCTCTCTGTGCCTCAGTTTTCTTACTTACAAAACAGAGCTAATAAGAAGACCCACATTTTAGAATTTCTGTAAAAATCAAATGAATCGATACCTTGAAGTGCTTCAAACAGTTTCTGTCACAAAGCAAGCTGTATATGCATGCTGGTCATTAGCAATAGCTTATACAAGTTTTAAGTATTTTTCTACTCTCGCACTCTTAGAGTTCAACAAATGCCCACTAGTCAAAGTACTTGAGAGAATATTCATTCATTCATTCATTCATTCATTCATTCATTCATTCACCCAGTCAGCACAATTTTATGAGGGCTCACTGTGTTTTGGAGATATATATAGCACAGCCACAGACCTCAAGGATCAGGCAACAGAAAAAAATTCAGAAGCAATTAGCTATAATGCAATGTGGTGAGTAATAAACATTTAGAATGCAGGACAAAATGTTATGGGAGTAAAGAATAAAGAAAGATTAATTTAGTACAGCAAGACGTGTTACAGAGGAAATCGTGTTAGTGCTGGCTTGAAATAGAATTTCTTTAGGGTTCTCCAACTTTAGCAGGCATCAGAATCACCTGTAGCATCTCTTGAAACAGCTTACTGGTCTCTATTCCGAGTTTCTGATTCAAGAGGTCGGTGATTGCACTCCCAAAAATTCATTCAGAGCCCAGGTCTTCGGATACACCACTTTAAGGAAATGAAAAACAAGATAGATTAATTGTAATGGGAATAAAAAAAAAAAAGTTTAGACTGAGGTGGAAGACACCAGGCTTCCTGGGGAAGAGAGGAAGGCACACAGTCAAAGGAAGAGAAATAAAAAGAATGAATAAACCCGAACCATGTTGCTTACGACTCAGTGAAAGAAAAATGGGACATTTAATGCCCTTATATACAATTTGCGATAATGTGTATAAAGGACCTACACAGAACAGTCCCACCTTTAGAATATGCCTTTTAAAATGATATAATAATATTTAACAATAGTTATAATCATCAACATTATTATTATATTTGAATTTCTGTGGGTTGCTATAAGTTGATATTCTGGATTACCTTTTGATGCTCTGTTTCCACCTAAAGCAAGCATTATGAATTGTCCTAATTTTTAAAAATTGTGTTTTTTTTGTTGTTGTTGTTGTTTTGCCTCCCCCCCTCCCAAGGAAATCCTGGACAAAAAGGCCAGAAGGGGGAAAGAGGGAGTGGAAGCATGAAAAGTAAGTTCATAGTTTCTTGTTTTTTTATGTACACCTTTGTAGTAAACAAGCTTTGATACAGTTGTCTGGGCTTGAGGCAAATGTTGCGAAAGAACTGCAGCGTTGATCCATAAAGATTCTGTGGAAGTCAGCCATAGTTTTCTCGAATAAAGTGAGTTAATCAGAGTAAAAAAAAATAGATTAAATTATACAAATCCTGAATCTCATTACTCGTTTGTATTTTGTTTTGTGAGAAGCACTATTTTCTAAAATTTCCACATAGAAAATTGTTCAATTTTCAAGCCAGTTTCTGTCTGCTGAAGGAAATTGAGTTTATGAATAGAAACAATTATAACCTCCTTACTTACTAACTGAGCTAACTGAAAAGTTATATTTCAGTATTCTGGCCCATCTAAGAACCCTGATTCTTAGACTAATTCTCAGCTGGTTAGGGTGTTTGTGTTTTGTTTTGTTTTACTGAAAACTTAAAAAGTAGTATTCTATATCTGAGACCTTCAAAACTGCAACAAAATAGATTTCACAAATGGGATCTCTGTTGATGGAATGCTGACCTCATATTTCAATGTACAGAATCTGTAAATTGGACGTTGAAACTAAATGTTAGATGAGATGTCTTTAATAGGCCGTGCCATAAGGCAATTGTTATATCTAGGCTGAATCTATAGATATCATGAAATTATTATGAAAACAGAATGAGGAAGCCATACTTCACTTCTCAGAATTCAAAAATCCCTCCCCTGTATTCCCAATAGGAGCTGAGTGTGTGTGTGTGTGTGTGTGTGTGTGTGTGTGTGTGTGTGTAGCTGATACATACACACAGTGCTCATCTTTACCCGTTAGAAGTCTGTTTTAGACAGATTATGGCAAATCCTTCAAAGTACTAGAAATCTTGCTGTTTTCAGTTGTAATTGTTTAACAACAGTACCAATTTATCTGCCTTAGCAAAAAATTATTTTCTAATACTGTGTATGAATGCCACTTGTAAATGCCAGCCATTAAGGTATGATATAACCACAGGATGCTTTCCACAAGTGTTGCATTGCTGATCTGTGTTTGCCCCTAAACTGAACAACATTGAGTACTGTGTGTCTCCTCAAAGTGTTTAGTTATTCAATGATTATTAATGTTGTTATTATTACGTTAAAATAATAGAAACATTAGTATATCTTTTCTCCTTTGTGTCCATGGCTTCTTTAATGTGGTCACTTTGGTTTTCTGTATACTTCCCCCACCCCACCCCCCCGCCCCACTTCTTCTCCATGCTCCTTTACACTCCATTGATTTTCAGTTGAGCTCCTTATATTAACTCTCTCTTCTGTATCTTCATGTTTTTTTTCGGTCTTTATCTTTACCTTTATCTTTATCTTTGGTTCTTCTTTATCTCCTTTTCTCCTTTCCTGAGACTTTCTCTGAGCTACTTAACTTTGATTCTGGTTAATCTTGGAAAATAAGGGACTTCTTTATTTTGTAGTCTGTAAATTCAACATCCACACTGTCTTTTGTTGCTTGAGATTATCGAATGCTTTGAACATTTTTTTTTTCACATATGTTGAGAAATCTTTGTAGTTACAGATATTTTCGTGGCTGTTTGTAGTTTATGGGCATTATTTCTTTGAGAAAGCATTAAGAAAGATATTTCTGTGTATAAGTGTATATAGCCTCCAAACTCCCTCTGTGAACCCCAGGGAGAGTATATAACTCTATAATGTTTCAAAAAGAGAGAAAAAATCATATACACAAACATCTATACAGAATGGTCTGGTTTTTCCTTATTTAAGTTACATGCCAGCCATCTGCCCATGTCAGTAACTATGGCTCTATCTTTTTTTCTCTCAGTGGCTACACACTATTCCATTATATAGCTATACTACAATTACCATAATATATCATTCAATCCACTAGTCATGAACACTTTATGATTTTTGTTTGCTTTGCTTTGGCTTTAATAAACAGTGTTACATTCAGCATTGTCATATATGATCTTGTAGAAATATTTTTTAATAGAGAATTTTCTAGAAGTAGAATCAATAGTTCAAAAATGACATGCATTTTACAATTTGATGAATTATTGCAAATGGCTCCAAAAAGATTGTACCAGTCTGCTCTGTATGAAACTGTCTGATTCCCCACATCTTCAATTAATTTTGATACATGAAAATGTATATTGAATTATTTAAATATACATTATGTTATACACATTTTTCAGACATGATTTAAATATAATAAAAATAATAATTGATTTCCTCTTTTATATATGTGTCAGGACAAGTGCCACTCCCTGAGCATATTAAGGCGGAGTCCTTTTAAGATCAGGTGGGTTGGGCGGGACACCCTCTGCCACCATCTCATTAAAAGGCCTTTCACCTCTGCACAAGTCATCAACACAAGTGACTCCAAGATCCCTTTGTGGCTCCTCCAAATGACCTTGTTTCCTGTGTGGTGTCCAGCTTCCACATGGCTTCCTCTCCTGGTCCTGGGTGCTATTTGGGCCTCTGCCCTCACACTCATACTGCTCCCCACTTTAGTCCTCCACCATCACTACCAACCCCTAGCATCCTTCACTGGGATGCCTCCCATCGTACTGACTGGCTTTCTGCTCCAACCAGTCCTCAGAGCCAGGCCAGGGGCCTTTTGCTACCCATTCATCTACTGTCTTGCTGAACGAAATTAACCCACTGGGTTCTAGGAGAAATCTCATGGGTACTAACTATATGTGGGTTCTTTACATTCAAAAACACAATTCTCAACCAGCAATAGAGACAACATAAAAGAAACTCCATTCATTCATTCACTCATGCATTCATTCATTTAGCATATGTTCATCCTATACCTCCTGGAATTGGACTTAACAGCTAATAAGATAGCAATTGTGTCTGGCGTTAGAGAGATAATTGTCCCTAAAAGACATAGTCATGTAAATAGGCCATTGTACAATACACCAGATCCATATTGGAGGAAGAACAGGGTTCTATTGGTGTTTAGAAGAAACTAAGAGTTTTAAATTCCTTAGAATATTAAAAAGGCAAATTGATTTTGACTTGTTCTGTTTACCTTTTTGTGTTCTTAGTCTCAAAATTACATCATTTTTTAAAAGTTTTATAGTGAAGTAAAGTGGAGCTTGGACAGTTCATTCAACACATTTGAACCAAAAAAACCCCAAAAAAAACCCCACCTGTTTTCTTAAATTACCTGGCTATTTCAAGCAAGAATTTTAGATAATGAAAAATATAAGGCTGATAATTTTTTTTATTCTGAAAAAGCTCGTTGTATTTTGTGCTTGAAATATCCAGTATGGATCCTGGAGAAAAATTAATATTTTAGTAGAACTGGAGATATTTTTTGTAGGTGAACAAAGGGCTAAAAATGAGAAACGAGAAAGGGTAAGAAAAGGCAGACCAAAAAAAAAAAAAGGAAATAGGAAGAACGTGGTATTCTTATTTTTTAATGTCTCTGTTAAGAGATCACATTTTCACAACTCTCCTTCCCTTCAAGGTTTACACACATAGTACCAGTATTCACAGCATGAAGTTTCTAGTAGAATTCTAAGTGGTATGTCTCTATGTATCTCACCACTTCCATTCCCTTCCTTGTGGAATGGACATCTTAACACCTACCTCACAGGATTGTTGTGAGGATTCACATAAGACACTGTGTGTGTGAAGATACTCTATGAAATCATAAAGTGCTCTGAACACGTAAGGTCTGGTTCGCATTGCTCTCTCTGAACTGGTACTGCTGTTCCTCATTGGTATAATGCAGACATTTTAAATCTGTAATCAGAAGGAGTAAAAGCACAATGAAAATTCAAGAAGCCAAATAAATGCCATGGACAAAATGAGAGATGCTAGAGAATAAGATTTTATATTAGGTAGAACAACGTAAGTGTGACCACATCGCAAATCAACGAGTCTGAGCCAAGCAGAAGAGCATAAGTTATAAATAAAAGGAGCAACTAAACGGAGTGCATGCCAGAGGCCAGAAGCTGTCAACAGAGGTCAGAAAAAAAATGTCAGGGGAATAAAGCAAGAGTCCACGCTCTGAAAGACAAAGCATGAGCCCATGACACTACTGATGAGAAAGCTCTAAGAAGGGTTGAAATAAATTAGAGCTGTCAGTGGTATTCTAGGTCCCATGCCTACATGACACCAAAGTCTCCAAAAAAAAAAAAAAAAAAGGTGGGGGAGGAATCAGTCAGTTGTCAGATAGTCCCAACTAATAATATAGTAAACTAGCAATATTGATTAGTCAGTATATGCAAACATTAACTGGAGATTAGTTGGATCTCTTTGTCCATGGTTTAATTGCGTGTGATTTCCTACCCCACTCTGCACTGGGGATTAGCTACCGTGGGCACCCTCTTCACTTGCCCGCAGGAGTTGGCCTATGTTGGCCACGGAATGGCCCTGTTCTCAGGCATCCTGGGAGACCATTTCAGGGGATTCAGATTACACATTATCTGACACCCCAGACTACAAATTGATAATGAAGTATGTAAAACGCTAATCCAAACTTTCCAAATTAGGGGAGAAGGACTTCTCTTTTTAGACAAAAATATCTGCTGAATGCCCAATTCAAATGCACACGTTATACAAAATTTAATCATGTGTAATGTAAGGAAGGCATGTCTGAACTAAGCTCTAACGCTAGTCACAATGGTTTGTCTGCTGTGTTCTTACCTTTATTTGGAAGGGTAAGTGATTCAGTCAAGCAAAAGCATTCCTACTATGCAATTAAACACTGTGTGAGGCTCTGCCCTAAAAATGCCAATTACTACTGTGTGGTTTGTTAGTATTTTTACTGTGCTTTGCTCATGTCCATCAGACTATACCTAGGATGTGAATTTAGAGAATCTTATTTCAAAACTCATACGCTGACGTGAACAATCAATTTGTCTTTCATTTGATTTCTACTGAAGATTCAGCTCAATAATAAATGAACTCTGGTCTTTCCCAAAGCATTTGGTTGGCCAAAGTAAAGCCTTCTCCTCTAATCACTACATAATTATAATAATGAATATTTAGAGAACATTTACTGTTCACCAGGGGCTTTTGATGCATCATCTCATTTAATCCTCACAAGAGCCTTTGAGGTGTGATTATCACTCCCATTTTCTAGATTAGAAACTGAAGATTACTGCTAATAAGTGGAAGAGCAGAAAGTCAAAGCCAAGTGTATCAATATCCAACGTTCCTGTTTGTAACTGTGACTCCATTCAACACTCCCACACTGGTTTTATATATTTTTATATATAAATACCACAAATATGTAGTATGGAGGGCATGGAGAGAGAGAAGGAAGAGAGAAAGATTTGTCATGAACAATTTGGTTTTCTAGAATGGGTCTAATAATTTGAAGACCCTAAGGAGATAAACATTCTTACAGTATGACTTCCATTAGTTCACATTCCCCCCAAAAGCATTCTCTTTATTTGTTTATGTTTCCAAGTTCACATACTTCTCCAGATACTGCTTCCAGTCTCTCTCCCAAGTATATTACTCAGAAACATAGTCTCCCTGGAGTACACACAAAGCTTCCATTATCAATAATGAGAATTATTTATGTGCAGGCAAGAAGCCACCTGAACTATTCTACCTTTATTTCAGTAACTGTCTCTATTTAACATTTTTCAATATAAATTGACTGCATTGATGTCCCTCTTCTTTTATCGTGTCTCTCTTTTCACTCCTCATGGTACTTTTTTCGGTAGCACCAGTTATGATTTAGCAGAGCGGAGTGCACTTGAGCAGTAATGGCTCCAGATAACTTAGATAAAGTGCTTGACAGTTACGTAATGTTTAAAGCTTTATATGAGTCCACAAATTGTTGCTAAAAACACATAGTGTTCCATTAACACAATAGATGTGTTCTTTAACAGCATGCATAACTAATATATGTCTTATAAATTGAAATAGAGATTTAAATCAGTAATGGATCCAGAGATTAGCACTTGTCCTGTGTAGTACTTATCCCAGGTGAATCTCACCAAAACCACTTAGAAAGAAAAAAAAAAAATTAAGCAATCAATCAGTACAGCTCCAGCTAGGTCTTCTGCCACCAGCAAAATTTGAAATTCATCCAGTTACATGGTGGAATGCAGCTGGAGTGCAGAGGCCCAGCACTCCACTTCCTGTTCCTCCACAGCCTCAGAGGACCGAAGGGCTCTCCTGCCCTTCTTCAGAGAAAGGGGTCCTGCTTCCTACTCTGCAGTATATTAAATAAGATTTGTTCATTTTGTTCCAATTAAAGCACAATCCGAGTATAGATTCACACCTATTACTTGCCCCGCTCAACCTGGCTTCTCTGGAAATGACTGCCCTACAATGTGAATCTAAAGACCAATTCCCCTAGAAAGGCACAGTTACTTGTGTACACATCAAGCCACCGAGAAATATCTCTCACTGTGGCTTAATCTACAGACTCTTGGCCCTTTCCTGAGGTGCTACCGTTATTCCCACTTTGTGCTTCCCCTGAATTCTTACTCACATCTGGCTTGATCCACTGCAGAGTAAAATACCTAATCCCAGCAACCTTTCAGATGCTTATTACAAGGAACTACGTAAAGGAATCTGAATGTGAATTCTATAGCAAAATGAAAAATACCCTTCTTCCAAATGGTATTTTGTGTAATTCTGAATTTTCATTTCCTAGAAATTCTGAAAGGTAAATTCTCTTAACTAAATAAAAATATCCAGTTTCTGTGCACAGTACTTTTACAAAAACTCCACATGGCTTACAGCATAATTCATTTATTCTCTATAAAATGACAATCTGTTCTATTCCAAAACATTTTCCACCCCAAACTCTTTTCTGGATATTCTCATTCAGTCCTGTTACTTTACCTAGTATATCAACCTGAACCTAGAAACACTGTTACTATGCCAAAAGAACATGTAAGATATTGACCAGAGAGAGGAGTCAAATGAATAATTTTTATTAGTGTATTGAGACAGCTAGTGGTTCCTTAATAAGTACTTTTTAAAGAAGAATCTTCTAAGCCTTTAAACTAGGTATTTCAGTGACAAAGTGATTATTTTTGTTAAAGAGAGGTTTTCAATGTGTTCAAGTCACAGCATAGCAGGTATGGTTGCTTATTCATTTATAATTTAAAGAAGAAGCTTTTAATTTCAAGTTTAAACCCACTGAGGTGGTCTACATCTCATTTCATTTGAAAATAATCAAAAACACAAAACAAAGTGAAAAAAGAAAAGGAGAAGTATATTAGTCTGCTATAGTTATCAAAACAGAAGAACACAGACTGGGTAGATTAAACAACAGAAATTTATTTTCTCACAATTCCAGAGGCTGGAATTTCAAGATCGAGGTGGTGTTAGGACGACAGTCCTATGGGATCAGGACCCTACCCTGTGACCTCATTTAACCTTAATTATCTCCATAGAGGCTCTATATCTAAATATAGTCACATGAGGGTTTAGGACTTCAAAACATGAATTTAGAGAGTGCAATAACAGGAAGATATCGAGAATTGATCTCAGTGTCTGTGGGCAGTCTTATGTCTGCATATTTGTAATACAAAGCAAGAACTGAAAACAGTTCTAGCAGAGCCTAAATTGTATCATAAATACATTTGAGACACTGATGTTTCTATAGTTATGAGAACAAATTCGGTTTTATTAGTTTCTTGCCAATATTGTGTTTTCACATTTCAGTGATGTTCTTTTACATTTTATGGTGTTTCATGAAATAATAAAAATTGCCAGGATAATGCAGTTTAAGTAGACAGTAACCAGTAATGATGAGAGTGATGACAGAAGAACCTGGGAAATCACTTTGAATGTTTTTTTTTTGTCAAATAGTCAAATTTATGTATTTGTAAGAATTTTTAAAAATAAAAAGTAACAGTAATTAGCTTGATCAAGAAACAGAATCTATTGATTCACATAATTAAGAATTCCAAGAGATAGAGTTTGCTTCAGGCATGGCAGGATCCAGGAGCTCAAATTAAGTCATTTGGATTCAGTCTCTGTCTCTGTCTGTCTTTATATATGTTCTATTCACTTTCAAGTAGGCTCCTGCATTGCTTCATTATATCCATAACTAGCCATGTCTGAGAAAGAATGCCATCTTCTTTCCTTCAAAAAAAACTTCTTGTCTCTGCTTGGATCCTGATTGTTCCCTTGACTAACAACTGTAGTGTGTAAAGAGTGGGGCACACTCATTGCCCTACCAGATGAGATAAATAACCCATAACCAAGTGATGAGTTAGACAGGCTTCCCCTTCTGAATCTCAGAGGTCAGGCTAAATGGCCCTAAAAAAAGGGTGCTGAAAACTTTTAACCTCGTTGTGCTGTCTAGTCATATTTAGTAACACTCTTTCTAATTGCTATTAGACAGCAATGTATTAGGTCGATTCTTCCATGATGTGAAAGTTAGACCTAAGTACCCACACGATGTTTGTATTGTTTAGCAGCTGTTCTAAGGCTGTGGAGAGCATCTAATGACCTTTAAGGCTTTTTTCATATATGGATGGCTAGAATTAGCATATAGAAATTCTGATTTCAAAGGTTTGGTTGTGGTCAGATATATGTGATTTCCAAATATCTCGTTGGGATTCTAAAGTACAAAGTAGTTGAGACCACTCTGCTTTAATATGATACTTTTGTGCTGCCATCACCCATCCCCAAAATCCAGAAATCTGAATTAAAAAAAAAAAATTAATAATAACAATAATGCCTGCAATATATAAAGTGACCCCTTGGTGCCAGGTACGCTGCAAAGCACTTTGTATGTCTCCTTCACCTAAGTTTCACAAGGAAACTATCACAACTGTTTTTCCCATGAGGATTTAGACAGTGGAGAATCACACAGCTCCTAGTATATATGTGGTGGGTCTCAGTTTGAATCTGGGTGTATCCCATTTCAAATTCTGTCACTTAAGTGCACCTTAACCTGACTTTCCCTCTCAAACCTCTTCAAAGTACTTTTATGAACTAAAGTAATTCTCACAAAAATCCTTTGACGGAATTACAAAAAAATGTCATAACAAATTAAGAAATTGAAGTGAAAACAGGCAAAATAGCACTTAAAAGTCACACAGGAAGTTGGTAGCACAGCCAGGAGTGGGGCCCTAGTCTCCTGATTTCTGGTCTAGGGAAGCATCGTGTTTTCTGATACAGGTCCTGCTCCTTCTCTGGTGAATAAGTGCTGGGACCCTCCCTTTGGAAATAAAGCATTTAGTTAGTACCTCAACCTCACTAGGAACCCACATGTTGAGATATACCATATTTTACAGGTTCCTCCCCCACCATTTTTTGTTTTTTGTTTTTTAGTTATTACTCAAATAAAATAGGCCATCCATGTTTTCTTTCTCATTTCTAACTCTATTTACGTTGATTACATGAAAATAGTGAAGACTTAAGTTAAGTCAGTAAATGGACGCAATGTTTCCTGGAGCAGGAAAACAACTTCTTTGCTGGATTTTTGAGGCATCAAGTGATCTGTCCTCAAATACCTATGGGCACAGCTGTTAGACACAAATTATGTCTTCCCCTGGCGAACGCAGAGGTAATGAAGACCAGACACGCTATTGTTTTCTACCAGTTCCAATAAGTCAGTATGATAACAGCTTGCAGAGTTCTGAGCAGCTATGAGCATAAACAAAATATAGCACACAGTGCCAAGGAGAATGTATATTGTCTTTCAATTTATTTCCCAATCCAATTCAAGGTGCAAACACTCAGTTATTTGGGAAAATTATTTTCTCTTCATAAAACGTCAGAAAATCTGTACTGAGTTGTCAGCTCTGCCAATAACTGGATAAATTAAATTTTAGTGGGCCAAATTTGGGACATTTTTTTCTAGAACATCCACAGCTCAAATCCCGTATAGTCTATGATTTCACAGATTTCTAGAATAACTTTCAGAATAAAGTATAATTAATAATTCTATCACGACCATTTATATAGTACTTTATAGTTTAAAATACATTTTTTTCACATATTGTCATATTTGAAACCTCAATCTGAGGAAGTAGGTATTATGTTTATTTTATAAATGCTTAAGTGAAGGCTGAAAGAGGTTAGATCACTTTTAAATACCTCAACAGCTTATAAAGAGGGACATGAGAACTTTCATGAGGTCAGGCTCAGGCCTACATGTTCAGAAATAAGAAAAAATGATAATGTAATTTTTGCTATTTTATGATGTGTTTTCTAAATTAGCTTTGCTTAATATCTTAATGGGTGACTTAATTATTTATCTTATTAATATCTTAATGGATATTAAAACTAGGGTTTTAAGTGAAGAGCAAAATTTTAAATACCCTACAAATATGTGAATAAAATTTCCCTTTATAGATTTTTAAATGTTCTCCTAAGTAACTCTAGAAACTAAGACTCACTTAGAAATGAAATATTAAATAATAAGATTGCTCTACAATTATCACAGATATCCCAATATATGAATACTTTCCCTTGAAGAAGACAATATGCTTTTTAAAATGCAAGCATTTTAATTTTATTGGCAATTTGAAAATCCAGTGGTAGAAGCGGCACTATTATACTAATAGCTCATAACACTCCGAAGAGAACTTAAACAACCATATTATGTTTGTCTTGTCTCGCTCAACTTTTCAGTTTTTTTTGTTTTTCTCACATAAATTTATTCTTGACCATCAAATCCCTGTGGAGATCTGTACAACTAGAGGGGTGTTCTTTAAAACATCAAGTTTTCTTTCATCTTGAATATTAACCTCTTTTTAAAGCAAAAGTTTCAAGTCCTGTCTGATGGTTCAGTTCAAAAACTGATTCTATTCAAAATACTGGAAATATAGCCTTCTACTATTTTTAGCTTTCATACATTGAAGTAATTTACTCTTACTCAATAATTAAGTGAGATTTTTTCAGTAACTTCTGAGTTTAGTACAATTAATCTGAAGCAACAAATTCTCAATCTTCATTTCTTCAGCAGTTGAACTACGGGTGTTCAGTATAATCATGGTTGACTTTGCTAACTGATTTCTAATATAACCAAAATATCTACCATCCAACTGTTCTGCAGTCCTCAAATATTGGGGGTCAGTTTGTTCTTTAATATTGAAATAAAATTGTTTGAGCACCAATCTCTTGTTCGAAGGTAATTCCAGTGATTGCTGTCTAAAATAGTTTAATGAAAATATAGAAAAGTCTTATTTCTTTGTGTCTCCTCATCCCTGCCATCTCTGTGATAGTGGGTTTAATAGTATTTCTAAAAATCCATGTCCACCTAAAACCTCAGAATGTGACCTTATTTGGAAGTAGGGTCTTTACAAGTGTAATTAAGCTAAGGTGCGGTCATACTGTGCTCAGGGGGACTCTATATCTAATGACTGACATTTTTATAAGAGTAGGACATACAGACACACAGTGAAGACTATGTGAAGACAGAGGCAGAAATTGGAGTGATACAACTGGAAGCCGAGAAGCCACTAGAAGCTAGGAAAACTCAAGAAAAGATTTCTTCTGAGCCTTCAAAGGGAGCATCGCCCTGCCAACATTTTGATTTCCAACTTCTGGCCTCCAGAACTGTGAGAGAATAAATTTCTGTTGTTTGAAGACATACAGCTGTGATCATTTGTTACAATAGTCTTAGGAAACCAATATTCCTAGGCATCGAGGGTGCTACTTTCTCTCCACACATCACTCCAACAATGGGCACCCATCTCTCCCTTCATTTGAGGAAGTACCCTAGCTACACACCTGGGGATCTAAGAGAATTTTACTGACAATTTAAGCCTAAGAGGAAAATATAAGCACAAGCATTTACAACGTAAAGTTAAACCTTAGACTTCATTGTCTTCAAATTCCCCAGCTACGGTAGCTTAGACACCAAATTTTCTTCACTGGCCAGTTTCCTCAGTCTCTCCCCTGCCATCAAAATACTTTTGCATATTCCCTCTCCACTGAAAGGGAGGGGTCCCTTTATTTTCTCTTCTTATTTTATCTCGTGATTTCCATAATACTTCTCTCTCTTGACTTCCAAAGTAACAGATTGAAACTATTTTACATTATTTTTTCACAGAAATTTAAACTACCAGGGATGCCAAAAAATGTATACATAATTTAAGAGATGTTATCTTTGTATTACTTTTCAAAGTTGAATTACGGTAGCAATGTGTAGTATGACGTTCACTCAAAAGATGGCGTTAATCAAATGAATGCTAGCGTCACCATGCGACAGGCAGGACAGTCAAAGAAAATGGCAGAAGCACGGTTGTCGTTTGAGAAGCACAAGACCACCGAGACATGAGTGCTTACCTCAATGAGAATTTGCCAGGACAATGGATAAGACAAAGAGGTACGGATGAGTTTCCCCATGTTCTCCTGACTTAACACCCCTTGACTTCTACCTATGGGGGATCTTAAAAGAAAACTGGCTACACTGGCGGGAAGAAGTGAAACGGCATGCACAGTGATACAAGTGGACACTTTGGTCAACGTTGCTCAAGCAGTAGTTCGCCGTAATCAGAAGTGTCTGGATGCTGATGGTAACCACTTTGAGCACCTCTTGTAATTGCAGAAGTCAAATGTGACTTGTATTCATCTTTTGTTATCGGTATGCATAGAGTATTACAATTTTAATAGTTTTTTTCCTTTCTTAAAATGTGTATACATTTGTTTGGCACCTTCTGTATTTCTCCAAACATCTGATGTCTGTGTCACAGCTTTCATAGCTAAATACCTCATTAAGATAATTATCTTAAATAACAAAATCAATTCCCTTTAAAAAAGAATTTAACATATTGAAGGACTTCCAGGTCAACCTGCAACTAGATTTTTTAAAAAATTTTCTTTGTTACATTTGGAACTCAAATATAATAATTACCATTGTAATATATTTAATCCTAAATACTAATTCTAATAAATGATACCAAAAAATGACCATATGGTAAACAATATGATAATTGAAGTGAAATTATACTCCTTAAAAGTAATTTTTAACCTCAGTTCCTCTCTGAAGCAACAGTAATAGACACAGGCTAAAAAGCCCTCAGAGTTCATATACTTGCCGACTTATCTTCTCAAATTAGAATGTTGCCTGTCTAAAGAGTTTAGCAAATTCATAATATCCTTTTCCTAACTTTTAAGGAAAGATGTATATGTAGCACTTTTATAATTTACTTAGGACTCATGCATGGCTCCATCAACATGTCTGTGAATGTGTTGACTTCTTTAGATAAAATATATTTCAAATATGAAGGAAAGAAGGAAAAACATTTATAACATATAGCTAATAAATAGTCATGTACAAACCACCTGGATTTTAGAGATGTTGAAATTTTACCATATTAACTATAGGTATTTGTTTTTTAATATATATAATTTTAACTAATACAGTTGAAGCTCTATGTATGCCTGCCTCACTTGCTTTTCCAGGGTAAATCATTATCTTGGAATTTATATGCTTCTCCATTCATGTTTTTATACATTTACTACATATATATGTATGCATAAACAATAGATTATATTTTTTGTGTTATTTTGCATAAATGGAGCTATCTCTCATTCTGTGCTTGTCCTTTCTCCTCAATTTTATGAATTTCAGCCTTGAGTCATTGACACATTACAACAGTAAAGGCATTAGTGAATATCCAGAGACTACTTATTTTATTAAATTAATCTTAGTTATTAAAATAATATAATTATATAAAATTAGAAAAATATTACATATTCAATTTCTGTCTTATATACAGAATTACTGTTAGTATGCTTGGATACTTCCTTCAAGTCTTTTTATATGTCAATTTATTTTACATAATTGAAATACAATTTTTAATCTTAATAAAGTCACTTGATAGCATGTTATCATTCTTTTCCCCCATTTCTATATGATCCTTGTCATAGTTATACTTCATGCTTCTAAAATTATCATCTAATGTATACACTATAATTTAACTCTCTTTATTCTGAAATATTTAATATCTTTCTGTTTTGCTTCCTCTTTTAAAACTATGTCTGCAATAAACAAAGCAAAAATAACTTGTTAACTTTTATTATATTTGAACTTGTTAACTTTTATTATATTTGGTGTTATTTCCTCAGATTAAATTACAAAACCTTTTGTAAAATGTCTGCTTTTTTACATAGTTTTATTTTGGTATCTATGGTCATATAAATATGAATGAGCAATTAGTATAATAAATATTTTATATGATGTTTTTATTTTACATACAGACTTTAAAAAATATATAGAAATTATCAGTACTACACACTTCCCTCTACAACTAGGAAGTAAGAATAATAAGATTGCCTTTAGAAAGTTAAATTACAATGAATCAGAGCAGAGATATGTCAAATCATGTAACCTGATTGAATGTATTAACATTATACAAAGAAAAATGTGTTAACCAAATGGCTTGTTGGCCAGTCCCAGAGGCAAAATCACCCTGCTATGTCTCATTGTAAATTAATAAATTAATTAAATGAATAATTCACTTATTGTGATTTGACTTCCTATGAAGATTACCCATGGGGAGAAAATGGCCTTGTCAAGCAGATACAAATATTCCAGTTTCTGAGGCAATTACATTTCTCCCCGTAAATTGAATTGACATTTAGTCACAAGATTCTGTTAAACATTAGTCTGCCTCTAAGAGATAAATCTTCCAAACCTACAAAATCAGGTTTTGGAATATGTAAGGCTTCTGATCAGACCTTCCCACCAGACCCTCCTGCCTTGGGGGATACTCAGTAGACAGCCATGTAGTTTTTTTCCATAATAAAATTCACGTTTATCTCAGTCAAATTGATCTTTTCCTTCACGATTTGCCTTATTGCTTCTACATGCAGAAACTACATTTCCTCTAGAGACTTATGAAATACTGAATTCTATTTCTTCTACTGTTTGATACTTTAAGCATTTACCCATTTAAATCACTTAGGTAGTGCAATTTGCGTATCAAGAAGAGCTCACCATTCATTCATTCATTCATTCATTCATTCATTCAAACCATAACTCTTTATCAATTGACTAAGTGAAAATCTACACTTTTTCAGGTGCTGAAAAGATAACTGTAAGGATCTCAGTCTAGTAGAGAAAATAAAATAGTTGACAGTGCTTTGATAGGTTAGTAATGCTATGGGTGTTGGAAGACAAAACCTATCCAAAGCCCAGGGACTGAGGGTGGAAAATGGAAGGTGTGTGTGTGGGAAAGGAAGGTGGGAAGAAGTGGGGGCTTAAGGGAATATTCCAGACAGGGCCAAAGCTCCAAAAATAAAGAATAATAAGGCTTATTTGGGCAATGTGAGTAATAATATTACTGAAATAAAAAGAGCAGGAGTGCAAAGGCCGAGTGGTTCTCACAGAGTTAGACTAGAGAAAAGCAGAGATAAATTATAATCTTATTTATTTCAGAGATCATTTGGTAGGAGTATCCGTACTGAAATCGTCTATTATTCTAGTCTATAGTGTTTTCAACTACAACAGGGGTTGGCAAGCTTTTTCTGTAAAGGGCCCAATAGTAAATATTTTTGGTTTGCATGCCAGAAGGTGTCTGCCACAACTATTCAACTCCGCTGTTTTAGCTTGAAAGGGGTGCCCAGACAATATGCAAACAAATGGGTGTGGCTGCATTACAATAACACTTTGTTTCCATAACACACAGTAGGCTGGAATTGGCCTATGAGTCATATTTTGCTTATCAGTGGTGGAGAAAATTTCTTCAAAATAGTAGATAATCATATTTAGAAATAACAAAGGTCAAATAAACTCACATCTAAAATCATAGGGTAGGTTTTTTCTACATACTATTTTGTTAAGAGCTCCTCTTTAAGGAAGATAGCATTCATTATGGAATTATATATATATATATATATATACATACACATATATATACATATATGTAATATATATATGTAATATATATATATATATGTGTATATATATATATATACATATATCCAAGGGCCATATAATAAGGAACATCCTTGTTATTTCTAAATAAATATCACTATAGCTATCTTGTTTCTCCTGCTAAAAGATAAGATGTTTGGATATATACACACACACCACACACACACACACACACGCACACTAATTCCATATATATATTTATATAATATATATTTATAAAATACATATATTTGAATGAATAAGGTGATTAATATCACAGATAATATATTCATTCCAATGTTTTCATCACAAAATAAAAACCTCAAAATTTCTAAAACTTTTAAAAATAAAAACCTTATATTTGTACATCATTTTGAAGAATGCACTATTTCTGCCAACATTCATAATGACCTCAAAAATACATGAACCTTGAAGGCAGGACATGCATTTTATTCAATTATTCCCAGGAAAATGCCTCTCACAGAGAAGTTGTGTTAAGATGCATTTAACTAAGAGCAATAAAATTTTCTTTCTCTTTTTAACAGTTAAAAATTTGGTCATAGAGAGGTTAAATGTTTTAATAACGTCTCATAAACAACGTCAGAGAAGGAACTAAAATCCAGCTTAACTCCTGTAATTTTAATTTCAGTTATACTCTATTGCCACAGATATGAAAAAGAACACAGGGCTAACCATATATTAATAGTATAATTAATACTGAATAAATACACCAAGATTATTAAAATGTCTTTTATGGGATGGATTTACTGTCTTTGCTCAAAAGTCCCCTTGAACAAGAAACTGCCTCTGGACTCCTACTCCACAAATACCATGTTAATGAAAGTGACCCTATCTTTGGCCCAAGCAGGTAAGTCCCCAAATGGTGGGCATCTAGCCCAAACCAAGCCATAGAAGGACTTCACTGGGTATTTTAGAACTGTCACTGAGAAAGAGACTGCAAAATACAACTCAGGAGTTATTAACAGACATGTTCTATCAAGTGGACCGGGAAAAAGAAATATCCAGCTTGCAACAAAAGAAAAGAATGAAGCAATTTACACAGAGACCATTGGACAAAACTTGGAGAGAAAGTCCTGAGCCGATTCCAGTTGGTTCAGCTGTTCTAGATGTCTAAATATAATCTTATCCCCTGGGATCCAGAGGGAATCCTGTGGTCCTTAACATACATTATCATCTCCAATTACAAAGTAATAACTAATACAAAGAGTCATTCAGTGAGCACATAGTCAATGTTTATCTGTGTTTATCTGATTTGAATCTGGAAACAGTCTACATTAATAAAGTTAAGAGGACAATTGAGACAACTACCCATAAAAAAAAATACATTAAAATTACTCTCTTCTGAAATCGTTAGGCACAAGGCAAATATTCCCCAGTGGAGAAAAATCTGTCTGACTCAATATGTTAGCTTGATACCAAAGAAACCCTAAGCATTGTTTATATCTATATAACGCGCTGGCTAAATTCAGAGAAAATTCTGACCTGCAGACTTACAGAGAAAATGCTGTGACTGAGGCTGTTCAAAATGACAAAATGGACTTTTCTCCATCATCAAAAAGGCGTAGCTGACCAAGCCTGTTGGCCTCTTTCCCCTATATTAGTTCAGAGATGGTCAAGAAACAACAAAGTGTGGTCACGTGTCAGTAATTGATTTATAATTGGAAAATATTTAATTGACAAATAGGTATAGGCACGCTCAAACATATTTAGCCCTAAAAAATTCAATGGCGGGGCTTACTCCACTTTAAGATTGCACTAGGGTAGGGGATTTGGAAGAAACATGCAGCCATTTTTTTTTTTTTTTACAACAAATGAGGCTAAAGGATTGTATAAAAGCATTAGCAGAGGTTTCTGATTAACATGCCTGTTCTTTTAAATGTTCAATATGATCTTCTAGGTTAGTAATCTTCAAAGTATTGTCCATGAAACAACAGCACAAGCATCACTTGGGAACTCGTTAAAGGAACAAACTCAAGACCTAGTGAATCAGAAATTCTGGGTATGGGGCAGCAATATGTGATTTTAAAGCATCGTGCTGTAAATTGACTTGTGGTTGTCTATTCCTCCTTCCCCACACCAGATTTATATGTTGAAGCCCAAAACCCCAATGTGATAATATTTGGAGGTGGGATCTTTAGGAGATGAGTAAGTTTGGAAGAAGTTGTGAGGATAGGGTCCTCCTGAGGGGATTAGCACCCTGAAGACATCAGAGAGCTTGTTCTCTCTCTCCTTCCAAAAATTGCCTGCCTTTTTATCTCATTCAAAAAAGGAAAGCTATTTGGGGACAAAATCCAGGGGCTGTATAATAAGGAACATCCTTGCTATTTCTAAATGAATGTTGTTGCTATAGTTTTCTTGCATCTCCTGCTGAAAGATAGGATGTTTGGTCATCTATTTTTGAGTTCATGATATTATAAAATGTCTTCTCCACGTCCTATGTCATTGAAACTCACTGGATCATGAGTTCCAGTTTGTGTGTCAGTGTGTCAAGAAAATAATGAATCATTTTGTTATAAAATTTTCTAAATGTTATAAAAAATCTACATAACATTGAAAAACTCATAAATGTTGGATTTTAAAGTCATTGGAATATAATCCCGGAAGTGTTCTCATGTGTGTAATTTATATAAAGGTTTTACTCTTCAGCTTTGACTAATGCAATGTTTGCAATTAAACTCTTTGCCAATAGGTGGTGCTAGAAAGTTTAAAATTTATTACAATAGTTGAACTTCCTGAAAAAAAATGTGCTAAAATCTTTTTTAAAAAACATCATGAAACCACACACACACACACACACACACACACACACACACACCCCACAATTAACCCCTGCTTGTTTTTGTTACAGCTCCATCTAAGACAGTTCGACTTGTTGGTGGTAGAGGCCCTCACGAGGGGAGAGTGGAGATTTTCCATGATGGCCAGTGGGGTACAGTTTGTGATGACCACTGGGAATTGCGTGGTGGACTGGTCATCTGTAGGAGTTTGGGATTCCCAGGTGTTCAAAATGTGCATAAGGGAGCTAATTTTGGACAAGGTAATTTTTTTAAGATGTTATTTATTTACTTTTTATTTCATTTTATTTTAATGAAGCATAGGCATTTTCTAATAGGTAGAATCAAGTAGAGATGGGAACATATAGGATGGAAAGAAAAATTCTATGTAGGATTTTTTTTTAAATTGCCGTTCCTATAAAGTAGAAATGAAAAGAAAGGGATATTAAAATACAAGTGACATATGCTCTTAGACAACTTTTAATGTTTAAATTTCATTTATATTCAATTGGCTAGTTGGAGAGTACTAACACAGAGGAAAACAGAGTGGTAAAGCAGGACCAGTGAGTTACTGACAAAGCACAACATCCTGGCAAGCTCAGTTTACATCGCTGGGTCTTGTGGGCCTCTGAGCAACTCCGGGTGCTCACTCATATTCTCTCCTCAGTGGAACTGGAGAGGAGAGTGTCAGGTTATTTGTATTTACTTCCTAGTCATGTCCTTCAGGAATGAGGTCTATCCTTGGTACATGATGGACCACCTGCATTCTGAGGGACAGCGAAAAGCCTTGAAAGGGAAAGAAGCAATTACATGAGTTCTCTGTACCTACTGTTTTTTACTTCTCCTCCTTTAAGGAACATGATGGAAATAAGGAAAGGGAAAGGTTACTTTCCCTGCTGTTTGAGGTTGATAAAACATTGATTACTGGATGGCTCAGTAGCCTGTTCTATGAATGTATTAAAAGAACTAGGAAGAAAATTTGCAGGGGACAAAATATTTGAATGTGTACCCATGACATTTCTACTATCTCATTTCTTTTTCTCTAAATTGGCACCTGAAAATAGGTTTTATGTATAGTTAAACATATGCAACTGTTTCAATTCTGAATGGCAAAGAGATTAGAAAAATATAGCCATATATGTGTGTGTGTGTGTGTGTGTGTGTGTATTAGCATTTTAAAGTCAGTATTTCCTACTTATTTATCCTACTGTCCAAATCTGATAAATAATTGGTTTCTCTGAAGTTGATGTTACCAAAACAAACAAACAAAAAAGATTTAGCCTTCTTGATTTCATAATTATTATTCTAGAGAGATATGGGCAAGAGAAAATTGTATGCAAAATTATAAATATGAGATTATCTGATAATGCTATTTTATCTATAGTGATAAAATAGGGGAATGTGTCAAATCATATCAAAAGAGAACAAGATAAGATTGACTTCTTAAATTCATAAGAGATATTGTTAACTAATGTTATTATACAATTTATTGAGTGAAAACTATGTGTCAGGCATTGTGATAAACACCTGAATATAAAAATAGGTCACGATTCCATCCTTTATTCCTTAACCTAAATGAATCCGCTATGTCAGATTTAAGAGACAAATTTAAATACGAGTCCAGGTTCTAAAGTCTTTAGAGACCAGAAAGATAATACAATTTCATGAACAGCCATGACAAGACTGAAGAGTAGTGATGTTGAGAGTTTCTGTACCCAGGTTCAGCCTCTGGCCATTAGCTTTTAATTTGTGTCCTAAAGGTTTAAATGGAAGAAACAAAGTAAACAGAAAATATCCATAATTGGCCACAACCAAATAGCTCTTTGAAATTTCCAAATATTCTATTTCGATTACATTTTCAGAACTTTTCGCCCAGGATGAAAAGTGTGAGACTAAAATCATTTTAGCACCTGTAAAATTTACCTCCTAAAGTGAAATGGTTATAAATATCAATAAACTAGATTTTTTGTTGGTGGTGTTCCAGAGAAGGGGGAAAGAAAAAATCCCCAACTCTTGGCCACTAGAGAATCGAATGAATCAGTTAATCATTTAGCAAGTTTAAGCTGCCAATCTGAGTTTCCACAATATTTTATGGGGAGAGAATCCATTTCTATGGTAACTAAGGTCCATAGCATGAATGGCTATTTTTAAATACTAGGCTGTATAAAGCATTTCAAATGTCTATGAGGTGGACAGCTACAGTTTTAGTAGAAGGCATATAACTCTCATCCACAGCACCTTTAGTCACTTTGTAGGTGGCTAAAAAGTCTTCTTCTCTAAATAGCATGTGATGATCTGAATTCTTAGGATGTGCTTTTGTTGCCAGAATGAAATACAGTTTGCCAGTTGTCTAGATAATTTAATCAATGGGGACTAGCTGACTAGCTCAATCCAAAATGAGAAAAATACACTAAAATACCTTTTATCAATATAAGTGATGTCATAGCTTACTTACTTCAAAGAGTTGACGGCTCTGCATTTAGTTTTCTATCTTTAAGAAACAAGCCTGGTAGTACAGTTTATTAATTTCTTATATCTTGAAGTAAAACCTTTAATCTATTACAAAGAGAAAACCAGTTCAGAGCAACAGCTCTAGCATATGTACCTGAATTCAGGGGAAACTAATAACGTTTGGCAAAATACAACTTGTGGTAGGAAAGAGAACAAGATGTTGTACCCCTGTTTTATTTCTTCTGTGTATATGAAGCCTTATCACAGACTTCTAAGCTGCTTTTCCATTGAAGTTCCCAAACACAGATGGTAAAAGCCACAGTTGGAGACTATTGTTTTAAGATTGCATTAACTTTAAGGCCTAGTCTTATAAGTAAAATACTCTTTGCCCCGCAGCTTTTATTCATTCCTGCTCATATCCCTAGACATTTCTGGTCTAAAGCACTGGTAAAAAGGAAGAAAATATGTGTTTTAAAATACTGGCAAGAAAATGTTTTCTGTTTAAATAAGTAATGAAACAATAGAGTTTAGTCTCCTGTGGTTGTTTTTTTGCCTATACGGAGGCAATTTTCTCCAGTTTTCTTCAGCTAACTGACTACTTCTCTAAGATGAATGTTCGTTTTTAGTGAGGCTGTGTATTTATGGTAGTTGGTGATTCTATACATTATATTAGAGATTAATTATAATAAAACAACAAGGCATGTCAGAATTTTGTTTTTCCTTTCTCATTTTCAAGTGCCTGCTGAAGTAAATTGGAAAGACTAGGCGCTTGATAACTAAGGAGATATGAGTTGAGACTTTAGCTCTGGTACTTATGTCTCAGAATTTCATTTTTTTTTCAATAAAATAATAATAATAATAATAATAATAATAATAATAATAATAATAATACCAACCCAGCAGATTTATTCTGAATCTTAAGTGAGCTGTCGTACAAAATGTGCCCAGTACAAAGCCTGCCTCGCAGCTTCGCTCAAGAGTGGCAGAGATCATCACCAACGATATAATTGCAAGTGTATTTTCCATCCTCTTTGAAAAGTAGAAGAGTCAGATCAGTATTGTACAGTGACAGCAGTGATGTTCCAAGGCTCTTAAAGTTGAGCGGGATTTTCCACTGTACAGACAGAGTTGTGACGGATATGCACTGTCTAGGAACTCGGATGATCTCCCCACTGAACCCAAAGCAGATCGGCTCTCATCTCAGCTCTCTATGTAGAGTTCAGTACCACACAATTGATGGATAATTATCAGAATTTTAAAATAACAAAGCAAGATGAGCAGAGAGAAAGAATAGAACTGAGGTTACTTGTTCTGAAGAAAAAGAATCTGAGAAATAATTTTCATGATCTGCTTCATTGTACATTGTATTTTAAGAAACAGGCTTACATTGTAAGCTGATTTTGGATTAGACATGGCAAATGACCTCTTTATGGAAAGCTGTTTGAACTCCTGATTTTCCCACTCCTCCACCTTAAAATTACCGTTTCACTCAGGGGTAAACAAAAAAAGCGATTTGGAATGCAGAATAGAGACAGGAAAGGAAACTTAGAAATATGAGTGGAGGAAATAGGACGAGAAAGAAATGCGTTAGAATTTTAATTATTTGTCATTTCTTAGGAAAGTAAGAAGAATCAAATTAATACTACTTTATACATTATTAGCAGCATTGAAACAAGAAGGAAAAATTTGAATTTGTTCCCATTGTATAATTCCCCCATTAAAGAAAGAATACAATTTTCTGGACACAGTCCTCCCCCCTCCCCTTATTTTTTCTGGTGTTAAAATAGCAATCCTGGTTTACCTGAGATAATCCTTGCAGCTTCATAAAAAAAAAGAAAAAAAAAATATTTATAAGAATAAAGCTTAAAGCCTGGTCCTTTAAATAATAGGTTCCTTCTTTTGGATGAACCTTTTGCATAAAATGGAATGTTCTTTCTTTTTCCTGACAAAAAGGTTAAATTAAGGAAGCACTGAGAGGTATCTGGTGCTTGACATTGCAGGAGCGGGAAAGGGGAGTGAGTCGCTTCTCTCCCTACGTAGGCTTTCCAGTCTCTTGTCCCAGTGGTCTCCCTGTAGCAAACTTGGATGAGCTTTATCAGGAAATGGTGGTACTCCGGGAATTTGAGCCGGGCTTATCTGAGGCTATACGCTGATGCAGGAAGTGAGAGCTGGACCTGAAGCCTCTATGTCATCTCAGTTTATAGAAGTTTGTGCTGATTCACACTTGAAAGCAGAAAACAAAATTCTAAACACGAATGTCATCATTGATTCATTATCCCTCTCACATTCCATAATCAGTTTTCTAAATGGAATTTTAAAAAATATAAGAATAAACTGAAGGAGATCAAAAAATATAACTGCACCTCTGCTTTAGTTAATGGGAGTAAAAATAATCTCAAAAATAAATAAAATATATCAATGGGTCAGAAGTCAAATACATACTGATCCCTGCAAATTTTAAAATGTAAATATTTACATGTTGGATATTACAGAACCTGATATATAGAGCCTATAGAGTTCTAAACATATTTGTTTGGTTACTTATGGCAACAGAGACAATGCTAAGTATGAAATAATATTGTTTGTCAAGAGCTCACTACATGATTTTATTTAGTGCACACAGTGCCTGTGAAAAACATGTATTATAGCCCCAGTTTTTCAGAGAAAGTAAGTAAAGCTGTCATCTGTCACAAAACTTGCCCAAATTTACATAGCTATTGTTGTGGTTGGTGGAGGGAGGTCTAGATTCATTGTCTCAGCCTGTCTCTTTTCACTAGATAGAATGTCCTAAGTTCTTTATCCTTAAGAACTATATGTCTAAAGAGCTTGCTTTTTCATTTAATATAATAATAATAATTAAATCATTAGGATTCAAACAATATTTCTATTACAAAAGCAAAGGTTTTCTTGGACTGATTGATTGTAAGAGTAGTAATAGTAACCTGGAGAGCACCAGTATTTTTGAAATGTTTTTAACAGTGGTGAGTCTTTTCGACTTGAAATTTTAAGGCAGATAAAACAGAAAAAATATTAAGGGAATGTGATCTCAAAATACGAAATCTTTCAAGAACACTTTTTGGTTCCCAAATTGCTCTTACTAGATATAGATAGCATAGTCCCATTTGTGTTTGTGAGTTTTTATATGTGTGAGTATTTTAAAATCATAGAAGTGTAAAGGTAAATGAAATCTTAGAGGTATTTTAGCCACATTCTTTTATTCTGCATAGATGATAAAACGGGGAATAAGTGGCTTCTTTAGAACCACAAAACTAGAATCCAGAACTATGGTCTGTTTACGCATTCTGTATTCCGATGCCCACTCCATTTTCAACTTTGAACAACAACAACAACAAAAAAATGAAATAAAATAATAATGTTTTCCTTGAAGGAGAAGCTGTTGACAAAAGTATTTCCCAATTAGATATTTTAAGTGATACAAATTCATATCAGCCAGCCATAACTGTATTTAATAAAGATTCTTTCAGAGATTTTCAACCATTTGTGATTTTTTGCTTCCCCACATATCTACTTAGCAGCTAATCTCAAACCTCATCATTTTAATACATATCTGGCTAATGTATGAAATCTGATTAACTTCTCTTTTATTTTCATGAAAGCGGTGGGTTACTGAAGATCAGAATACAAGAAACGCAAATCTCTGAAAGAAATAACAATATCTGTATTTTTAAAAAAGAGATTATGAGGAAATGGTGTCATCTGTTAAGCATACTCTCAAGTATTGCAAACCAAGCCCATCAAATTTCAGAAGTAACGAACAACACATTGAGCATTGTCTGCTTTTGGAAACAGCAAGTCGGTCAGTTCGTCCTCCCACAGCCCTGAAATTGTAAAGGGAATTGTAGATATACAGATGGTTAAGTAGATAAATAGACAGATGATAGGTTACAGTATAAAAACATATCTAAAATGTACACATCAATTTTGCACAGGTTTCCACTAAGTAGAAAGGATAGTTCAAAGGCAAAAACTGACAATGACAGCCGCAGCAAAAAAATCCTTGAATAACAGTTATTACCTAAGAAATAAAAACAAATTTTGTTTCTCCATCTTTGAGGTTTGCATGAAGATAAAATTTTACTAATTTTATGTACCTTTGCATTAATTTTTAATGCAGAAAACAACTTGGAAGGATATGGGAAATGCATATTAAAATTTTCCCTTAGGCTCAATAGTTTTAAATATATTAATATAGAAGTAAAACAACAAATCTTCAAAAAATATTTTTATAACTCTATTTGGGCTTCGATGTAGACAATAAATATGACCAAGTTCTAAAGGCGGTTATGTTCTGTTGTTTTGCTTGGTTCTCTCTGTTGAGAAAGCCATTCATCCTTCCTGAACCTCAGTATATTTACTCATGAAATGGAGATAGTTTGCATTATTTTACAAGATTATTAGAAGAGTAACTTTTAAAAATCATTTGTAAAACGACCTAGTATGTTCCCTGTGTCTGAAAACTTACTCACTGTGTCTGAATCTTTTCCAGTTAGCTAAAGAACAGAGTTACAAATATGTTCTTGGTGGAAAAAACACCGGAATAAGAACTAGGTGTTCGAGATGCAAGTATCAGTTCTGCCACTTATTACATGTACAACCTCAGTTGTTCCATGTACGTAAAACAGAAGTACTCACTAGGAGGCCAGTCCTAGAGAGAATGGATTTTGATTTTGTTCACTCATGCAGGGACTCAAAACAGATTTGTTCAACAACCGAATCTAATAATGCAGAAGATTGCAGTAAATCATTGATTTAAAGGCGCTGGCTCTAGACAGATACAAGGTGGGAATTCTCCGTCATTCATTAGCTATGTGACCTTGGGCAGTTACTTATTCTCTCTGATTTTTACTTTCCTCAACAGTAAAATAACACTATAAAAGCACTTAATGTTTTAAGGTTATTTGAGGATTCAATGAGATAACAGATCAAAAGTACTTTGAATGTTTCCCGCCACATTGTAAATTCTTCAAAGAGTGGGCTTAAATGTTCATTATTATTATGATAGCTTTGGTATTCTAACATCCATGAATTCCTTTACTGTGGTTTCTAAAAACTTGTGCCCACATGTCAGCACATTAATTGACTAAGTAACATCTGTCTTGTGCTGCCTCTATGGGGATAACCTTGCTGGTGTAGTAACCATTGGGAGGTCCAGCTCTTAATTCTTTTTTCCCGGGTTGTAAAAAGTCTGCACTGATGACATCTAACTCCAGTGACTAGATGTACAAAATGTAGAGTGAAAGCATCACAGTACCCTGGGTACGGAAGTCATGGAGCCATAACATTCTCGTGTTCCCAATTATGACAGAGCGGCAGCTTTCAGAAAAAGTTTTACTTGTATGTATTTATACAATTTATAAGTCTCCATAAATGTAGTAAATACAATTTATAAATGCCCCAATATTTTGACTCCCTTTCATGTTAACATGGGAGTAGTTTTACTCTTTGTGCAATTGTTATTATTTGCCTATATTTTTGCATAGTAGCCCTTTTGGACTTCCAAAAATTTGGTGTAGACTTTATATACAGTATTTAAAAAGAAGCACATATACAAACATGCTCACACATATACACACTCACCAACACAAATGGGACCATGCTATATACCTAGTAAGATCAATTTGGGAACCAAAAAGTGTTCTTGGAAAGATTTCTGGTTTTGAGATCATATTCCCTTAATCTTTTTTCTTTTTATCTGCCTTAAAATTTCAAGTTAAAAAAATTCACTGCTCTTATAAACATTTCAAAAAACACTGGTGCTCTCCAGGTTACTATTACTACTCTTACACTTAATCAGTCCAAGAAAACCTTTGCTTTTGTAACAGAAATATTGTTTGAATCCTAATGATTTAATTATTATCATATTAAATGAAAAATGCAATATTTCTAATTACCTTCATAATGTAAACCAGAATATAATTTTGTCTCATATTTGGATCATTCTAGTGAAGCCAAAAATTATTCAAAAATTAAGTGATTGCACCAATTTATTTTATATGTGGAAATCAAAACTTCCTATTTCTAAAAGTAAATAAAAACATGAACCATCACAGAAAACATCTATATAGACATCCTATTAACTGTTCTTCTGGCTTATGGATTCTTCTTCCATATTTCTGCCAGACACACACTTCTAAAATGTAGTTCTGAAAATGTCATTTCTTTTGGTAACTCACAATATAAAATTTTTAAAAATTTATAGTATGGTCCCAGCTTTCTATCCCACCTTCCTAATGTGTCCTTCCATCATTAGTATCCTTTTTGTTTCATATGCCAGGAAGACTGTTAACTATTCTAATACCTCAAGCATTTTCATACTCCCCCCACTATATGGAGTGACTTCTTTTTTTATACATGGAAACCTCTATCCATTTCTTTAAGGTTTGGTCAAATGTTATCCACATTGTGATTACAAAATTCCCAATATCTGCTAGTTTTTTCATATATTATGTGCACATACTACTGTTCAAATGGATACATTATTAATCATGTACATATTGTTAACTTATTGAGTTCACAGAATATTTGAAAAATCATTTGAAATGTTATTATATGTGACATTATATGTGCCTCTTTGAAAAACAAGTCTTAATTTAACACTTTTTTATAGCTACACAGAGTTCTGTTTCTAAGTTGAATTTATTTCCAAATATGTTTTATATAGTTCTTGTGACCGAGAATCTTTTAACATTATATTGATCCAAATGAAAAATATGATTTACTGATTCTGTTTGCAGTGTTAACATATTTATTTACCTTCCGCCAGTTTTTCAAAAGTATTTGTTAAAATTTAGCTGCTAAGTCATCAATTTTTTGAAATGTTCTTGAAAACTCAGTAGGATGAGTTTTTTGCAGTATTAAATTGTGTAACAAAACCCTATGAAATCATTCATTTAGAAGTTTCCAAAAGTTCTGGTTTCTGAATATTTTAAGTGTAAAAAAATAACTTATATATGTGATATACTTAGAAAATCTTTAGAGAATATCAGAAAAATATTTCCAGCATTCATTTTTAAAATGACCTTTACTCGCCATGAATTCCTTTTAAAAAAGCCATTGTTTTCTTCTTCATTGATAAAATAATGTTCTTATCTTAAAAGTGGCAGTTAAGTTTGTTTATTTAGATAAATATCAGCCAGGTAGCCTACTGCAGATAGCCTAGACTTTGTTTTTCCTTCTAATGCATCTGAGGAAGAGTTCAGACAAAGGATAAGTAAAGAATAGCATTAGTTCTGCTATTTTCTTGTTGTTTGTGTGTATTTGCCATTAATAATCCATGGTCTTCTTATACGACAGTCTGTAAGCCCTTTGCTGATTGTATTAGTCTTAGTTTAATTAAAAATAGGTAATATATTTGGTAAACCAGGCACAAGTAAACTGAAATACAGTGGAAGCAAGAACTCCAAGATACCTTACGTTCAGATATACCTCATACAGATACGTTTAGATCATCAAGTCATCGCATATATCCATTATTATTAAAGGTTATTTCTTTCTTTATTAAAAAAATAAAATAAAATCAATTTGTTAAATGCTTAGAACAAAGCAATCATTCTTTAATCTATGATTTTGTAGAACTGTGTATGTACTTTTGTTATAGCTCTTATACTTTGTATTTTAGTATTTTACACATTTACAAAATATAAAGTTTTCTGGGGTTGGGGGTTAATTTTTGAATCCTCATAGGGATCACAGGACTTGTATATACCGTGTTCTTGCAAAAATAAGACCTAACCAGAAAATAAGCCCTAGCATGATTTTTTTTTAGGATGACATCCCCTGAACATAAGCCCTACTGCGTCTTTTGAAGCAAAAATTAACATAAGACCCGGTCTATTTTCAAGGAAACATGGTAGATAATGAACAACACATGGCTTTGCTTCACTCAAACATAAACACTAACTACACTTACTACTGCAGTTGTATCTGATTTTTGCAGGTACTGGTCCAATATGGCTGAATGAAATATTTTGTTTTGGGAGAGAATCATCGATCGAAGAGTGTAAAATTCAAGTCTGGGGTGTGAGAGCCTGTTCACATGCTGAAGATGCTGGAGTCACTTGCACTTTATAATGTATCATTGTTTATTTACATATATGAAATCATTGCCAAATGATTTGTATTACTTTGCTCCATTAAATCAGTTTAACGAATATTTTAGGCATCAAGAACATCGTCCAAAGATAACGAATATATAAAAAATTACTGGGTAAACATCGAACACCTTCATACTGACTATATGTATATATTTGAACCATTTTAACACTAGATTTTTAAATAGAATTTTATTATATAGTGACTTATGTATTGAATTGAATATATTGAAGTTTAAGGTGTCTAGATTACAAATGCCAGTAATAATGAAAACACATTCCATCAATGTCTCCAATTTATCTTCACTGCAAGATTATAATTTTTGTCACTTGTGTCTTTGTAATCTATTGAGTTGATTTTAATTTAATTATTTTTTGAATAATGAGAGAGTTGAGAAAATTTCCTTTGTGCCAAGTTTGCAAAATCTTCAATCCATACATATTTCTAAAGGAATCTTATTCAGCTATCAAGATCTCTGAACATGCAATAACTTGGCTGTTAGAGAACATGTTAATGATATGTTTCAGCAATGATGGAAAACTCAGCAGGAGGTTTTACAGGCTCATCTATTAATATGGTCAATAATAACACAATTAACAACATGGTTATTAACAATAATAACATGTTTATTTTACACATTCATGTATTGACAGGTTTTTGTTCTTTTTTTTTAACTGATTCATAAATTTAGTTGAAAGCAGGACTTATGAGAAAAGGCACAAGCCTACCACTGCTACTATATATGTCCAAATAATTGTTGAATCAAAAATGTCATTTCAATCTGGAACTCAGATTGTTATGCATTTAAATAAAGTTGAATAATTAGATTGCTACAATTCTGGGAGACTCTGTTTAAAATGTAAATACATCTGCTTACTCCATTTAAATTAACAGCATGCAAATGTCTTTAGTGCAAAGGAAGTTTCAATTATCCTTCTTTGGAGTCTTTCTTGAAGTCAGTCCCTGCCTCCTCCCCTGTGCTGGATCTAGAAATGTGTTAGCGTAGCTATGCTAGAACTACATTTCCCAGGATTCTCTTTCCTAAATTGTTCTGATTTTTCAGGGACCACAAAAGACATTTTGCCTGGGAATGGGAAACTGAGAGTTTAGCAGCAGCCGCCATAGTTCTTTTTATGCTCAGAAAGTTGCTTCAGAGGCATAAGGGCACAGATACAGCATATACAGGTTGTCCCTGCTCTGCTGGCTGACTTGGTTTCCAGGACTGCAGCGCCTGTAGCTCCTGAAGTTCCCTCTGGAGCCTCCTTCAGTTTCTCCCACTGCTAGGCCAGGTGTACATGTAGCATCATGATCAATTAATTCACCCTCTTCTCCTGAGGCCACTTGAACCATCCAAGTCGGACTCAGTAAGACATTAATGCAGGTTCTAGTTCATCTTCTTGGGTTTCATTGTGTCCTTGCTCTCCCCCAGTTCATGTCCATCTTTCCTTTTAAATTGCCACCCTGCTGACTTCAGATTCTTAGACTGCTTAATCAGCAACCAAACCCCACAATTGCATAAGATCAAATATCCTGAAGGGAACGAAGAAAGAGTCACTCTGACCTTTGAGATAGTGGCCTTGGAAAGGGCTGGAAAGTGGACAGGAGAATATAGGGTGTTTAATAATTACAGTGGTGGGCTTGATATTTAGAATCTCTTCTAGTTTATAAAGAAATGGAATTATTTTTAATTACTTTGTGTTTTCTGAAGGCAATGCTATGCTGAGACTGAAACACATGGGCCCAGGTTTTAAAAGAGTTACATAAAATATCGAACTATTGTGCTGTTTTTATACAAAAATGTCAAGTACATAAGAATTTTTATAAAGGGAATTACTATGTTATTTTTAATAACCCTAGAATTGAATGTGACCCTTAAAGCTCTTTGGGGGGTCCCTGAATGAACAACTTTAGAATTATACACCTAGACTAATTTTAGTTTAGAGAGAGAAAAAAAAAGATTGAAATACATTTGTTAAACATCCATTAAGAACTTCCCTAAGACCAAATAAGTTCAAACAACTTATTGTTTTGAACTTGTGAAACATTTTTTTAAGCCTTTGATGCTTCATGCTTACAATATTCGCCTAAAAAGACTGATAAAATTAATGACATAAATTGTTCATTTATTTTCTCTTGTTAAATTCATAAAATAGTCTTCCTCTAAAGGTTCAATGACAGAATGAAATGAAAACAGCTCCTATTCTGAATAAGAGCTCATTAGGGAAGTCAAGTCCTGCTTACTTTCAGAGAAATAATTGGTGTTATATCCAAGTCAGCTGCCAGAGTGATTAGAGGGGTAAAAGGAATAACCTGAGAGAGTTCAGAATAAATAAAGGGAGGGAAGGAAGAAGGAAAATGAGAGGAAGTACAGGAAGAAAAGATGGGAGGAGATCCAAGGAACAGCAAATTTGCTAATCATCACTTCATCATTCATCGAAAGTTTTGAATTAGAAGGTAGGTCGATCTGTGATATTTTTAAACATCTTATGCTAAAGAAATGAGGTAACAAATTAATTGGGAAAAAATGTCTTTGGGGACTGTATTAGACAATTATTTTTATCTTAATATTCATATTTTAAACTTGACTTCCTACTTAAAAACAGTTTTATTCCATATTACAGGTAATAAGGGAAGCAAGACATTTAAGAGAACAAATTTACCATATAAAAGTTTGTTATCCGTGGCTGTGTACTCAAATTATAGTTGTGATAGAGCTGTACCTGTAAACTAGACTTATGTTTAGAGACAAAAGAGCATACATTTCCTATGCTAGAACACCATTTGATGTGTTTTTCATTTTAAAATAGAACTGTAATATGTTTTAATCATTAACATTGAGAAAAGTTTATCTCACAATAAGATCAAGCACAAATACGTAACATTCTCTGTCTGTGGATTATGCTCTTGCTGTAGAGTTGAAAAACTTAAACAATTCATTATTATTTCCCACGTGTCTTCTCCGTGAAAAGAAGAGCGGCGTCATTTCACAGAAAGGTTAGCATTTATTAGGAGCCAGAGGATGTGGTCCGTGTACTAGGCTGGCGAGGGAAGGCCCATATTTCTGTCCTGGCTGTGCCTCTTGCTTGCTGCATGTTCTTTAGGGAAGTCGTTTCGCCTTTAACCCTCAAACTAGAGCAAACAAAAGAGGAATGATTATATGTGACTTACGTAACTCAGGGCGTGAGTGTGAGGACCGCAGGTGAAAATAAATTACTGACAGGACAGAATTCATTCATTTTCTCATAGCCTTAATATTTACTAGTCCCACCTAGCACTAGTCCCAACACACACTTAATGGTGTTAATACAAATAAAGAAATGGAATTAATTTGAAGTTGCTTTTGTTTTCTAAACTGTGTCCTTTTCGTTTTGATGTGACTTTGAGACATCCACACCTTATAGTTTCATCAGGGTTAAAAAGGTGATAGTGTTGTACAAATTAAAATAGAAAGTTTATTGTGTATCAGGAGCTTTTAATCTGTTCAGATCTTTAGGCAGAGGGAAATGCTGTGTGAATCATCTTAGTCTAATTTAGTGAAGGAATCGTCTTGTAACATTAAAAAACAAACATTAAAAAACAAACAAACAAACAAACAAACAAACAAACAACAACAATGAGGGGAACATTTCCCAGGCTGCCTGGGGTACTTGGCTTGTCCAGTGCAGGCAGCTGGCTCTATAGGCATCCAGAGAAACAGAGAGTAAGGAATTTTCCCAGACTGATCCGAAATGAAGCCACAGCAGAAATCTCAGATCAAGAAGCATTGGTAAAAATATGCCCCAGATGAATTTACTTTCCTCCATCTCCCAAAGCTTCAGTTCCTTTACTGAGTAGTTTTCTCTCCTTACACCAGCTCTCTCCTCTCTCCAGTTTTTTTAACTTTCTCCTCTCCTAGAAAGGCCTGGGGTTTCATTAAAAAGCTGTTAGACTAAAACTGGCTGGTCCTAGAGAACACCAGCCAAGGTCTTAATCCAAGCCACATGCTTTTTTAGTCAGTAAACCAGCACCTGACACAGCATCCATGCCAATGAGGCTCTGGAAAGTTCCAGAGAAGTTGGAAACAAGAAATTGGAAAGGGAAGAAAGTTAAGCCCTTCTTCGGAAGTGCTTATGATCTAAAGGAAAAGAATGCGGTTTGGCACAGAGGAAATTTTTATAAGCAGTGCCGCAAAAGGATAAAACTTGAACAACCTTAGTAAAACACTAAGAGCTGAAAACAAACAAACCAGTTGCTCCAATTCAGTTTTTAAGTGGAATTTAAGAGGCATCTGGGAATCATTGTAAAACCATAGAATGGGAAACAGTATCTAGTGATGATGGTGGCTAGAAGAAAAGCTGGTTATCTGCAGTCTTGACGAACTGGTGATGCATAATACCAGACATCCGTTTCATTTAGCTCCATCGTGGGTTTGTTTAAGGTGAAAGGGCTACTGCTCTTTGCTTCACAGCACGTTAGAAAATGTCACAAAATCTGTATTGAAGCCTCCTGACACTAACACGTGGTGTGAAATTAAGCAAGGCAATGCCACTTTCCATTCTAAACATTTTCATCTTTAAAATAAGATATTTACACCTCGACTCTCTTACTTCACGGTGTCACTGTTGTGATAAAATTAGATTCTGAGACAATAATCTGTATAAACTGGCTGCACAGTCTAATACTGTTTAAATTAGCATTATTATTATTGCTATCTGGGAAGGGAAAGTGAGAGAGAGGCAGAGAAAATGTGTTTCTATTTTATACTCAGGGAGCGAGTCTGGCTTGATATAATTTTGAGTTTGGAATTATACATGTCTTTAGGATGAATTTTTAATATAGGATAATAATATAAGTTTCTTAGTAGTTCTGATTAATCATTTTGGCATAATTACCTTGCTTTATTGTATAATTCATGTTATGACATTGCCAGGTGCCAGCATCATTAGTAATAGAGACTGCTTTAATTTCCATATTTTTTCTTAAAAGGCATAAGCAAGACACACCTTACCATATAAGAGGCACAGTGTTATGTAGAAAGTTTTAGGGAAAGAATTTTGGGCCCAGACTATGATGGCTGGATTCCTCCCTCACTTCCCAGTAATTCCTGTTTTGAGGTCTCGTGGTCAGCTGGGAGTTTGGTGCTGGTTCTACCACGTATGAGTTTAAACTCCATAAGCATCAATTCATGAGCATCAGTTTTCTCATATGTGTATATGGGCATAATAAAAGTACTTACAGGCTTGTTATTAAAATCAATAAAATAAGGTGAGAGCAATTGAGGGTAAGTTGGTTATTAAAAGTTGGTGTTATATAAGAAGTCATTTGGAAAGGTTTTCTCAACACTGAAAGGTGATACTGAGGGGAGGGGAGGTTATCATAAGCTTTTGTAACAAGGATGATGGGCAGGGTTCTATATGTCCACTTCAATTCTTGGGTGTTGAAATTCTAGCTTCCCACCCCGAGTCTTAAAAACTATAATTTTAGAACATGAAAGTACACAATAGGGTGCTAATTTAAGGAGTTCATCACTTTGAAGGATTATTAATGTGTTTTTGTAGTAATCAGAAGTTCTTTAAGTTCCAGAAGTGTGTGTGTGTGTGTGTGTGTGTGTGTGTGTGTGTGTGTGTGTGTATGCATGCCAGGTCCATACTGAATGATAAAGTTGTAAGATAAGCTGTGTAGAGAATTTCTTTTTGTTCTCATGATCTGACTCTGCAATGGAAGTCTTGTAAAATTAACAAATCCTTCAAATTTACATTAAATGGATTTGTTTCTCTCTCCCTACCAGCAGAGGGAGACCTAGGTCTCTCCAGGAACTCCACTGGAGTGAATCATCACAACTGACACTTTACCTGTCAACCTGAGATTTCCATTCCCCCTTCTTCTGAGTTAGTTAAATTTAGGGATCATACTAGTGTTCCAAAAGTGTGTTTCTCTTCCTGCATTACCTGATTATGGACACCACTTGAATTCCATTGTGTCCAAAATATCTCAAACACAAAGCCTGATGATTGAGAAAATCAGATAAAGTTCCCAGTAACGTGAACAACTCAGGACCACATGTTGTGTCCTGTTGTCGATGTCCCCCCACCACTGAGAAAGTCTCCTTAGCTGACCTTACTCCCCCTTTGCTTCTCAGCTCCCCACCTCTTTCCTCAACCCTTTTTCTATCCTACCAGGCTCTAACTTAGCACCCAGTGCCTCATCATTGCTTCAGCATCACAGATCTTTTTTTTTTTTTTTCATTATGTCCATGACTAAGGAGACTTACTTTCCTCCTTTAAATCTAAGAACAGACATTTACCTAATACAGTCACCATTCTCTCTAAGGGGATCTGTCACGAGCAGCAAAAACAATATGCTCCCCCATCTTACAGGTTAGTTTCGAAAGGAGAATATCACCACACATTTACTAAGCTCTCAAAATAGTCAGGTATATATCTAGGTACTGAGGGGAAAACAACAGTGAATAAGATATAACTGTTACATAAGAGATAGACAGGAGAATCACCATGGATATAGATGCACAGAGTTTATTATTCATAACCTACAGAAGGCTGTAGCAAATAAATAGGCTCTGTTATTTAGTGACTCAGTCTGGCCAGTTCTTGAAATAAGACTGAATATATGTGAGAAACCCAATCCCTCACTCCCCCCCCCGCCACCCCAACCAGGTATGGTCTCAAATCATGAGTAAGCTGTAATCCTGGTGTTTGTCCTGTTTCCTGAGACTGCTGAGTGGCTTTGTGCCTCTAAAAGCTGCCTTCTTATTACTGCTACTGCATACTATGGCCAAAGTACTGGATATTTGTCTCCATGATGATTATTGTATGGGTTCCCTGCCTGCCTGGAGGGCTTCCTGTGACCCTGCTCAGCTTGCTGGGATCTTAGGGGCCCATTTAGTCCAAGCCAACGCCCTCTCTCTTTTGGTCCAGCTGGGTCCTCTTGTCCAGTAAATGCCAGTGTCTCTCTCTCATCAAGAGAGACCATGAAAATGACACCCCCTCCACCCTGATTTCTGTTTTTGTGACTTACTATTTGGATCCAATAAAAATATCAATCCTCTTTACGTGCCATAGTCAGCAATCAGAAGAGGAGAAGCTCTTTTTTACCCTCTCCCCGTCTCTCTTAGGCACCAAACTCATTGATCCCATAGTATCTCTCCAGCTATCATTCAAAAATAGTTCAAGTCCTTTAGTCTACTGGTAATGTAACACATAATATTACAGCCCAGTGCTTCTGAACAATGCTCCATTTAGAAGATAATGTGAATAACACTAGCTCAGGCACAGAATTGTTAATAGACTATAAAAAGGTATTTGTTCGTATAAAGTATCAGTCATTGCTTGCCTATCATACCATTTATCTAAGCACTGTGGTGAAGTGCCTGGGCAGTAATAATTTCATATTTGAACTTTAAAATAAGCTTTTAAATAACTTAAGCATCTGCTTAGCTGAGGTGACATAACCATCCCCAAGTGTTGGTGCCAGGGCATATCAACTGGGCTCTCTGAACATTTTCCGACTTTTCAAGGCAGAATTAAATTAAAGCTAATGGAAAACAATTTACAACTTATATAGTAGACAGAAAAATATGACAACTTAGTTATGAAACTTTTTCCTACTGCTGAGTATTCTCTCAAAGAATAATAGTGGAATCTCAGAATTGGTAGCTTTTATAGACTGGAAATAGAAGGATCTAGAAATAAAAATTAATGTTGTAAAACAAAGAAAACTGTTGATTTCCCAGCATTTGTAATACTCAAGAATTCATCAATAAAGCAGACTAATAGGAGAAGGTGAAGGATACTACTCCTACTGTGGCCAGGGCAGGATGGGGCATAGAATGGGCCTGGCTGAGAGAGATTTGTCACACTCTTTGCACTGAGACATCTGAATTCATGCCAGAAGATGACCCAACCTGCAGACTGGAGACAGAAATGGGGGATTTAAGTATATACCATGGTAGGTGAAAAGGCACAGCGTAAGGGACACAGAATCTGAAGTCCAGGAAACCTGGGTTCAAATCTTGACTCTACATTTGACGAGTTTACTAGTTGTAAACTTAGGCAAATTATGCAACTGTCCTAAGACTCTGCTCTTATCTCTCATATCAATGTAATAATAATGATCATAAAGAACCACGGTCATTTCCTAGCTGATTGGCAGCCTCATTAAATGTTTTACGCCATAGTCTGATTCAGTCCTTGGAAGAGCAGACCAGTGATCAGTATATTTGTTCATAAACAATAGGATCACGGCTTCTGGATCAAAGGGGAAGCAGAGAAGGGATGAGCAAGAGGATAGGGACTATTGAAACTCAAATTGGTGCTAACGGTGGACTAAAAGAGATGACTCTGGGCCACCTACGAGCCTTGCAAGTTGGGGCAGAATCCAAATGGGGTGAGCTACATCACTTGAGTGGGGTGAGTAATCTGGGGTCCTCGCACTCACCTTGGGACATGATGCGCTGCTGAGCTCTGCAGTACGGAGTGCTGGAAGCACAGAACCCACAGGAGCCAAGAAGTTGCAGCTGCTGCAGTGTCCCAAGTTAACCTAACAGATGCAGCAACTGAGTTCTAAGATATTTTTTTACTCTTCTGCCTGGAGGTTGTTCTGGAACATCTTGCCTCAAGGTTAGATTGGTGCTTAAACTAAAGACTGTTTTGTCAGCAAGAAGAGGCGATTACTCACTCTTGACTTCCCTCACAGATTTATGAACGAACTCATCCAGTATTTCTTTACCAAGCCCTTAGAAAACTGTCTTCATTACTTAGGGGCAGTTGTGAGGAGGTGTCGCCCAGACTGTGTAACCCTGCAGTGGTTTCTTGTCTAAGCAGCGAGGAATTGCTGAAGCGCCACTCCGAGATACAATCCATAGGATCTGTCTGACTATGATAACATCCAAACTGGGGCTGATACATTGAGAAGCTGAGAGACTGGTATTTAAATTCTAGTTTTGTAATTCCAGGTTTACAGAACCAGATTTGTGTGCCGTTGCTGAGCTCAGCTGCTCTATGATTCTACTCAACTTGTTCCTTAGCCTCTTTCTGCAGGTGGGTCAGGAATCCTGCTAGTTTACATTTACTATATCCCTCCAACCTAAATCTTAGCAATGGAGGGTGATGGAAGATGGCCGGTGTATTCCCCTATATCCACAGGCAGTCTAACCTGGTATGGTTGTGACAGTCATTCTTTCTGTTGCTGTTCTCCATGTTTTAGGTAGGAAATAGCATGAACAATGGGATAGAGCTTAGGGCTTGGAGTAGACTAATGTACATATTGAAGTTTGATATATGATAGAAAGTTGGCAAAGGTATTCTCTATTAAACTGAGAAAACTCATCATCCATATATGTTAAAAAATGAAATCACATAAAAATTATTTCCTAGTCAATTAAGGATTGAAATGTTTAAAGCTAACCTGTAAAACTAGGAGAAAAATAACGTAGGAGGATATCTTTATAACTTCCTTGTAGGGAAATATTTCTTCAAAGAATAAAAATATAAACTATAACGAAAAGAACGATGAATTTTGCTATATTAAAATTTTTTTCTAGGCATCTAAATATATAAAACAGAAACAAAAGACAAGCAAAATAATTGTTATATGATCATATAATCAGAAAATATCGGTTTCCAAAAAATGATAGAACATCTACAATCAATAAAGAAAAAAAATAGACTCAATAGAAAGATGGACAAAAGTTATGAACAGCAACTGACAGTACAAAAGAAGTGACTAAGAAAAGCAAATTAAACCACAATAAGATATTGTTTAACTGTTGGGAAAATTTTGAAAGTCTAACAGTTACAAGTAGTGGCAAGAGTGTGGAGAAAAGAGAATTCTCTTAAGGGCCCAGTGGGAATGTAAATTATAATAATCTATTTCTAGAGCAAATTTTCACTGTCTAGTAAATTAAAAAACAAAACAAAACAACAACAACAACAAAAAAAACAAACAAACAAACAAACAAAAAATATATATATATATATATTCCTTATAATTATCTGTTACATTTTAGGTTTTGAATCTTTTGAAAAAAAATATTATGTCAGCACTGTCCATAGCAGCACTGGAAACAATCCATTGACAGAGGATTTTTAAAAATTGTGATGAGAATTTAAACACAATTTTATCATGCTGTGCTAAACAGTACTTTCTTACATTAGAGTTAAATAAAATGGAGCTATATTAATAATAGCCCTATGTTAAACATTATTGAAAACAAGGAAAATAAGTTTTCTCCAAGAAATACCTGCTCCTGGTAATAAGCCTGTGAACCATCTAAGATATCCTGCTTTAACAATTAATAACTCTATTATCATCAACACTATCCAACTCATCAATCTCTTCAAAATCCTTACTCCAAAGATATAATGCTGTAACACTTGTGCAATCCCAAACTATTTCCTGCCTTGTAGGGCCCACCCTAAATCCACTCAGCACAGTTTCTAAAACTCCATAAGAATTCTTCCTTGCTTTCTACTTTCTGAAACACTTTAAAAACTATGTAAATGTTATGTTCTCCTTTGCTGCAGAAAGTTAATAAACTTTACTTGATTAGGAAGTTATTCAGGTGATTTTTTTGTGCAGTCAACTAAAGCATACCGTGTTTCCCCGAAAATAAGACCTAGCCGGACAATTATATCTGATGCATCTTTTGGAGCAAAAATTAATATAAGTCCCGGTTTTACATTATAGCAAAATAAGACCGACTGGGTCTTACATTAATTTTTGCTCCAAAGATACATTAGAGCTGATTGTCCGGCTAGGTCTTATTTTCGGGGAACCATGGTAATTTAAACAAAGAGTATACTATAAAAAGAAATGAATCTGTAGCTATACATATAATATAAATAAATCACACATAGTTTTGACTTAAAACAGTAATAACAAAACAAAAGTTGCTATAGAGAAATACAGTTTACCTCTATTTACATAAAATTTAAGTAAATGTAAATCAATAGTATAAGTTATTTAAAGATACATACAAATGTAATCAAAGTTGAAAAAATAAACATAGATAATATACACTAACCTGGAAATTGGGGAATGGGGAGTGAGAGAGATAAGACTGCAGTCAGGAAATGTATAGAAAATTTGAACTGTATTTGTCATGTTTTAAATCTCAAGATAGGTGGTGGCCTCATAGTGGTTCATCAGGTTATTATTTAAACCTTTTTGCAATTACAATCATTTCATAAATAATTTTAAAGGAAAAAGTATTATAGGGCTACAGTGTTTGCAGATGATTGTTTTCAGAAAGAGAAAATGATAATGTCAAATGCTACATAGTGTTCAAAAAAAATAAAAGTGTCCTTTGGATTTTGGGACCTACTCAATTCTTTTTCACTTGGTGGAAAGAGAGTGGAGTAGTAGGAATGCAGGTTGAGAATAGATTGAAAATTGTGGAAGCAGAGACAGGGAATATAGACAACGTTTATGAAGGGTGTATTTACTCCAACTGAACTCTGTTGTAAGATGGCCTGGGCACAGTTCTAAAGCAACATACCCTGCAAAATTTATCATGTATGCTTTTCTCTGAGTATTCTCCTGTCAGACTTTGAACCCACAGACATTTTAATCAGTTCCTCTGCTGAGAACCAGCAAAAACATAGCAAGAATTTGTGGTCTTGCATTTTGCATTTTTAGAGACCTTAACTGCATTGACTAGAGGCCACTTTACATAAATAAGAAACAGCCAGAAAAGGTCAACAGGGTGGGTACAGTGGAAGAAATTTACCTAAGAATTTCCAATTGTTGGCTCACATTTAGGGACAAGAGGGAAAAGGAGAACTAGAAAAGGAAAGGAAAGATACAGGAATCAGAAAGAGAAAGGAGAAAAATAAGAGAAAGAAAGTGGTATGAGAAATGAGGATTAGGGAAAGCCTTTCTCAATTTGCAATTACTGACCCATAAGAACACATTTAATACTTCCTTCGCCTACAATAAATACACTCACAATTAAAAACGCATTATCTGTGCATAACACATTGTAAAACTACGTGCTCTCTTCTTTAAACAGCCAAGCTCAAGTATTTAACTAAATGCTTACAAAAACGTTAATCCTGTGGCAACAACATCCAGAAAATTCTGTATACCAAGTGAAGTCAGAAATAAATGATCACAAATGAAGGTTAAACCAGAACATCATGCTAAAATATAAAGGTGGGAAATAAGAATTTAATATTAATAATCAAAATAAGATATATCCACTTATCTACTCTTAATAAAGTTGCCAGATTTAACAAAGAATGATAGAGATGACCAGTTAAATTTGAATTTCAAATAAACCAAAAAAAAAATTATTTTTGCATAAGTATGTTCCATGCAATATTTAGGACATAGTTACATTAAAATCAACATTTGTGGTTTATGTAAACTTCATATTTAACTGAGCATTCTGTATTTTATCTAGCATCCTAGTTCTTAGATCTTTCTGTCGGCTTTTCAATCTGAGTTAAACATTTATGTTCTTTCTGTCTCACACTCTTAATTTCATTTTCAATTTTCTTGTATATTTTTCTGTTTTTCCTACCTTCTACATCTTTTAGAGAAGTAACAAACTGAAAGAGGTTTCATTTCTCTAAGAAGGTCTTATATTTTAGACTAATTGCTTTACTTACAACCTTCTCTAAATTATCTAGTTATGCTGTGTTTGATGTGTTTCTGGTAATAAAGTCCATTAATCATGCTAGTTCTCCTCAAAATTAGTATTGTTCAGAAACGCTGGTCCTGGATTTTATGTCTTTGAATTCAAGAGGAGGAAAATTATTTTTCCTGTACTTAATGTTAGGTTCATTGGCTGAGGCCTTGCAAATTAGAGACAAAAAACAGGTTAACAAGAAAAAAAAAGAAAGACAAACAAAACCCCAGAAATTTATTAATGTGTGCATTGCACATAAACATGGAAGTACCCAGTGATGAGTAACTCAAAGAGGTGGTTAGAAACTGACTTATATAGCACCTTAACAAATGAATAATATATTCGTAGAGAAGTGACAAGAAAAAGGAAAAGGACTGTGAGTTTCTCAGGGTGCCAAATTGTAGAGAGGTAAACATATGGGGGAACTAATGGAATATAAGGGCTAGTTAGTCAAGTTGGTCATGTAGATTCCCCTGGTACTGCTTCTTGGCAAATAAGGACCTAGATTTGTCTCTGGTGATTAACTTCTGTCCTTCCTAGTAGATAGTGGAGGAAGGAGCTTTACCAATTTTTGTCCTGCTTTTAGGAAAATATGGTTGGGGCAGAGTTTTTCTTGTATCTGCTTCTTCTGAATTGCCTTCAGTTTAAAACAATCCTTACGCCAAACGACATATTTTGAGATGGTGTATCTTGCTGTCTTCAAAATTTTGTCTTTTCAATAAACTCAGTTGAAAACCACTTTATAGTTATACCACCATTCTTTTTATTAAAGAAGCAAGAAATGTTATATTATCAAAAACAGTAATTTAAAAAATTAAAATAATTATTCTGAAATCTGCTCTGGGGAGTCTACATGGATGAATATATTAATAATAATTTTTCAAATGTAGTTCATATGAAACTATATACCAATTTCTATCAACCCTTCTTGGTAATCAAAGGTTCAGTAAAACAGAGTCAAGATACTCTTATAAGGAAATCATCCTTGCAAATCTAATATATATTTCTAATCTAATACCATTTAATATTGCAATTTAGGAATACATATGTAAAAATTGATAAAATTATTTATTTCAGAGCAATAAATTTATCTTTGTAAATTTTAAGTATTGCGGGAGAGGAAGAAACTTCCCTCTACCCTCAAGGTTCTTTTGGATGGTCTAATAATCAAATAAACATGAGACAGATTAACGAGAGAAAATAACCAAATGTAGTTACATTCATATGTATGGGAACCTCACATACATGAGAAATTCAGAGACAGAAAGGGAAATTGAGTTTTATGAGATATTCTGAGTTTGGGATGAAGTGAGGCACCTTGGAGCCTGAGAAGGTAATTAAAGGGAGAGCACATGTTCAGTAATTATTAGTTTGCCCTGCCATATAGATAGGTAAGAAGACATTTCTGGTGATAACTCTTATCGTGGGCCAAGCTTCTGATTTACATTCTTCTAGATAGTTAAGGGGGGAGCAGAAGCTTCTCTTGAGCCCTCAGTCAGGGTCTTGGTTGCTTTTAGCTGAAAATGATCTTCATAGCACTGATGAACACCTTGGCGTGGCTTGTCCTAAACCCCTACCGTATATATTAAGTTTTTCTTTGTTATATGAAGAAGATGTTTCGATACATCTTCTGAATTTTTCTAAAACTTCTTGTTATTGCAGCAAATCTTTCTATTTCCTTAGAAATTTCCTTAGAAAGTGAAACTGTTTGCAATTTGACTCTTACTGAATACAACCTATTATCATTTTAAAGTTTCTTAAGGTAAAGGTTTTGCTTAAGATAAATAGCATTCTCTTCTTTTCCAAATGAGGTATATATCCATATTATGGATTATTTCAAGTATGATAGCTTCAATCTTTCCAATATTACCGGAAGAAGAAATACAAGGCTTTGTAGTAAAACTAACATGACTTAGTCCTACCACCACTTAGTCCTCCTCCCTGCTGTGTGATATTATAACTCAAATTCTGAATTTCAATTTTCATTTTTATAAAAGTGACCTAAGTAGAACTAACTCATAAAGTTGTTGTGAAAATTAAGAATACTAATACAAGCAAAATACTTAGCATAGTGTCTGGCTCATTCTAAGTGCTCATGGTAGCTCTTATCAGTGGGGAGTCTTAAATCTGATTGTTTTTATCCATTTAAGGAAACACTGATTTTTGTCATATGGGCTTTCACCATCATTTGGGATGCCTTTCACCTTCCCTATGGAAGGGAGGGCACATAGTAAAGTACGAACAAAATGTTTTCAGCAAAACTTCCAATGCCCATTTTCATTCTTCTTTTCCATTTTGCCAACCTCTTCCTCTGTCTCAGCTGTTTAATATTTCTATGTTGTCTACTGTTAAATGTGTCAGAGAAGGATGGAGAAAAAGATTTTCTTAGGAGCATATCACTTCACTAATCTCCTACAAAACTTGTATCTTAGGACCTAGTTTCTTGTAAACATTACCTCTGTTAGCATATATATATATATATGATAAATTATTTAGAACTGAAGTGTGTATATCAGATCAGATTTCTCTTACCTTTCCCATTGTGACAGAGAAAAATAGCATTTATCAAGCCTACTTGCCTTCCTCCTAGAATACAGTTGCAAAAGGTATGGTCGTGCAACCGATTTTTGACTAAGGAAATTTGGAAAGAAATGATATATACCACTCACAGGCCTGGTCTATAGTAATCTCCGTCTGTATCTTTTTTCCCTCCTCCATTTGCAGTCTGGAAGATACTACCAAAGATGACCTTAGAAGCCATGTTATAGGAAGCAAAACCTCTGCCATCTTGGCATCCTACTGGATGATAGGGAACTACCAGCCAATAACATATCAGGGGCACTTATATGGGTGAAAAATAAACATTTATTGTATTAAGTCGCTAATATTTTGGTGTTTATCTGATACAGTAGCTAGTGAGCATTTCCTTAATGAATATACCCATACAATATATTATTATGTAACATGAGCATTACATTAACCGCCCAGAAGAGACACAGATAACATTTGAAACAAAACAGTGGGATTTTGAGGTAAGGGGTACTTTTAGATGATCTCATTTGTCATAGTGTCTAGTTAGCTCTTTAATTCTGTATTAGGCTAATCTAGTTCAGAGGGTTGAAAATTACTCTCTCTCCTTTGTGCCACAGCAATCCAGCTGATATATTTACCTGTATTTTCACTATGACTATGGACATGTACATACGATATCTGGGGTGAGGGGGAAATCTCGTATGTTGTTAGTGGATCAGGAAGACATACTGGCTGCCTAGCATGAAAAAGGATAAATTGCTGTTCCCAATAGCATCTCTCAGCTGCCCTATTGTATTTAAGATAGGAATCTAAAACTGAAAAGAATGTTTATTAAAATCCTTATACTCAGCAAACGTTGTATGAATGAAGTAAAATGAAGACTTCATGTGTATCAAATATGACTGCAGGTTTAATGTAAGAAAAGGGACACTGACCTAATTAGTCAGGGACACACCTAAGATTTTTTTTCTGGGATATCTTATCTGTATAAGCAATTTGGTTAAAAATGTATTACCAAAACAAACAAACAAAACAAAACAAAGGAAGACAAAAAATAAAGAATAAATAAATAAATAAATAAATAATAATGTATTACAAATGCATGTGAAGGATAGTAAGTTATTGATAAAATTGTAAATAATGGGTAGAGAAGAGGTAAATATTTACTTGCTATCCAATCAGTACATGTGAAGATTATTTTTAGCATACAGGGATCATTTTTTTTTTCTTACCTGAACTCTTTATTCCACCAAAGGCATCACTACATTCCTAAAGCATAACCTCTTTCAGTGTTAACCACACCCCTGCATTTGGTGGCTAACAAGTAGGGAGTATATGTCATACACTATTATAGAGTAACAAATTAAAATTGCTCATTTCCTAAAGAAGCTTAATAATTAATAGGTAAGTCAAGGTGAATAGAAGGTGTAACTGAACTCAGATGTCAGGAATATTTAATATATCTGCATTTATAGTATGTAAGAGCTAAGTGTCATGGAAAATTATAAAGAAGAGAGAAAATACATATTGGAGTTATTGAAATGGAATCACACTAGAATGATTTTCTGAAAGAGTTTAATATTTAACAATTAGAAGGAGGAATTTTCCAGGTAGTAAAATAGTACACATGAATAGTTTACATACAGTATGATATATGCAGGGGTTAAGATTAGTACAGTGTTACAGAAGGACACAAAAAAAATGTCTTTCAAAACTAGGGAGTAGGAAAGACTTCCTGAAAGAAGTGCTCTTGCTTACTTAGGTGACTCAGAACTTTAATTTGGAGGAATTTTGGAATGTTTAGCCAGAAGTAAAGATAGTCAAAGATGTCCTTATTCCCAGAGGCTGTGAAGATGTTATATTACATGGCAAAAGAGAATTAAGGTTGCAGATGGAATTCAATTTGCTAATCAGTTGACTTTAAAATAGGGAGATTATCCTGGATTATCTGTGTGTGCCCAACACAATCAGAAGGATCACTAAAAGTAGAAGAGGGAGGCAAGAGAAGAGGTCAGGGTGATGCAATGGGAGAACTCAACCTGCCATTGATGGCTTTGAAGATGGAGGAAGGGAGCCCTGAAGCAAACAGCGTGAGCAGCTTCTAGAAACTGGAAAAGACCAGGAAATAATGTTTCCTCTAGAGCTTCCCAAAAGGAAAGCAGCCCTATGAACACCTTGATTTTTAGCTCAGTGAGACCCATGTTAGATTTTGACTGCAGTACTGGTAAACAACTGTTGTTTTAAGTCAGTAAGTTTGTACTAATTTGTTATTTTTCCAGTTTCTGGAATCTGTTGGTATTCCTTGACTTGTGGCTGCATCATTCCAATCTCTGCCCCCATGATCATATTGCCTCCACTTTTCTTCTTTCTGTGTCAAAATCTCCCTATCTAGTCTTACACAAACACTTGTTATTGGATTTATGGCCCAAACTGGAAAATCCAGGGTGATCTCCTCTTCATAAGCAAAGCTTTTCTCTCCCCGGGTGGGGGGGAGGAAAAAAAAAAGTGATGATGTACATTCTGATTCTTAAATTCTGAAAACACATTGCATATACCTGGGAAGCTAAAATCAAAATTCTAGGTAATAGTGGACAAGTAAATATGAGATATAAGTGCCAAAGATAATATATAAAAATGCTTTTAAAAGAAGGTCCAATTCTTTGGACAATATATATTATAAATTTGAGAAACATCAATTGATAATAATAATAATAAAATGTTGTGGTGGTCAAAGTGTCAAAGAAGCAAGTACCCAGTATAACCTTTGGGGTGAAATCATTCCTCTTTCAAATTTAAAGGCAGTTTTTTTGTTTGTTTCAGGAATGAGATATTTTTCTCATAATATTTGAGAGAAATCACAATTGCTTATTTTAATTTTTAGAAATATGTACAGCAAATAATCAAGTAATACTTTAGATACTTTGAAACATTTCAACTGAAATTTTCAACCCTATAATTTGGTAAGAACTTATGTTATTCCTATTTTATAGAGAAAAATATTAAAGCTGAGGGTTCATTTCAGTCACACCCCAATATTTCCTGAGGAGTCCTAATACTATCCTTTATCTGCCTCCAAGTCAGAAAAAGGTCAGAACCACCTACAACCCAGGTAGGAACACATCTTTTGTCAACCAAGGGCAATCAAAACCCTTTTTTTTTTTTTTTCTTTTCTCCTTTAATTCCCTTTTTGTTCTCCAGGTAAAAACTGGTGGGATGATGAGGAGGAAGAATGAAATCTTTGTAGAAGGCCTTTACCTTTGTTGTAGACTCATTCTTAGGAAAATATCAGCACATAATTATCTTTTGTTGACAGAAAATTTAATAAGAGATTCAAAAATCACATGTAGGACAAATGTCAACCAAAAAAGAACATTTTTTCAGTTCTAGCATTAGATTGTTCTAAAAGGGGAAAAAGCACAGTACAAAGCGTAGTTTATGTACTATCAAAAACGTGGAAATGTGAAGTGTGGTGAAAAATGGCCCTTCTCTGTAGACTTCATCTTATGTGTGGAACCCCTTTAAATTGCCTCCCAGGTGCTCACAAGCCTCAGGGTAAGGGCTGGCGAAGCAGTGTGAAGTGGTTTCTGCAGGAGTGATTAGTTGTGGACTTTAAACTTTGCTGACTCTGCTTGGTAGAATAGAAATAGGAATAATTAAATGACTAAGAACAGAGGCTCCTGGGGACAAAGCAGGACCCATAGCTTTTAGGGAGAAATGCATCCACTTCTGTTTAACAGAAGGTACAGAGGAGTAACCAAAAGTGGCAACTTCAAATACCTGCCATATGTCAAGTGTTTACTCAGGAGAGCATCTCTCCTCAGGAGATGAGAACAATCTTTTTCATAATGTTGTCACCAGTTTTCTTCCAAGAAGCAATTTGTGGTTAAAAACTTTGAAATTGTTGATACTTTCAATTCCCTCTTCTTTATAGATCATGTTTTTAATTCAGAAATTATTTTCTTTTCAGGGGCAAATTCTGTTAGGTAGAAAATGTTTTCAATTCTATTTCTTTGTATTAAACTGTAGAAATATTTCAGCAAAAATATGTTCACATGTACAGGCTTTTGGCCTCCTTCAAAGTAACTTTCTTCTATAAACACTTTTGTAAGACAACAATAATTGTTTCCATTTATGGTACTTTTGAATGTTCTGTGAACTTAAGATGCTGCAAAATCATAGAGCTTCTCATTTCATTCCAGTGCAGAACTGGATGTAAATGTATCCAGTGATAAAAAAAATATGTAGCATGAAAATGATCTTCCCACGTGTTGAGATATTCCTAACCATACATATAATTTCAAAATTATATCTTTTACACTAAGTTTTCATCAATTAATTTGTTCAGTTCCACCCTTGCTTTTGCTGGAATAACTTTCAACATCTTCCTATTCGCCTTGTTTTCAAGAGGTTTTGGTATTTGTTGATACTTTTATCTCATTTTTACAGTAACATTCACCATGTCAGATATTTCAGTTTCGATAAGGAGAACCTAAGTTATTGACATAAGTGGACATGAGAAATACATTTTGATAATGTAGAACCATTCAAAAGTATGAGAAAACAGTCTAAAAGAACCTGGAAAATTTTCCCAGAAATTAGAATAGGGAAGATCATTTCCTTCCCATCTATTTTCCATATGAATTTAAAATGGGTGCAGAACAGAATTATTGACTTACCCATTAAGATTCAAATCATCTTCTGCATATCACCCCGTTGTTTGATTTCCAACCCCTATGTTAGATGAGAATGCTCCTAACAGATCTGGTTTATGAAGAAACTTAACTTCATATTGCAAAATTTGGATAAAAGTAGGAAAAAAAATGGGCATGGGCTTTTAATGGGAAAAATGTGTAGATATATTCCTTACTAACACTGAATAGGGAAACTTTTGTTCTTCTGAACTTAAGTAAGTTGATTATTGAAGGCAATATTAGCTTAGATTCATGACAGTACAAAAAAATTAGATTAATAAAAGAGAGTATGTTGGTGTAAACTAGGAAAAAGGGGAACAAATTGAGGGTTCTACATGGATTTGGCCCGTGAGTCCTCTGTATGAGTCTTATAGGAGAATTATTAGGTATAGCACAGGCATCCCATTTATATCCACCACCCCAAGGACAGCCAGAGGTCCCTTTTGGCCAGAGTCCTGTGGGAGCCACACCTGTATCGAAGGTTCTGTGATGTTGGTTTTTGTACTAAGGCAGGAGCAGAATCAATAGCAGCCAAGCCTCCCACCACCACTGCTGACAGCATAGGGCTAAATGGTTCTATATGAGTATCTCTAAGGAGAATCTAAATCATACCGCCTCAGTACTTGGGAAGAGTATTCAACTCCTTCGATGAAGTCTTCTCAAAGCATCACCTAGCTACACTCTCTTGATAGCTAAGTCAATTACTGACAATACTGGCTGCTGTTCCAGATGCCAAAAAATGATGGTGATGTCCAATATTCGATTTCTAGGCAGTTTTGCCAACATATAAATCTATGTCTACTTAGCACATTGGTTTGTATATGAGAAAATATTCAATAAGTGTTTGGCAATTACATGGAAAACATGAGTGATAATTTCTTCTGGAATTCAAATGTGAAATCAATATCAAATTACATGAGCATATAATTGTGGATAAGAATGGTATCTCTGCTGACAGTTTCTTAAAATTTGGAAGCCTATTTCTTCCCTAAACTCTATTTCATTCTTTAAAAAAATAAATTTCCTTCCCTTTAGTTGTGCTAATATTTTAGATGGGAATAAAGTCCAGAGCAATGGACCATGTTCTGCAAATTTTATGATGTTTGAGAACACTTTTCCTCCAAAGACACTATTGAAAGGGCTAACATTTACCTGACTGTTTTGAATAATATTGAATCACTTTCCTCCTTCCTCTATAAGTTATAAAACATGTTTTCAACTTTTCATAGTTGGAAAATATCGCCACTATTGGAAGGATTTTTTCTTTTTTTTTCTTTTATTTTTTTTCAGATTTTTCTCTCAGGAATAACATCAGCTCTTTTTCAATATATATTTATGTTATACCTGTATGTTTTTCTTAGATCTCTAGTATTGGCAAAAGTAGAACTATGATAATGAAAATAATAGAGTACAAAAAAAAAAAAAAAGAAAAGAAAAAGGAAAAAGGCCTAATAGATATGTTAAGACTGTTTAAAATATTTAATATCTATCAAATCTGTATAAGCTCATATCAGAAAGAAAACCATACACCTGAAATGTATGTAACTTTACTAACGATTGTCACCCCAATAAACTTTTTTTTTCTTTTTTAAGGAGGGCGCAGCTCACTGGCCCATGTGGGCATTGAACCAGCAACTTTGGTGTTATTAGCACCATGCTCTGACCAAAACCAACTGAGCTAACGGGCCGCCCCCAATAAAATTTAATTAGGAAGGAAGGAAAGAAGGGAGGGAGGGAGGGAGGGAAGGAGGGAGGGAGGGGGGGAGAGTGAGAGAGAGAGAGAGAGAGAGAGAGAGAGAGAGAGAGAGAGAGAGAGAGAGAAAATTATGTCAAGTAAAATAGTAGAACACCCATTTTGGTGAGATGCAAATAATTTGGGTTGGTGTGGTATATTTGTAAGTTTTCTTACATTCCAGTACCTTTTATTTTCATTGTCTTGGGCTGAGGACTTTATCGTGCAACATTAATGGAAGAAATCTATTTATGTCTATCAATATATGTGGTTACATATGGGTTAATTTTGTTAAATTAGGTTTACCTTTTATCATTTCTTTTAATCTCTCTCTCTGCAACCCCCTTTTCAGTATTCACCTAACATATCAAGGTGACAGACATACTTTCTAGAATTTGATTTTCCGTGGTGGGCATCTCTTAACCTTCTGTCTGTGATTAATGGGGTATCTTAGTCCAGCCCCCTGCAATGGGCCTGGTCATGTTTGCCCACTACACCAAAGTGTAATGACATTTTGCTCATGTGAGATCGTACTTCAGAGCGGATAAAATGAAAGAAGAGTGAGATATGCTTATTTTCTTCCCATTGTTCCTCTTTTCTTCAGTCTTTCAGTAGGATGGGTTGAGAACAGGAAAAACTGAGCCAACTGGAAGAAAGATAGAAGTCTGAGAGGCAGTCTGAGTTACACGAGGGGAGGGAATTACTTCTAAAACACCTGGCTGCAATTTTTTGCCTGGCCAACACAAACTTATGTTTAGAAGCATATGTAGAGAACCACATTTTCTTTCCAACATTTTCAAACAGCTGTCTTCTTCTTTAAAGCAGCCAATAGTTAACGGCTCGTTCTGGAAACTGTAATAGCTTATGACTGTCACTAAAATCACTGTTAGTGGAGCATTGATGGCAATTCCCAGGGACCAAACAAAGCATTACTTTAAGTATTTTTTATAAAGCTTCTGTGGATGTCTCTAAATTCAATTTTCTATTCTTTGTAATAGAGGTTCCAAACATTTCTTTCAGATTATACCGTGAAAACCTTGTTCCACACTAGCAAGGTCTCCCTGGAAATTAATTATTTTAACAACAATCTAATTTTAAAAGTTATGGTCTGAAATGAACTCGCAGACTCTTCCATTAGAAGCCAATTATAAGCAGTGTGCACTTGAGAGTGCTTTAGCTTGACTCCTTCCTTCATTTATGGTTAAAAAAAATCTATTCATTGAATCCTGATAATAGTTTCTCTCTTCTTTTTCCATCTTAAACAAAAATATGGGTTAGCCGACCTCAGTCCTCAGATTGACTACAGGTCTATCATTTGCAGAATTTCTATTTTCTTTGTACCACTCACTGCTCTATGAATGTAAAGCAAAACAAATAAACAGGCAAGCAAATAATGATTTTTAACATGAAAACAATTCAGTATATTTGAGAAGGACTTTACAATTTTTAACGTAAAAGAACAGAAAAACATAAGATTCAAGGCAAATTGTCATGTGCCTGTGAGACACTTCCACCTTTATTATCCGTGGCAATAGTGGGGGGAGGGGAGTTGGCTGAATAATTTATATCACCACATGGTTCAAGAGCCTCATTTTGTCAGTAGGTCCAACTGCTTCCTCATGATTTTCATTCATGGGCTACTAACAGTTAGAAAATCGATGGACCTGAAGTCCATCTTTTTTATTTCCCCATCCTCTCCTTGATGCTACTGCTAATATCCAATGAAATGGTCCTAAGGAACACATGGGTGGTGTAGGTGAGGGAATATCATCAACCACAAAACTAGACAATTAGACCCTTGAATAAATGGGCTTTCTGGCCTCCCACTGAGGTCTCAAACCCCCCTGGAATTGGATTTAATGCTTTCACTGCACACTTCTTGCCAGTGGTACAAGTAAAGGCAGGAGAAGAGCATTTCTTTTGGGTACAGCATTAGCAGAAAGAGGACTTCATGGTCTGGTGAGCTGCTCAAGGGAAAAAATTGCTTGTTGTTAGTTAATAAGTGCCTGACTTACTAGGTACTCTAAATGAGTGATAAAAGAATAAATTAATGACTGAGGCAGTGAGCAGAAATAAGAAGTGCATTTGCACTTTGCACAACCTCTGATTAGTTTTGTGAGCATGAACATGCCATTTCACTTATTTTGAATATCAGTTTTTTCATCTAAGAAATGGTAGCAGAAGTATGAGTTCTGGCTATTTAACAGAGTTATTCTGAGCTTCACATGGCGTGATGAATGTGAAAGTACTTTTTAACCAACCATCACTTTTTAACGATCCTCTGTCCGCTTATAAATAATTATTTTTATTTGTTTGTTTACCTTCCCAGTGTTGCTATTCAAATATGAGGATACACACATGTATCCTTATTTCCCCAACATTCTTACATGAAAGTCACATACTATAACTTTTCTCCCCCATGAATTTTCACTCAACAATATATGCGTCTTGCTATATGACTATCAGTATATAGATGCCCTCCAGTTTTTTTCAACTGTTTAATTTATCTGTTTCTAAGAAGTATAAGCTGAAATCTCAAAATATAATTTTATTCATTTATTTCCCTCTGGCATTCTGTCAGGTGTTGCTTTTTACATTGTAACACTATATTTTTTTTGGCATAAATGTGTATGATCAATATTTTTCCTGATGGGATATCACTTTTACCTGTATGTAAGTTTCCTCTTTGTTCCTTATGATTTTTTTCTCTTAATTCTATTTTAGTGGCTATTAAAATAGCTGCCATAGCTTCTTTTTTATTTCTGTTTGCTTTGCATATAAATGCCCACATCCATTAATATAGACTCCAAAGAATCAAGACAAACATCAGCTGTGGTATTAGAACAGGGTTCTTGGAGTGATCTCTGTGTCAGAATGTCCAGAAGCTTCCCAGTGAGGAACAGGGTCGCTGGGGTACTAGGAGCAATATGTTATTTCCTTTCTAATTTGCTTTTAAATTATGTGTGCACTGTTTGTTTTGGGTTCTGTCTTTTATGGTACTTATCCTTCCCAGATTTTTTTAGATATCTAGTTCTTTGAACTCCTATTCCCTTGTATTGTTCGGGGAGAGGGGTGGAGAGAGAGGGTGAGGTAGAAACCCAGGTCCCAGCTCTGGCTCTTTCTGCCTATATAGAGATTGTGGTGAAATTTGCTTTAGGGCAGAGAGTTTCTAATAGTCAATATATTTCTAACCCTTCCCCATCACATTTTCCTTTCCACTAACCAAGCTTGTCTTTCCAGGAATCTCTTAATATCTCAACTCTTGACACTGCCCTTTTTAAAGAAGTGCCCTGGTTTTATTCATGTAGATGTGGTAGACGACGAAGGATTCATAGTGGCCAACCTATTAACACCAAGTCCAATGCTCTTATAACCTACTCATGAGCCAGTACTTCCCTGGTACCCCTCCACTGACTCCAGTCAGCACTGAACTGCTCCTGATGCTTTTCTGCCCCCAAATAGAACTGGAACAATAAATGGTCCACCCAGGCACAATCAGAAGAGCTGCCAAGGGGTTCTATTTGGCACCCATTCCTTTCTACCCAGAGTATTATTTTCTTGACTTACATTAGAACCCAATCACCATATAGCTGATTAGCAGTTTCTTGCAGTTTAAATCTTAGGTTCTGATATAAATCAATGTTCTCTTGCAGGGTCATGTGATATCAGCAGGGTCATGTTTGGGGGTGATACTCAGCAGCTATTACTTTACCATCTTATCATGAAGAGGACCTTTCATCTCCTCCCACCCTTCCTGATAAATGCATATTGCACAGTTTACAATTATTTCTCAGCATCTATCCTGGAATCATGGTAGAACATATTTTTTAAAATCTCTAAATCTTTATTGTATCTTTTATAAATCATTCAAACCCATAGGCTTCTTGAAAATTGAGATCATACCATATATAATGAATATAATATATATATTCATATATATATATAATTCATATATATAATTCATATATAATGAATTATTTTATTTTTCCAAATATCTGCCAACATGCTTTGAGAATAATAAGTGCATCATAAAAGTTATTTAATTTAATGAGCACTTTCCACATACCTGGAATTTAGAAGGATAGCTTTCACACAAGGACACAGAATATGGACATGCATGCCATCTCAGATATGCTATCTAGAAAATTTTGCATATGAGAATATTCTCTGTCATGTGGTTTCTGAATGAAATGTTTCCATGGAGATTTAGCTTGAATGATCTCTGTTTCATTAGTTTTAAAAGCCCAAAGCAGAAATCTAGTGTTAAACATTCTTCATTGTGATGCTCAAGAGCTATACTCTGTTTCCTATATGATCTAAGATGAAATCTCACCACACATTGAGCCCAGAGAGTGCAAGTCATAAACTTAGTTTTCAGAGGTTCTATTACATAGTGATAAAATCCTGGGTTATAAGCACAGTTATTTTTACAATCATATTTTCCCTTTAAGAAAAACCAGTAGAGGGAAATTTCAGCCAGTGAGGGAAAATTCAAGATAATGGATTAAAAATGGGATGTGAGAGGAAAAGCAGAGTCTAGGATAATTCATAGGCTTGAGGCCATATGTAATATTAGATTTTTAAAAGTTATTGATTACCCATGCACCCAGTGGAAAACCTCCAGATCATAGAAAGTGAACAGCAGAGTTGCTAGTGGAACCATAACACTTATCATTACAGGAAATCAAATCTTTATTGACAAATATGAGTACTTTCTTACCAATACTCCAAAGTCTCCTGATACTTAGTCCTTTATTCACACTGGTCTGGCCACACCCCCAATGCTGTATAAAATAACTGTATGCATCTTTGTTTCTGGTGCCTGGGCAGCTGAATGCAAACAACTAGAAAAATTATGCAAGATGAATCTATACCATTATAATGCACAATTATTGACTTTCAAAACTGTTTATTCCATTTCTTTAGTTAACTTAATCTTATGTTGCCTGCTATGTAATTAGGAAACTTTTTGTAATTTCCTGTAACTGGGCTACCATCCTGGTCTACCATCATCTCTTGCCAGGACTACGACCTCCTAGGTGGTCTTCCTAATTGTACTTTTGCTCTCCCCTCCCCCAAACTCTTCACAAGCAGCTAGAGTGAGCTTTATTTTCTTTATTTCTTTACTTTTAATTTAAATATCCATGCATAAAAGTCCACATATCATAAGTGTGGCACTTCATAAACTTTCATAAACTGAAAACGTCCATGTAATCATTACCCAGTCAAGAGGCAGAGTATTGCTGGCACACAGAAGCTTGCCTTATTCTCTTCCAGTTACTAGCCAGAGCAGTTTCATGACATCCAGCAGCATGGTATTTAGTGTTGTCTGTTTTTGTACTTTATATAAATGGATTCATAGAGAATGTATTCTTTGTTGACTAGTTTTTTTTCACTGAGAATTATGTTTGTAAAAGTAATCTATGTTGTTATGTACTTGTTGTGTAGTATTTTACCGTGTGACTGTACTAATACATACTTATCTATATATTGTACCCATAAATGCCCATTTATATTTTGGGCATTTGGTTCATTTCTAATTTAAGTCTATCACACAATAGTGCTGCCATCAACCCTTCCGTTGATAACTTTACATGAACATATCTATGCCTTGCTATTGCCTGTATACCTAAAACTCTAGATAATGCATGAGTTCAGTTTTACTATATACTTCCAAATAATTTACCAAAGTTTTATGCCAACTTCCAATAACTACAGTATATAAATGATAGTTGTAGTTGCTTTATCAGTATTTATCAGCACTTAATATCGTCAGTCTTTCTTTAAGCTATGCTTGAAGAATGTGTTTCTGAATCTCATTGTGATTTCAGTTTGCATTTCCCTGAAAATCAATGAAGTTGAACCATTTTCATATGTTTATAGGACATTTGAATATCTTGTGAACTTCCTATTTTTCTGTTGAGTTGACTGGCTTTCCTTATTGATTTGGAGAAGTTCTTTGTACATTATGAATTATTTATCAGACATATGTATTGTAAGTATCTCCTCTCACTATACATTGCCCTTTCAAACTCTTAATAGTGACTTTTTAGAAATAGAATTTCTTCATTTTAATATAGTCTATTGTGCCACTTTTTTCTTTGTGTGGAACACATTTTATGTGTCCTTTAAAGGAAATATTGGCTTACTCCAAAGTCACCATTTCTTCCCTTTAAATGCTTTGTTTTACCTACTACATTTAGATCTAAAAATTATCTGTGATTCATTATTATTTTTGGTGTTAAGTAGGAGTCAAGATAAATTTGTTTAGCATATGAATATCAAGTTATTCAACACCATTTATTAAAAATACACTTCCCCCCACTGCATTGAAATGTTTCATTTGCTATAAATCAGATCACCATATCTGTGTGTTTCTGTTTCTTTTCCATAGTCAGCTTATCTGTCTTTGATCCAATATCTGTACTCACCATGCTTTATAATAGGTCTAATTCTCTTTTTAAAATTAGTTTCATGTGTACAAAACACTGTAATAGTTAGACATTTATCATTTATACCCCTCACAAAGTGAAAACCCCCCTCCCCCAATCTACTACCCCTCTGACTTCTCATATCTCATACAGCCTTTACATATCCACTGTCTCTATTCCTTATGCTGTACTCCACTTCTTGTGAATATATATATATAATTATAGTTGACATTCATTATTAGTCAGCTTCAGCTTCAGGTGTACAGCGTAGTGATCAGGCATCTATAGCATCCCTGAAGTGTTCTCCCTAATAAGACAAGTATCCATTGGATACATTGGTTATATTCCCCAAATTGACTTTTGTATCCCTGTGGCAATCTTGTGGTTATTCTTGATACTTGGTATACTACATATTCTACCTGCTAATTCTTCTTTACGATTACAGGACTATTTTTGGTCCTTTGCATTTTTATATAAATTTTAGAATTAGTTAACCAATTTCTTTAAGAAAAAAGATGGAATTTTGATTTGCCTGGCATTAAAGCTATTGACTACTTTTTGGAAAAGTAATATTGAATCTTCCAATATATGAATGTGACACAATACTCCATTTATTTATGTCTAGTACTTTAATTTTTCTCAATAATGTTTTGCAGTGTTAATTAAAAATCTCTTGCATACCCTTTGTTAGATTTATTCCTAAATATTTGATTCTTAGCGTTATCATTAGTGGTTTCATTTTATATTTTTCTCTTTGTGGCTGGCATAAAAAATACAATTGATACACACACACACACACACACAATATTACACCAAGCATTTTGTAAACTTAATAACTTTACACGAGATTTGGGGTTTAGAGATTGGCGGAGGGAGAGGGGCGAGGTCATACGACATAGCAGGTTTTCCCTTTCCTCGTGCTGCTCCTCTTGTAGATCTTCCTATCTCTGAAGTCCTAATACCCGGTCACATCCATGCCCCGCAGACATCCATTTACCCATGTGGTCTAATCAAGGCATGTTCCAAACAAAGGCAGCTTGATCCCTAAGTTGCTTTTTCCTACTAGCTATGAAAACTCAATTTCTCCCTCATTACATTCTCCTGTGAGCAATAGTTATGGCTCCTTGCAAATTTACTTTACAAATGCTCTCTTGAACCTTAGAGGAGTAAAAGAAAAGAAGCCCAGTGACAAACAGTTCCACTCACTCGGTCCAGCCTCTCTCCTTTCTTTCTAATCTAGCCCTCTGCTGGGCTATGTTTTGAGGCCTCAGTAGAGTATTTGCCTCCAGAATTTTGTCTGTTGTTCACTAACTACCTCTTTGAGCATTAATCACCCATAATGATCCTTGTCTTCATTCAAGCCCTCATTCAAGCAACTATCACTCCTCCCGTCTGCAGCACCCCAGGTGCCCTGTAGGCCATGAGTGTGGCTGAGAATTAATTGCACAGATACACGTGTATTTGATTCAAACAAGAGAGCCTTTAGAGTGAATAAAAAGAAGGAAAAAATAAATTCCCATTCAGAGTCTTTTGACATACTATGTCCATTCACAAAATAAGGTCCAAAGCGCTTGTGTCCAACCCCCACATGTGAGGAAAGTGTTGTCTGGAAGGGGAGCCTCCAGCTCGTGGGAGTAGCAGATCCCACCTATCCCTGACCCAATCTTCTGTCTTCATTCTCGCCCTCTAGACGACCCTGGAGATTTACCAGAGGAGCCCTATCCTCTTTGTGATCATTGTTCCTAAAGATCCCGTTCCTCACAGTATTCCCCCATGTGAAAAGCAAATGAATGGCCATAATCTCAGACCAGGTCACAGAACTCATTCTAGAGGGTCATCTGATTGGAGGTGGAGACCTCCTTACTTTCATTAGCCAGGGTCTTGCTTGTGAATTTAACTTCAAGAGGCTGAATGTATGCATCAAATCCAGCTCCCAAGTCTGAAGTTAGTCTGCTGTTCCAACTCTACTCTGGGTCTTTCCCTGTATGGAAGTTAAAGTTTTCCTTCTATTTACCGAGGTAATTTCACTATAGTGAGTCTATATGTGGTTTGTTGTAAAAGTTTAATTTACCAACATGCAGAGATCTTTTGTCCTACTTATAAGAGAGTGTAGTGTCTAAGTCCCTGAGAGGCTGTTATTGATACCAATGGAAGCATGGTCAGGCATCCTGCAAAGAAAGAGCTAGACGTGTTTCCAAGTTTGTGACCACAGAATAACTCTTCAGCATAGTCCCTAGAAATTTTCTACCAGCCATCTTTATTCTCCAACTCTGAAGTCTGACAATCCTGTAATATTTTAATAGTATATTTTTCCCAACTCAACATCCTTCTCTCCAATCTTTGACACAGCCCTACATGTGAATGTTTCTGGTTTCTCACAGAGAAATGTCCTAAATGGTGCTGACTAAACAGAACCATTACAGATAATACTTTTCAAGAGAATTCTTTCTTGTCATTAAAGCTGGACAGGGACCTTTTGGAAGTAATGTATCAGCCATAGTCCTTTCTTCCCCAGTGAAAACTTATTTTTAAAAGAAATAATTATGTATCTCTTGATGCACAATTCTTCTTTGCCTGTTTCTTCAAGGGGAAATTTCATGAATTTCATTACTCTTATAAGCTTATATAATACTGACCTTTATCTATAATAGTTTATCTCAGAGTCCAATAACCAGATATTTTCCAATATCTCAAAGTCCAATAACCAGATAATAAGTTCCATACCAGATATTTTCCATTTCTTTGGTAGTGTTCTCAGAACCCTAATAACCTATGCAGGGCTATTCTCTATTCCCTTAAACCCACGTAGTCAACTGTTTTGGAGTCACGTTGCAATGTACTTCTGCTGGGCTAGTATGGCGATTTCATCTGATACAAAGCAGGAAAGTGTATTTTAAGTTTGTATTTTCCAGAAGAGCTCCCAAACACAGGTGGGATGACTGAGGCCCTTCCAACCTTGAGGTCAGAAGAGAGTGCTTTGAACTACTAATTCTATAATGTGAGGAGATTCTAATCTACCCCCATAATTTTACTTAATTCTTGTGTCCTTGTGGATCTCCTCTAGTCTTGGCCGCTGAACCCTCATATATTGCTTCAGTTTCACCTCTGGCAGTCCAGATTTAAAACTTAACCCTCTTGACCAGTTTCTACGCAAGCATAAACTCACTAAGAATTTTACCACCTTGATAACTTGTATAAACTTCTGAGCATTGACAAGAAGTTCATGCTGTAGCACATACAGTCTCCTGAGATTATGTGAACCAATTCCCTCTCTTCCCTCACCCCCACTTCATTCCTTTAACACCCTGCCTCCTCATTCCTACAAGCAAACACATGAATGGCATTTTCTCAAGCAGAGTTGTTTTGTTCTCTTATGTGACAACCATGATCAACATATATCCTAAACATATTTTCCAAAGTCAATTCACTCCTTAAATTAAAGCAATTAATAATCCTATATGCAAAAATATATGTTTATTTATTATCTGCAGAAAAGTACAATGAAGAAAATAATTATTAATCAAAATCCCACTAATTAACAACAGTTAATGTTTTGGCGAATCTAATTTTGGTCTTTTTAAAAAATACATTTCCACTATAAATTTCACTATATCGGTGCTCCTTAATTTGTTTAACAAATACTCAATTTTTGCAAATTTAGTTTTTCTTCTAAATTACTATAAACACTGCTGTAAAAAATAACCATTCCATAATTATGTATTTTCACATGCAAAGATATATTGATGGTGCCCTTTTAGGATTAAGCAGAAGAATCAGCACATTTGGTTTACTACAAGAAAGAACAGATGATTAAAAAAGTAAAGTTAGAAAAAAATATTTACAAATTTGGTATCTTCAGTACGGACTGCAGGACTGTCTGTATATTTTAAGAAACTGTTTCTCTGAAGGGATTGTCCTAGAGTTTTCTTTTACTCCTTTTTTTTTTTTTTTTTTTTTTTTTTTGGTTAAGCAGAGCAAAGTATCAGAAAACATGATGGATTCACTGACAAATTTTATTTGAAGCATGACAACTAACTCATCAATAGATATTCACTGTAAACTAGTAGTAGAATTTCGTGATACTTGTTTTAATAAAACAGGAGATCAGATTCCTGGAAGCAATTCTTTTCTGGACTAAAAAAAAGATTCAAGGGAAAGTGATCTTTCCAAAGCTACAGCCACCAGAGAATTCTCCTTTTTATAGAACCTAAGCATTGAAATCTTGGAGAATATAAGCATTTAAAGAGTAGGCCGACCATGATCTGTGTTTTGGATCTACAGCAATGTTATCACCCTAAACACTTGTACAATACAACTGAAGAATAGTTTACTAGTTACTTCAGGGGTCTCCCTCTACCTTACTATTATTGACAGACATAAAACTATTTTGTTCAATGTGGTAGAGTTAATACAATATAATGTAGTGTGTGTGTGTGTGTGTGTGTGTGTGTACTGACAACATTAGAGGCAGATATTAAACAAATAATCACAGAAATAAATATAATTGTAATAAGAACTGTGTAGAAAACTTGAAGTATAAATTTTATTTATATAGGTTTTCAGACTAAATTTATGGACAAATGAGAAGTATATTTATAATATAAAATATGTGAAAGAATATTTTTGTGTCATGCACACAAATACACACAAAAATATTTCATTTTTCCATATTAAAGAGATAATGAAGATCAATTATGTATTAAAGTTTTAAACTGTTTAATTTATGTCAAGAAAAAATAACTTTTTAAAATAATTTTATCCTAGGAAAGTTTTATATTTCGCTAAGGAATGGGTTTGCTTTTCCCCTTCCAAGTTGACAACTCTGTAACAAATCAGGTTACCCTTTTTGTAATAATTTTGAGGAAGCTCAGAGTCAAATTTAAAATTATATTGAATACATGTCTAGCATTTATATCCTCATTTTCCTTTGTTCTGATTTTGTATTTCTATTGCATTATCACTTGTATGTATCTTTTTTTATAAGCCATTTAAGAAAACTTTGTAAAAGAGATTCGGAATTTATAAATAACTTCTCTGAACAACCAAAAAAATTCTCTAATTATGTGAATATGTATCTAGATGTAAAACAAAAAAAATTTCAGTCATTCAAATAATATTTATTAAGCATCTATTTTGGAAATAACTCGATGAATAAAATAATTATTAATAAGAGAAAATCTATGATAGTCATTCACCCTTTCTCCTTTCCTTTGTCATGTAATCCAGAATAGAATTTAAACTAATAAATGCTTTTATTTTTATTTAATCTGTTTTTATGAAAATCCTACATGATTTTTACAAGATACTCATATATTTCATATTATGAATACAGTTCTCATTTGTCCACAAATATATAGTCTGAAAGCCTACATAAAGGAGAATTTATACTTGAAGTATTCTACATAGTTCTTACTGCAATCATACTTATTCCTGTGATTATATAATATCTGCTTCTATTCTAATGAGGGAAGATACTACATTTATCTTATTCACCATCAATTTCCACGTTCTTTTAGAGCAGGGGTCAATAAACATTTTTTGTATAGGGTCAGATGATAAATATTTTAGCTTTGAAGGCCATAAGGTTTCTGTCACAACAACTCCACTCTGGTTTTCTAGAGTGAAAACAGCCACAGACAATAAGTAAATGAATGGGTGTGAGTGTTCTAATAAAATTTAATTTACAAATGCTAGGGCACAGGTGGCAAGCCATAGTTCGCAGACCTCTGCTATAGAGTACAGTAAGCATTCAATATGTTTGAAACTCAATGAATGGGAATCTCAATTTAACATAGTAAGATCAGGTGAAAGGATACATTTCATGTTTAACAAAAATAATGGTGGAACATTTGTTTTTTCATTGCATTTTTGTTTTTTAGTAGAAAACAATAAACATTCCAAAAAAAATTAGAACCAAAGATAACGTGCTCACCATTGGCTAACTCTGGATAGTGATATAATCTAAAGGAATATTATTTCATTTGTTTGCAATGTAATTTGAGTGGTTTATCATTGTTTTTTTTTCATAAAAGAAGAGAAAATCAAATTATGCTTTTAATTATCCCCTCAAGCTATAAACATTACATTAAAAAACAGATTTAGCAAGTTTCAATAACTGGTACTTCTCTAAACAAATGATCTTTTCTCTCTGAATCTATTTGTCTAAAACAAAATCTATAGTTGCAAAGTCATAGAAAAACAAACATTGTGATCCCAATAACTTAACCCAACAGCACTTGGATATTTTGTGAGAAAGTATTGTTTGGCTTGATTTATCAATGTAATTAGTCAATAATGATGATCTTTTTCTCTACTACATTCAAAGATAATATAACAGCCTGATAACAAATAGAAAACATATACATATTGATATATGTAAAGAGCCACATCAAGTCAAGAAATCACTATAGTTGAATGAATTTACACAGTGAAACTTCTTAAAGTGTCAGCCTATAGAATTGTTTTCAAAGGGAAATAAATGGATTGCCTGAAAGCACAGAAAAGGACATTTCAGAAACAGCATAGTGGATAATGGATGCATTTAGGACAAGCCTTAATTTTCCACTCAATTTTGCTAACTTGGGCCTAACCTAAATAAAGAAGTATTAAATGAATACCTCCAAGTCATTTAGCTCTTAAAAGTAAGGCTAATTTGTCCTCAGACACAGCTTTTCAATAGTTCACCTAAAAGTAGTTTGTGCTTCTCTCACACAGCCTATAACATACTATTGATTTTTGTAAGCTTTGCAATTCCTATTTTTTTCTGTCTACCATCTCTTTCATGCTCTGATTTGGAACCCATCTTAACAGGCTGGGCATATTGCTGGTGGAAACATTTAATCTGAACTTTAGCCATTTTCCATCTGGGCCTCAAAGAGGAAAATAGTGTTTTGATCTCTGTTTATTTATTTAATGGAAAAAATCTTAACACATTGGCATAAAGAATTAATTTATACCAAATTATGTTGAGATAGCAAAGCAGATCTTGATGAGGTACCTACTTTGCTGCTGGCTTAAAATGCTTTATGGGCTGTGTACACAGATTTGTTCCTTTGCAAATTGGCCTGTTGGTCATACAAACTAAAGAAGAAAGAAATAACATCTTCAAGCCTGAAATAGAATTTAATTTGAAAAATAAATTTTATAGATTTAGGAAATAATTGAGAACAACAGTCAACAAAATCAGAAAATAAATGTGAACTCTGGTCTAATCTCTGAAGGTTGTGGTGGGAAGCAACACTGAAAAAGAATCACCTAAAACTTGTGCATATAAAAGAAAACAGACTGGGAAATGCCTTTGTAGATAATACAAGAGTAAATGCTTTATCATATTCTATGTGGAGTTCTCTGTAGAGAGAGAGAGAACATGGTAAGCAACCAATAAATAAATAAATAAATAAATAAATAAATAAATAAATAAATAAATAAATAAAGATAATAAACAGAAAATGTACAGAAGATAAGTAGAACTTGATAGCAATATATGGACACATTTCAATCCTTGTAAACCAAGAATGAAGATTGTCATGTGGCATTATTTTGGTCAAATTCATTTATCTGTCTCATGAGCACTTCCCAATATTAGTAAAGGTGCAGTGAAGTTGTCTGTGGGACTGAAAAGTGGTGGTTAATATCTGTCAAGAGAAAAAAGAATGTTAACACTTGGGATAAGTCATCCCTCCTCAGGATACACATGCTGGGGAAATAATCTAAATGGATAAAAGTACATATCTGAAGAGTTCTATAACATTATAAAAGTAATAAAAAAGCTGTAAACAACCTACATGTTAGTAATGATAGCACATGCAGGTATTTAAAATAGCAGTTGTCAATGTCATATACTGTAAGAAAAATGCTGCTGCTAATATTTAACAAATAGCTGGGTACAAAATTATGTGTACATGATTATTATATATGATAATTATATGTAGTAGGGGTGGGAATATGACTGATTTTTTAAATTTCTCATTCTATTCAATAATAGAAAGATACAAGTAAAGATGAGAAAAGTATTTTGGTGAATAACATGAGAAAAATATTTTGGTGAAATTAAGAATCTATGTGTTTCTATGCCCAAAATGATGCTGTTCTGGAGAGGGCTAAGTTGTATGGATTTGGAGTTTGTGAAAGCATTTAATAAATGTAGAACTTTGTCCACGTGCATAATTACCCATTTTCCCCCAGATTTCATCTTAACAAAAGTTTTACTTTGTCACTAGAATATTTGTCTCTACTCAAAAATATTCTCAAACTCCAGATTTATAACTGGAATAGAATCTTTTAAAGACACAGCTATCTAGTTAAAAATTGAAAATAGCCAGTGTCTATATACAGTTTAGCTTTCATTTGATTATTGGACATGAGTCATGAACTATGTTGAGTCAGCTCAGGTTATGCTGAATCAGCTCTGACTATGGTGAGTCCACATGGACTCAAAGGTAGAGCTCCATGGGAGGGATCCTTGATCACTCCTCTAAATCTTCCAACACCATCAAAATTGTGTTCTTCATTTAAAACCATTAATTTGCCATGTTACAAATGATATATTTGCATCATGATTCCAATTATATTAGGAAATCCTCTACATGATCGTGTTAGTGCCTTGGAAGTCTCAATACATTTAACTATTCTGCCCTTGGCTTTGAAGATAGGCTGTGTTATCTGGCTGTAAACATGGAATAGACTTGAACTGTAAACAGAGGAGAAAACTGAAAGGAAAGAAAAACCCATTTTCACAAGAGAGATTTAGCAACCTGAGTAGTAAACACTCAAGCTCCACTTGAAAGTCAGGCTTTCTCTCCTCAGTGGGAAAAGCAAAGATTTGAAGAGGGAGTGAAATGTAAAGAGAATATGGAAAGGAGAGTGAGGGCTCAAAAGCAGATGCCAACATCACAGAAGCAGACAAGGGTAGTGTGCATCCTAGCTGACCGGGAACTGTTAGCGACCGTGTGAATGCACCCTTAAACCAGATCCCCGCAAAGAAAGATGTGTGTTATAAATCAGGATACAGATTAAAAACCTACAGAAGCTTTAAAAATATTCTCCATGTTGGTAAGAATGTGATTAAAAAATAGGACTGAAGAGAATGTACAGACTGGAATGGCGACAGGGAAGATTTCATGCATTTTTTAACACTTACAAGCGTGTCTTCAGGTGTATATCCCCAGGTCAACAGTCTTGGAACAGTAGACCTATCAGTGCACTGTATTATGTTTTTATGGTTTCCTATTTTACAGCAGATATTAGCTAATTAAGAAAAGATATTTTATTGCAGATTTTATTTTACTGTAAAAGTCAAAGCACTTTCAGGAAGTGAGCATAGCAGTTTCTCAAAGTGCTTAGCAAAATGAGGTTTTCAAAAAACGACAACTGGCAAAATCTTCCCCTTTCCAGTGAATGATTGGTGAAAAGAGAAATAATGAAATGATCTTCTGGCTGAAAACATAAGTACCTGTTAATGTGGATTAAATCTCTAGTGTTGGAAGTTGTAAAAGTGTTCAATGAATTTTATCCAAGTATCAACCTTCATGAGAACAGCAGATTTGAACTTACATATTCATTCCATTTTAATTATATACTATGCAAATCATTGTGCTATATGTGACAGATTCAAGGTGGCTCTACGAATATTATCCCTTTCTCCTTTTCAGTTCTGAACCCATTAGAACTATAACCAAGAAAAGAAGTATTCCAGGATACTTATCCCTTAAGAAATCCCATCAAGGCTCCTTGCTCAATTCACAGACCATCTGTCCTCATGGAGACTACCAAATAACATTTCCAGTGCACACCAAGTGCAAATATCTTTGTTACGCCTTTTGTTTTAAATATATTCACTGTGCAACCATCCTGTATTGACAGATTTTACTTCTCAGTCTTTTGAAAATATTATTGCATGTTTTTCTAGTTTTCATTTTGGAGTAAGAAGTCAGCTTTCTGTCAGATTCTCTATTTTAAAGTAAATTATTTTCTTTCTGGTTGATTTTAAGATTATTGTCTTTGATGTTCCACAATTTCATTACAATGTGCCTAGGTACAAATCTGGTTTATTTATATTAACTAATGTTCTCTGGCGTTTCTGAATCTGGGCATTCATTTCTCCTACCGATGATGGAGATTTTTCTTTTTCTTCTTCCCCCTCTGTTGTCTCTTTCTGGAACTCAAGTTAGCATTATATTCAACCTTCTCTCTCCAATTGTTATGAGGTACCTAGGGATAAAGTTTGCTCAGCTAAAGAAAGAACTGATTGAAACTTAGATATGTCTAAAGATATCCTACATTACTTTAAGGAAGTGGTGTGGTATTGTTTTTAGTACTAGAAATATATGAGCAAAGTCTGAAGAATATCTTCTTGGTGATATTTAAACATAAGGGTGAATTTATAACCTGATCTTTAAGTTTTCCCAAATCTTAAAATTCTATTATGATTTCAATAAAATAATGTTTAAATAATTTTATTTCTAATGCCTCGAGGGTTGTTAAATATAGTACTTCAACCTAAATCCCATAGTAATGTGTGCAAAAAGGTCCTACCTCGCCATTATTTCAAGAATCCTAAAATTAATTTGAGATGTTCTAGACAGTTGACTTTCATGTCACACAGCATGGATTCATATGTTGTCATGAGTAGTATTGTTACCTGTTTAAATGATTTTAGATTGCCTCCATATTCTTGTAAAGTTTTAATCAATTTAAAAGCATGTATTTAAAAAAAGTCTTCCCTCTTTGGCTGCAGTTCCCATTTATTGTTCCGTAATTTTTATTTTTTTAATTTTTGCCTACAGAGTTTTTGGAAAAAAAAAAAGAAAGAAAAAAGGAAAAGAAAAAGAAAACAATTGGAATAATATAAATAAACTATTTGGTAATTAGGAAGAACAAATACTATTCCTGTTTGTCCAAATATGTGCCACCAGCTTCCCAGGTTTCTTGTGCTCCTTAGATTCATAAAACAATTCACATCATCCTACTTTTCCCCATACTACTAAGCTGTCTTTATATCACTTTCTTCTCAAACAAAAAAGTATATGAATTAATATACGTAGAGCATTTAAAACAATGTTTGCAGTTTAATACGAGTTTAATAAATGTTATTATTCCACTTTAACAGAGCAGCAGTATTGTACAGCTCTTGAGGCAGCAGGCCCAGCAGAGTCTGTGGAAGTGGCGCCCCACAACTATATAGTACACAGCCTGTGGATACAGAAAGTGGCCCTGCACTTTAATGTGTCTGGCAAAAAGTTATCGATTTTTTTTTTTTTTTTTTTTTTGTAGAGGTGAGGAAAATGTTCTCGTTGCATTGGTTATAAAGAAACTCAATAACTATTATGACCACTCAAATCACTTCCCAGTAACACTCATTATATTACGCACCCATTCAAATCAATACGATTTTTATTGATATGTGCATGTATGGTGATTTATCATTTTCAGAAAGTTAAAACTGTAAGTCTCATGCAAATATAGATTAAGCACAAGTCAGCAATTTTATTCAATTCAGAAATTAATGGGCAAACTAGTAAGATGTAAAAACTGATTCAAAAAGAATTTGAAAGATACGAGATCTGACAATTCAGTTTGCGAACTCATCCTAGAAAAAGTGCTACATCCCTTATTGCTGAAAATCACTATGGTCACCTTTGAAGTACTCCCCTTGGGAAGTTATGCACCAATGCCAGCACCTAGTCCACCCTTCAATGTAATTTTGGAACTCTTTTTGTGAAATGGCCATCAGAGCTGCCGCCGTATTACTCTTGATGTCCTGAATGTCATCAAAATGTCATCCTTTCAATATTTCCTTAATCTTTGGGTAAAGAAAGAAGTCATTGGTGCGGGGGGGGGAGATCAGGTGAGTAGCGAGGGTGTTCCAATATAGTTACTTGTTTACTGGCTAAAAATTCTCTTACAGACAGTGCCGTGTGATCTGGTGCATTGTTGTGATGCAAGAAACAACGAATTGTTGGCAAAAAGTTCAAGTCGTCTAACTTTTTCATGCAGCCTTCTCTGCACTTCCAAATAGTAAACTTAGTTAACTGTCCAGTTGGTACAAATTAATAACTCATAAGCCATCTGATACCAAAAAAAAAAAAAAAAAGGCTAGCAAAATCGTTGCAACAAGTTTGCAAGCGGAATTGTCCATCTCATATATATACACCTGCATGTGTGCGAATGCTGAATTGGGTGTTATTTAATAGTAAACAGATTAATATCCTTTAGGGCAATAAAATGAGATGTTTGTGGTTATCTTTTCTGCATGGGAGAAATTACTTGTATTTCCACTGAAGAAAATCCATGTGTATTACTATGGACCAATATTATTTACATTACCAATAGTTCTGTACAAATTAATTTCTAACTCACAAAATTATTAAATGACCTACAAATAGAAAATAAATTAAATGTGTACCCCATACACAGTGAAATAATCTCTGGAGAGATTCCTAGACGATGCCCACTGAAATTACTTGTTAATTTCTGAGTTGCAACTCAGAGAACTACCAAATATGTTAGGGATATGTAAAATGCAAATATGGTTGAAGGTACATAAATTGTATTGTCCTGGAGCTGTTTTCTCTAAACATATAAATGAAGGCCAAGTTTGTTTAGTTACTTATTTATATAGTTATATTTATCTTGGAGCTAGGTATAATATTTATCCATGAGGAATAATTTTGTTTTTCTTATGTAGTTTTTCTGGGTTAATATTTTGTTGTGTTGGTGTGGGTGTTTACTTTTATCTTTAATATATTGCATGTAAAAAATTTAAGATGTAAGATCAATGGACATAAGTAAAAACTCTTTACTGTAAAGTTCAATATTATGTTTACTTCTTAAGTAACTCCAAATAAGCTTATTATCCATTAATACCATCTGCCGTAATTAAATATGTAATAATTTCAGTGACTATTACTTCATAATTAGGCAATTTTTTTTTCTTTTAGACATCTAAATAGTGAATTTATTTGCAAATTTTTCCAGAGTTTAGACATAATCTAGTATTTTTTTCTTCCTGCCAATAAAGCTTGAAATTTTATAAGTTCTCTTAAATCGTTGATCTTTTCGTAAGTTGAGATGCTCTCTGTTCTTTCCTCCTAACACTTTTTCCATTCCTTGATTATATTCCAAGGCATTGATTGGCCCATATTTATTAATGGGCAGAATCACTGCAGCCTGAAATGCACACCTTTGTGTGTAACTCTCCTTCTAGCTTCCTATTGCCTCCAGGTAAAATCAGTAAGCCAACTATTTCTCCCTTTGTGACTCTTTTCTTTGCATCCATAGTAAAGCAGACTGATTATCACTTTGGATTGTGCAGCCAATAGAGGAGATACATTCTTAGGGATTAGGAACTAGGTTTATGAAAAGAAGATGTTCTGTTCACTTCAGCAGGCTCTGTGCTCCAACAGTGTCTTATCAGGACTCTGAACTTGAGGTATTAGGCTCATAACATAGTGGCTGCTTTTTGCCCCAGCGGTGTTGTTGCTATGCTTCTTGGTGTATTTAGCTCCCTTAGGAAGCCCAGGTAGAAAAATAATGAATGCTAACTTCACTCATACACCTCACAGTTGTCACTATTGATTCTGCAAAATCCATATATTCGTTAATATTTGGTAGTGTCAATACATATGATTATGGTAGTATAAAAATATCTGGGCATTGAAAACATTACAAATAAGATTTAAAAGCAAACATCAAGTTGGGAAATATGCCGTGGGGAAAAGACTCCACTTATTGTTGTTGACTTTGAAAGTATAGGAAGGGTATATGAATCAAGCAAGGCAGGAGACATCTGGAAGCTGAAAAAGAGAAGATAAAAAATTCTGTTGTAGAAACTCCAGAAGGAATGCAGCCCCGTTAACATTCTGACTTTAACCTAGTAAGGTCCATTCAAAATTTCTGATGTAAAGAGCTGGAACATAATAATGTGAGTTGTTTTAAGTCACTAAATTTGTGGCAATTTTTTTATAGCAGCAATGGAAAACTAATATACAACCATAACTAAATACACTTACCATTTTGATCTCATCCCTAAAAGTAGAGAGCACATATTCTAAAGAAAAAAAAAAAAAGAGTAAAGAAGACTCCTGGCATATCTCTGACATAAAGTTTGTTTCTTTGAATCCTGGGATCAGCAGAGACCATGTAATTCCATCTGAAGAGTCTCTCATTAATCCTACTTTAATTCAAAGAAGAGTTTATCCATTGAGCATATGGCTTTGAGGAAGAACCAAGAAACATATCTACTTTCTGAATACTCAAAATCATTGAATTTCTATATCAATATTAAATTAAACCTCTATTTTCTGTATAGTTATCTTTTAATTGTACCTTTTGGGGATATCTCGGTAGGGGAGACATAATTATAAGATATAATATGAGCAATTTTTTTCCTTTCTATTTATTCTGTGACTAAGAATGGTTGAAAATTGTCTTCTTGTTTTTCTGTTATTGTTGTCAGATATTTATTCTGATTTGAATAAGACTACAGGGTTTCTGAGCAATTACTTTGCTCACACACTGAAATTGTAGCCCTCATTTAAATATAATCATCAAGTTCTATTTTATACAAGAATAGAAACACACAACACATTTATTGTCAATTTATTCTATAAGGAAAAAAAAGAGATATTTATGGGAGAAAACCTGTATCTTCAAGAAGAAATTACCGATGCCTCCTAAATCTACATATGACAGTGCACTAACTACTATCCAAGTTTATGAAAAAGTTAAAATTGACAAAATTACAAAAGACTCAGGCTTACATTTAAAGCAATATATGTATTTGCCTGCTTAATATACATGGGTGTATAAATTCTTGGTAAAGATAAACATGCTTTTTAAGCATCATTGATGTAGGTAATATGTAATAAATATAGTCAATTTTATTAGCTGAAGTTCACTGATATAGCTCATTGCTTGCGTATTTCAGATTATAAGGGTAGACAATCATACAGAACTGTTAGCACAGTGATGGCGGGTGTAAAGCAAAAACCTAAGCATCTCAACATCCTTAATGTCAAAATAATAGGTTCTCACCAGATCCCTCAGTTGCTTAAAACAATAGATGATTTCATAAGTACCTTCATTTAGTCAAATTTAATATTTTAAACTGAAGATTTCACTTTAGTAAACATCATTGGATATAAACATTTATGTATGTACATATAAGCTCAAATATATATATATATATATATATATATATATATATATATATATATATATGTGAATGTACACCACACCACAAAGACACACCAAATTCATTTGATCATATGTCACCTTTCTTCCCTTCCTTTATTCCTTCCTTCTCTCTCTCTCCTTTTTCTCTAGCCACATGTTAAGTAAAATTTAATCAATTCACAGAATTATAGAATTTATGCAAATGATTTAGAAAACTAAGTGTTTTAAATATTCTTTTATCCATGTAAGTCTTTTAACTTAATCTCATTTAAGGCAGATTTAAAAGTTGGATATTTTCTAGTGTGCTTTAAAACCAAGGCATATAACTGCACATATGTAGCTCACTAATGTGATTATTTACTAAGGCTGGCTATGTCTACTCCCAAATGGTCTGAAGTTTCATATCAAATCTGTGATTTAATAATGTCACAATAGGAAAGTTTCTCATTAGCACTGATTGATCACAGATACAAATACAGCTTTTTTATTTTTACACTTAAAATCATATACTAACAATATAAAGACAATCAAATCAATTTAATTGCATCAGTGGCCCTATTAAAGCCAAGGTCCACAGAGGAATGTTGTAGAGAGAAAGAGACAAACAACCTCAAGAAATTTCAACATTGTTCACATACTTTGGTGACATTTTTTCAATGCATGTACTCCACAGCAACATCCCTTAATCACTCTTTCCACTTCTATCCATTTCTGTCCCACAGGCACCCTGGTTTTTTCTTCCCAAACTCTCCTCATTCCTCAATTCATTAATTTCCAAAAATATTTATGGAACACATACTATGTATGTGCCAAGCACGGGAGAGAAAACCATGAACCAACCACACAGAGTCTTGGCTCTCATGGAGCTTTTATTCTGGTGAGAAAATAAGACAACATACATCTACATACCAGACCTAATGAAAATAAAGCAAATTAAAGGACTGGAGAGCAACTAGTGAACCAAATGACTTCCAGGGCCAAAGATACAGAGGGTCAAGAGTGGTATGCGTACTTTTGGGATTCACATAATTAGCACTAGTGAGAAACTTTCTATCCTTTGCAGAAAATTGACCTTCCTGGACCTAAAAATGCTAAGAAGAAGCTGGAGGGGTGGATTGCTAATTAAGTTGTTCCCAAGACTGGGAGATCCACACAAGGAAATCCACACTCTTGGTAACTTATCCCAGGGACCTTTGCAGGGCATGACGACAGCCCACCTATTTCTGTACTGTCCATTGCAGGGTAGAGATGGTGTTGACTTCCACACAGTACCTGTGGAACTGCTCCCATTTGTGGCCTGAACCTCAGCAATCCAACAAAGCAAATAACCTGTCTAAAAGAGACCAACATTCAAAGAAAGAATGGCCGACATTCCAAGCAGAATGCATATCCAGAGAAGTAAAGCCACTGAGGGATAACATGATAATTTGATTTAAAATAGTAAGAATTTGTAAAGAGACTCAAGTAGAGCAAACAACTAGGAAAAGGATATGGGTAGATTAACAACGTGATTTATCAACCAAACAATGTAGGAAATGAGTTGAAAGAGAGGATGCTTACTATCCAAATGTGTGTTCTGGATGATGGATGAAGTGCAAGAAATACAGAGCACAGAGAAAAACTGACAGAGAAATCAAAACAAAATCATGAGGGAAAAGAGAAGAATCTTGGAGGATATAGCAAGAGACTTAATATAAGCTTTAAAAAACTACCAGGAAGAGAAAAAAGAAAAACGGAGGAGAGTCAATAAAAAGGCAAATGTTAGGAAACGTTTTCCCCTAAACTCAAACCCCAATGCCACAGATTAAATGGCCTTTTTGAGCTCCAGCCCAGATTGATGAGAAAAGACATCTAAAGACACACTGTAAAATTTCTGAACTCTAAGGAAGAGGGAAAAAAAAAGACAAAAATGTTGTAAGATTCAGGGCAAAAAAAAAAAAAAAAAGACACAGGACAAAAAGTCAGAATCCTCATCTGCCCAGGGGAAGCCAGAAGAGCAGCTACCTACCACTGTGAGAAAAATGTTGCAGTTCAAGGACCCTAGACCTGCTAAGATTGTATTTCATTTCAGGGTTAAAGAAAAATACTTGAGAAACTACAAGGGAAACTATCATTCAAGTGCTCTATTTAAAAAAAAAAAGAAAAAAAAAAGTAAAGTGTCTTAACTAAACAAATCAAAATAGAAAACTAAAGATGACAGAACAGCAAGAGAAGAGCCAGTGGAGAATAATCATTACATCTTTATATATAGATACAGACCCACATGAAAGAGAAAGAGAGAGAGAGAGAGAGAGAGAGAGAGAGAGAGAGAGAGAGAGAGAGAGAGAGAATGATACTAGGTCAAATATTTGATACAGTTATTTTCCTCTTTTAATGCCACTTTGACCTAGTTTTGAGGCCCTGGCTAGAAACTGGCCAGTCCCCCTTCCTGAGCAGCTGATTAAATCCACAAGCCAACCACTTCCTTTATCTGGTGCTCACTCTGGACCACTATACACCTGCCCTAATTTCCCCAGGGCCAGGTACTAGACAATTAGGGACAGCTCCCATGTCCTAGAGCCCAGAGAAATTATAATAAGTAGCCAGGCTCCATAGAGACAGCAAAATCTAGGTAACCACTAGCCATATATAAGCTTCAGTTTGCTTTTAGCTTGTCCCTGAGGCAATCCTGAGTGTCCCTGCACCGTAACTTTCTCCCAATCAGAGGTGTAAGAAACAAATGATTCTGCCTTTCTTCTGAGTATCATTGTGTTATGTCCCGCTACCAAAAGAAACTTTAACTCTTACAAAACAAAGTGTTAAAGGACAATGTATTTCTGAGGAAGAAATCACTGAGTAAAAACGATGTGCTCTCGAAGAAGTTCTAATAATAAGCTAGAGCTGAAAATCTGAAACTACCTGAAAACTTGAAGTCAATCATGATGGAGAAGGGTTAGGGATTTTGTAAAATGGTGATTGCAGGAGTGAGGGGAAATCGAGAGTTCTATTTTTAGGTACATAAAATGTAAGCTACTTATTGGATATCCTACTAGATATGTCAAATAAGCAGTTGGATTTTTTAGTATGAAACTCACACACTATAAATCGGGGGAGCCATCCGTGAATCATTACATGTAAAGGAGCTGTGAGACCTGAGATTACCTAAAGGTGCCATGTGGAAGAATAAGCCCTGGGCATATCAACATTTAAAGGTGGAGGAAGGAAAATGAGGGAGATCTAATGAAAGAGACTGATAGGAAGAATCCTGGGAGATAGGAGAACATCCGGAGAGTATAGTATCCCTGGAGCCAAGTGAAGAAAGCATTTAAAGAATAAGAAAGATTAACTCTATCAAATGCTGCAGAACAGTGAGCATGGCGAACCCTAAGAATTGGGCAATGCATTTGGAAATATAGAGGTCTTTAGTGACCTTGGCGGAAGTAGTTTCATTATGGTGTAGACAAAATCCAATTGGAAAAGTTTCCAGAGAGAATGGAAAGTGAATGAGACAGTAAACAGATAATATTTTCAAAGGATTTTGCTCTAAGACGGAGCAATGAAATCAGGCAGCAGCTGGTTGGCAACGTGGGCTCTAGGCTGAAGTTTTGTTTAATTTTAAAATGAGAGATAGTTCATCTTATTCTGATTTCAATGTCCTAGGTGGGGAGAGGGAGAGATGAGAGAAAGGTGAGATATAGGATTTTTGTAGGAACAAAGCCCTTGAGTGGGAAACAATGAATGGTATTCTATGCATAAAAGTAGAGAAGCAGAAACTGTTCATTCTTAGAACCGAGGAAAGACAGATTATATAGGTCCAGAGGCACGTAGGTAGTTTGGTGGAGGAAAAATGAAAACATTATTTTCTGATGGTCTCACTTTTTGAATATAAAACATATTCATCTGCTGAGGGTGAGGCTGCAAAGGAGATGTTGATGGTTTGAAAAAGAGAAGGTGTGAGAGTGGGAGTTTACTGACGCGGAATAAAGTGAATGAAGGGCAGTGTTGAGGCCCAACTGGAGATTTGTAACAACCCCTTAAAAGGAGACAGGTACTTATGACTGTATATTTTTTATTCCAGCAGTCACCTGCTTGGGTACTGGCACAGATTGGATTAGTCAGAGCTGGACGTGGCCAGGACTGTGAGGGTGAGATTCAGGAATCTCTTCCAGCAAATGTGAGAAGTGAGGGCATGCTCCAGGCCTGATCTCAGGGACTTTGGTTCTTGTATTGCTTTTTCCTTCTCCAAATTCTATCTCACAAGAGTTTTAAAAACTGCCAAGTTTTTCTATGAAAGCTAGACAATGTTAGGAAACTGCCAGGCAAAGCCAAAAACCTTTTGAATAGGCAGAATGAAGAAAAAGTCTGAAACAGTCTGTATTAACTTAATAATTGCTTGATTATATTTTCTTCTTATTTAAGCTCTGTGATTTTTAATATATTTTACTAATGTGGAAATGGAATTCAAATGCTACAGTAGACCCTAACAAGTTAGGTATTATTGGTAAATATAACTATTGTTGCTAAATATAACTAATTAATTAAAATAATTTTAATTGGCAAAATATAAAATCAATATTTCCCAGTTTATGACCTGGCCCTGTACACAGTGCCTGTCCCACCCTATGGTTTTAGAACCCAGGAAGGAGTTACATACGAAACTATTGATTTGGCCTTAAAAAATGCATATCCGTGGCTAACACTTGACTTGTTTGTGAGTGCGAGTTTATTATAAAATATGGGCTGGAGGGCCTAGTAGATAAACTCAGTATGCTCCGTGTTAACTTTCTAAAATACACATTCGCGTCCTATCTGTTGTAAAGTACTATTTATCCTTTAAAAGTCTACCGGATATTCTTAATTATTACTTTCTTAGCTTCTAAAATGGCAAAAAGTTTGATAATTATCGCTACAGGGCACTGAGAGCTGTTTTAACTTATAACTCAAAAGATGACATATGAAGAGAATTTCAGCAACAATGTGATTCATTCATTTTTTTAACCTTGCAGCATAAAGAAGTAATATCCAGATTATTTTTAGTTAGGTGTAAGAGAAGCAAGAAATGAGTAATCAAAGAACTAGCCAGAGCCATTTACAACAGTCAAGCCAGGAATTTAAGAAACAAAGACTCTGTATACAAATAACTAGTTCAAATCTTTTATTCGAATTAGCCTATCTTCTCTGGGAAAGAACAATCTCTTCTAAAGATCTTTATTAACATAGGAAACTGGATTATTTGGCTGGGCCATGTTTCAATCCATTGATTGCTGGTGCAATTTGGCCAACCTCACTGCCTGGCAAGGAAGTTTGCACCTTCTTTCATCTGCTGCATGCTTTGTCTAGGAAAATGAGCTGCTCAGAAAGATGAGGACAGCTTTTGTCAGCAATGTAATAGAGCTAATTGTTTTTTCAGTCATAATCTCTAAATACCCCAAAGTAACCTACATACAGTGCATCTCAGCGCAAAGAGTTTTCAACACCAAAAGAACACTTGCCAGAGAATGAAACTCAAAATTAAATGACAACAAAATAGAATACTTTATGTTACAAGAGGGAAAGATAATCTGAGATACTCTGATTTAGTTTAATTTAAATTGTTCTTGAGAAAAGAAAGGAAAATAGGAACCTGTCCAAATCCATTGTTGTGGTCATAAACACAGTATGACAAATGTTCTACCTTCAAGAAAACATCTTGTGCTGAACTTTTCACTGAAATAGAAATGGGCCTGCTTATTGGTGTTTATGCTCATCTACATCATTGTATATTCACAGACAATACTGTACTGGGTTTTGATCGATGCTTCCATTAAGATGGCTGGTGCTGTCATGTGTTCCCATTCTTACCTAGACAATCAATTGATTTTTTTAAATACAAAAAAGCAAAAAGAATATAGTATGTAAATGATATAATCTTGTTTAAACTAAAATCTTTCAGTTTATGAACATGCTGGATACTTTTGCAAAGATCTCCCTAATTGTGTATGTGTGGGGAGGAAAGAGAAGGGAATAAACAAAGCCAAATGCCAGTTGAGAACTACACAGTAGGCACTATGTTTTACAAACACATGAAGCAGTCCAGTTCTTTCCAACCTTTGCCCTACCTGGGCTCTCTGTCTGGAAATTCTTCCCCTAGGGAAATGGCATGGCTCTTTCCCTCCCTTTCTTCAAGCCTTTGCTAAAACCTCATCCCCTCAGACAGGCTGTCCCTGATCATCCTATCTAAAATAAATCCCCTTCAGTTTATTCTCCATTCCTTGCAATATTATTCTTCACAGCCCTACCACCATTTGGCATATTGCATATTTATTTGCTTTTGTTTATTCTTTCTTCCTCCCCACCCCTTTTGCCCCATTATAATGCAAATGTCATGAGAGTAAGGATCTTGTCTATTTTATCACAGGTTGTATCTCCAGTATCTAGAACAGAGCCTGGCCCATTTTTCTTAAATAAATGAATACATTTTTCACTCACCCATAAGTTCTAGTAAATCTAAGTTCCTTACTTGTAGTATTTAGTAAAGTTTCTGATTAGTTGATTAAATGCTTTGTTTCCAAAATTTGAAGCCCGCAGTCTACTAAGCATTTACTCTGATGCCACTACAAAACATCTACTTAGAAATCAGAGGCAGAAAATGGGTTGGAGAGTAGATTTGTAATAAACCGTGCAGTACAGACATTGAGAGCTGGAGTCTCCCACATGGACTGTGGCTTAGGAATATACATGTAATATATTTATTCATTCCCTCTTTAATCAACCCATACTTATTTGTGATGCCTATTTGGCATTGGGAAGGCAGGAGGATTTAAAACCTCAAGTTCAAAAGAGAGGCCCTGTCTGAGTGTCATCAGCATTTCGATGATATTTAAAATCATGACACTGTATGAAATTACCTTTTTTTTTTTTTTTTTTTTTAGTTAGTATAGGTAAAAAAAGGGAAGGGCCCAGCAGAACTGAGACCAGAACACTCCCAACATTTAGAGTCAGAGAGGTGAGAAAGAACCAGCAGACTGAGTAGGAGTTTCAGAGAAACAGATGAGGGCATCTTCTGGGAGCCAAGTGAAGGCAGTGTATCAAGTGGACAGGGGAACAAAAGGTATGTGAATTAAGTGCTGCTGTCTGGTCAAGAAAATAGGGAGGGAACCAGTCACTTGATTTAGCAACAGGGGACATTAGTGACCTTCATATGAATAGTTTACATACAGCAATGTGGGTAAGAGAGTTGGAAGAGACAAGGATTGTAGAAAATTCTTTTGCATAGTTTTTGTATAAAGGGAAAGAGAGAAGAGAGCCGAAGCTAGAGGAGGAAGAGGTTTTTGTGGCCATCGTTTTTAAGGTAAGAGAAATAATAGCATGTTATCTTCTCTTGTAGTCTGCTTCCCACAGGCCAACTGTAGAAAAGATCTGCCTTTTTTGGTTTTATGCAGTTATAATATCTGTATAAGTGAAGCATTAACCTGTTCACTTCAAATGCCAGAATTCATCTTACAACTATTTCTTAACAGGAATGCACACTAATACCTCATGAGTCAAGGCACTGCATTCCACCGGATGATATTGGTTTTCCAACACATCAAAGGAAAAGGATCTTGAGAGAGGATCTTGATGAGAGAGGAATTTATTTGACCTGCTTTATTTTATTAAATTAGAATGAGTATAGGTGTAACACTAGGTTACCTTCTCAGAGAGGTCTCTCCTCACCTATCAAAAGATGACTGTCCTAGTTATTTTTATGTAGCATGAATTTGTCTATACCATTCATAATAGCTATCATAATCTGGATTTATGTAACTTACTAGTATGTTTATTGTTTAGTTTGTTTATAGATTGTCTGTCTTCTCTAGTGGCTTAGAAGCCTTTTGCCAGCCTTGCTCACTATTGTATCTCAAACACATATTACGTTCTCAATAAATATTTAATGAATCGATGAACCCAAAAGGACAGCTAAACCTAGAGCATTGGTGGGGAAAGTCTTGAAAACCAGACAGACAAATGGCAAAGTAGAGAAACCTAGTGTTTGTAAGAAGCGACATGATCAGATGTATGCTTTTGAAGGATTAATCTGACAGCTCTATATAATACAAATGGTTGCTGGACTTATCATAGTGATCATTTCTTTAGGTGTATTAATGTAGAATAGCTACGGTGTACACCTGAAATGAATATAATATTATAAGAGCTATATTTCAATAAAACTCTTAAAAAATGAAAATAAAATAAAGATAGGCACAGGTTATTTTATTTTTCCATAGCATAAAACTACTTTATTATCAAAGGAAATACAGGTGGTTGGTGATGTCATAAGATGTTTTTTCTAAAGATTTCCAGAAATATGTTTTAAACATGAACATACCTGGAAGAAGAACTCAGGTATGGAACATTTTGGGATATGACTTACTAGCCAGGCAAGAGGATGAGAGAGTCCAGATTAAGCAAATTTAAGCATTTTCCTCCATGTTGCTATACACTGTCAATGCAGGAATAAACTCCTGTGTCATGGAATAAACTGCAGATTCATGGCGAAACACCCCATATCAGTAAACTCTCTCCTATCTAGCCTGACATTTCATCTCCTCTCCGGTCCAGTATCCCCTGATTTCACTTCCACACTGTTCCTCTGTGTCTTGCCAGTGCATATTAGCCAGGTCACAACTCATATTTCAGTGAATATGCTGTTCAGTGAATAGTCCCAATGTCCTCATTTTGGAGGGTTCTCTTTTATTTTTTTTTCCTGCTGTCCCATTTGCGTGTTTTCTACTGCCTTACCTTCTAAGTCACTGATTAGATCCTCTGCTTTATTTAATCTACTGTTGATTCCCTCTAATGTATTCTTCATTTCACTTATTGTATTATTTATTTTTGACTGGGTATTTCTGTTTTCTATCTGCATTTTTATGCTTCCTATTTCTTTGTTGAAGTTCTCCCTGAGATCATTGAGCATCCTTATAACCAGTGTTTTATACTCTGAATCTGATAGGTTGCTTGTTTCCATTTTGTTTCGTTCTTTTTCTAGAGCTTTATTCTATTCTCTTATTTGGGACATGTTTCTTTGTCTCCCCATTTTGGCTGCCTCTCTGTGTTTGTTTTTATGTATTAGGTAGAGCTCCTGTGTCTCTCAGTCTCAGCAGAGTGGCCTTATGTAGTAAGTATGTGGGACCCAGTGGTGCAGTCTCCCCGGTCATCAGAGCTGGGTGCTTCAGGTATGTCCCTGTGTGGGTTGTGTATGTCCTCTTGGTATAGTTGAGCCCTGATTGTTGTTTGCATGTCAACGGGAGGGATTTACCCTCTGGCTCATTGGTTGTGAGGACTGGCCATGACTATAGTGGAGAAGCTGTTGTGCAGGGACTGACCCTATGGACCAAGATTTGCTTTAGCAGAGCTCTACTGCCTGCCCAGTGTGCACTTTGGGTATGTTGTGCTTGAAGGTGGCTGGGTGATGCTCCAGCTCGGTTCAAAGCTGACCACTGGGCCTGCCAGCCCCAGAGCCATCTGGGAGGGAACCTGCTACAGGCCAAGTTCAGCCACAGCCAGTGCCCTGCCCAGAGCTACTTGGCATGAGCCACAAAGCCATCCACAGATGGACACTGCCTGAGCTGTACTTTGAGGTGCCTCAAGAGGCCAAGCCAAAAACCAAGGCCAGCTGCCGCTAGTGCCAGGCTTAAGGCTGATCTGTCAGAGGTACAAGGCATGCCAAAGTTCGATGCTGCTTTTTTGGGTTTTGTGAACCTTTGAGAGTCTTTAGGAAATTCTGCAACATGAATCATGGCAGGCAGTTTTTATGAAAAAGCCACTGGCAGAAGATAGGGTATGCCTGAATGTTGGGAGGGGCATGGTCTCAGAATCACCAGGGCTGGTGGAATGAACGGCATTAGCTAGGTTGATGGAGACTCATATATCACAGCTGCCTGTGTCTGCATACTGGGAAGGGGAGGGCTCAAAAAAGAAACAATGGCTTCCGCCAGCTCCTTCATCTGGGAGAAAGCTGCCCTCCAGCCTTCGCCATAAAGCCACAAAACTCAGTTCCTCCCCACATGTCCCTGGTGTCATTCAAACTGCTGCCCCAGCGCTGGAGCTCAGAGCAAATGAGTCAGTCCTACAGTGGTAAGTCCATAAACGGGCCTTGAGGAGGAGCACCTAGACTCCAGTTGTCCTCCATCCCATAATCTCCACTGGTTTTCACAGCCATAAATTATGGGGACTTCTCTCCCTGGCACTGGAACCCTGGGCTGAGGAGCCTGGTGCAGCACTGGGACCCCTTGCTCCTCCAGGGGGGCCCTCCACAGCTGAGATATCCCTCCGATTTTTAATGTTCATACACAGGTGTGAGAGCAGCCCATTACGTGTCTCTGCCTCTCTTACTAGTCTTGAGGTGGCTTCTTCTGCATGTCCTTATTTGGAAGGCTTTGGTTCAGCAAGACTTCAGGTGATTCTCAGTAATGGTTGTTCTGCAGTTTGGTTGTAATTTTGATGTGGTCATGACAGAAGTTAAGCACAGCATTTACCTACTCCGCCATCTTGACCAGAAAAGAAATGACTATCTTTATTTTAGTATTTTCTTTTTCTTCAGTTAATTATTAAGATCTCTTTCAATCCTAAAATTTTGTAACTAATTATAAAGTTATGAATTGTATTTGTATGCATTAGTTGTGATGCCTATGGCCATCTCAAATATGCTCTACAAATAAGGAAATACATTGTCTCTCATAACAAAAGGTCTAGAACTGGACCACATGAATTATAATCATTAAGAAAAATGTCATCAAAGAACCAGGTTATTTCCTCTCTCTGTTTCACCATCATCAATGTTTTATCTTTGCCATCAGATTAGCTCCCTTTATTGTTGTAAAATGTTCCAGATGTTAGGTGTAGACTGAGTAGCTAGGGGGCCAAAAGGCACATCTCTCCAGTGTCTCATTATCAAGAGATAGAAAATAGTTCTTGAAGTCCCCTCTAGAAACCTCATTGGTCTCATCTGGTCCACTTGCCTAACCCTGAAAAATCAAAGGCATAAATTATTAGATTAGACTAATTAGAATTCGCCCCAACTTGGGTGAGGTCATCTTTGGTCAGGGGCAACTGAACAACACCAGGGTTTTGTTAACAAAGAGAAAGAGGGGACTGGAAGTGGGCCAGATGATCAGTTGTATCTATTGTGCACAACTTTCAGTGAGGATCCTCAGAGCAAAGTCAGAAATGCATTATCCAAGCAGCCTGAAACTCAATCAGGTAGGCCCAAGTTAGGTGCTCCTTTGCAATGCGATCTAGGGAGTTGTCCATCAGTCTAAATATGGGCCACAGAAAGACTTTACTTCTGCTATTAAAGTGTCACAGAATGATCAGAGCCTTATGTGACCTGAATTCAACGTTAATATCTGAACTCACAGTCTCTGAAGGCAACCAGAACACTACCAAAGCCAGAAAATAAATAATAGAAGAACAATGGCCTGGTTTTGTACTGTTGACCATAGAAAATGTGTTTGATATATCACCTGCATCTGTATTGGGCTCATGGGATCTTAAAGAAGGACTTGCTAGTTTTCCATAGGCTTGCGTCCATACCAAATATGCAACACACACAGAGGCCTTTTAGAGTTGACTAATCATGTATGAACTTTGGTCTATCATACTTTATGCTTGCAAAAGAGATCTGTAAAACTAGATTTATCAGTCAAAATATATATTAAATGGATTGTTGGTTCACTGTCTAGAGTAAAACTGTGAGAGAAACTGGTAAATTAAGAAAATCCTAGCGTAGCAAGTAATCCCTTTTAATTCCTCCTTTGTGCAAATTTCGATTAATGCACTTTGAGCTTTTTAAAATTATGTTAGACTGAATTTAGCTGTTCTGAAGAGTTTAAAATATCTGTCTTCGTGATTGTTATACCATATTTAGCAATGTTAAAATAATTTAACATGTAAAATCACCTGTTATCAGAAATAGTATTTAAAGTTTAATTCTAAAGACAAAATATATAAAAACATTTGAAAACACAATTAAAATTTTTGAAGTATAAAAATTATCAAACCAATCTGTAGGTCTGTATTTCCACAAAGTAGATTTTTATGAAAAAGTAATATAATTTTTAATTGTTCTGTTCATAAAGCAAAACTATCAAATTTTATGCATAAGAAGGTGAGCCAAAAGTACAAATGCATTTGCATATTCTTCCTCCTTAATGTTTTTGAGTTACTTAATTCAGCCATATTAGAAGACTTTTCTGTTTAGTGTAAAGAATCACATTCCCACAGATTGCAACAACCCTAAACCAACCTATGATGTAATGAGAATTAGTTTGCAGTTGCTTTAGTCAACCATTTCAAGTCAGAAGTGGACAGCTTTAAATTAGTTAAAAGATAACAATTATCTCAAAAGATTCTTCTGAATAATTGACCTGCTCTGTTCTCTAATACAATCATGAATGTCATCCTTAGCCCTCATAACCGTGACAGAAAAAAAATATGGTTTAAATGTAAAGGAAGTCAAGAAACAAAGTCATGAAGAAATTGCTATATCCTAATTCTTGGTTGAGTTTCTTTGAAACTGGGAAAAATTTTAAAATTTGCGACCTTGTTTTCTGCTTTTGTGTATATAAAGTATGTTATTTACTTATGCTTAAGTCCAGGAACTCCCCCCAAATAACTATTTGTTTAGGCATAATCTGTCAGTTTTATAGACTTTTAGTGCTGAAAGCACATTAGCAATCGAATTCAAAGTCCTTTATTTTATAAAGGATAGACTCACTAGCTAGTAAGTGACAGAACTGAGATTCACACTTCAGTTTCCTGAGTTTAGCCCAAGGTTTCATCATGCCCAGTATTCTGTGCAATCACAAAAGTGATGTTTCCTTGCAAGGACTCCAAGACCACTGTTCTATAAGATATTAAAAAAGTGTTTTACGAGAAAGGTATACATGGACAAATACTTAATTCTGGGAAGGGCTGGATCAAAGTTAACCAGTTTTCTTTTCTATGGCAATTACAGAGCCTTTAGTTTGCTGCTGTAGACCATGGGAGTGCACATTAGCCACGTATGCATTAGATGGAATTGCTTTACAAACTTAATTGACCTGCACAGTTCTTGTTTTGTCTTGTTGTTTTTTTTTTATATGTTTGTTTAGCAGTGGTTTGGGGTTATTTTTTGAATCAAAACACACAGCACAATAATAGTATTCCATGGAAGAGCATACTATTTGTATCATTCAGAATTTGATGTGCTCCATATTAGAGAAATAAATAATGATAAATAAAAATGGCTTCTGTCCTCAAGGTCAATTCATAGTCCAAATTGGCTGCCACAATGTCTGCCATTTTGTTCACAGTCCAGGAAGCAGTTGAGTCAACTTCTTTTTAGCAGCATTTCCAGAAAACCCACACAACTCATTTGTTAACAATTGGCCAGAACTACTTGAAAATGAAATACATTAGATGAGTACGTTATAACCCAAAATAAAATTTGGAATCTGCAACTAAGGGTGAGTGAAAACATATAGGCATTTAGCAAGTAATCTTTTCCACACAGTTCTAGGGCAAAGAAGAGGAAGGAAGAGGAAATGGTAGAGGGGGAGGAAGGAAAGGAAGAAGGACGGATGAGGAAGAAGGAGAAGTTGTTGTTTTGAACGCATTTTAAAATTCACATTCTTAACACAACAAGTATCTAGAGGTAAAGAAGCACTTTTGACTACAGAAATAGTAAATGGATGGTTATTCCTGTCAAAGCCCAGAAGTATGCGCAAACAGATTTCAGATTTTGACTGATGTCTTCCAAATGCTCAAATGCACAACATATCAAACTGTCTTCCTAACGGGCCCTAACCTTATTTGTTACACTCTGCATGCATTTACCAACTGCATCCATTATCATAATGAATAGAAGAAGTAGGTGACAGTTCAATTATGAGATGTAATAGGGCCAAAGAGTGGTAATTTGTAATTACATTGGAAAGTTTGTTTTTTTGACAGCTTATAACATCCTGAACTAAAATGCTTGCCAATTGCCAACTACTTTTCTAACTTATCCAGATTTCTCTCAATAAATAGTAGAGAAAATGAAAATATCAAGGGAGAATTAAACTTTGGTTATTATAAAGGTTTTCTGTCAGTTCTCATAAGCATCCAGAAGGGGAAGCAAATTCTAACCAATGTCTAGTTTTCTTGGAGATAATACATATGCTGTTCAGAAATGCTTTTAATGGAACTCTTTGGAGTAAGGGTTCATATATAATTTTTAAAAATAGTAGTGCATGTTTTTCTTTGATAAAGTCAGAGCAATTGAGTTACTTGAAGGCAACAATTACAGTAATTGTCACCAGAGTATATCTGGAAGAAGGTGATTAATATCAACACTGGCATGGTTCCATAGTTTATGATCGGACACTGGTCAGTCGTGTTCTCTGTCAGTCGTGTTCAAATTACTTGTATATTTTCTATTTTGATCTCAACTTAAATGGTCTGAGGGTGGTGGGGAAGAAGGACAAGAAAATAAGGGAATGAAACATTTCCTGAGCATACTACTATGTTTCAGGCACCATATGTAGTAGTGTTCCATGTGTATTTTCATACTTATGCTCCATAATTCATGAGCATGTGTATTCGTCCCATTTCATAGATGATAAAAATAAAATGTAGAGAGAATAAGGTCTTTTTTTTTTTTTATTTTTTTAATTTATTGGGGTGACAATTGTTAGTAGAATTACATAGATTTCAGTTGTGCAATTCTGAATCACATCATCCATAAATCACACTGTGTGTTCATCACCCAGAGACAGCTCCCCTTCCATCACCGTACATTTGATCCCCCTCACCCTCATCCCCCACCCCCCAACCCCCTTACGCTCTGGTAACCACCAAATTACGTTCCCCAGATTAATTTTCAAACCCCGTGGCCATCCTGTGGTCACCGACTGCCCTCCAATCCCCTCACCCTCCCCCCCACCCCCCACTCCCCCCGCCCATCTAGCAACCCTCAGTTTTTCCTCATTGTCTCCCAGTTTCTGATTAGTTCATTCACTTATTCTTTTCTTTAGAATCCGCAAATAAGTGAGATCATATGGAACTTATCTTTCTCTGTCTGACTTATTTCACTTAACATAATGTTCTCTAGATCCATCCATGTTGTTGCAAATGGTAAGATTTCTTTCTTCCTTATGGCTGCATAATACTCCATTGTATAAATGTACCACAGTTTCTTAATCCAATCATCTACCGATGGGCATTTTGGTTGTTTCCATGTCTTAGCTATTGTGTATAGTGCTGCAATAAACATAGGAGTGCATAGAGATTTTTGAATTGAAGTTCTGGATTTCTCCGGATAGATACCTAGGAGTGGAATTACTGGATCATAAGGTAGTTCCATTTTCAGAATTTTGAGATACCTCCATACTGTTTTCCATAGCGGCTGCACCAGTCTGCAATCCCACCAACAGTGCACAAGCGTTCCCTTTTCTCCACATCCGCGCCAGCACTTGTTGTTTGTTGATTTATTGATGATAGCCATTCTGACTGGGGTGAGGTGGTATCTCATTGTGGTTTTTATTTGCATTTCTCTGATGGTTAGTGAGGTTGAGCATTTCTTCATATGTCTGTTTGCCATCTGAATGTCCTTTTCAGAAAAATGTCTCTTCAAGTCCTCTGCCCATTTTTTAATTGGATCGTTTGTTTTTTTGGAGTTGGGTTGAGTAAGTTTTCCATAGATTTGTGATATTAATCCCTTATCAGATATATCACTGGCAAATATCTTTTCCCATTCAGTAGGATCCCTTCTTGTTTTATTGATGGTTTCCTTTGCTGTGAAAAAACTTTTTAGTTTGATATAATCCCACATGTTTATTCTTTCTCTTAGTTCCCTCGCGCGAGGGTGTATATCAGTAAAAATCTTACTCCGGGTAATGTCTGAGAAGTTTCTTCCTATATTTTCTTCTAGGTATTTTATGGTTTCAGACCTTACATTTAAGTCTTTAAGCCATTTTGAATTTATTTTTGTATATGGTGTAAGGAGGTGGTCCAACTTCATTTTTTTGCATGTGTCTGTCCAGGTTTCCCAGCACCATTTATTGAATAGACTGTCATTACTCCATCGTACATTCTTGCTTCCATTGTCGTAGATTAAATGGCCATATAGGCGTGGATTTATTTCTGGACTCTCTATTCTGTTCCATTGGTCTATGTGTCTGTTTTTATGCCAGTACCATGCTGTTTTGATTACTGTAGCCTTGTAGTATAATTTGAAGTCAGGTATTGTAAGAATAAGGTCTTTTTAATCAATGGAGAAATAGGCTGTGTTGCCCAAGTCAGCCTGGTTTCAAAGAATTCACTTCCTATCATACATACCATGTCCTGTTTGTGGTCTTTACTTCCTCAGGATTATTTATTTATTTTGAGCAAAAACTCTTAAAAACAAACAAAGTTAGGGCTACATGCAGGAGGAAATAGGAAATCCAATCCTAAGCAAGGTTGTAGGAACTGCATTTACTTCCTTCTGGAAAGTGAAGTGAAAAACCCAGAATTTGGTAGCTTTGGTGCCAACATGATTAGAACTGCCTCCATTGCAGCTCCTGGCAGGGTTACATGGATTCTAGGGGCTTCTTGGAGTATATTTTTTAAAACAAGATTTCTTTATCCTGAAGAATAAGTGAATACTTGACTAGAGCAGAACAAGAGAGAGCTCTTGATAGATATCCTTTTGGGGTGGTGGTAATGATGTAGAGACTTTAGGAATTTGGATAAGGCTAGAAAGCTGAAAGTATACTTGTAGTAGCGTAAACAGTAATAATAACTGAGGACTGTGGACAAAAACAACAGCATTTTGTCAGCAGGTGAACTTGCCAGCAATCCATCATGAGCTAGGCAGAAACACGGAGCACAGTTTCTCTGGGCATCACTGAAATTTTTGGTATTTTGATTAAATCTATATGCTTTATTAATAGAAGTAGTCTGAGCACTCTGTGAGTATTGATGAGCCTGGAGGTGTCTGGGATGTAGAAGAGAAAGCAGTTTGTGAATCACTCTAGGAATCTCCCCACCCAATTAAAATATTTAGATGGGTTCTGAATTCTAGCAAACCTGAAAACTGAAGTAAGAGGGCTAAAAATAAGAAATACTGCTTCATTAGTGAACACACACACATACACATATGCACACACACACACCCCATTCTTTCTCCCTTGTAGAAGAATTTTGCTTTCTAACTTCCAATTTCCTGGGGAAAAATGTAGAATGAGAGAAATGAACCAATCTCTGTCGAAGAAAAAAACATTGCTCATTTCCTTTTTGTCCTTACTACCTAACTGGGCTGCTTATGAGGAGGTAGGAATAAGGAGAATATAGGCCAAAATACGGTCAGGTTACTTTCTTCAGAATATACTGTTAATCATGATGACTTTTAAATTCTAATTCTTCAAGAAGCCATTGTATGCCTGAATTCACTAAATTAGTTATTTCGATATTTTCTTTTCCAAGCTTTTTGAAACGATCTCATTTCTAATTATATCTTTGAAGATTTTACATATTTGCCCTGTGTATACAGTTTTAATTTGTTGCGGGAAACCCATAAGAAATAACTGAAATTTTTATGGAAATATTTAAGGGTAGTTGTTTTTATGACTCTGTATATTCAAATTATTTCTCAGGTTACAGTGGGAGATTAGGGCAGCAACACTCCTTTCTGCACTCAGTTTACAATTTCACATAGGTAATAATTCTAAACAAAAGGAAGCAGAAAAGAATATAATCAATAACCACATTTCCTGAGTGCCTTTTCCTTCCATTTTGTTGGACCCAGCAAATACTGTGAGTGGAACTATAATGATAATGCAACCAAGAACAACTGAACATTACAGTTGAATATTTGAATTCATAGGAATAAGTACTTTTTATATTCAGAATAAGCAAAGTAAATTTCATATTTAAGCAATTTTCTTCAATATGCAATAATTACTCTTATTGTCAGCAGGATGAAAATTTGCTCTAAGGAAATCATAAAGCTTCAAACATGTTCTGGGAAAATAAATGGCCTAGTCATACTTTACAATGCCACTAGCTCCCTCTCAGCACCACGGGTCTTCAGTCACAATCACTTATAGATCCACTGTGCAAAGGACGTGAAGCAAAAGACCATACAAATCCTGTTTCCATTTCCTTGTAACAAAAAATGTTGGGTGTGTGATTTGGAAAATAGAAATCTTGTTGGAAATTTGATTGTTAGAAATCTTGGTGGATTTAGAGCTTGGACTTGGTGATTGACTAGAGTACACAACATTTCCATCAACAAACGAGGTTCTTTCAAAGTGTTATGAAGTGGGCATAAGTATACTGCTCATTTACTGCAGAAATAGTGACATTGAACCATAAATAAATCCTGGTTAATCAAAGAATATTATACAACATAGAAACAGGTGGAGGAGTCTGTGTCACTCAAAGTCTAGAGTCATACACACAGGTCCTCAGGCTAAAGTCTGTGGGTAAAGAATAGAAATTTGCTAAGTATCCACTAGTTTGTCCTTTTTTGCTGCCCTTAAGGTTCCCGACCTCATTCTTTGAAGTTTAAATTAGCTGAGCACCCTTGGGAAAACCCTGAGAAAGATCCTGTGTCTTTTTGCAAAATAACTGTTGGCTTCTAGATTTTTCTTCCTCTGTGGAGGACTTAGACTTCAAAATCCTGATCCTTACTATAAGTAGAGAATAACCACCTTATAGATTTATTTATTATACTTTCAGAAATTCAAAAAAGAAATATCATTTGATCACTGATGAATAAATAGTGCAATATGTCTGGATCCGTGCTGACCATTGGCCTTGCCCTTGCAGGTTTTATATGTTTTTGTCTTTGCAAGACTTTGAATCCACTAAAAGCAGTATAATGCAACAGAGGGTAAACAGACCTTAGGAAAACACAGAAGAGGGAACTACTGGCTCTGTATAAGAATAGCAAGAGACACTATACAGAAGAGGCCACATCTGAATTTGGAGTAGAAATATAGGGGGTGGAGATTGGAGTTCACAGATTGGAAAGGCATGAAAAAGGGAAATCAGCATTTGCATATAAATTGAAGTATGCTAAGGAAATGGTGAGTAGTTAACTCTGGCCACAATATGGCAGTTATAGACAGGAACATCAGAAAAAAAGCTAGAGATGCATGTAAGAGCCAGAGTATGAAGGAACTCGGCAGCTATTCCATACCGTACATTCACTGGTTTCAGTAGGGCAAAATCATGATCTCTTCCTTACTATGCACACTTTATTTCTTCTACCATTTTCTCTATGTCCATTCAGACATTTCGTTTCCCTTATTCAAGAGAGCTGTGTTTAGAATTGATGGGCAGAGGTGCATAGCCTCTGTGGAGATAAAAATCTCCATGCTTCAAATGCTAAGAGCATGCACAAAAACAGAAGGATTTATGGAAGCTATCTGTTGTATGGGTCATTGTTTCTAAGCAGACAAAATTTTATTGAAGTGCTATAAACAGAGTCTAACAGAGAAGATAAATGTTTAATTTCATACACAAAGAACGGGAATTTTCCTTCTATTTAGTATGTAGAAACCCGCAAAGAAAGCAATTCTCAATCAATTACGAAAAAAAGCAAGGTAAAATACCAACTCACGTTTTTATGAGCCTATCAGAGAGCTGAAGTCACAAGACAACCTCATAACCTGAATTTCAAAGAGAGACAGGCCTTTCCAAGTATGTGGACTATATTACCTGCAGCAGATAACAAAGAAAAGAACAACCACCATAATATGGGCAAGGAGAAATCAGCAAAATTTTAACAAATCATTAGAGATGAGTGTATACTAGTGTGTTCATCTGGAATAACTGGAGGCCCCAGACTCAAGGGAAGTTCATTCTTGGGATCTACCATTCTGTCCTCTGTTTCTATAACTTTGGTTTGTTTAGATTCCACATGTCAGTGAGATCATATAGTATTTGTCTGTGTCTTTCTGACTTGTTTCACTTAGCATAATATCTTCTAGGTCCATCCATGTTGGTGCAAATGGCAAGATTTCTTTCTTTTTATGGCTGAATAATATACATATGTATATGATATGCATGCAAATATACACATATAATATATAATATAATATATAATATAATATATAATGTATATAAATATAATATAATATATTATATAATTTATAAATATACAAATAATATAGTATATGTAAATATATATAATATATAATTAAATATATAATATATGTGTGTATATATATTATATATATATACACAATAATGTATATATAATAATATATACAGAGGGTGTCAAAAAATGTATACACATTTTAAGAAAAGAAAAAACTTTAAATTGTAGTACTAAATATATACAATAACAAAAGATGAATATAAGTCACATGTATACATTTTTTTGGCACCCCCAGCATATATATGTATCTCACACATTTTCTTTGTCCATTCCCCTATCAATGGACACATAGTTTGTTTCCATGTCTTAACTATTGTAAATAATTCTGCAATGAACATAGGGGTACAAATGATTCTTCAAGATAGAGATTTCATTTCCTTCAGATCTACACCCAAAAGTGGAATTGCTGAATCATATGGTAGTTGTATTTTTAATTTTTGAGGAATTTTCATATTGTTTTCTATAGTGGCTATACCAATTTATATCCCCACCAACAGTGCACAACATTCCCTTTTCTCCTTGGCACTTGTTATCTCGTCTTTTTGATAATAGCCATTCTAACAGGTGTGAGGTGATATCTCATCATAGTTATGATTTATATTTCCCTGATGATTAATGATGATTGTACCTGTTTATGTACTTGTTGGTCATTTGAATACTTTCTTTGACAAATTGTATATTCAGGTCCTTTGAACATTTTTAATTGGATTATTTGGTGTTTTTGCTATTGAGTTAGGTTAAGTTCCTTATGTATATTAGTATGTTATCCCCTTATTAGATATATGGTTTATAAATATTTTCTCTCATCTGTAGATTGCCTTTTCATTTTGTGGATTGTTTCTTTTGTTGTGCAAAAGCTTTCAAGTTTGACCAAGTTCACTTGTTTATTTTTGCTTTGGTTGCTTGTGTTTTGGGTGTTCTTTCTACAGCCTTTCCGCTGGGTATTCTTCTAGGAGTTTTTTGGTTTCAGGTTTTACATTAAATTTTCATCGATTTTGAGTTATTTTTTGTGAGTAGTGTAAGGTAAGGGTGCAGTTTAATTCTTTTGTATATGGATGTCCAGGTTTCCCAGCGCCATTTGTTGAAGAAACTCTTTTCTCCATTGAGTATTCTTAGCTCCCTTGTCAAGTTTAGTTGTCTGTATATGCAGGGGTTCACTTCTGGGTTCTAGATTCTGTTCCATTGGTCCAGGTGTTGATTTTTATGCCTGTACCATGCTGTTTTGATTATTACAGCTATGTAATATACCTACCAGGAGTGCCAAAAAAATGTATACACATGACTTGTATTCATCTTTTGTTATCAGTATATATTGAGTATTACAATTTTAATAGTTTTTTTCCTTTCTTAAAATGTGTATGAATGATTTTTATTTTTTATTTATTTATTATTTTTGGCACCCTCTGTAGTTTAAAATCAGGAAGTGTGATGACTCCAGCTTTGTTCTTCTTTCACATGACCGTTTTGGCTATTCAAGGTCTTCTGTGGTTTCATATGAATTTTAGGATTGATTTTTCTATTTCTGTAAAATATGTCATTGGAATCTTGATGGTTCATTGAATTTATAGATGAATTTATTTGGTGATATGAATATTTTAATAATATGAATTCTTCTGATTCATGAACATAATCTATCTTTCCACTCTGTATCTTTTTCAATTTCTGTCATCAAATACTTAACGGTTTTCAGTATACAGATTTTTCACATCTGTGGTTAAATTTATTTCTAAGTATTTTATTGTTTTTGATGCTATTGTAAATGGATTGTTTCCTTTGGTTCTTTTTGGATAATTCATTACTGGTGTATAGAAATGCAACTGATTTTTGTATATGGACATTGTACCCTATAACTTTACTGATTTAATTCATTATTTCTAACATTTTTTTTGTAGAGTCTTTAGGATTTTCTCTATATAAATCATGTCAACTGTAAACAAAGACAATTTTCTTCTTCCTTTCCAAATCAGATTACTTTTTGTTTATTTATTTTTGTTTTGCCTGATTGCTCTGGCTAGGACTTCCAGTGCTATATTGAATAAGAGTGGTGAGAGTTGGCACCCTTGTCTTATTCTTGATCTTAGAGGTAAAGCATTCAACTTTTCACTGTTGAGTATGATATTAGCTATGGGCTTATCATATAAAGCCTTTATTATGTGAAGGTATGTTCCTTCTATACCCAGTATGTTCAGGGTTTTTATCATGAATGGATGTTGAATTTTGTCAATTGCTTTTTCTGCATCTATTGAGATAAACATGTGATTTTTATCTTTCATTTTATTAATGTGACTTATCAAGTTCATCGATTAGTGCATGTCATGATAGAATTCTTTAAGAAAAGTATTTAAATTGATTCCAATATAAACTCCAACCTTATTTTAAGCAAATATTAAAAAAAAGTTCTAGAGTTATCTGGAGCTATAAATATATGAAAATAACCAAGAAATTTTTGGAATTGAACTACCAGCTATCAACACATTTTGTAAAGGAAGAATTAAAGAATGTGAACTGACGTAAGAATAAAGTGTTCCAGTAAACAAAACATAAAGTCCTGGAGCATATTTTATCATATAAAATATTGTAGGTTAAGGTAAAGATGAGATTTAAAAGCAATAATTAAAAGGTAAATTATTCAAGAAATGCTTCTGTGATATTTGTTTATTAGGGGATAGAACACTGTATGACTCTGTATGTGAGCTCACAATATAAAATAAAAACAAATTAGATTCCATACCTATAAAATGAAACCACAACTGAATTATCAGAAAATAAATATAAATATCTGATTTCAGGATGAAGTATATTTGCAAAATAAATGTCTAATATTAGCAATATGTTCATTTAAATTATAGGTAGTAGAAACATTAATAAGAATAAAATGACTGTCCCAATTAACTTGCAAAAGGACTTATCTAACAAAACAGTAAGAAAAAAAACCTAAAGCCAACAAACTTAAGATAATCAAACTTATTAAGATATTCAATTTATTAGATATCAATTAAAATCGAATTAATACAATGAATTAAACATTTCCTTATATCAAAACAGCATTGTTTTTCATTGTAAACCTTCCACTGTTACACGAGTGGTATTAAGAGCAGTCCTATATTTAAATGAGAAGGTGTAAATTGGTTCTGCTTTTCAAGACAGCAAATTAGAAGAACATACCAAGAGCAGCAACACCCATACCTCTTGGCCTTGTAATTAATTCTACATCTCTGGATTTATTCTAATGAAATATAGCCAGAGATGTTTACCAAGCTTTATGTGCAATAATATTATTCATAGTGTTATTTATAACAAATAGGGAAACAACCAAATAATAAAGGATTAGTTAAATAAATACTTATATAGCAGTGACATGAACTATTGCTATTACAGTAGTTAAAGTCTTGCTTTTGTAGAATAATTACTGACACAGGGAATGTTTATCGTATAAAGTTCTTTAATAATATATGTATATATACATATAAGGAAAATATACAAAAATAACCATGTTTATTTTTGAGTAGAGAGTATAAATGAATTTTTAAACATGTTGTTGATTTTGTATATATTTTAAGTTTTTAAGTAATTGCTTATATTTAGATTCTCTAATTCCACTTCTTCCCTTCTAGCTTAAATGCATTCCAGTCAGGCTTTGCCCGCATGAAACTCCATAAAATTGCTTTTGATAAGTTCAACAATCATGTCTACTTTGCTGAATCTAATAGTCAAGATTCAGTTTTTATCTCAACTTGAATTACTGCATCAGGCACCCAGTTAATCACTCCCTCTCCTTTGATATACTTTCTTCACTTGGCTTGCAGGATACCACGTTTTCTTTCTTTTCTTCCCAACTCGCTGCCTTCCTATTCCCAGGCTCCTTTGTTGATCCCTCCTTTTCTCCCTCAGAGCCCACAGCTCAGTTCTTCATCTTTACCCCAATTCATTTACATTAACATTCTTGGTGATCTTACGCAGTCTTATAACTTTAAATACCATCTACAAACCCACAACACCCAAATGTACATCTGAGGCCTAGACCTCTGTACTGTACTTCAGAATCATCTGTCCACCTTTTAAAATCCACACAACTACTTTAATGTCAAATAGTAGACATCTCGAAACAACAAATCTAAAACTGGGCTCCTGGGATTATCTCTCAAAGTCAGCTCTTCCCACATTTTATTCTCCTTTATTTCTTTTTTGTTTTTCATTACTCTTCATGTCTAAATTCAGAAAAATAAATGTAACTGCCTCTATCCTAAAATATACCCCAAATCCAACTATTTCTCATCTAGGCCACAGCCTAGTGCCATTTGTTTCCTGAGTAACTATAATGTCCCATCAACTAGTATTTCTGACTCCCCCATTGCTTCCCAAGAATCTGTTATCAAGACAGCCATCAGAATGACCTTTGAAAACGTAGGTGGATCATCTTACTCTTTGACCTACAAAAGATTACCCATTTCATTGAGTAGAAAGAGAGGCCTCACAATGGCATGAAAATCCCTATATGATCTGAAAATATTTCATCCTCATCCCCATTATCTCTTGAGCCTGTCTCTTATTCCTCTCCCTCTCACTCATTCTGCTCCATTGTGCACTGGCCTCTTGCTGTTCAGACATGCAAGCATCGCTCCCACCGCAGTCTTTGCCCTTGCTGCTCCCCTCTGCCTCCCATACTCTCCTGTAGATAATCAATAGTCAACTCTCCCTCTTTTATTAGGGTTTTATTCAAAGTTTATCTTCTCAAAAACCTTGAAAACTCAATTTAAAGGCAGAACCTGCCTCCCGACACCAATTCTCTGATCCCTTTTAACCTGTGCTAGTTTTTTCCCATAACTAGGGTCAGCATTACTATGTTTAAATCCAGGCAAGACAGGCCCCTGACCTAGGCTCTACATTTAGAAGATACCACTGTGGACCTTCTCCAGCTAAGCCACCCACAGGGGGTGAGGAGTAGTCCTTGAACCAATGGAAACATGAGGCCTTCCCCTTCTAGACCAAGATCCAAATAGCAGGAATCCAAAAATTTCTTACCATCAATCCTGTGAGATACTCTTCTCTGTGTCACCAGGATATCCCATGACACTGATGTATGCATCATTGAGTGAGAAGTGGCCAAGGAGAAGCTGTAGAGGGAGTGATTTGACTGGAGTTTGTAACAAGTAGGCAAATGTTCACAGAGATATGCGTAAAGCTCTCTCAATATGAAATGAAAAGAGTAGGATAAAATGGGGCTGGGCAAAGAACCAGTCTCCACTCTCTTACCTTGAAATTCTGAAATGGCTGAGAATCATAAATTGACTTTTGGAAAATAAATATGTAGCATTTTTGAAATCCATTCATTCCCTTTAGAAAGCTGTTGCTGGAAAATTCTTGGTTTAAAAAGAAAGAGCTGGCTTATTCTCCAATTTACACCTGTGATTTACTTTCATTTAGAGTTTTCTTTTTTCCTTTCTTCTAAGCTGACAGCAATAGTCACATATATACAAATACACTTTGACAAGGAAGAAATTGTCATATGCTGCTATTGCGAATATAAACTTCTCTGGAAGATAACCTGTCAATATGTAGCATAATATTTCACGCCACAGAAGTATATTCATCCTGTACTAATTAGAAAAGACTAGGTAAAAACAAATTGAATATAATCCTTTTTCAGAAGAAAATAGTAGAGATATTTGTGCATGTGTAGGAACATTTGTTAAAAATGCAGTCTACAATTAACAGTGATTGCCTCTAAATGGTGACAACACAATGATTTTTTTGTTTTTTTTAAGTAGATGTATTTTGTTTTCATAATAAAATGGATAAAAATTCTGAATTTTTTATAAGCAAGCATCTCAGCATATATCTATTTTTAATCAGATGAATTATGTTTTAAGTAATTCATAAAGTTTCAGAAGATGAAAGTTTCTCTAGCTGACCTGTGCTTACTTTAGTGCCATTAAACAGAATTTTAACAGTGTCTTGTTATTTATATTTGACCTTGGTTTTGCATTATATTATTAGTTTTATGATAAAAATCCACATTTTTCACATCCATAAAATGAGGACAATAATAGTCCCTATTCACAAGGTTGTTGTGAGGATTGAATTACATAATGCAAGTAATGGTGATGATTTTTAATATAATTCTTATTTTTTTAAAATTAGAAAATAATGTGTTTGAATGTTTTCCAATAGAGTACTTACTTATATCTGTGCAATAATAGGAATCATTTTATAGCCATTTTGATGGTTCTAGAAATAAATGAAATATCTTTGAAATACTTAGATATATCTTTAAATTTTGAATGCCTTGGCATTGAAAATTTCATACTATTTCAATTATTTTGCCCCAAGCATCATTTTTTAAAAAAAACTTTGTATCTTGTCACTAATCCTGAAATAGTCATAACATTGCTAAATATTTTTGGACTCACTTCGTCAAGAAATGGAGTAGGTAATATTTAATTGCCAAGAAAAGAGAGTTCCTTTGAAATATTTTGCAACCAATCAGAATTTTTTACCAATGTAGGAACAAGATCTTAAGCCAAAAATTGTGTTTAAATGCTCAGATTCCAAAACAGTTTTTCAGAATTAATATAAATAATTTATGCCAATTTTTAAAAAACAAATTCTGCTTTGCGATAATTATACAAATAAATGCCAGACTGTGTATTTTAAGAATTCTTTATCATTTCATTGGTGGATTAGAACTTTTTGGCTTTCTCTTATTCAATAGGGAAGGCTATTTGCTCTGTTAAAGATAAGTTACCATGCTCATAAAAGGTGCCTACTGAGTTCAGTTTAACAATACTACACTCATGACCAGCATCATTTGCCCACAAAACACTCAAAGCTATTTCTTACATTGGGTCCTCCATAGTTAGTATCCTCTCTTTCTAGAACTTTTCTCTACCCAAACTTCATGTAGCAGTTTGATGAAAAGCCATTGCTCACATAAGTATGAAACAAGACTCATTTCAGTCTCAAAAGTCAATGGGAAATTCTTGCCTCCGACCACCATGCTTTAAGTTTTCCCAAAATAGTTCAATTTAGTAATTGACTTTTACAGTTCAATGAGATTATCAAAATATCACCCATCACGTCTCAAGTCTTTCTTGGCCCTCCTACCTAGAATGGTTGCACAGTGCCACCACCTCCACCACCAGGTTCGTATATATGCTCCTACACATTTAGGATTCTCAAAATGATATCATATATATATATATATATATATATATATATATATATATATATGGTCTGAAGGTGTCACATCTTCATTCCCTAGAATAAGAGAAAACAGATTCTGTGCTGAAAAAGCTAGTTCTTTGTTCTTATGTCTGCATATTACTCTGGTCAAGATTTATGGCATTTTAACTGTACATATATGTTCTAAATATTAATAATTTGATCATGATTTAAAAGTGATATTCTGCTGAATGCATTAATCTGCAAAGGAAGGGACCTCAGCTCTGTGAGGATCCCAAAAGTGAAGTGCAAGCATGCAGTGTTTGAGTATAGAAAGATGGGACAACTCCCAACTTGATTTACTGTTGGAAATTATGAAATGGCAGCCAACTTTGAGTTCTACCAGTAAAGGTTTAGTGACCTAAGAAAACATCACCATTAAATACCTGGTTAAGAATGCCGAAATCCATGAAAAAAGTTCTCAAAAAAAAAAAAAATTGCATCATTCATATTTCTGCAGTTATTGCCAAGACACTTGAAAAAAGAGATTTCATATTCAAAATGAAAATTTTAAATGATTTTTAGAAAATAGGAAAGGTGTGAAAATTACTCTTGCACGAAAAATGTCTCACTGGGATTTTTGTAAGGAAAATAACATCATACACTTAGTTGTAGGTAGCTTTATTCTTCAGATATTTCCACTATAACAGTATGTTTTATGGGGTGATTTATTAAAGTGCCTCACTTGAAATAGCTATGTTTTCTTTTCCCTTGAAGATATTCTTCTTTTGTGATTAATGCTTGAAGAAAAGTAAAACAATTCCTGCACTAATCTATGGAGTGCTAGGAACCAGCAACCAGGAAAGCATGATGCAAATTTTTAAATCAGTCCAAAGTTCAATTCTCTCAAACTTTTAGGCAATCAACAGGAGATTGTCCTGAAATAAAATCAAGGAATTCTCATAAAGTGTTCTTTTGAAAGATCTATTAATGCACTGTGGTGTTTGTACTATTTTACAACAAGGCACATTACATCACTGGATGAAGGGAAACAATTCCACAGAGCTGTGAAATAACATTACTGAGCCATTATTACATGATTATTAGCTCATTCAAGCTGCCAACACCTTATTCTTAAGTAGTTGACGTGACTGTGTTACTGCTCTTAAGTAAAATGCTGTGTGGCTACCCTTTGGCTATAGTAAATTCACAAAGGGATGTAGCAAAAGATAATGGAATTCTAAGTGGCATTGGCATCAATAAAAAGGGATATTTTTGTTTGCCAAAGTAGTAACACTTTCACCTGACTCCCTGCCCTAAGTAACATAGCATGCATTCTTCGCTTACAGACTTTTTCAGAACATGCTTGATTGCATGTTTCTAATAAAGATATAGCAAATTGAGCATGTCCTCAGTATCTTTGAATAAACTGGTAAGTTGATTGACTGACCTTTTCAGACTTTCTTCTCTTGCTCCTACTCCTCCTTTTTTATTTTTAATTGAATATATTTTAGTGTTCATGAAAGTTCATGGATGGACAGCTCAGGAGATGGTAGCTCCTAACGAATCCACAGGTATTAATTAGTAACTGGCAGTATGTATCCCGCCCCAGAGATGGGTTCAATCTATGTACTCATGGAGCTATGGGTTTGTCGATGAAGTTGTTAACCAAAATGGTAATGAGTGACAGGAAGAAAGAGGTCAATACAACAAAATCAAAGAAAATAACTGACTTTCTGTTCAATGTGTATAACTACAACCTCAGAAATATAAATCAAAATTGAGCAACAAAGGAGAGATAATTGTATTGTTCAGATCTTACTGAACAGCAAATACTGTTTCACATTAACTTTTTTTGATCTTTAAAATTCACTTCAGTACTGGTAGAGAAAAAGAAAGTTCAGGAAAAAAAGAATAGAACAGTAAATATTTTATAATTCCGGTTAAATCAGCAGTTGGACTTCTGCATATCCTTTCTCCAGATTCCTAACCTAGGCATATATGTGTGTGTGTGTGTGTGTGTGTGTGTGTGTGTGTAATATAAATATATATGTAATATATATATACATATATACATATATATATGTATATATGTATATATATATAATATATATGCACCGGGAGTGCCAAAAAAATGTGTAAGCATGACTTGTGTTCATCTTTTGTTGTTGGTATGTATTAAGTATTACAATTTTAATACAGTTTTCTCCTTTCTTAAAATGCATATACATTTTTTCTGGCACCCTCTGTATATATTTTTTTAGATACTCAAAATATTGGCACTAAGCAATCAGAACCTATAGACATCAGAGTCAATGAATCAAAGAATCAATGAAAAGATTCTGATTATAAACAATCAATATGGCATTCTGCAAAGTCGTCATACCATTCTATGATTTTTTTCCCCACATAGGCTCTCATTTATTCATTTTTGTCAGCTCCTCTTCGACTCATACCTATCTTAACACTTCTCAAGATGTCAACTTATTAAAATTTTTAAGAGGTCATTAGTGGCGAACTAGTAAACTGTTATCAGTGTAGACTATGCAAAAACCCCAAACTGAAATCAGTAAGACATGAGTTTGCTAAACTATATTTACTCATCCTGAATAAACAACCTTGGACAAAGTATATCTTTCCATGAGCATCTCTTTCCCTAGATTTAAAATCAAAACAAAATAATACAAAGTTGTTGAAAAATAAGATAATATTTTTCCATGAGCATCTCTTTCCCTAGATTTAAAATCAAAACAAAATAACACAAAGTTGTTGAAAAATAAGATAATAGCTGTAGAAAATGTAGTCATCCAATAGAGTGGTTTATAAATGTTTAAAATATGATGTATAATCTAATCAGATTCGTCTGTAATTAGCATATAACAATGCTAATAAATGAAATCTCTGTATCTAATTAAATAGTGGTTTTCAGTTTGACGAATGAAAACAAGGAGAAGGGGAGTAGTAAGGGTAGTCAAAAAATTAGGGGACAATTTTGTCCCTTCAGACCTTCAAAGAACCACCTATCACCCCTGTACAAAGGACCTGCTATGGGTATGACATGTTGGAATATTTTTTAGGAAATGTTGGGTTATCATCAGATAATGACATTAGTCAGTAAGCTAACTGTAGGGCCATAGATGATAGGTAAATATGAAATAGAAAATGTTGGTTTCAATAGCTATTACGATCCATTTAATCAAATGATCAATAATGTCTTGCTAGCTTCATCTCACAACGTGAGCTCTAATTTTGCACTGCTCAAAGAACAACTCTGTTCTTTTCTCCCACACTTGACCTTGATGAGCAAATGTTTCTGCAGCCAGTATATGATCTTTCATGGTGATTGTGAGAGATGTTTCATTGGCTTAGACCAAGACAGATGAGTGGCATAGGAATAGTGCTATAAAAACACTTTTTGAGAAATGCTGCATTGGTGAAAATTATGTAGAAGTTGTATTGGGGGCTATATATCTAACACTAATATTTAATTTTTATTATTTTACTGGAGTTTCAGAAATCGAATGAAATTGAACAATATGGAAGGTGAGATAAGGTCTTTGTGATGACTCTAAAATAATGTGGAATATGAGGTCCATTCCTCTTTATCTTATTATCATTGTTAGTTATGTCCACTTAGTAAAATTAAACTCTCATAATACCAAAATTAGCCACCCTTCCTTTCAGCTCTTTGAGCAATATAGAAAGGAATTTGGCAGCACAATCATGAGGGTTAAAAATAATCATAATGATCGACACAATGATTATACTTCTAAACATCTATACAAAGGAAATAATCTACAGTATAGAAAGAATCTTTATGCCAAACTATTTATCTGAGAGTTATTTATATTTCTAAAAATATTGGAAAGAACATATATGGCCACCAATAGTTTATTCATAACATGGGAAAATATGCAGGCAATAAAATGTTTATAAAATTTTATAGCAGCAATATGCTGGTGTTAAAATATTAAATTAAAAAGTCACAATAAAAATTTTTATATACATCATGGTTTTGACTGTGTACAAAATATTTTGAGACAAAGTTTGAAAGAAATACATCAAAATGTTAATGTTAATTTCTTGTATAGGCAGAATTTTTTTCCTACTCTGACTTGTTGCATAGCTATTACTATGTATATAGTCCCTTTCTAATCAGAAAAGTTATAAAAGTTAAAATAATGTGGCATTATTTAGCTTTAGAAGACTTGGCAGTTCAGGGAAATTTTAAAAATGTATAGTCATTTAAAGATTAGATCTCAGAGGAAATTGAACTTCCTAAATAATACTGAAACTAGAGTCTTAGCAAAAATATGTTTTTGATTCATTGCTGAGTTATTCGTCCTGTATACTGGTAAATCTGATAATAAGACTCTGAAAGTCTTTGAAACTTCTATATCAAAAGCATCTTTTCACTTCCTATATCAACCTGAAATTTGAAGATAAACATGTTGGCGATTTTTAAAAAGTCTCAGTGTATATACCCTCTTTAGAATTTTTGTTATGGGTATCTGACATTATGGTAATAAATCACTGTGGTTTGTCACCCAGGAAAGACATCCTGATGAGAGATCACTTGCAAGACTGAGTAGCTTCTCTAATAATATGCTGCCCGAATATATCCTTTACATTACTGATAGCTGGTGAAGGAATTTTCTAAAAGAACCTCCAAGAATCTCATGAGAAAAAAAAAACAAAATACATGGTTTAATTTTAAGTTATAGATCACCTTAAGTGGGAGAAATGGAATGAATGTGTTTATAGTGTATAGGAGATACTTGATGACATAAAGAAAGTCTACCATGGAAGCATGGCTCTGAAAAGAAAACTTAAGGTATGGTTATCAATTGACAACCATAGAAGACTGTGTGACAGAGGCCATTTGTAGGCCACAGTGCTTATAAGATATGGGGTCTGACAATTACATTCGCAAATCCATCCTAGAAAAAGTGCTACATAGCTCATTTCTGAATATCACTACAGTCACCTTTGAAGTACTCCACTTGAGAAGCTATGCACCAACGTTAATGCCTAGTCTACCCTTCAAAGCAATTTTGGAACTCTTTTTCTGGAATGGCTATTAGAGCTGTCATCATATTACTCTTGATGTCCTGAATGTCATCAAAATGTCTTCCTTTCACTATTTCCTTTAGTTTCGGTAAAGAAAGAAGTCACTGGGGGGCAGATCAGGTGAGTAGAGAGGGTGTTTCAATACAGTTATTTGTTTACTGGCTAAAAACTCCCTCATAGACAGTAGACAGTGTTGTACAAGCTGGTGCATTGTCATGATACAAGAACCATGAATTGTTGGTGAAAAGTTCAGGTCGTGTTTTTGTCTAACTTTTTCACACAGCCTTTTCAGCATTTGCAAATGGTGAACTTGGCTAATTGTTTGTCTAATTGGTATACATTCGTAATGAATAATCCCTCTGATATCAAAAAAGGTTAGCAACATTGTTTTGACTCTTGACTTGAACTGATGAAACTTTTTTGGTCTTGGAGAATTGACTGACTTCCATTGTGCACTTTGACACTTTCTTTCAGGGTTGTATCGGTACACCCATGTTTCATCACCAGTGATAACACAGCTCAAAACATTGTCTTGCCTCTCCAAAAGGTCTTGGCAAACTTCGACTCTCCGTTGCTTTTGTTCATCAGTGAGCTCCTTTGGGATCATTTTTGCGCACATCTTTCTCATGCCAACGTTTTCAGTTAAGCTTTTCCTAACTGTTTCTGTATCGATGTTTACTTGGTTTGCTATACTTCTCACAGTCAGCCGATGATTGATTTTGACACACAATTCGACAAATTTTTGCAATGTTTTTGTTAGTTCTGCTAGTTACTGGCTGCCCTGACCTCTCTTCATCAGTGACACATTCCTCCCTTTAGAAAAAACATTTAAAACATTTGTACACTGCCATTTTCTTCATGGCATTATCCCCATAAACTTGGACTAACATGTCCCTGATTTCACTTCCACTCTTGCCAAGTTTAACAAGAAATTTAATGTTTGTCCATTGCTCTAATTCAAGCTCAGACATTCTGGCGATGGCACACAAAAACGCAACAACAATAATGAACGCCACTCAGCAAGACAGCACCACACATCAACATGAATACAACTGTGGGACATTGATATACCAAGGTTATGAAACCTTACTGAGCTGTTTGTACAGTGCTGTCAATGTCAGCATGGTGGCAAGTTCATGAACTTATTAATAATTGTCCAACCTCGTATGTTCCCTAGTCATATTATTATTTATATGCCATAGTATTGTTAAGTCTAAAAATTAACAAATTATTCACATCACCAAAATTTTAAGGAGCTAATTCTTTTTATGGTAGTCTACATTTATAATATTTAAATGAAAGAGTTTGATGTTATTATTGATTCGGATATGGATTAATAAGCTAGCACAGGGCTAGGAACTGTGAATGGAGAATACGATAAAAAGGCAAAGAGCCTACCCTCAGGAGGACTTTACAAAGGAGATCCTTGAAATAATACAGTGACAGACCTGTATACACTACTCACTATAAATACAAGTAAATAATATTCTGTAAAATCTAACTACCAGCATGTAAGCTAAAATATACTTAAGTAAACATATCTGCATAGTGGATTTTTATTGCCTACTAAGCAGAAATCATGAAAATATGAGCAGAAAACTAAAACTAAATTGCTTTATGACTCTGGAAACTTAAAAAAAGTTAGGCTTCTCTTTGCAACATGAAACATTACCCCAAGCTTTGTGTTATAGAGATGAATCATAGACCTTTCTCATTGTGACACAAAGTTATTGTATACAATTTTTATGTAATAACAGTAAAGTAGACATGCAGAAGAATGCCTTATTGGTCATCAAGTTCTCTAAATTTATGACTATTATAGGCAAACTTACACTGAGCTGATAAATCAGAGTAAGGAGGCAAACTAAATTTTTTCAATGCAAGTTGGATTCTCAAAGGTTACCCAACTGCAGGCTGTAATGTAGTTAAAAACAAGATTAAGCTTTTCTTTCTGTACTTACACTTTTTAGAATAGTTGGTTGCCTTTCAATGTCAAATTTGATAACTATTTTAAGCCTAGGATCATTATTTTAAATAGATGAAATGCTAAATCTGTTTTATGTAAGAGAAATGGAAACCTCTTCCCTCAATTTCTCTCCTTAATCTGTGCTGTGTCTGTTATTTAATCATGTGTTATAGTCAATGTCATTATACTAAACAGCTGAAAAATACTTTCCAGGAAACAAAAATATATATTTTCATTACTGAAATATAGGAAATATAAACATTAAAAAAAATTCAAGTGAATTTCTCTAAAATTTCCTACAAGAGATTAACCTGTTTGTAAACCAGAAAATAAAAGGACATATCAGATTATGATTCTATACAATTCCAAATAAGATAACACATAAGAAATACCTGGGAGATTTAAATAAAGTTCTTGAAGTGTTATTTCCTGTTAATCAGGTATCCTTTGTCCTAAAACCTTTAATTTGTAGTATATCATTTGTGATCTGAAGACATGAAGCTGCTGACACTAGTATACAGTCAGAGATAAACCAGATGGAGACGGTATTGATATTTTTGTATATATCAAGCAGTAATACTCCCCATGAGATACCCTTTGCTCTGTGCTTCATAAATACTTCATTTAGTATATAATGGGAATCCAAACTTCTCGGGTATAATAGGAAGTACCTCCTAACCTAATAGATCTCTAGATAAAAGTTATTCAGTCTGGCTTTGCTTAAGTACAATATAATTAATCCTATGCCACAGACATACCATGTTCTCTCTTTCAAGACCTCAAGGAGAATAATACATTGAGGAATATTAATAAAAATGTTATGATTGAAATATGCATAATTTCACTTTGCTTTTAAACTAGCATTTCAAGTTTCTGAACTTGTGAAATGGTTTTTGTGGCCCATGTCTCAAATAATTTTAAAAAGTAGTTGAATATCGTCATTAGACAGAATCATTATTGAGCTAAATTCTCATGGTTTGTCAGACATTTAATAACCAAAGTTCATTTGACTTTACGTGAATGGGCATATACTAGCTAAACAGATTCTGAAGCTGTCTTATTTGTGGAACTATCCTCTTTAACCCTCAATCCCTAAAAAAATGCTTTTCTATCACCAAATTGGAGGTAAAATAACTATGCATTATTCTGTTCGTTTTAACATCTGTATATATTCAGTACCATAAATGCAGAGACGCATGACAGAAAGTAATTACAGGCCTATATTTACATCCGCTTGTATTAAGACAAGGCATATTGTGCAAGCTACACAGTTTACATTTAACAAGTTATCTCTCAGACAGCTGTCATTCTGGTTAAGATAAGGGAGCCACATCAAATGTAAATTAGTTTTCACTTCATCAATCAGAGTCAAAACAGAGTGCTTACAAGTAAACAAAACCACTATGATGTTCAACTCTCCATATGATTTAAGGGAACTATTGGCATGAATACTGAAGGGGAGTAAAGAAAAACACATGCAGCTCACTCTTATCCTAGACTGATAACTTTCAGAGCTTTAATTCAGTTAACCAAATATTTAAGTCCCTACCATGAGGAACGCAGAGCAGACCTCTCTCCATTCAAAAGTCTGTAATCTATTAAGTTGGGAAGAAAATGGGCTAGAGAGTGGAGAAAGTACAAGAATAAAAAGAGCTGCTGTGAGAATACAAATCACTACGTAATAAGATAAATATGCACACTGCCATGTAAAGTCAAGGGAAGACGAGATCCCGTCCAGTACGGAAAGTATAGTGGCCAAGTGTACATAGCTGAAACAGACCATCAGTCTAAGTTTTAAGAAAGGAAAGGCAGTGTAGTATAGAAGACTTGACCTTTCCCCGGAAAGTCTGATTCAGCCATAAGTAAAGGTTGAAATTCAAACATTAACCAGGAGTCCATTATCAGTCAACTGACTACTGAGTTAACAATTCTGAATTAACAAATCTGATCTTTTCAGCTGAGCATAATAAAACTTACTCCCAAAGAGGAGGACCCTGCCAAATACCTTGTTAACATTCCTTCAAGCATTATGATTTTATGACATTAAAATTATTGGTTAAAATAGAAAAATTAATCAAATCATGTACATGTGGGCCTGAGCATCTGCATTCACAAACACTGATATAACTAGAGCAAATTTTCATGAGGATGAAATTAAATCCCACAGCCATATCTGTTTAATGATCGTTAATTTCAGAATGAGCCAGAACAATCCACTTTTACTGAAATTGGTTCTGGGTTTTTAAAATTCTACTTATTGTATGGGTTGGTGTGGTTATTTTGAATATGTTATACATCTAGCTGAAAACCGCTAAAAAATCAGGCTTCTAGGAGAATGAAAGGGAGAATGGATATTGGTCTCTTCCACATTGGCTGAAAAAGTTATAAACTGACAAACTCTCTAGTTCATGGCTTCTTCATAGTTAGCTAAAGTGCACTTTGCTATGGTGACAAAGTATTTGGAAATTTTTATCCAGCAATTTCACTCCTGGGAATTTATTATGAGCAAAAGGAAAATACAGAAAATGCTAAGTTCACAAAGATGCCTATCACAGTACAATAGAAAAAAGTAGGAAAGTTAAATGGTGAACAATGGACAAATAGTTATATAGATATTGACAGTTCCACATAATGAAATAATGTGCAGTAGTAAAATATGCACTTATGAATTTTACATAGACTCAAGAAATATGTTAAGTGGAGAAGTATATAAAATGCCTATATACTATTGTAGTAAGTCAATAAGAATATGTATGCATGAAAAAAAGGAAAAATATACATCAAAATGACATCAATGTCCATTATGGAGTGGTAGAATTAAGACTGATTTTTTTTTTCTTTCTCTTCCATTTTTTTTCACTTTTAATGCAACTTAACATTAAAATATAATACAATTCAAATAATGATTAAAGATTTTCCCATGTTTCACATGCTTTCAATCCATAATATACTACTTTCATTTGTTTTTACGATTCTCTCTAATCAAATCTTTTATGTTTAACACTCAAGTTATATGTGAAACTTTCAATTATACTAAATAGTAACAACTTTGGCACTTTATGTGACTTGAATTTATAAATAAATAGAAGTTTGACATCCATATAGTATTTAAAGAATTCTATTATTTGTAATTCTATTATATTTTTAATCTCTATGATCAAAATTTAAAGTGTTTTGTGAGATCTGTTTTCCGTGTTTTAAGTGTGGTAACTATAATTTGTAAGTTTTTTAAGTGATAATGTGCCAGCTATTTAAATTCATACAAACCACTCATGGGAATATTATTATGTATTTATTAGCACTTACCATATATTATTTAATATTAATGGCCACCCTTTATTGGATTTGTAAAGAGACCATTTCTATAGTAAACACAGGAAGTGATGGAAACTATTTAGATAATTCAGACCAAATAACCACTTTCCAAAGATATCACCTAGTCTCTGGAAAGCTGTAAGGATACTTGAATGTGTCCTCCAAAAATGAAAAGGGAAGAAAAATGACTCATCCACATCACCGCCTAACAAAGAACACTGAAAGTAACATGATATGAAAGATCCACTGACATTTCACTTTATTAAGATTTTTTTTGGTACATTTTCATGTCAGAGTCATAATCTACAAAAGTGAATTTTATATAAGTTAGGAGAATGATAAAAGAAAAACAAACAAAAATGATTCAGCTCCAGGTTGCACTTCCTGTTTGAAACAAGTTGGGCAAATTTTTTTATGATTCGAAAGAATTCATATATTGGACCAATGTCCCCTATGAAAGAATTCAAACACCCAGAAGACAACCTATACTCTCCCAACTACCAGCAAAATCTGACCACAAATCCTTACATTGAGAGAGGCAGGTTTGTAAGAAGAGCAGAAAATTAGGAAGAAAAGCAAACCTGCCTAAAAAAAGAAAAGATACGTGCTCACGTACAATACTGTATGCTTTAGTAACAGATTCAAATACAAATACCTTACCTCTATTAAATAAATGGCTTCAAAAATACCACAAATTTAAGAAAAATATTCTCAATAGTAAGAGTCATTTAATTAATATGTATTAACTACTGTGTAAGTAGTCTCTGCAAGAACATTTTTATATCTTATTGTTAAAACTGATACAAAATTCTCTAGTACTGGCACAGACGTCATTATAGTTACACATGTAAACAGAATGCCCTCTACCAGTTCACAGGGAATTTCCTGTCCAATTATTTAGTTAGCCACCTCACACCAAGAACAGTGTCATACGTGGCACACATCCTGACATTATTAATGCACCTCGTCACTGTTCCAATTTCCATGCAATTCACTTCATAGTCACTCACATTTTCAACCATGCATTTTATTACCAGACTGCTTAAGAGTCAAGCAGGTTCATAAAGGAAAGGTAAGATTATTTTGGACTGACAGTTTTGTAACAGGAAGAAAATCTGTAACTCTCAGGGAAATATGTTCAAAATGATACTGCAGGTAAATTAAAAAGACAGGCTGCTCTAAGCAGATATGTGATTATTAGGATTATAGTTAATGGGCAGGGAGGAAATGGAGAGAACATAATGATATCAGAAAAGTATGAGAACTGGCTTGTTAGTACTTAATGAGGAAAATGGTTATCTTCCTCCAAAGTCCTATTATGCCCCTTTCAGTGACTTTAATTGATTGGCTGGACTAGTTAATGAGGTACTGTGCACAAGTAGTAATTTGAAGCAAAGACCTCTCTTCTTACTTTATGATAGCAAAGATTGATTGCAGAGTATCCACTGGTAGATGTTTCTGGATATTTCGTATATTTCATTTTATATCTGTGGTGCTGAGATATGTTTGATGCTTGGAAAATTGACATTGAATACTACTTTTAATAGAAAACAGAGAGATGTCTTTCAAATTCTAACTTCATGATAAGAGCAAAACTCTGCATTTAGTCTAAAGAGAAAAGGGTTTTAGTAAACATATATTTAATAGAAATCAGAAATACTTACCAAGTGAGAATAAGAAAATATAGCACAGAGTGTCTAAGAAAAATTAGCCTAAGCTATTTCTCCCCTCAAAAATTATAAAACCATAAATGACATATTTCTTAGGCAAAGAAAAAATAAAATAGAAATGAGATTTCAAGACTTGTCAAGAATTGGCAGCTTGTTCGAAAGTAAAATTAGTTGTTTGTTCATTTACTAGAATACCCGCACAAAAATATCCTAATGACAAATAGTCTACTCAATCTTTGTTGAATATTTTTGCACTTTTAATTTGTTTGGAGTTCCAATAGAATTAATAAGTCTTAGCTGAAGCTGCCATAACGAAATACCATAGGCTAGGTGGCTTAACCAACATAGTTCTGGATGCTGGGAAATCCAATTTCAAGGTGAAGGGCAATATGTTTCCTGGTAAGAGTTCTCTTCCTGGCTTGCAGATGGCCTCTCTATCACTGGGTCCTCACATGGCTTTTCCTCAGTGCCTATGTTAGAGGGAAGAGAGAGAGGAAGCAAGCTCTCTGGTGTCTCTTCTTATAATGTCACTAATCCTATTATGAGGTCCCCAACCTCATGATTTCATCTGACCCCAATTACCTCCTAACAGCTCTATTCTCCAAATACTATCACATTGTGAGTTAGGGCTTCAATATATGAATTTTGGGGTGAAAAAAACATTCAGTCTATAATATCTTATATTAATATTTTCAGAAAATGATTTTGTGGCAACTAAAGAGTCAGAATGTTTGACTTTGAATTCTAGGCCCACGGTTTGTGCTTGGTACAATGCCTGACATATATAAAGTATTTTTAGAAATAGCTATTTTTAATCTATGATTAATATGAACTATAAATTGTACAAAAGATGAAACTGTAAAATTGTGCTAGACATAGAGATGATAAAAACCATACCTAATATAGACTGGGTATAGACTTTATTCGGCATTGGTGAAAACAAAGAAACTTGATTTAGTAGAGGCAAGAACATAACAAAATAATAATAGTATCTACATACAGATATTTTTTAAATAGTCAAATTAAATGGTGAACTTTCTAACAATCCATCGTGCCTAAGTGTAAGATATATGTACAATGCCATTTAGCACTGCAAATATAGTAATAATTTTGTTACGCTTCATAACTGCTTCAAAAATTGTTATCAATCCTCTTACTTTCTCATTTCTTTTTTGAAAATTTATTTTTCAGTTATAATTGACATACAATATACAGGTGTACAGCATAGATATTAGATATTTACAAACCTTACGAAGTGATCACCCCAAGTCTAGTACCCATCTGACATATTTCTTCATTTCTTGAAGTCACTTGCTGTGTTTATTCTTAGCTTTATAAACCTGCTTATAATGAAATGTGATATTACAGCATTTAAATGTAGGTATTACCAACCAACATGGCATCTCAAAAATACATGGGGAGATACTTTTATTTCTAGAAGTTTCAAAATAAATCTTGCAATGTTACATTATCTAAGCACCTGGTGGAGCAGAGCCCTGGATTGACAAGAAAGAGTAGAAGTAACCAGTCAGCTGTAGAGCACTGGAGGTCAGGTCCCAGTGATAATAATCACCTGACAAATCCTGCTCTGGGACCTGGGAAAATCCTATTTGCTTTGATGGAGCAGGGCAGGGTGGTGTGCATGGAGCTTTACTCTATTCAGTACTTTGGGGTGGGGATGTAACTTAATGACTTGTCATCAGTCAGTCCTTAAAAGAGTCTAATATCCTCCATTTCCCTAAAGCACTGATTTAAGTAGAATTCTCTGCCAAATCATTAAATTCTATTCCTTCCAAGTCCAGCAGATTAGAGGTTGTCTCATATGTTGGATTCTCCTGGAAACAGACTCTGAGAGATTTCCATGTAGGGCGTTTATTGGTGAATTCTCTTAGAACCACCTGTGAGTGGTGAGGGCATCAGGGATCAGCAGAGAGAGGTGGGCTGTGGTGCAGTTGCAATAGAGGCCACAGCCGATCCCTTGGCGAGCTCTCAGCAACATTCTAAATTGGTGGCAAGGGGATGCCACCAACCAGGATGAAAAATACAGGAAGTGAAGCAGGGTTAGAGCGGAGTCATAGGAATGACTTTGAGGTATCTGTAAAGTGTCAAAGTGGAAATTTCTAGGAACTGTCTGTAAATATAGATTAAGAGTTCCAGGGAAAAGTCAGAACTGAAGTTCTGATTTGAGAGAAGGTGAAGGAATTTTTCAGGGAGAGCTTGAGAAAAAACAAGAGTAAGAGGTGGTTTAGAGGATCAATAACCAACTGAAGAAAGTGAATAGAAATCAGAAATAGGCAAGGAGACTCAGGAGGAAACGAAGCTGTAAACATCTAGGGAGGTTCTATAGCAGAAGTGGTAAATGGGGTCAAATGTTGCAATCTTGTAAACAGAGCTAGGATTGAAGCATGTTCATTTGAACTGTAAATTAAAAAGAAATTGTGACCTCATTGAAGACATGTTGATATTGCCATGGTGAATGGAATTAAGATTATTTGGGATATAAAAGGAAGCCATGGAGTAGCAAATATTTAATTTTTAGAAATTTGGTGCCAAGCAGGGGAAAAATGTCTGAACATAGTGGGTAGGCAATGAATATTTGTTGAAGAAAATAACATAGTGTATAGGTATAATCAAATATGAAATAAAAAAGGGAAGGTCTCTCTAAAATTGGAAAAAAAGTATATTCGTTTTAGTTTTATATGATCCGTATTTTATTTTTTAGGATGCTTAGGAACTGTATTGCATTTGCTTATATTTCAATTTCGGCTATATAGGCTATTTACTTAGAGACCAAGGTAGAAAATCACCACTTAAAAAAAATCTTTTTGGAAAAAAACAGTATCATTTTTATAATATCATGCAATGAGAGGGACACATCACCTTCTGTGCTCAAAAACACATCACCTGAATGAAGAAACACCAGACAAACCCAAATTGAAGAACATTTTACAAAGTGACTGGTCCTTAAAATATGTCAAGGTCAAGAAAAATAAAGGTTAAGAAAATTGTTACAAATTAAAGAAAATTAAAGCAATATGACAAGTTATCACAATATATGATGCTGGATTGGATTCTTTATTGGGAGAAAATAGCTACAAAAGACATTTATGAGGCAAATGCTGATTATTTGAGTATGGACTGGATTTGATAATATTGTACCAATGCTCAAATTTCTGATTTTGAGAATTGTAGTGTGATTATGTGAAAGAAAGTCTTTGTTCTTAAGAAACACAATTATTTCAGGGTAAATAGGTAGAACATCTCCAATTTACTCTTCACTGATGGAGAAAAAAAATACAGAAGATAGATAGATAGATAGATAGATAGATAGATAGATAGATAGATAGATAGATAGATAGAATGATAAAGTTAAGTTGGTCAAAATGTAAGCAACTGATGAGTATGAGTAAAGGATATATGAGAGTTTCTTGCAACTTTTCTGTAAGTTTCAAATTATATTAAAATAAAAAGTTACAAAAATATCCTTGAAAATTAAAATGCAGCATTTTATTTCCAAAGGTAAATCTCCAAATTGGCAATTTTTATTAAATCCAAAAGGTATCAATGTACACAATCAGGGTAGTACAGAGGAAATGCAAAAACAATTCTCAGGAGAATGAAAAAGCACTATTTTAAGTTGTAATGGTCAAAGGGAATGTAGAAATGAGGACATTTCAGGTGAACAGTGTCTGTGCAGATATTGAAACTGTCAGAAAGTAAATTCACGAAACACGTTGTCAGAAATTTCATCCACATAAAAAACTGCTCGAACTAACAAAAACATGAAACGAGATGGACACACTGAGTTTTATGAACCCTAAAATTTATACTGATGCTCTTTTCAAAGGAGGCATGGTCAGGTGTGTTTTTGTTTTGTTTGACATTGTAGGGTTTGAAAATTGATGCTATTCAACAGTGCACTCATGTATCTTAATGGTTTGAAAAGAGCTAACGCAAGAAAAGACATTGAGAGAAATATAAGAAAATGGTGTTGAACAAGATGGGAATCTCTGCCCCAAAATGAGAAATCGACAACTTTTCTGAGGATAAGTCTGAAAGGTCACATTGACAGCTCAAGGAATTAACTGTCATTGTTAACATTCGCTGATGTTCATTGAAGACTCTTTCATGTTGATAGCATATTTTTATTCTCAAAGACTACACCATAGAGAAGCTGAGGTGACCTCGCTTGTGAACTAGTAGCCTCAAGTAATATGTTTAACAACAGCTCCTTCTTAAGTATTCAAGGTCTGCATAGCTATTTGACAGAAGGTGATGCTTTTATAAATACATGCCTCAGCCAAATTCAGCAAACTTAGGCCCTGTTGCCAATATTACCGGCTTACTTGTGTAACACGCACGCACACTAACACACACACAACTTTATAGTCACCATATAATATCCTGTAGACATCACTCTCATAGACTCGAGTGCTATTTAAGTTATTCCTGTCAAGATCCTATAGTGAAAATGCCCTCATTGTATAAAATGTTCAAGAACTAAGGAACAAGTATTTTATTGTAGTCTGAATGCAAAGTTATAACCATAAGTGTCCTCATGTTTTTCTTATGATTCTTCAAATTTGTTATGAAGAGGCTTTTTTTTTCCAGAATAGCCTGGCAGAAGCAATAACATCTGACTTGTAGCATAATATAGTGTTCATATTAAGCCTAAATAATGAGTGTGAGTGACTTTATTTTCCCTAGGAACAAGTGTGAGTGCTGGAAATGCACAGACTCAGTGACAAGTAAACTTTAAAAATAGGTCATCTTTGATTTCATTTTTTGAGAAGATAGAATCAGTATTAATGACAACAGACAGTAGTACGCAGTATATCAAAAGATATTCAGTGCAGTAAATGAAGAAAATGTCATTGGTCCCCTTTGCTTGTTTTCATGCTTTAATAAAATATAAACCAAGGTTCAAATCATTTGATAGGTTAATGTTAGGATTTTAAGTTTCTTTTCTAAAACATTTATACTTATTTAGGTGGAAAGAAAAACCCAAAAAACAAAAACAAAAAAACACTGAAGGGTTGCATTTAAACACTTCTAAATCTTCTTCCTCCTCAAAAATTCTGATTATGTGATTCATTTAATGCCCTCATTGTCCTTATAAACTTAAGGGACCTTTTTTAAAATTCCCAACTGTGGGATGTGTTGCTTTACACATCATGAAATTATATTGCATATTCCGTGTTTATCCTCTGCCTGTCCATTCTCCAGCCATGTCCCAAAGACGTTATGACTGTAAATAATAATTACCACTCAGGTTGAGAATATTTTAAAATAGACTTCTCTCATTTATTTAAAACAAAGATTCCATTGAGAGCACTAAGTTTATATTTACCTGAAATCATCGCAGGGATGTTTTTTATCTAGAAGTGTTGGCTCCTAGGTAATTCAGGCTGCACTGTGATTTTGCGACATAAAGGAAGGAAATGTATGTTAAGGTGCCTTAGGCATGTTCCTTACTAGTTCTGTCTATTACTTTCTCTAGGGAAGGCAGGCAGAATAAAATAGATTTTTTTTTTTCTGCTGAATTTATGCTGTTGAATCACCCTTGTTTTTCAAAGACTTTCTACCTTTAGGTTTTGGAGAAAAAAGTAGCTGTGAACTATCTTGCGACAAAAAGAATTTTACTTTGGCAACATTAAAAATGAGATCACTCAATCATGACTCATGGTTCAATTTAAAGTTCACAGTTTGCATTATTTGTTTATATATTTTCCATCCAAATTTCAATCTATTAATACTGATTTTTCTGTTGTTGATAGAAAAGAAAGAGGGTATCAGTTGTGAGCGGAGATATAAATATAATTAGGGGGACAAGGCATGGTCAAAATATTATCATCTTTAAATAACTCTTTCAGCTGACGTAATAGCAAATTTAGTAATGGGCTAAGAAAAGATGTTACTTTGTGATCCTATCACAACACAGGGCTATTGTTTTCAAATATAAAATGTACTGATGCTGAACATTTAGTAGCAAGTGATGTATGTCATATGATGATAATTATATTACATTTTCATAAAATTGATGGATTACTGACTGTAGAAATGAGTGCTCTTTTATTCAGAGAACATGTAAGTAAAAAATGGGCCAAAACATTCATCATTTTAGAAGATATCGTGAAAGAACAAGAGCATAAATGGCATGCCGTAAACTGGGGCACTCAGCTTTGTTTTGTATGTTTGTTTGCTTGTTTGTTTTTGAGACAAAGCCCCCAACTTCATTGCTATGAATTTCAGTGCTAGGTATTGGGTAATATTCTCTAAAGTTCCTCCAGTGTTCTGAGGCCATTGAAAGTATTATTAGCATCACCTTTACCATCTGTGTTTTCTGATTTTATGCCAGTTTGTTTGCACTGATATTTCACTTCGGACCTGAATTGAAATGCTGTATCATAGCCTTTTATGGAGAAAAGATGATATTTTATGTATTGGATGAAGATTGAAAATTCAGAAATAATGATGAATGCCCAGGGCAAAATTCTGAAGCAGCTTAAGTTCATAGTTAGAACTCACCCCCTCTTCTTCTTAATACCTCTTTCATTCTTATTGGTTTCTTCTGCGCCAGATTTGATCACCCCATATTCTTCTCCCATAGCTAAGTGACACTCCTATCTACTACACACACTCCTCCAAAGTATCCTATTCTCAATTTTTCCCCTTCATTAACATGAAAACATCTCTTTTCTGTATGTCATTACTTCTTATCTTGCTGTCTTTCGGAGAGTAATTTGGAGAAATCTTCCAAAACCATCTAAAAATATTAATGACTAATAATGCCTTTGTCTTTCAATGGTATTTGAATTTTACAAATTTATCTTGGAAAAAGTAACTCTGAATCCAAATAAATTGATCACCAATGATGTCATCTCATCCACATCTAAGGACTACTATACTTGGGCTGGAAAATATTTTGTTGTTGTTTTCTCATGTTAAATCACTCTCAGGCCTACCTAAATGTGCTTGAGCAAGTACTCAGTTACTATTTCCAATCACTTTCTTATTACTTGAACCTAAAGTTGGTTATAGCTTTGCTTGACTTTGGGAATGTTGAAATATTACTTATACTTGTAAAAAGATGACCCTGTAGTATATTAATCCATACATATTTTATTGAGCACCATTGTGTGCCAGAAACAGTGCTACAATTTTTTAAAATGATATAAAAAAGCAAACACCAAATTAAAAATATTCCTGTCTTCATGGAATTCGCAGTCTAAAAAGGAGTCAATGACAAAACTGAGCAAATTCAATGAATCACAATAAGGAGTATAAAGGAGAGGAAGGAACATTTATGTCATTTGGAGAGAACTGGTATTTGAAGTATAAGAAGAGAACTCCAGGCAGAGTAACATTCTTATTATTCGGATGATGTAGATGGGCTATAAGTAAAAGTAAATATGAGCAATTTGAAGGAGTCAGTGTCTGAGTCAGCTTGGGCTGCTATAATAAACATTAAGTGAACGTCATACATTTGTCTCTTAATGTTCTGGAGGCTGGAGGTCCAAGATCAGGGTGCCAGAATTGTAGGGTTCTGGTGAAGGCCCTCTTCCTCTTTTGCGGAAGGCCATCTTCTCATCATGTCTTCACATGGTGGAGAGAGGAGAAAGGAGGAAAGCTCTCTCCTGTCTCTTCTTATAGGGGCAAAATCCCATTCATGATGATTTTGACCTAATTACCTCCCAAAGGCCTGACTTCCTAACACCATCCAATGGGGATTAAAATTTCAACATATGAATTTGCAGAGGACATTAACATTCATCCCATAAGAGTCAGTACCTGACTTTAGTGGATGGTGTGATGTGCTATCCAGATTCCCCTTCTGGAATAACGAATGTATTGCCCAGGTGCTGGGTGTACTAACAGATGGTCTTCAAGTAAAGATTGACTATTATTGGCTGAATTGTGCCCCCTCCCTCATATACATATGTTGAAGTTCTAACCCCCAATACCACAGAGTATGACTTTATTTGGAGACAAATAATTACCTTTAAAGAGATAATTAAGGTTAAATGAGATTATATGGGTGGTCCCTACTCTAACATATCTCGTGTCCTTATAAGAAGAGGACATTTGGAAACACAGAGAAACACCACGAATGTGCATGCACAAACAAAAGGCCACATGAGAACACCTGAGAAGGTGGCCATCTGCAAGCCAAGGAGAGAGACCTCAGAAGAAACCAAAGCTGCCTACATCTTGATTTTAGACTTCTAGCCTCCAGAATTGTGATAAAATAGTGTTCTGTTTTTTAAGCCATCTAATTTGTTCAATTTTATAGAGAGCCCTAGAAAACGAATGCATTGCCCAAGAGTACAACCCTTGTTGTGGCAGCCTCCATTCAATAACTGGTTGATGGGGGCACGTTTCAAACTCAGAGCACCCCAAGGAGTTTGCTGTGGTCTCTGTCAAGACTGCATTGTAAGCCAACATCTCTGTCTTCCCAACTCAGCTTCCTCTCCTCCCCTTCCATGAGTATTGACTGCGAGAACCTTCCCTGATAAACTGCTGAGAAACTGATCTCCAAGCCATAATTTTCTTCCCAGTGACCCCAACCTGTGATAGGTGGTGCCAGGGTTGGTCTGAGAAAGAAGACCCCATGATAGAATTTGAGAGTTGAATCACCAGATGACAATGCCAGAGAGAACCCCATAACCATTGGTAGAGCACAGGTAGTCCCTGCCATGGATATAGGGCAATTAATAAAGCTAGGACAGGAAGTGAGCTAGGATGGGACTGCAGTGGAATAAAATGTACTAGAAAGTAAGATACATCAAGCATTTGAGACTATACAGGGTATAGTAACTATAAGCACAGTACAATAGGGTGGTTAATACTCAGTATAACTGACACTTTGGGAGAAAGATAATGAATTTAATTTTAAAAAAAATGAAACCAAGTGTGAATACGCGAGGGCCTCTGTGGTAGCATATAAAGAAGTTCTCATCTCCTATAGCAGAAGGAAAGAAAAAGTGATCCACTGGGCCCAGAGCTTAACCATATGAGTTAGCAGGCTACAGAAGATTAAATTCTCAATCTGAACAGATTTCCTATAGCAAAGTTAAGGCCCTGGCTGGGGAAAAAAACCATGAAATCCTAGCATATGGGATAGGACATCTGGATTGATGTACCCCCAAATATCAAATGCCCAGATTCCTTTGTACTCTCTGAGCCTGTAAAAGTAGTTCAATCATCTCTATTAGGGCCTTGAAAATGGTGGAATGTTCTTCTTTCCATGTCTGTCCCACCTCTAGTCCTGAACACGAGACTAATAACTAGGCTTAAGTCATAATGACCTGAGGAAGTACTGGGGCTAGTGAGCAGCTAAGACAATATATAACAAACTGGATTCTGAGTGTGCTAGACCAAAAGGGATTGAACACAATGCTAGGGAAAAATGAGAATCATGGGGAAAATGGTGGTCTACACTATGTGAGGTAGATATCCCAGAACTGTCATAGCAGATGGTGAAAGAAGGGACTCAAAGTCTCAGAGAAATACATATGCTATGTAATGCCTGAAGTCCCATCAGATGCTCTGTTCCACAGGAAGGTTTTGAGAAGACACCACTTACCAAAGCAATTAGGAATGTGCTGCTAAAGTGGCACCAGCCTTAATAAGAAATTCAGTGGAAGGTGTTCTCTGTAATCCTCCACACTGATTGAAATGATAAGATCACTAAAACAGGAGAGAACAGAAAGTTGGTGGCACTTAATTATTGTGAGCCAAGTGGACTTAATACTCAATATAAATGTTAAGGTCATAGTGGCAGCCAGAAGGCATGATCTGCCAATAGTTACTGATATGGTCAAGAGAGCCCTGGCTGCTCCTGGGACAAAATAGATGAGAACCAACAGCGTTGCTCTAGATCTACAAACAACAGTAATCAAGGGTGGATGTCAGGCTAAGAGTAGTTGCCACAATAACCAGTTGCAATTTCTTGCCTACTTTCTGGATTTGCATCAGTTTTCAGATCTGGAACCAAATGACAAAGAGAGTCTGGGTCCCCAGAAGGAAGAATCCTAAAACAGTACTACACGTATATGAAGTTTGACAATTACGTTCAAGAACTAATCCGAGAAATAGTGTTACATACCTCATTGCTGAATATCCCTATGGTCACCTTCCAAGTACTCCCCCTTGGAAGCTATGCACTGACGCCAGTGCCTAGTCCCCCTTCAAAATAATTTTGGAAATCTTTTTCTGGAATGGCCATCAGAGCTGTCATCATATTACCCTTAATGTCATAAATGTCATCAAAATGTCTACCTTTTAATATTTCCTTTATCTTCGGGTAAAGAAAGAAGTCATTGGGGTCCAGATTAAATGAGTAGAGAGGGTATTCCTATACAGTTATTTGTTTACTGGCTAAAAATTCCCTCACAGACAGTGCTCTGTGAACTGGTGCATTGTTGTGATGCAAAAGCCATGAATTGTTGGCAAAAAGTTCAGGTCGTCTAACTTTCTCACACAGCCTTTTCAGCACTTCCAAATAGTAAACTTGGTTAACTGTTTGCCCAGTTGGTACAAATTCATAATGAATAATCCCTCTGATATCAAAAAAGGTTAGCAACATCGTTTCAACAAGTTCACAAACTTAATTGTCAGACCTCATGTATTGCAACTTCCCAAGTCTTTCTTCAAAGGGCACTGTAGACATTCACACAAATGACTGTATATAAACATTTATATACAGACAGAATTGGAGGTGAGATTCATTCACCAAGATGAGTAACATCATGGTGCCCCAGTTTTAGTGAAAGCCTATGGGGGATGTTAATAAATAGAGTATTGACCTACATTTGGGACACAGTAGATCTACTGAGTCTGTGGACCTGCTGAGTGGTATTTCCCCAGTTACCCTTATTTGTAATTGAAATACCCCCACACTTCTTTTCATCTATGAGATGAGATCTATTCTAGTGTGGAAAGGCAAGTGGAAGCCTCTGAATCTGTTCTACATCTTGGAAGGAATGACATATTTCACACTTGGAAACATTCCTAAATGCATAAACCAGGAAATATATAAGGTCACCCGCTTTAAATAGAATCTAGAGTAATAAAGGGCCCTGAAGCAGTACTAGGCTGTAGCTCAAACAGCTCTGGCACTTGCCCTATATGATCCAGAAGATTCTTTAACATTAGAGGTTACTGATGTAGAATTTATGCATATCCCAATGGGAGAATCACAAACCAGACTCCTAAAGTTAATAAGATCATTTTTAGTGGATAATTAGATCTTTTGAAAAACAATTCCTGGTGCATTACTAAACACTGATAGAAACAGAATTACCATGGGTCCAGAGATGCCCAAGTCATAAGATCAAGTGAGCCCATCAGAGTCTGTTACCGTGTTTCCCCAAATATAAGACCTCGCCAGACAATCAGCTCTAATGCATCTTTTGGAGCAAAAATTAATATAAGACCTGGTCTTATTTTACTATAATATAAGACTGAGTGTTCAATATAATATAATATAACATAATAATATAATATAATACCGAGTCTTATATAATATAATATAATTAATTTTGCTAATTTGTCTAAAGACACTTTAGAGCTAATTGTCTGTCTAGGTCTTATTTTTAGGGAGACACAATATAACATGGAAGTATTATGGCCAGGATTGAGACAAATGTAGAAGCTATGGCTTAACGAATCTGGAAAGGCCTCATAACCATGACCTCAGACTCCTCAGGGGTGAAGGTGTAGGTCATGCCGACAAGTAGTCCACTGACATAAACTGAGGTGGTAACTGAAGATAGGGAATCTAGAGTAGTTGATAGGAGAGAGATGGTGATTATTAGTTGCTTCTCTAAGACCATCTACGGCATTGGGATGATATTTCGTCCTACTAGCCTTTGTCTGCTAACTTTCCCACAAAAAAAGGCTTCCAAATTCTTAGAGGAACTGCTCCAAGAACTTCTTCTAGAAGTGGATCTGAGTCGTAAAAGGAATGGACTGTAGTGGATACTGTGGTAGGGACACGTATGCCCCTTCAGTACTGAAGGGCTTATTTCCTCGGCTATCGAGAGTATTTCCAGCAGAGAGCCTTCAGCTCTTATTCTTCTTCAGGAAATGCCACAGATGAAGAGGGTCACACCCTTCCCTGGTTCAGCCTGTATTCAATAATTGGTTGATTTAGGGGCTACCCATCTGCAGAGGTCCCAACAGTTTGGGTTAGACCTTCACTGAGACTGTATCACACCCCAGTTTCTCCTCTATCCAATCCTGATTCTTTCTATGCCCACATTACCCAAGCAAATATGTGTTCTCACTATGTCTTTTCTACATGTGTTTCATATTAATCTTCATTGGAGATTTTCTGTTTAAACCATGAAAACATTGGGTTGGTGGGTCAGTGTTGATCAAAACTTCTAAGGGCAGTTCCTAATAAAATTCCTGTACACTTATCTCTCCGAGACTGCATCTTAGAGATCAGAATGTATGACTCTACCCTTTGTCACTAATACCCAACTGTTCATGAGACTTTCTCCATGAGTCTTCTCCAGAAAGGCTTATCATAAACTTTTGGACAGAAATCTGGAAGTTCAGCTTGACAAAAATTCTATACATACATCACATTCCCATTTATTCAAATCATTGTAACTCTTCCCACAGCCATACCCCCTTCCCCCCCAAAAAATAAATGCATCAATAAAAAAGCTGGCAGTCTGCTTGGCCTTTTATGCGAAATATTTTAGTTTATTTCTATCTGTTTTCCATTAGCTAAGCTTTGATTACCTTTAATATTCAGGGGCCAAATAGAGTTATAGAAACATATTCAGTTCTTTCATACATGTTGGTTAGGAGAGTCAAATAGTTCCCTGAATTCTCCAAAGATGTTCTTTGATAAAACTTGAGGACAGAAACACAAGGCCAATGTGTAATCTCATCGTGCCTTTTCAATATGTGTCTGATGTTCTTCAGTGATTTCTACTTAAGGCATGAAAAACTTTGGATTTGAGTGTGAATATTGATCAAATCTGTAGATTTGTCTAAGTCTAATTATGCTGAGTTTTGTAAATAGTTGCCAATTCTACCAAGTTTGTTGAAGACTGTGCTGCCAGAATGATGACATGGCTGCCTTTTTGTTTTGTTTTTTTATTTCTGTTCCCTTTGTTCTTATGTAGTAAACATAAGTTACCTGCTAAAATAATAGGAAATTAAGCTTTTTAATAAAAGCAATACTGAAGGTAAAAATAAATATTTGGCAATGGCATAAGAAAAAAGAGAGAATGTTAAAGGAATATTCAAAAGGTTAGCAAAAGAATCACCAGATAACATTTTCACTTTTGAAAGATAGTGTTTTTAGGTGACAGTGTTTCAAGAAAACAAACTTGGCATAAATATGGGATGCCTCAGGTAAGAATAAAACAGGACAATAAAGAAGGGTGTTTAAGTATAGCACACATAGTGTTTGCTTATATAAATAATGTAAGTTTAATACAGAGAAACAACAGAGAACTAACACCACAGCTTTTATATATATTTTTAAACCATTGCTGCTAATGCTAACTAGAACCAGAGAAAAAATATATGCTTAGAAACAGAGGAATTGTGAAGTATCTGACTCATCATCTCCTTGCTGGTGTTACACCAAAATAACCCAATAGATATGAAGGATTGTGACTGCAATTCTGAGCAATAGTATTTTGGGACTACTTCATAAAATTGCTAAAGTGCAACCTGAAATACTGGAGCAGAGATGTCACAATAGATGAGAGACCCACATCTTAATGCTTTTTTTTCCCTTTTAATCAACAATTCCATTCTTAAAATAAAAATGACCATCAATACTTTGGAGGCTAATCCCCAACCAATAACTAAGAAAATCATGTGCCATTAAAAAGAATAAGCTGCATTAATATATTGATGTTATTTGTGACTGCATTACGGTACAGAAATGGCGTACACCTGTGGCACAGATTGCAAAAATTATCACAAACAAGGTGCATTAACCTCCTGACTTTCCTCATACTTTTCTGGTAACTTATTTCTAACTTTTTTCACAACTCTCACCAACTCACCCTTTAAATATTTAAGGTCACCTCTCGATGTATATTTTCTCCCTGGGTAGTCTCATCCCATTCTTGTAGGTTCACTTACCACATGCTCAAATCTGTATCTCTTCCCTGACCTCTCTTCTGAGCATGAGATTCCAATATTCAACTGCCTACTGAATCCATCTAATGGAAAATCCCATGGGCAATTCAAATTCAACATGTCTAAAATCAAACTCAGGACTTTTGATCTCTTTTCCAACTCATCCTCAAACTTGCTGCTATTCTTATGTGGCCTCTTTCTGTTAGCGACATCACACCTCTGAGTTATATCTCCACTATTTTTCTGCAGCTTTTCTCTTCTTACCATACCAACTATGTCAGATCTCTGTCAATCCCTTCCCAGCTCTCATTTAGACCATTGCAGAACGCTCATAACATGTTACCCTTTCTGCAAATCCTTTCCCTCTATAAACCAAACTGAACCCTCTGATATACACATCCCCTACAAAAACATGCTTAGTTCTTTTACATCACTACAAAATAAGTCCAAAGCATAAGCTATGACTGTCAAGGCCCTTTATAACTTCGTCCAGCTGTGCATCTGATTGTTCTTTGCTGCCCTTTACCAGTCCCCTGCATGTACCTACGGGCTTCTGTGCTTGTACTCAGGGTTTTTTCTCTCTGCTTATAGTATTTTTGTCCTTGTTCTACACTTGATGAACTGCTTAAATTACTGTTTAAACCTTAAATTGCCACCTCTGTGAAGCTATACAAGGTCTGACAATTAAGTTTGCAAACTCGTTGCAATGATGTTGCAAACCTTTTTTTGATATAGGAAGGATTATTTGTTATGAGTTTGTACCAACTGGACAGAGTTAACCAATTTTACTATTTGGGAGTGCTGAAAAGGCTGCGTGAAAAAGTTAGACGACCTGAACTTTTTCCAACAATTCATGGTCTTGCATCACGACAATGCACCAGCTCACATGGCACTGTCTGTGAGGGAGTCTTTAGCCAGTAAACAAATAACTGTATTGGAACACCCTCCCTACTCACCTGATCTGGCCCCCAGTGACTTCTTCCTTTACCCGAAGATAAAGGAAATATTGAAAGGAAGACATTTTGATGACATTCAGGACATCAAGAGTAATAGGATGACATGTCTGATGGCCATTCATTCCAGAAAAAGAATTCTAAAATTGCATTGAAGTGTGGACTAGGTGCTGGTGTTGGTGAAAAGCTTCCCAAGGGGAATATTTCAAAGGTGACCATGGTGATATTCAGCAATGAGGGATGTAGCAATTTTTCTAGGATGAGTTCGTGAACTGAATTGTCTGAACTTCGTATTTCTATGCATGCTTATTTACACATTACATACCATAATGCCATACCATTTTGCACTCATGTTTTGTATAGCATTTGTAGTGTTGTGATATAATCATGTTTATGATTCTCTTTCTTACCCACTTAGTAGGACAGAGATCATGTCTTATCCATATTTGTATTTGCTCAACCACACTAAAAGATGATTTTTTTCCAATTTTTAAAATTGAAAATCTATTTTGAAATCACTTTTTCTATCAGGCCCTTGCTCTGAAAACTTTTGAGTGACCCAGATTTTTCCAATGTTGTATTAGCAGCCAGTGTCATTTATCTTCTCTTTTCCATGTTGTTGCCCAACATCCATCTCCTGCAACCACTTTCCTGTAACATATTCAGTCCCTATCCCTTATTACATGCTACTTACAAATTCATTCCAAATATAGTTTATTGTTTGTGGTACTTAATATGCCAGATGAAACAAATTTTAATTTTTTCATAGTTACATTATTACATAAACACATTCTGTGGTAAATTATCTTGTGGTAAATGTGTCTAATGAAACTTAACAACCTGAAAAATCACAAGAATGTTGATTTATGTGCATTTCATAGAAAATGCTAATAGAACTCAACATTTGTATTTTCTTATCTTTGTAAGTAAAAGTTGTTTTGACATAGTGTTCCTCTCTTGATTATGAGCTTATTCTAAAAACTTATGTTCATAGATATCAATCACATCACTTTCAAGGTTGATCTATATTTTTATGTTCACTATCTTTGTTTATACATGCTCAAAGGAACAACTCTTCTTTGTTTTCTATCCATTATATTTTTCTTGTAATGAAATTGATTTAATTTATAGTTTTGTTTAAAGTTTAAAATTAAGCACTTTCATGTGATTTACATGTCACAAGGAAATTAAATTTCTTGTCTCTACTAAAAATAATGTACATTCAAAACAGTAATTCAAAATAGAAGTCAGTACTATTTTAATTTCTTTTTTTATTATTATTCTTTTTATTGGGGAATATTGGGGAACAGTGTGTTTCTACAGGGCCCATCAGTTTCAAGTCATTGTCCTTCAATCTAGTTGTGGCAGGCACAGCTCACTGGCCCATGTGCGAATTGAACTGGCAACCCCGTTGTTCAGAACTCGCGCTCTAACCAACGGAATCCCCCAGTCACCCCTATTTTAATTTCTTAAATTATAAATATCTTAAAGTACTTACTTCACAATGTTCAGTTTTCTGTTTAGTGATGAGTGTGAAAGTAATTTATTAAACTATTTTATGTACATCTCTTAACAATGAAAATTTCTAAATATATTTGTCTAGAAACAACTCCGAAGTTTTATATAAATTTTATAACAATTTATGAAGAAAATTATTTCAAATAATGTATAAAATACTACATGATTACAAAAATATTAAAATAGTGTATGTGTGACTCAGAATCATAGCCATTTTTGTACAAGTAAGGTTATGATAGATTAATAAAATTAAGATTCCCAAGCCAAAAAGTCTCATCTTACAGTATAATGATTCAAATGTAAATAAATATAAAACATTCTCATAAAATATGCAAGCATTTCTAACTAGGGCCGATGAATGTCTCAAAGTAATTGCTTCATTTTAAATCATTATGCAATCATGTATGAATACATGCATAATTTGAGTTTCATAATTACTTTTTAATGGAAACAGTATCTTCATATTTAGTTTTTTTTCAATCTGCATATGCCTAAGGATCACAGAATGCATTTGAAGAAATTCCACCTAGGGGAGTAGAGCTTCAACTTTGTAACAACATAAGAAAAGGTTAATGTGGTACTCTGTGGTTAATTAAAGCAGAGTCCCCAGTAGTCTACTTCTTAATTAAAGGAATGTTCTAAATAGGACATTCATTTTATCTTCTTTTTAGTTAAACCCAATGGTCCTGGTTTGCCAGCCGACAGGCTTGGAGAAGAGTTTCTGATCATCTTGTACTCCATGTGCCTTCATCATTAAGGAGAACTTATTCTTTGTCTGCAATCAATGCTCTTTTTCTGCCATCAGATGCTCATTCATCCCCACTAACTCATATGGACTTAGAGCATGGTTGGGATTCAGGGTGGACATTCAAAAACACATATATGGAAAATTATCTGGAGTTTCTTGAAGGCATAGCTGTATTTCTACTCATCTCTTTAGCACACCCCACCCCATACTCTGGCCTATAAAAGCCAAATGTTTATTTTAACTCAGTTGGTTAGATAATATCCTGATAATATAGCTCAATTTATTTTCTCCCGTTAAAAAATACCTCCCAACCCACACACACATACACCTTATTTTAGATGCTGCTCTTAACTCTTAGTGTCATAGATTTGGTGGCCTGTGTTCTGGTTTATTCTTGTTATTGTGGCATAATTATTAATAGTGCTCTCTTTCATTCTCAAAGGCAACCTTGTTTGGATATTGTAATAGGCAGAATAATGTCTCCAAAGATGTCCATGCTCTAATTCTCAGAACCCATGAATATGTTTTCTTACATGGCAAAGGGATTTTGCAGATGTGATTATAAATATGGACCTTGAAATGTGGAGATTATCCTACATTACCTACCACGTTTCCCTGAAAATAAGACCTAGCTGGACCATCAGCTCTAATGCATCTTTTGAAGCAAAAATTAATATAAGACCCGATCTTATTTCACTATAAGACCGGGTATAATATAATATAATATAATATAATATAATATAATATAATACCAGTCTTACATTAATTTTTGCTCCAAAAGACGCATTAGAGCTGATGGTCCAGCTAGGTCTTATTTTCGGGGAAACATGGTAGGTGGACCCAATGAAGGCTTAAAAGCAGGGACTCTTAAGCGGATCAGAGAGTTGTGGCAGAAAAGGAAGGAGGGAATATTTCAAGCATGAGAGAGACTTGAACTGTCTTTTCTGGCTTTGAAGATGGAAGATGGGAACAAGGAGTGTGGGCGGCCTTGACAAATTGGGAATAGTCCTCTGGTCACAGCCAGCAAAGAAAGGGGACCCTCAGTGATATAACCACAATAGACTGAATTCTATGAATCACCCAAATGAGCAAGGAAATGGATCCTCCCCTAGACCCTCCAAATAGGAACACAGCCTGATGACAGACATATTTGATGTTAGCCTGATCAGACCTATATCATATTTTTGATGTATAGAATTGTAAGGTAATAAATGTATTTAAGCTACTAAGAGTATAGTAATTTTTAGGGCAGTGTATTAGTCATCTCAGGCTGGTATTAAAAAGAATACCATTGACTAGGTGTCTTCAACAATAGATGTTTATTTCTCACAGTTCTGGAGGCTGGGAAGTCCAAGATCAAGGTGTTGTCAGATTCACTTCCTGGTTAGGATTCTCTTCTGGCTTGCAGATGGCCACCTTCTCACTGTGTCCTCACATGGAGGAGACAAAGAGAGCTGCAGTGTCTCTTTCTTTTCTTATAAGGACAGTAATCCTGTGATGGGGACACACTCTCATGACCTCTTCTAAACCTAATGAGCTCCCAAAGCCCCCATCTCCAAATACCATCACATTGGGAATGGGGCTTCAACATATGAATTTTGGAGGCCACAAGCATTCCATCCACAACAGGCAGCAATAGGAAACTAATACACACATTAATTACATGGTCACCTAGTCAGGAAGCTGTGTCAGAGCACTCAACATGGAGCCTGCACAAGAGAAGCTCAGACTATAAACTCACTTCAATTTGAGAGTCAGGTATAGTGTGGAACGCAGAGAAAGGCTGCCCCCACATCTTTTTCAGTATTTGTCATCACACCTTCCAGGTCTCGAACAAGCGAATGGAGTATATATTTTATATGCAGCAAGATATCAAGTGCTGGTTTTATGTTATTAGAGGTTGAAAATTTAATTTCATCTCTTCAGAAGAAGTTTACAGATATATGCAGAATGACAATGTTGGCATTTTTGAGAATATCATAATGCAGTTGAATGAAAATGAGCTATATGAAAGAAGAAAGCACTTAAGTGTTTTTTTTAAAAAAAAGCTGCTTCAGCTGCTTTGGATTTCCTTTGATTGAGTGCTGACTTCTGCAACTGCTTTTGCAGCTGTTTCAGGCTCAAGTGCTACTCGGTCTTTTAATTTGACATTCTAGAAATTAGTTACTTTAGTTTTAACCAGCTCATTTATTGTTAAGCAATAAAATAAATCTCTTCAGGAAATCATTTTTCCCCTTAGGAAAAGAAAGTGCATAAGTGATATAAATGTATAAATTTGGAAAATGAGTGCCAAATTCTTCTATGGTGGGAAAGCCTACATGGTTCTGAAGAATGATTCTTAGTTTCCCCGAGAGGTGGATCATATGAGAATAGATGTGGGAATAGATGGGAAGTGGAGGCCTGGGTGGAGATGAGGAAAATTTTGAAGACAGCCTCAAATGTATCAGGAAGTGAGGACGCCTGGATACTTCTCATCTCCTAGCACCATGGTTGTCACATTGTGGTCCCTAGACCGGCATCACCAGCATCATCTGAGACCTTCCTACAAATGCAAATTTTTAGGCCCTACCTCAAACTTATGAAATCAAAAACTCTGAGGGTGGAGTCTAACAATCTGCACTTTAACAAGCCCTCCCAGTGGTTCTGCTGTGTGCTAATGCTTGAGAAAGTATCCTAAAAAAAAAACACAGAAAACTCCCTCCCCTTTCCAAATTGTTCTCTTAGCTTTCTCTAAAGTTACCTTGTGAACTGCCATTAGGGGTATAAATAGCAGGTCCACTCAGGAGGTTGCTGCAGCTGAAAGATTGTTGCTGTTGGGAACTGTGTTCTTGTCGTATGTCAAGTGAGATTCATAAGGCACCTGGTACTTCATAAATGGAAAATAATAATTAAAACTGATGATAGGATAACATTTTTAGTGGGTATGAATCCAAAAGAAGAGACATATTAATTATATTATTTGGTTTCAAGGGCGTTCAATTTGCTTTCTACATTTTCATTTCAGACTCTAATTTGCTTGTATAGCAACAATGTTGTAGTGAAAAATAATTCGTAAATATATGATTGACAGATTCATACTCTTGATTCCTTTCCTGCCAATTTACATATAAACACAACGTAGATTGATATGTCTCTCTGTGTTTATTCTCTTAATGAAATTTGACCTTCATTATTTTTATCTAGAATTCCAATAGTATCCTAAGTAGCTAGAAGACTATCTTGAAAATAAATATGCATATAATGGAAGGCTAATGATGTCAGACTTAAGAAATGTAGATCTTGAAAATAACAAACCATAAGTTGGCATGGAGGCTCGTGTGGGCTCAGGCCTCCAGGAATAGGTCCAGAACAACTGAGGGCCTTCTATGTTTGCCTTTGAGTCCAGCCGGGAAAGTGCCCCTTCCCCTGCTGGATCCAGTTGGTGGAGGACCCCAGTGGGTGAGGTCTCTTGGCCCCTGGAATCTGAGACTAAAGAGTAGTGGCAAGAAAGGAGTTGGTCCCCACAAGCTGTCTAAAGTCAAGATTAAAATCTGGGATACACTGCTGGGACTGCAGGGATCCCTGCTTATCTCTTGGAAGAGGGAACTCAGTTGAATCCCTGGATGCAGGAACCCAAAGATACAGAGGGCTGACTGACTATATGTTCCTTTAACGCTGTTGAAGGTGAATAGAGAGATTGAGCCATTGGACCACATAGGACACCTACTACATAAGGCCACCCAGCAAAGACTGAAAGACATAGGAGATCTAATACATAGCAGCAAACACAGAGAGGCAGCCAGAATGAGGAAAAAAAGAAAAGTGTCCCAAATAAAAGAACAAGAGAAAACTCCAGAAATAGAACTAAATGAAGTGGAAGTAACTAACCTACCAGAGACAGAGTTTAAAACACTAGTTATAATAATGCTCAAGAAACTAAGTGAGAACTTCAACAAAGTGATAGTAAGCATACAGAACATAAAAATCATAAAAAAGAACCAGCCAAAAAAAAAAAAAAAAAAGAAAGAAAACAGTAATTGAAATGAAGAATGCACTAGAGGGAATCAACAGCAGATCACATGAAGCAGAGAGTCAAATCAGTGATTTAGAAGACAAGGTAGCAGAAAACACCCAATCAGAACAACAAAAAGAAGAAAAAAAAAGAACTAAAATAAATGAAGATAGTTTAAGGGACCTCTGGGACAATATCAAGCATAACAACATTCACATAATAGGAGTGCCAGAAGGAGAACAGACAGAACAAGGGATTGAAAAAGTATTTGAAGGAATAATGACTGAAAACTTCCCTAACCTGGTGAAGGAAATAGACACACAAGCCCAGGAAGTCCAGAGAGTCCCAAACAAGATAAACCCAAATAGGCCCACACCAATACACATTATAATTAAAATGATAAGGGTTAAAGACAAACAGAGAGTCCTAAAAGCAGCAAGAGAAAAACGACTAGTTACCTTCAAGGGAGCTCCCATAAGACTATCACCTAATTTCTCCTCAGAGATTTTGCAGGCCAGAGGGGGTGGCAGAAAATATTCAAAGTGGTGAAAAACAAAGGCCTACAACCAAGACTACTCTACCCAGCAAGGCTATGCTTTTACATTAAAGGAGAGATAGGTTTCAAGTGTATAAACCATTGTCACCCTAATAAAGTTTATTTAAAAAATAAAAATAATAAAAATGAATTAATATAGTTAATTAAAGGAGAGATAAAGAGCTTCCAAGACAAGTAAAAGCAAAAAGAATTCATTGCCACCAAGCTTATATTACCAAAAAAAGTTAAAGGAACAACTTTAAGAAGAAGAAGGGGGAAAACAAGCAAACAAACAAAGGAAGACGAATAACATGAATAATAAAATGGCAATAACTATGTACCTATCAATAATGACTTTAAATGTAAATGGATTAAATGCTCCAATCGAAAGACATAGGGTAGCTGAATGGATAAGAAAACAAGACCCATACATCTACTTTCTACAAGAGACCCACCTCAAATCAAAAGACACATATAGACTGAAAGTAAAAGGAAGGAAAAATATATTTCATGCAAATCAAAACAAAACAAAGTGGTGTAGCGATACTTACATCAGAAAAAATAGACTTTAAAACTAAGACTATAATGAGAGACAAAGAAGGATATTACAAAATAATAAAGGGATCAATCCAACAAGAGGACATAACACTAGTAAACATCTATGCACCCAACATAGGCGAATCTAAATATATAAAACAAATATTGACCAACATAAAAGCAGAGATCAACAGTAAAACAACCACAGTAGGTGACTTTAACACACCATTGACACCAATGGACAGATGGTTCAGACAGAAAATCAACACGGAAATAGTGGCTTTAAATGACACTCTAGACCAGATGGATTTAATTGATAATTTTAGACCATTTCGCCCCAAAGCAGCAGAATTACATTCTTTTCAAGTGCACACGGAACATTTTCCAAGATAAACCATATGTTAGTCCACAAAAGAAGTCTCAATAAATTTAAGATTGAAACTATGCCAAGTGTCTTCTCTGACTATGATGGTATGAAACTAGAAATTAATTACAAGAAAAAGAAAAGCCTGAAAAGCACAGAAACATATGCACACTAAATAACATGCTACTAAACAATGAATGGGTTAACAATGAGATCAAGGAAGAAACTGAAAGATAACTTGAGTCAAACAAAAATGAAAATACAGTGATCCAAAATCTCTGGGCCACATCAAAAACAGTCCTAAGAGGGAAATTCATAGCAATGCAGGCCTACCGCAAGAAACAAGAAAAATCTCAAACAATCTAATTTACACCTAAGGAAACTGGAAAAAGAACAGCAAACAAAGCCCAATGTGAGTATAAGGAAGGAAATAATAAAGATAAGAGAAGAAGTAAATGAAATACAGGCTAAAAGTATTGATGAAGCCAAGAGCTGGTTCTTTAAAAAGATAAATAAAATTGATAAACTTTTAACTACACTAATCAAGAAAAAAAGACAGAGGACCTAAATAAATAAAATCTGCAATGAAAGAGTAGAAGTGATAACTGACACTACAAAAAAATTTAAGAAAAAATTGTGAGCAATTATATACCAACAAGCTGGACAATCTAAAAGAGGTGGATTAATTCCTAGAAGCATATAATCTTTCAAGGCTGAATCACGAAGAAACAAAATCTGAACTGACTAATTACTCCTAATGAAATCGAATCAGTAATCAACAAGTTTCCCAACAAATGAAAGTCTTGGACCAGATGGCTTTGCAGGTGAATATTACCAAAAATTTAAAGAAGAATTAACACCTATTATTCTTAAACTATTCCAAAAAAATCAAGAGGAGGGGAGGCTACCAATCTTGTTCTATGAAACCACCATTACCCTGATTTCAAAACCAGACAAAGACATTACAAAAAAAAAGAAAAATTCAGGCTGAAATGCCTGATGAACATAGGTGCAAAAATCCGCAACAAAATATTAGTAAACTGAATTCAGCAATACATTAAAAAGGTCATGCACCACGATCAAGTTGGATTTATTCCTGGTATGCAAGTTTGGTTCAATATTTGCAAATCAGTTAACGTGATGCACCACATAAACAAATACCAAATAACATAAACAAATAAATATTATCTGATCATATCAATTGATGCAGAAAAAGCATTTGACAAAATCCAGCATCCATTTATGAGAAAAACTCTCAGCAAAGTGGGAATAGAAGGAACATATCTAACTATAATAAAGGACATATATGTCAAACCCATGGCTAATATCATACTCAATGGAGAAAAGCTAAAAGGATTCCCTTTAAGATCAGGAACAAAACAAGGATGTTCACTTTCACCACTTTTATTCGACATAGTACTGGAAGTCCTAGCCACAGCTATCAGACACAAAGAAGAAACAAAAGACATCCAAATGGGAAAGGAAGAAGTAAAACTGTCATTATTTACAGATCACATATTACATATAGAAAACCCCAAAGATTCCACCAAAAGAATTATTAGAATTGATAAATGATTTAGTAAAGTAGCAGGATAGAAAATATTCAGAAATTGGTTCCATTTCTTTATACACCAATAACAAGCTGTCAGAAATAGAAATTACACAAACAATCCCATTCACAATTACATCAAAAACAAACAAACAAACAAAAGCCTAGGAACAAATTTAACCAAAGAAGCAAAAATCCTATACTTAGAAAATTATAAGACATTGAAGAGAGAAATTAAAGGAGATACAAATAAATAGAAACACATACCATGCTCATGAATAGAAAGAATTAATATAGTTAAAATGTCTATACTACCCAAAGCAATCGATAACTTCAATGCAATCCCTATCAAAATACCAATGGCGTTTTTCGCAGAACTAGAACAAATAATCCTAAAATTTATATGGGATCATAAAAGACCCTGAATAGCCATGACAATCTTGAGAAAGAAGAACAAAGCTGGAGGGATCACAGTACCTGATATCAAATTATATTATAAGGCTATAGTAATCAGAACAGCATGGAATTTACATTAAAATAGACATATGGATCAGTGGAACAGATTAGAGAGCCCAGAAATAAATCCATTCCTATATGGTCACTTAATTTATGACAACAAAAACAAGAATACACATTGAGGTAAAGACAGTCTATTCAATAAATGGTGCTGGGAAAACTGGACAGATACATTCAACAACAAAAACAAAAAGAAACTGGATGAACTTCTTGCTTCATATACAAGAATAAACTCAAAATAGATTAAAGACTTGAACATAAGCAGTAAACTCTGAGACATTATTCTTAGTAATATTTATTTCTGATATATCTCCTTGGGCAAGGGAAACAAAAGAAAACAATAAACAAATGGGACTACATCAGACTAAAATATTTTGCTCAGCAAAGAAAACCATCGACAAAACAAAAAGACATCCTACTGAATGGGAGAAGATATTCACCAATGATACATCTGATAAGAGATTAATATCCAAAATATATAGAAAACTAACGCAGCTCAACATCAAAAAAACAATCCAATTTAAAAATGGGCAGAGGACCTAAATAGATATTTCTCCAAAGAGGACATATGAAATAGACATATGAAAAAATGCTCAATGTCACTAATCATCAGAGAAATGCAAGTTAAAACCAAAAAGAGATATCACCTTACACCCATCGGAATGACCATCGTCAATAAATCAACAAACAACAAGTGTTTGCGAGGATGTAGAGAAAAGGGAATCCTTGTGCACTGTGGGTGGGATTGCAAATTGGTTCAGACACCATGGAAAACTATGGAGTTTCCTCAAAAAAATTAAAAATAGAGCTACCTTACAACCCAGCAATTCTACTCCTGGGTATTTATCCAAAGAAATCCAAAACACAAATTCAAAAAGATATATGCACCCCGTATGTTCATTGCAGTGCTATTTACAATCGCCAAGACATGGAAACAACTGAAATGTCCATCAGTAGACTATTGGATAAAGAAGAAGTGGTACATATATACAATGGACTATTACTCTGCCATAAAAAATGAAAATTTACCATTTGCAGCAATATGCATGGACCTAGAGGGTATTATGCTTAATGAAATAAGTCAGATTCAGAAAGATAAATACCATATGATTTCACTTATACGTGAAATCTAAAGAACAAAATAAATGAACAAACACAACAGAAACAGACCCATAGATACAGAGAACAAACTGATGGTTACTAGATGGAAAAGGGGTTGGGGGATTGGGTGAGAAATGTGAAGGGATTAAGAAGCACAAATGGGGAATATAGTCACTAGTATTATAAAAACTGTGTAGGTCAGATATGGGTAGTAGACTTATTGAGGGATCACTTCATAAGTTGTATAAATGTCTAACCACTATGCTGTACACCAGAATCTAATATAAAATAATATTGAATGTCAACTATAATTTAAACAAATAGTCACAGTAATGTGCGGTGAAGCATGGGAAATATAGTCAATAATGTTCTAATAACTATGTACAGTGTCAGGTGGATAGTAGACTTGTTGGGGTTATCACATTGCAAGTTATATAAATGTTTGATCACTATGTTGTTCTGTATGCCTGAAGGTATTTAAAAAAGAAAGAAACTAATAAACCATAGTTGCAGCATCATAGCCTTTTAGGATAAAAAGTTTGTCAGAAAAAATGTTAAACAAGAAAATAATAATTCAGACAGTATGGAATTCTTGTGTATAATTAAAAAAAAAAAATTTAGAAAGAGTGGCAGCAAGAAGGGCCTACAAATTGTAGATTTTAAATACTGCTTAAGTCCCTTGCAATGTTTGTTGGTTTGAATGTGTGTTAGGCTGAGATATTGTTAATATAATATAATGCCCTTTTGAAGCATTAATTCTTGCTCCACTGTGTACCTTAAATGATTACTGCCAACTCTCTTTGCTGTGTACATTTTGATAGATTTGATTATTTTAATTTTTATGATTAACCAATGTTTCTATATACATATATATATGTGTGTATATATATATATATATATATATATATATATTATATATAACTAAAAACACTGTCAATGGCAAGTGAAAAAAATTATGGCAAAGACTTGTGTTATGAAATTCACTGCCAAGCTCATATAAGTTGGAAAGATATGGAAAAGTGGTTCTTAGTATATGAATGAGAAGCTGGTTAATTTGTACTTCCAATATATACCATGAAACCAATTTAGTTGACACTCCATGTACTCAGAATTTTCTCTGTTATAGTACATAATAATACGGTAGAGAATAATATTCATACCTTATTGTAAATGCTAAATGACTTCTCTGCTTTTACTATTTCATCACGTTCCATGATCATTTTCCAGTGTGTATCAAAGTAGTTAATGTATTGAATATTCTAAATAAAATAAATGTGGAATGGGTAAATGAACAAATGGTTATATCTAACATGCAAATATGATTAATTGTTCAAAGCAAATATGGATGAAAAGCCAATGGTTTTCTCAACCTTATTTTATTTTATTTTTTTTATACTTTAATTTTATTTTTTTAATTTATTGGGGTGACAATTGTTAGTAAAATTACATAGATTTCAGGTGTGCAATTCTGTATCACATCATCCATAAATCACACTGTGTGTTCACTACCCAGAGTCAGCTCCCCTTCCATCACCATACATTTGATCCCCCTCACCCTCATCCCCCACCCCCCAACCCCCTTACCCTCTGGTAACCACCAAATTACGTTCCCCAGATTAATTTTCAAACCCGTGGCCATCCTGTGGTCACCGACTGCCCTCCAATCCCCTCACCCTCCCCCCCACCCTCCACCCCTCCCGCCCATCTAGCAACCCTCAGTTTTTCCTCTTTGTCTCCAAAACCTTATTTTAGTTGTTTTTGAAATTTGTATTGAAGCTTTGTAAAAACTTTAGTTTGAAGGAGTAAAAAAAAAAAAGTTTAAAATCATCTTTCTATAATCGTTTATAAGATAGTGGATTTATTTCTAACTATATTGAATTAGACTTTCTTTTTAATAAAACAAGAATTACAAATGGGTGTATTCAACAATGGGCAAAAGTGAAAGCATGTCTCTCCCTGTTAGCCATCTTGGTTCACTTCTCAGTGATTTCCTCAATCTCATTTTACCAGAAGATGATGATTCTGTGCTTTTTAAATCACTAACTTACTCTGTTCTTAATGTAATTTGTAATGACAGATTCTGAAGAACTGAGGTACTGTGTTTCTAATATTGAAAGTCTGTTTAAAGCAATAACAGAAAAGCACAGCTTTTTGTTACTTGTTTTAATTGTGTCCGAATCTTTCCCATTTATTTTCTATCATTTTATAATAGCATTAATCACTGAAGTAGTTCCTTTATTAGTCATTTCTTTTTTCCTTCATTCACAGTTTTATCTGTCTAAATGAAAATATACATATGGATATGAAAATAATTTCATTCAATGTTAGAAATTATTCATTTATAAAGATTTGCTTCTGCTTTTCAACTAGTGAAGGGAAACCAGCTTTACTCCTCAGTTTTCTAAGATGATAGATAGTCATTAACCGAGAAAAGGAAGTGCACACTGGGCCACTAATTCATTGTATGACCCAGGGTCAAATGAACTTAATCCCTCTGGGCTTCTGTTCCACATATGAAATAGAAGAGATCTGTGCTTAGACTATGCCAAAGAGCTCTTCTAGCTATTTTTCTATATCTCTGGCCACACATAAGATATGCCTAATTGGTGTTCCCAGACACCTGAAGTTTTCTGAGCCAGTTCTACCCCAGGTCACACAGTCCCACCCAGAGAGTATAATGGTGTCTATCAGTTGGTCTCTGCCTTTTAGGGGACTCTTTAATCACCTAAAGTCATACACTGATACACTGCTAACTCCCAGCTGTAACATCAAAACAACTTTTTCAATTTCAAAAGTTTCCTTTGAGAGTATTTTCAGAAAAATTTCAACACTGCTTCCTTGGGAGCTGGGATTTCAGATGTATATATGATATATGAGGGAACTTTTAAAATATAAAAATTGCAGGAGACACCTTGTACAGAAACTGAATGAAGGAGAAACTTTTGTGGGAATAGTTTTGATGCATCTCAGCCTTAGGTCTGGATGCATTTTATATGAGACTTTGTTGCTTAGAGAACCAAATAGTGTTTCGCAAAACAGAATAAAATCAAGATACATTTCCCTTTTAAAATATACATGTTGACAAAACCTGAAAATATATGCTCCTCTCTTTTTATGCTCTCTAAGTTATAAGCAAAGGAACTTGAAATAAGTCTGTGTCACACCTTCATTAAGGAAAAAGACTCATAGAATGTCTCATAAATATTTTAGATTAGGTATACTTGAGCAGCTCTGTTAGCCCCCTTAGGTATCATGAGATCTGGTCTTTGTCAAGGGTGTTAGAAATCCTAACTTTCTGTTCTGCTTTTTGTCTCTGCTTTTCACCAGAAAATACCTAATAAGTATCTTTCCCAGAGGAAAGGCAGTCTCAGACACATCTTTAAGACTCTGTCAATATGCTTATTTTGGTTGCTACACATAAATAGTAAAGAAAATGAGGTCAGGAATATATGTGTTACAGCCTTCATTTGACATAAAAGCTCCCAACCTTTACAAAAAAAAAAAAAATCATCTTCTTGTAGGGAAAGAGATACAAAGGAAGAACGCAGATTTGTAGTCAGAGGTGGATTCAAATCCCAATTCTACCAACAAAACTATGTAATCTTTGCAAAATAATTTAACCTCTCTAAATCTTCATGTGCTCGGTAGAAGTGATATAATAATGCTCCCCCTTCTTTGCTGATATGGTGTTTAAATAAAATCCTGTATGGTCTCCCTGTGGGAAAATGTCTATAGTTGAAGATATTTACCTTTCTTTCCAACACTATGGAGTACTTAGCTTTAATGGGATTACAGAGGAGCTAAAACTATCCAGAAATAGCCTGAGAATAACAGAATATTAAAAAAAAATAATGAAAACAAACAAACAAATGTAGTTTACTACCCAAACTCAAATGTACTTGTGGAGAAGACAATGAGTATACTCTTGGGCACATAAACAATAAGGCACAGAATGAAAGGGTCTAGCTGTATGAAAACTGGATATGAAGTATATGTAGTAACCATATTCTGGAGTATACAATAAGACAGTGGAGGTGTATATATTGTTTTTATTATGTTGGCACTAGCCATTCACAGTCTCTCAATCTTCATCTTCTTTCCCCTGAATCCAGGCCCTTTTGTAGATGATCTTTCCTTGCAATATATGTTTTCCTTGCACTGCTAATGATGTCCTGCCAGTGGATGTAGTAAAGATTAACCATCATCAAAAAAAAAAAAAAAAGCACTTTAAGAACTAACTCATCTATTTCTCTTGCTATATTGATTTTTGCAAAAAGAAAAAAAAAAAAAGCCTTGTCATACCACAGAGAAGCTTCTTATAAGCAGAAGCCAAAATGATTTATACTTAAATATTAACTGTCACCTTGGGTTTATTAAATACTGACACTTCTAGCATATTTTTCAAACCTTTACAAAACTGTTTTTATTTTATTTAATATATGTCTGAATGTTAAGACTTCACTTCGACGAGATAAGCATTTCCATCTATTCATTTATCTCAAAGCAGGTTTCCAGGCTCTATTTCCTTTGTGCATTAGAAGATCAGGAGAAGAGGTTTAAGGTTGTTTCTCATACCTTTAGGAGATTCTCCTTACTTCTGTGTTATCAGGCACTCACGGTTCCAGTTATGGAACCCATTAGAATCTATTTTTACTGGCAGTTAATTGACCCACACTTCTCAAGGATGGAGTAACTGGAAGAGCAAAACAAGATCCCAGGCAAAACTAAATGTGAAATAATTAACCAGAAGAGCAAGTTTTACCATCTGTTTGTTGTTTCACTGTCCCCTAATGACCAGCAGAACCCAGTGTTCTGATGCATCTTCAAATGAAGAGATTGTCATGTGATCTACACCGTCCCACCCACAGAAGGAGTGGGGTTAAAGTGGCATTTCACTGTTTCCCAAACAGTGTGTTACTCAGAATCGTAATTCAATAAGATAGATATTAATGGGTATTAAGCAAAACATTTCCATAGTCAAATTCCTTGGGGAATCACACAGTTAAGCAAAATTAAAGATACCTTTATTTTAAGACTACTCAGCGCATTTAACACACTAATGTGTACTGTAAATCTCCAAAAGAGAAATATGATAATATAATTCACAGCTTATATGTTTTCAGGGAACACTTCACTGTTTTTCATGGCAAACACTAAAGGATAGTAATAGATTTCCTATTGGTAGGAAATCTATATTGATATAAAATATGAATGATTTGGAGGTAAATATAGCAAAATATGGGTAAGACCTCTGCCTGGAAAACTGTAAACCATTGCTAAGAGAATTTTAAAGAAGGCAAATAAATAAAGATATACCAATTTCATGGGCTAGAAGCTTCAATATTAAAATGTCAATTCTCAACTAATATATCTATAGATTCAGTACAATTCCAGTTAAAATCCCAGTAAGCTGTAATGTATAAATTAATAAATGGATTCTAAAATGCAAATTATTTAGAAAAAATATATTTCAAGATAGCACTAAAAAAAAAGAGGTGTACTATTTGTATAATAATAAAATATAGATTAATAGAACAGTCCAGGAATAACCCACACATATACAATTAATTGATTTTCAAGAAAAATCCAAGATAAATCAAAGCAGAGATGATAATATTTTTTCAAAAAAATGGTGCTGAAACAACCAGATATTCATGTGGAAAAAAATGTGAACCTTGATACTAACCTTAGAACAGACCCCCCCAAAAAATTAACTCAAAATAGAGCATAGAGAGAATATATTGGAAAAACTAAAATTACAAAAATTCTAGAAGGACAAAAGGAAATCTTTACAGCTTTGAAGTAGACAATCATTTCTTACATAGGACACAAACCATAAAAAAAAAGAATAAATTTGACCTCATCAAAATTAAAAAACTTTTGCTCTTTGAAAGACACCATTAATACATTAAAAGGCAATGTATGAGTGGGAAAAAATATTTGAAATACATGTATCTGACATGTATTTCAGATTTGTATCCACAATATATAAATAACTCTTACAACTCAATAAGTAGACCAAAATCTGTTTACAAATTTGGCAAAAGATTTAAACACTTAACTAAGAAAAATATACAACTAGTTAATAAGCACATACAGGGATGCTCATTATTGTTTTTAATTAGGAAAATTGATACTAAAGTGATAAACTGTTACAGACTCATTGGAATGACTAAAATGAAAAAGCCTAGCAATACCATGTGTCAACAAGGATGTGGAGGAATTGGAATTCTCAGACATTGGTGCTGGGAGTATAAAGTGATACAACCACTTTGGAAAACAATTTACATTTTCCTATGAAGTTAGTCAAACTCTTATCAATCAATCCAGCAAATCTAGGTTAAAAATCCAGTAATTAATCTAGAGATGTCAAAATTTATATCCAAACAATACTTTTATATGAGTGCTTCAGTAGTAATAGCCCTGAATTGAAAACAACATATTTATCTATTATCAGGTGTATAAGCAAACTGATGGATAAGCAAATTGATATATTCATACAATAGAATACTACTAGCCATAAAAAAAACGGAGCGAAATACTGTTACCCTAACCAATATGTGGGAAATTTAAAATCTTTATATGAAAGTAAAAGAAGTCAAAGATGAAAGAGTACATATTGCATAATTCTGTTTATTAGAAATTCTGGAATAGTTGAAATTTATCTATAGTAATGAAAAGCAGAATTGAGGTTTCCTAGTTCCGGGTTCAGAGAAGTTGTTGATTACAAAGGGCCTGAGGGAGGTTGATGAAAATGTTCTATATCTTGGTTATGATGATGATTATATGGCTATGGACATTTGTCAAAATTCATTAAACTGATTACTTATAGTGCATTTTATGGTATATGAATTATGTTGATCACAATAAAGTTGATTAAAAGGAGAAGGAAAAGAACAAGCTTATGCCAGACAAAGCTTTGTAATGAAGGAAGCTATTTTCCTAGTACATTTGGAAGAGTAAGCTGTGCCCTGCTTTTGGTAGAGCCCTACAGAGGCAAGGTTCCCAAAGCAAGATTTGTGGAGTATATTTAGTTGTATGAACCTGAGACAGTCACAAGAAGTTCATGTGGCCCAGCATGGCTTGGAAGCAGCAGAATTGTCCCCTGCCTTGAGGGTGATGAGGGATTAGAAGAAGCTACTAAAACTGCTACTCAGACAATTATGTAACTCAGCATGGTGCAGAAATAGATCAATCCCTTGCTGAGCAGAGGACAAAAAGGAGCTCTCTCACAGGAAAGAGAGATGCACAGTGACAATCTGTGTGTGCTAATAATTGGGGGCCAATTATGCTTGTGATACATGTCCAGAGAATAAATGTGATCAAGTCCTCTCAGTGCCCAATACTTGGAAAACAAAGACCTTAGATAAAACTCTAGGGAATAGAAGGAGGGACCCCAAATTACCACCTCAGACAATGAGCAGTAGTACATAGTAGAAATTGAGATGTTAGAGAAATATAAGGAGATTGCATCATCTCTGACACTTAAAGTGAGATTTGTACTTTGTATAAATATATGATCTTCAAAGGAAAGTTTATTTGTAGGTTGGTTTTTCCTTTATCTTTTAATGAATAGCACAATAGAAGTCATCCTCTTTAGCATTGTAATCTCATTTTTTAAAATGATTCATACAATAAATACATTATACTAGGACTCTTTAAATGTGCTTTTATAGCAATAAGAAATCATCTGGGCCCCACTCATTCCTCCACACCAATGTGGGTGCATACCTCTCATAAATATATTTACAGTTGACCTTCTGTCAGCAAACTGGGAGCCCTGGAAGCCTTCATGCCAGTCGTGCCCAGCTAGGACAGAGTGCCATGAGCCTATTGGCATTGATGCCCCTTGACCAGATGATTGGGAGCATAAAAGGAGAAAGGAGAGGGTAGACATAGAATAGGTTTTACAGGAATTTTGAAAAGCATCAATCCTTTCATATCTTGACTATCATCCTCCAAAAGGAAAGCCAAAAATCTATATTAATCTATTTCCTGTATCGCAAAAAAAAAAGTCAGATCCTTCAGGGACAATGAAGAGAGGAAGTTTCATAACTCTTTCATCTTCAAATGAAAGATGTCACAAGTACAAGAACTGGCGGTGGCAGCAATCCACAGACCCTGGAAGCATCTAATAAGAGGCAGAATTAAGCCTGGCAATTAAATTTGATTAATTGTCCATGAGCAGTCATTTGCTTCCACTCCACCTCATTTCTAAGGTATTTCCGTATATAAAATTATAGCAGCTGCATACTAGCTACATGTAAAGCCTATTTCTTTGCTTATACCAATTTCTAGTTTCTTGTTCCTTATTCTATAACTTATTTTCCAGTTAATAATAGATAAACAGTCTTTTCTTCCCTTCTGCTATGTTTCTATGGGAGTTATTTCACACTTGAACTGTAAGTACAATGTTTTGTAGGAAAGTATTCCTTGAATTCCTGGAATTCAATTCCTTGAAGGAGTGTTATTTAACAGAAACCAATAGAATATAATTCTTGTGATTTTAAGATTTAAATTTGATATGCTTAAGAAATTTACAGAATGACAGACTTCCTAGGGTAGATGATGGACTAGACCAGAATAGCAACATCCTTGCAAATTCTCTCATTTAAGACTCTGAGATCCATCTTGACAGAGCAATGGTCCTCAACAAGGGGGTGGGAGATTCCAGGGGGCCATAAGCAGAGGCATCATCAGAAATATGACATGTTAGAATCATGTGGGGAGTATTTTTTGAGATTTTATGTGTCCTTCCCATTTCTCAAATTCTGATTCATCTATAGATGAGAGTATATATACTTAAAAACCCCCCCGGGTAAATTTAATATGTCACCTCTACACCCGCCTTTAATCCCCCATCCCCAGACTGAGAAGCACAGTACAAGATGATTCTCCTTATCCATTAGAGGGCCTTCATTAAGCAGTGGGTGGGGGAGGGGGAAAGGAACCAGTCTTCTTTGAGCACGTAAGTGCCAGCTGCTGTACTGAGGCCACTTTTTATACAATGGGGCTCAGGAGGGTCTTCACCAATGACATCTCCAAAAATCTCCTAACTTTAATTCCCTCAAGTAGGACTTAGGGAATTAGACAGAATTCAATGATTCTAACAAATTCATGATAAGCTGTCTCTAGGGACCCTGGAAAAGGGTATGATTGGTCCCCGAATGGTCTCATTTTGCAATGTGTTGTGTAATGGCATTAAGCACTCTGAATATGTAGCATTTGATGACCGGCAGACTTGGGAAGAATGGTTTGCTCAGGAATACACTTCACAGCAGAAGTGACCCATAAGCTGTGTACTAACTTACATTTGTTATTACTCGGAAGCATTATGTTAACTGTTATCAGACTATAAATCTGGGAAAGCATTCAAATAATCTAGCAATTTGAGATACACTTATAGAGTTGAATATTAAAACAGAAGGTGAGTGAGTAGCAATACTGTATTACTCTTTAAGGGCTGATTTACATATCTCATATTCTCCCAGTGAAATCTGTAGCCTGTATGTCTTTATATCTCTTAAGTATAATTAATATATCCTAGTATTTTGATGATGATGAGAAATAAGAATTGTAAATTAGTTGCATATATTCTTACAGACCCAGAGTTGCAAACTATCAGCACATAAGTCATACATGGCTTGCAGACGCGTGATATTCACCTAGTATTTTGGTGTTTTTTTTTAATGTGAATATGTTTCTGAAATTCCATCCATAAATATATGTGTCACTAAAGATAAGGATGCTTTTCTAACATAAGCGCATCAACTTTATTATGTTTTTTAAAAATCAGCATTAAGTCCTTGATATCAATTATCTAGTCAGTATCTCATAAATGTTATAATTTTTAAAAATCAGAATCTGTACAGGTTCACACATGTAATTGGTTGATGTATCTTTTAAATCTCTTTTAGTCTATAAATTACCCCTCCATTACTCTCTCTCTTTTTTTTCCTTGCAATTATTGAAGAAACTATATTGTTGGTCCTGTGGTTCCCCACAGGCTGGATTGTGCTGATTGCATCCCCGTGGTGTAGTTTAACGAGTTCCTGTGTTCTCTGTATCCTTGTAAATTGGGAGTTGGAGCTAGAAGTTACATTTTGTTCACCTTCGATGTATTTTTTTTTTTATAGGACTGCTTCATGGGCAGTGATATATTATTCTTCCATCATGTCTTTCTTTGTCATGTTAAGTCATTAATGTTCAATGTCTAGGTAGGGTAGCAGTTTTTAAAATTGAGATATCACACAAGTATCTGGATGCATAACATGTTTGGGGAAAAAAATCCTTTAAAAATTAGCAAGAGCTAAGTAGCAGCTATCTACTTTTGATAGGGTATGTGTTCTTTGATCAAAAAGTCCCCACAAACCCACTCCCCAGTTGTCTACAGTTGGCCAGCTCTTTTATTTATATCACCTGCAAATCTCCTGCAGGAATTTGTTTGCAACATCTCCCGTGGAACTTTCTGCTTTAATAAAAACAAAATAGAAACTTAAAATTGTTTTCTCTTCTAATTAAAGCAAGTAAACAAAGAAGAACAATTTGAGTAAAAAGATGAGACAGCAAGGAAAATATTTGTATACAAGAATAGAAATATTTTTTTGGTGATAGAAACTAAAAAAGTAATACATATAAACAACTAGTAAATCAAACATATCATACATAGTTAAAGGGTTTGTAGTTTGAATACATATTAAAGCTCAAGGAATGACAATTCAAGGAGAATTTAGCAATCTCTCAAACATTTCTCTAGCAAGGACTGAAATAATTTATGTCCAGTCTGAAATCATGATAGGTTTAATTTACTCCAGTTTGGTAGTATCAAGGTATCATTTTCCAAATACAATTTTATTCCGCCAGGTTTAAATTATTTTCGTCTAACTAAATTGCTTCTCTATCTGCCTTACCTTCATTCTGTAGTTATGAATCCCTTATAGTAAGATGCCTTTGGGCTTTCACAGTAAGTTCCCTGATCATCAGAGTCTGGCTCACTTGTCTATAAATACAAAGGGTTTTTTAATCCATAAACAATGTCCCAGAAAAGAAAGCAAAATCAACAACTATTAAAGTAACTCCTAGTTAGAAACTTAGTGAAACCTATAAAAACAATAAAAAGAAAAATATTCTCCTGTCTGATTAACCTTGATGGTAAAATAGTAAAATCATTCTGGAATGTAAAATTTGCTCCTAGACAATGTTCTTTAACATTATCTTGGTACTTTTTCTCCAAGTCTGCTCTAAATAAAAACAATCATCTTCTAGCCTAACAGATGTAAAAATAGTATTTCTTCTCATCTAGGAAACTTTATATTTACACTCTCAGCATTTTGAGAAAAGAGTAGAATTAAACTAGTGTCATCAACAATAACATTCTGTAGTATTCCAGGAACACAAAGCTCGTTAAAAACATGCTCAATAACTCCAGTAATCCCTGGGGAGATTTCTGGATGAATTATTTGTACTGCAAAGTTCCTGCAGGAATTCTGTGTTCATTTGTCAGTAAAAGCCACTAAACAAAACATACTCAAAAAAAGAAAGCCAGAGGAAAAATATCTTAATAACAATGAAACCAGGCCTATCATTCATAGATTAATTCATTAAATAAGCAATTATTAAGCACTTATTTGTTTTAAAATATACATTAGCCACCCCTTATCCACAGGGAGATATGTTACAAGATAACCTTCCACAGATGCCAGAAACTTCGGATGGTACCAAATCCTATATATACTTTTCTTTCACTATGCATACATACCTATGATGAAGTTTGTATATAAATTAGGCATAGTAAGAGATTAACATCAATAACCAATAATAAAGTAGAACAATTAAACCGGTACACTGTAATAAAAGTTTTATGAATGTAGTCTCTCGAAATATATTCTTGTACTCTACTCACGTTTATATATTTAAAAGAAGCATATTCTTGTACTCTACTCACATTTATATATTTAAAAGAAGCATATTTGCCATATCTGAATTGCCAGCCTCACGACTCGGGCTTTGGGGTCATTGTTAAATAAAATAAGGGTGACTTGAACACAAGTACTGCGGTACCACCATAGTCAAACTGATAACTGAGAGCATCAATAGTGCAGACACTCTGCAAAGGGATGAGTCACGTCCAGGGCATGGCCAGGCCAGATTTCATCATGCAACTTAAAACTTAGGAATTGCTAGTTTCTAGAATTCTTCATTTAATATTTTAAGACTCTAATTGACCACAGATAACAGATACCACAGAAAACAAAACTGCAGACAAGGAGGGGTCTACTGTAGATAAAGGAAGTATGACACCTGTTCTTGAAGAGCAAACAATCTGTTGAGATTGACAGACCCCAAAAATGAATTACAATATAATGGGACAAATGTTAATAAATTCTGGCTAGAACACAGATGAAAATGAATTGTTTTGCCTGAGGGAGTCAAGGAAATATTTACAAAAGTAAATTTTGAACCGGGACTTAAAGAATGGATGACAAGGGACATGCGAGACAGAGAAGAGCAGAGAGAGAAGAGCCAGTGCAAAAAATATTAATGTATATGTTGTGTCATATGTAACATTGTATAATATATAAGATTCTTTAAAATATAAAATCAGATGGATGGTTGCTGGCAATAATTAAATGGCTCAACAATGTCAGAGTTGGCATCTCTAAAATTGTATTTGTTCCTCGTGCTTATAATTTGAAAGTCACAAGATGGCTGCTGTAGCTACAGAAGTCACAGACACATCCAAGGTGGAAATAAACGTAGGATTTTGTCAACAACATCTGTCTTTTTTTGTCATGAAAATAAAACCTTTCACAGAAATGATCAGTAGAGTTTCACTTGTATCTTATTGGCAAGAATTGTGTTAATGATCACCTCTAGCAGCAGTGAGGTCTGGGAGTGGAGATATTTGGCTACCATTTGGCTTTAGTATTCTCTCACCAAGAGAAAATGCAAAACCAGATACTGGATAGGCACATAGTATAGGGTCTACTGTATCTTCCAAGAGGTTGAGAGAAAATAATGAGTTTAAAAGTCCACAGCCAGTGGAAAGCTCTTTCAAGAGTGAGAGAGAAATAGGCAAAGGTGATCTCTCATATTAGAATTTAGGATAGTTGGGTATATGGAGAAAAGGGGTGCAGAGTAATGTTGGAAAGGAACACAAGGAAAACCTGAAGAGCAATAAAATGCAAGTCATATCATTAAACAAAACAATTGGAAAACATATGAGTAAGCTACAATAGGCAAATACTAATGCTGAACAAAACAATTGGGAAACATGTAAGTAAACCTTGACTGTATATAATGATAATGATAACAACCACCAACTTGGTAAGATTAAAAATATAGATAAGCTAAGAGATTAGACAATACTAATATGTATGATAGGATAATGAGAGTTAAAACATTCTAAAATTCTTATATTCTTTAGGTGGAAGATAACTATACTGACTAATATTTTATTGGTAAAATGTGCATGTAAAATGTTAAGCTTGTCAAACAAGAACTTTCCTGCCCTCCTTTTAATCTTCCCTTCTCTTGTTTTGAAGCTAGATGGATCAGACATTTCTCAAGAAGAAAGAGACCCAGGGAAGGACACAAGGCCACTTAACCTCCTGAAGAGAAGGTAAGTACCATCCTGCTTTACCAGCAGAGGGCATCCCGTATTAGAGGGGATCTGGAAGAATCTTCTCTAAAGGATATTAATATGGAAATGAACATATTGGACTGGACATTCTAATTTCTAAATCAAGACTATGTTTTGTGTGGCTCTCAAATTCTGGGTGGATTAGAAATACCTGAGGAACCAGTATTTATTATATTATATTATATTATATTATATTATATTATATTATATTATATTATATTATATTATATTATATTATATTATATTATACCGGGTCTTATAGTAAAATATGACTCGGTCTTATATTAATTTTTGCTCCAAAAGACGCATTAGAGCCCATGGTCTGGCTAGGTCTTATTTTCAGGGAAACACTGTAGGTAGTACACATGCCAAGCTCTTTCTTGCTTTTTGTTTTTTTTTTTAATTTAGTTTCTTTTTGTTTAAAATTGTTATAAGATATTGAATTACCTAATAATTATCAGACAAGCCATGCATTGCCTGCCTTTTTATCTATGAACAGGAGCAAACTTTCCTCATTGAATCAAATTTTAATGAATAGTAGGAGACAAATATAATTGCTTTCTGATTATAACTTATGAGTCCTGCTTATTCAATGACCCATTACATACATATGTTAAAAGGTTAAGGGAAAGCACTAGAAAAAAGTAGAACTAGAGTATATAAATTTCAAATCGGTAGAGGAGAAAAAATCATTTTGAAAAAAACGGGAAATCTACACAGCACACGATTGGGTCAAGAATATATCAAGAAAATAATAAAATACTAAAAGAAAACAGAACATATTATTAAGGTAAGTAATTCTAGCTGCTCTATTTATCCATCCCCAAATGTACGTGACTTAAGCAATTGAATTTCAGGTCACATAAAAGTCCAAAACCTATGCTGCTAGTCAGGCAGCTTTTCTCTAAACAATGACTTCCTCTATCTTTTGGTCGCCATCCATCTCCCAAGGCCAGAAGCTCAGATAGGGAATATTTTAAGTGTCTATTGCTGTATAATAAATTACTCCTTGATTTGGAAGCTGAAAGCAGAAGCTTTGACTACCTCAGGTTATGTGGAGGTCAGGGGTCCTTGCACGGCATAGCGGGGTCCTCTAAGTCAGGGCCTCTCGCGAGGCTGCCGTCAGGTTTCTCCCGAGGTTGCTGTCACCTCAAGGCTCAACTGCGGAAGGAAGGAGCTGCTTCAAGCTCACTCACGTTATGGCTGGCAGGACGCAATCCTACACAGGCTCTTGGACTTGTTTCTCCTTGACTGGTGGTCACCCTCAGTTTCTTGCGATGTGGGTTTCTCTGTAGGGCAGCTCACAACATAACAGCTTTATTATATTGGACAGTAAGCAGGCCTCCTCTTTGATCCAGAGGGCAAACCATCACTCCCTCCCAAGACTGTTTACTATGCTAACATCTTTCAAAAGATAGTAGAGAATAAAGACAGTACAATGAGCAGAAATGTGAGACTCTGGAGAATTGTCTTCCAACAGGTTCTTAATTTCAGGCAAATTAAATTACTCTAATCAGTTTAATAGAATGAATTAGAGAGTATAAATATGTTGCCGAATTGTTATAAGGGTTGAAAAAGTAGACTATACACTGAGCTTCCACCAATGACTTACCACAGAACTGGACCACCAAGGTGAATGCTACCCCTACCGCTGATCAGGAATCAGCAGATCAGAGAATTTTCACCACAGAACAATGTCATAAGTCCCACAACTAGAAAAACCCCAAAGCAGGCAATGGTCAATCAAATCATCGAGTTGCTACCACTATTGGCTCTGACACCATTTCTGTCTAGCTGAATACATGCCTCATGTCTTTCATTCCACATAACTCAGCTCATGAGATTGACAGGGATTCAATTACTTCCAGGACTTTAGCAATGAGGGTATCTGAATTTTATTCCCCCTTTGGCTTTCTAATCCCCAAAATTCAAGAAAGCATGTCAGAAGGAATTGGAAATGGGTGTTTTGGGGGACAATCTTTTTGCCTGCCACATTTCCTATCTACTCAGTTGTCTCTTTCAAAGCATCTAGTCTACTATTTTCTACTCCTTTCTTTAAAAAACTCTCCCTCACTCACATGGGGAAAATTTTTCATCAGTCCCTTTTTATGTCTTGCAAAATCAAACACTTTAGATGAAGTGGGAGAAATGAAGACCCAAGAAGGAAGGTGAAGGAATTGATGGTGACATTTCCCCAACTTTGTCTTCTGCTGTGTAGGTCTCTAACTGCCCTATGAGAAACATCAGTGCTGACATGTGGGCCTCAGAAGAGCATAATTCCTTCTGATGTTTTGTTTACATTGTGAGAGACACCACAGAAATTGGATTTGGCTCTCTTCTTCCCATTTTTTGGGGTGGCATCAGCTCAGGTTCCCTTGGTTCCAAATAATTCCTCTTTACCCTGAATGAGGACAGGAGTTCCAAATTATTAATCCTGTTTCTGTTTTAAAATTACAATATGTAGTTTCAGATAACAGAAATAACAGTAGTATGTATCAGCATTTGATAAACAATAAATTTCATTTTCTGGTGTTGCTAAATATTCCTATAAATAAAATAAGATAAGAGCAATTGAGTCCATGAAGAAGTAGGACCTGTGTCTGATATAATACTTTTGTGAGAAAATAGCCAGTGAGAAGAAAACTATAGTTTCTGATGATAGAAATAAAAAGGGAATTATCAGATTCAACCCTAGTCACAAGCAGTGTGCATCCTGATCATCTCTAAAGATTTCTCAGACCTAGCTGGACTTCTCACTTTCCCCTTAAGAAAACACCCAAAGTAAAGGGTGCAGTGATGTTGGTTCAAAAGAATTTAACCACCAGTGTCACCATCAAGAGACATATCTGACCTACAGGAAAAGACCTTGATACCAAGCGTGGGGAACAAGGCTCCCAGACTGAGGAGGCAGGCTGCTGGTGCTAGTCATTCTTTCTTTGTGTACTGCACTGCCAATAAAAAACCATTTTCCCTATTAATCTGTTGTTGTCATTAATTTAGTCAGCTTACATGGTTGTATTAGGTTGGTGCAAAAATAATTGCGGTTTTTGCTATTATTTTTAACCTTTTAAACCACAATTACTTTCGCACCAACCTTATATTAGGGTGGTTCAGGAAAATAAAACAAAACAAAACATATTTTTGGTATTGGGCTCAAAGAAGTAGGTAGCAAAATCTTGTCCCTGGTTTCTCTCAAGAAGACTTCTATTGCCACATCTGATTTTAAATTTCATGTCTTCCGAGCCAAGGACAACCTCTTCATATCTCTCACATCCTCTTTTTGTTAATTCTGCCTTTTCCTCTGTCTGTTAGAGTTTATGTGAGTGATTTATATCTCCTTTTCAACTGGAACCAGTGTCTTCAATTGTGTCTACAGAATTTTGAACTTAGTTATAACTCTGAGTGCTAAAAATTTGTTTATTCAAGTCTTGTCTTTTGCCTTGAGCGCTTTTTTTTTTCTAGATTGTCTTTATTCCATGCATGAATTGCAGGTAGATATTGATATATCGTTTCAATTTTGTTTTGTCATGGATGGAAGTCCTTTTTAAGTTTCTCTACAATGCCACGAAATAGGGGTTAGGAATGGGCTTCACTAGGAAAAGAGAAAATTCAGAAGGCCTCAGTCAGGACAGAAATATGTACTATCCCTCAGTCTCTTTGTCATCAATTAGAGAGGCTTGCCAGTGTCCTTACTTCTGAGGGAAAAAATATAAGATATGAGACAACAGAGAGAACTCTCCCCTCGTGTGTCTCCCTTTTTTAGAGAAAGGAGTCAAGTCAACGAGGAAATCAACAAGCTGCTTGGCAGCAGGCAATCTATTGACAAGCACAGTCTGGGATCGCCAGCTGCCCTGTTACAGGAGAGCTTGCATTTCATAGTATTTCAGTCCTCTCTTCTGGGGAAAAGGGTGAAGACGAAGGAAGTGCCTGCTCCAGTAGAAAACTGAATTGCTTAGATCTCGCGCCTGCTTCTGGGAGAAGGGACAGCCTAGGTCCCAGCCAGCACATTGTCCATGAACTCACAAAGTCACTTGCAGACAACTCTGCTTATGTGCCACACTTTCCTTCCTCTCTCCTCTACCACAACTAGAGCATCAAAAGTCCACATTAAGAAAGACCTTTGTGATAGTCTAAGGAGATGCAACTTGACCTAAAACCAAGTAGGAAATGTTGAAGGTTTGTTATTATTTGTTTTGAAAGAGGATTAAAATAGCATTGTGTAATAGCTTTTTAAACAAATCATCATTTATACATTCAGTAAATATTTATTGAGTGTCATGCCCATAGAGAGACACTCCTCATATGGCTGCGATTTTCCAACTTTCAAAGGTAAAATGGCATGAAGGGAGCGCCAAACTTCCAGTACGCAAATTAGAATCACCAGTGAGACTTTTCTTTTTTTAAGTTTTTGGGTTTTTGTTTTTTTGCTTTTTTTTAGTTTCAGGTGTACAAAGCAAAATAATAGTTAGACATTTACACCCCTCACAAAGTCATTACCCCCCTCAATCTAATACCCCTCTGACATCGTATAGAGCTATTACTATGCCGATGACTATATTCCCTATGCTGTCCTCCACATCCCATGACTATACATACATTTATATACATACATACATATATACATGTATATGCATATATATATATACATACATATATGCATAAATAATTATAATTATAGTTGACATTCAATATCAACTTCAGTTTCAAGTGTATAGCACAGTCGTCAGGCATCTACACAGTCCACGAATAATCCAGGGCCCATCTGGCACCCCACATAATCCTTGCCACATTATTGACTATATTCCTCATACTGTATTTCATATCCCTATGACTATATTGTGACTACTAATTTGTACCAGTGAGGCTTTTTCATACCCTATAGGCTTTCCTTCTTCTGATACCACAGTAAAAAGGGCTCAGCTCTATGTTTGCAATCCCTGCGCTAATAACCAAGTTTTATAGCTAAGATTCCACAATATGCTCACAGAGATGAGGCAGAACCACACTTCTAAGAGACTATTGCTGAATGTAAACTAAACAATAATTATCCCTCTTTGAAGCACTGGAAGAAGCAAACACTCAAAGTTTATATTTTGTTATAGTGGAAAGGGATAAGATAAAACTAAAAGCTTTATAATTTTTCCACATGAATATAATTTTCTCCCGTGTTTACCTCTTTCCTATAGCCTTAGGTACAGATAAGGACTTAAATCTTCCATCCTACAACTTCATGTTAAAAAAAAAAAAAAAAGGTTTCTAATATGTAAATTGGAAGAAGCCAATCTAATCTTGAGGTACAAATATCATTAAGATGGCATTTGAAACATTAGTCCATTAGCCCAGGGTCAAACATATAGAATAAAAACAATTGAATATTTTCTGAAATGATACCAATCTTATTTAAATCATGTAAGATAAGATTTTTGTGTGCTGCATTTTACAAAGCCACATTACTATTTACCCTAGTGAATAGTAAATGAAAAAAAAAAGAAATATGACTAAATTGTGTGTTGTTAATCTGTACAGCTTGATAATTTGTCTTTTGTGAATCATTCAAAGTTTTATGGATTTAAGAAAAGCCAGAAAAACGAACATACTCATCCAGATTACTCCAGTGTATAAATTACATCCTGGAATTGAATTAAGTATGTTGAGCCGAACACCAACTACTCTGACCATGAGGGTATCATTGAGGAAGTGACTGTTCCAGCATAGAATATAGCACCGTCAGGACCAAAAAGAGAATATTTCCCCAACTTATAAAACTAACTCCCTAACAGTGATTTATACAAATAGTGTTGCTAATTTGCATCTTTAAATGTTCCATTAGGCAGTATGTGCTTGACAGTTTTGTGTGTGTGTGTGTGTGTGTGTGTGTGTGTGTGGTTTTTGTTTGTTTATTTGTTTTTTTCTGTGTGTGTGTTAATTTAAATGAAAGGTTAAGTTCTTAGTGTCTAGTCCAAACTTGCTTAAACTGGATATAGAAAAGCATTGATTCTTCCAAGTGTTAATATATGTTATTTAAAAAATTGAAAGATATCTCTTGTTTCAGTAAGTTAAGCACAATGTTACAGAAGTTAAACAGGTCTTTTCAATGAACAAATTTGTACTCTTTAGTAGAACAATGAATAGAGTGATCTTCCAGAGAAGAAATGTAATATATAATATATAGCATTTCTGAAACACAGATGACCAAGTTACTTTTCGTTGTATCTTTAAAAATACTCATTAACATCTTGTAGAATATCGGGTCTTTGGAAACAGCTAATCTTGTCTATTACAAATTTTTGGTATTTTCTAATCACTTTCCATTTACAAAGCACAGTCACGGAGCATTACAGCAGCCTTAGATTATGTTCTAAACCAGTGCTCATGTTGTCATCTCCATTTGTAGGTAGAAAAACTAACCTAACAAGATTAAAGACTTGAGAAACTCTAGACAAACAAGTATAGAAAATGAAATGATAGACTCCTGGTTCCTAATGGTCTTAAGATATAATGGTCTTAAGATATATTGGTCTTAAGACATGTTTGTTTTTAAAAATTCTTTCCTTACATAACTTTCATTATCATTTTATAATTATGCAAAATAAAATATTAAAAAAGCTCTTTTGTGTATCTTGGGATTTTATTTTAATTCCTACTTAGGAAGTTCTAATATGTCCAAGATCATGTGTTTTAAGACTAAAAGAATAAAAAGCTGTAAAACTAAAAAGCATAAACATGTTGGAAATTTTTAATACAGGAGTTAAAACAGAATCCAAGATATACAAATGAATTTTTAGAATATTTTGTTATAAATAATTATAAATTAATAAAATTGCATAAAAGACTGGAATAGTTGTACTTCATATTCCATGCTAGAATGTTCAGCATATAGACTCTGAGAAGTCACTAAAAATTTGAGTAGAAAATACTGGTAAACCTAGCAGAAACCTCCCTTTTCCTTTGTTAATGTAGTGAGTTCAATAAATATGGCTCAAGCAATTATTCTGCCCTAAACACTTTACAGATAGGTAAAATATATTCTCTGTTATCATAGTTGATCCTTCAGTAGGGAATTCACTACCTGTACACAAGAAAAGCATCAAGAAAAGTTAGAAGGGGGTTGAATATAGGTGAGATTATACCTCATCTGAAATTAGGAAAGAATACATGGAGAAAGTAGGACTTTGACAAAACCATTAGATTTCATGTCACAAATGGGTGAAGTAAAGGAAGTATCCAAAGCAGAATTTATTACTAAAGTAAGGGAATAAAGAAAGGAAAACTCAGAGTAAGAGATAAGACCACCAAGGGAACCTGGATCATTGTAAAGGGCTTGGAATTTCAGAGTAACTGTATTTCATTGCGGAGCAATGGAGAGCAACCTCAGCCACTGAAGTTTTGTGATTAGATGGATGGACCTTGAGATTGTCACGGTAAGTGTAATACGTTAGACAGAAAAAGTCAAGAACCACATAACTTCACTCATATGTGGGATATAAAATTGAAAGCAACAGACGAACAAGACAAACAAATAAAAACTCATAAAGACTATAGTTTAGTGGTTAGCAGAGGGTAAGTGGATGGGAGAAGGTAAAGGGGGTCACATATATGGTGGTAAAAGAAGTGATTCTGGGTGGTAAACACACAATGCAATATAGAGATGATGCACTATAGAAATATACACTTGAAGCCTATATAACTTTACTAACCAATGTCACCCTAACAAATTTAAATAAATAAGTAAATAAATAAATAAATAAATAGATACATACATACATACATACATTTTTTAAAAAGAAAATAAATATTTTAAATGGGTTAAAGAATATTAGTAACTTCCTAAAAGGGTTGCTGTGAGGAACAAATGACTTAAAATTATAAAGACCTTAGAACATTGCTAGGCATGTCAGATGTGTAATATAATATTTAAAATATTTTTTATTATTGGAAATATTTTTCCAAGTTTGTTTTTCTGTTATTTTTCACCAAACTTTAATTCACTTTTATGTAGGAAAATTCCATTTGTTCATAGAAATATTGTCTCTCTATATATACAAAATCTTTATATTTAAATCTTTAAATGTAATAGAGAACTAGATTTCTTTTGTGCCCTGTGGAGATAAAGTTGTGTCAGTATCATTACATAGCCTCTTTACTCTCGCTGAATCAGTGTGACACTATTTTCATATGTTACATTAACATATAGGGAGGTAGGTTAAATTGTCTATTCTATTCTGTTGATCTAGTGCCTCTTCTTGGGTTAATGATATATTGATTTTGTTACAGCAGATTTGTATTTCTTTAAAATTTCTAGTAATGAAAGTCCTTTTTACTGTTCTTTCTCTTTATCATTCCCTTCACTATGGTTGAGCATTTATTCTTTTACATGAAATTTAACATAGTTTTGTTCAACTTCAAAAAGAATCATTTTGGGGGAATTCTAAATGAAATTGCCTTAAATTTATAGATAAATTTTGGGAGAAAAAACATATTCTGCTCTGAGAAAATATATGTCTTTCTAGTTCTTTCAGAATTTGTTTACTTCAATATTATACACACACACACACACACACACACACGTATAATGATTCCTTCTCATTCTTAGCTTGTCTATTTTTGCTCATCCTAAAGTTTTCGCTTTTTGTTTTTCTTAGTCAAGGGGAGAGGTTATTATAGAGTATACCAGAAGTGATAAATGGACTTGTAGTACCCCACCTCAGTAGTTACAGCTACTGAGGAAGGCTTACTATAGCTTCAGGAAGGAGTTACAAAGTACAGGGTTCCTTGAGTCACATGACTCTAGGGCTCCATTTGCTCTAATGACTGCGCTGTTATCAGCTAGATATTGATGCTTAAACCCACATCAAAACTTAGAACCTTAAAACAATAACCATGGTGTCTTGGTTTTTGTTTTGTTTTTATGATTCTATGAGTTGGCAGTTTAGTCTGGGCTTAGTTGAGGGATTTTTCTTTTGGGCTCAGCTGGCTTACACATGTGAAAGTAGTCAGTCACCTAGGCCCCTCTGCTTCTGGGATGTACCTCCTTAAGAGCTGGGATGACAGGAGTAAGTGGGCTACATACTTCTCATCATCCAGCAGACTAACTTGAGCTCATCCCCGTGGTGGCTCAGGGTACCAATGGGAAACCCCGATGAACAACGCTTTTCAATCCTCCCTTTGTATTATATTTGACAATACTCTGTTTGCCAAAGCAGATCATTAAAGATAGCTTGGACAGTATGGGTGAGCACAACCAATGGTCACCGATGGAAGGTAAAAATGTGTGGCCATTGTCACAATCAACCACATGGTAAGCCCTATAAAGATAGAAGGTGAGTTTGAGGGCCTGTAAATTGTCATCTTGTACTAGAAATGCTTAAAACAAATCGCCAGGATCTTTTTAGGGTCTAGGTGAAGAGTATGCCCTCCTGTGAACCCCAATTTGAAAGGTGGGAAGGAGAAATTGACTGTCTCCTAGTACAACAGGGAAGAGGCAATAAGTGATGGACAAAACAATTTGCATCAGTATTCTCATACAGCTGTCACTACTTATGTGGACTTCTCAAACCTCTAGGAAAAGCAGAAGAATGGGAAAGAGCCTACTCTTTTTAATGAACTTAGTTCTTGCCTGAGTTGTTTAAAAGGGCAGGAAAATTAGAAGAAAGGAAAGCATCCTCCTTTTTAAATAACTTACCCTTAGTCCACATTAGTTAAAAGGGAAGGTGCTTTTTTGGTAGTCTCAGCTTACTTGGGAGAGGCTGCAAACTGTGCCTGTGTTGAAAATTTGACATGTAAAGTTGGAAGTCAGGCCATTGCCTGGTTGGTGTGGCCTCTAGGATGGCCCACAAATTGGATCTTTCAGGAATATAAAAAGTGCCCTGGAGGTATGACCAGATTTGTGGCTCATGTATTAGGATTTGCTCAAGTCTGTTTCTCTAAATGTGTATCTCACTTCTTTTATACTTTGAAGAAAAACCTTAGAAACCAGCTTGATGTGTGTAGCCTGAAAATTAGACATTATGGTTTGCTTGAAAAACAGATATCACAAGGATTTTTAAATGGTTGATTTCTTTAGGGAACACTGCTGAAAACAAATGTTGTTCTATTGTAAAAAGCGCAAATTGTATAAACTTTAAGGAATTTTAGTATTTGTGTATGAATATTGTAATATGTATTGAACTTTAAATTCTCTTAGGTAACTCCTCCACTCCTACCCTGACCCCATGCTTCCAATGGGGTTTGCCAATCATCGTAGTTGACACCCATGCCACAGGGATGGGACCCAAGTGGTACCCATACTTTTATATATTACCTAATCACTTCAGCTCTGGTAAATGGTTCAAGGAAAGATGCATTTCAGGAAAAGAGAGTCCCCATCATGTCCTCTTAACTATAAGAATGAAACCATAGATTTCAAGACCATGTTGCTCAGAGGTCTTTATAGAAGCCGGTCGGTGAGAGTGAAGCCACATGGACAGAAGCAGCAGGTATGGGAGACACTGAGAAAGTCTTTATGTTGTTTGAGTTCTTGGATCAGGGGTTCCTATATCCAGATCTATCCCCACCTTTTCCGTCATCTGCTTTTTGGTTAGATAAAACATTAAATTCCCCCATTTTGCTTAACTGGTGTAAGTTGCACAGAATTAATCTGAGTAACACAATGTACATGCCAGCATGCTTTAAATGTGAAAAAAAAAAAAAGTTATGCTTTTTTTTTCTTTTTTTTTTTTTTTTTTTTACTTTTTGAGGGACTGAGTGTTCTTAAATCTATTTTTATTTAATTGGTATTTTTCCTTTCTAAATTGGGGAAGCACTCCTGCACTGAACATTTCAGGCTGTAGAAGAGCCTCGTTGACACAGGGCCTGCTGAAAATCTGCAGTGGATGAGAACTTTCTGTGTAATACCTGCTTTCAAAGATGCTTGTTTACTGTTAAGTTATCTGCCTTTGCATATGGCTAAGACAAATGCTTTATTATCTCAGAGGGAGCTTACCCCTTTATGAGGATTGGTTTTATTTTGCAGGAATTTTTCTCTTGGAGACTTTTTCTCCCTACAGATACATTTTAAAAATGAGGCAGTAAAGTCTGCCAAAAGCCCAGATTACAACTAAAAGGCAGATAGGGCAGTTCCTCAGATACTCTGAACTAGCAATTTCCATTTTGTTTCCTGTTTGTTAAACAAATTTAAATCATTTTTTTTTTAATTTAAATAATGGTGTATTCAGACTAGGGAATTTAATTATTCACAATTTTGAAATTTTCTCACAGGACATTACTAATGGAATATTTAATGTATTGAGTTATTCTGTGACCTTAAATATAAGTAGCACATATTTTGTTTCTTTAATGGTTGTGCAAACACAACAATTCATTCCATGTAGCATATATGTATAACATATTTTGTTCTATTAAAAAATGAGTGCATTTTCACTCAAGTTGAAATGCCTACAACCTTTTCTGTTTTTTTGTTTAAACAACTCTAGATCTGTAACAAACGTACCTGGGAAATCATTTTAATAACATTGGGCATATAATATGGCACTAACTAGGATGCTACTTGTATATTCAGGAATACCAATCAGTGATGCACCTGTCTTTGGGCTATTGTGATTGATTCTTGGGGAGCGAGGTTTTATGTGAAGATTTCATTGACCTCTTGTTATTGTCTCATATGAGTTTTCTGCACATGAACTATCCATTTGTAAATTTGGTGGCTTCTTGACATTAATTGTATTTTGTTTCATTACATTCTTTACTGGCTTTGGGGAAGTAGAGAATTTTTAAATTTGGGTAATAAGTATCTCTATGGACTCAAAGTCCTCTGAGAAATTATAATTAGGTTAAAATATTGATCAGGAAATACTCAGGTACTAAAACAATCCATTTGTCACTGTTTTGATCGGTTATTTCCAGAAGTCTTTTTACCTTAATCATTCTTTTGCATCCTCAAGGGACAACCACTTTATTTTGGACCTCTTTCCCCAGGAGGGAAGAGCTCTTTAAACCATTTACACAGATTCCCAGAGCGGTTGATTGGCACAGATTTGGAAGCAGTGGAAGAGGTGTTGTCTGCATCACTCTGACACTGCAGTGGGCAGTGTGCGACCGGGAGGGTTGGTTAGGGTTAATAGGCATTGCTGTGTGTTATTAAGTGCAGATGAAAGAATTAGTATTGGCACTGCCTATGGCCACAGCCTGAGCAATAACAATGAGAAAAGGAAATAGATTTAAAAATGAGGTCTCAGTCAGAGGCACCTGAAGATCCAGAAGGCATACAAGGAAAAGAAGATACAAAGAAAACTTTGTAGACAAAACCTCTAAGACCAGTGTTTGTCTTGATGTTCTCTTTCTGTATTAGTCTCTAAGTGAATACATTTACTTGTCATGCTAGGAGATGTATGCCTTTGAATTTTGAAGTCTTAGGTGTTTCTATAAGAGAGTGGATGACCATTATTTTTTTCAGGAAGCTTGTATGGTCTCAGATGATATAGACCTCTACTTACTAGAGCCAATTTATTACCTTTTTTTTTTTTTTTTTTTTTGGAAGGTCTTGCTTGCTCAGAAGTTCAACTATGTCAGAACCAATATGTCTGTACTTCACTTTGTGTGACTTCATGATCATGGTGTGGCTGTAATAGCCTCAGCCATCACTTCTGCATTCAAAGCTGGTAGAAGGTGAATAGGATTTCTAAGGAAGTTCTCATTTAGAGAACTGACGTAATTTGGGAACTTTTAAAGGAAAGCAAAAGCTTTCCCAAAACTTACACTCTTCAGCAGCGTTTCACTGACGTTTATTGGCCAAAATTAGATTGTATTGCCAGCCCTAGCTGCCAGGAAGGATGGAAGTGGGGAACTTGAATGTCATGACTCCCAAGCCTGAACAGGAAATAGCAGTGCGCAAAGTAGATTTCTGCTGAGGAGTATGCAATATATCTATCATATAGCATCATATACTCATACACATATTATTTACATATATTTATCTTAAGGTAGGATGCCTTTAAATAAATTGACATTTGCGTGATGACTGACTTTGGTCCATTTTTCTCCCAGGATTCAAGTTAGAATGTCTTATGAAACAAAAATGGCCCTAGAACTGAAGTGGGCAAACATTTTCTTTTAGGGTGTCAACGAAAAAACATCCAGCCTAAGAGAAAGCTTTTAAGAGTTTATTTGAGCCAAACTGACAACAATTGCCAGGAAGCAAAATCTCAACAGATTGAGAAAATGCTCCACAAAATGGTGGTTTACAGCTTATTTTATATGTTGAGTCAAAGGAGGAGGGTTACATGAAATCCACTGGTAGTAGGTTAAGAGCATGGGAGAAAGCAAAGGCAGGAAATCTTTGGGATTGCATAAAAGTAAACTGGAGAGACACGGATTTCTTCTGCATAGGTGGGTACAGGAAGGTTAATAGTTCACTTTTTACAGCACATAGTGATGGGAATCAGGGACAAGAATAACAACGTGGGGTTCTGTAGTTTCCTGCTCTGGTCAGGGTAAAAAGGGATTACTGACATTACAAGGATGTTATATTAGGTGCAAAAAGATAGTAGACAGGTTCACTTAAGGTAAAGATCGACCTTATCAAGGAAGATAAAGACTAAAGATGTGACTTCCCACCATGGCCCACTTTAGTTAGGAATTTTTACGTTCTCACCATCCTATGTGGTTACTTTCAGTCTCCTGAGCTTGTCAGAGTTAACCTGTGGCCCATTTTCCACCCACAAGGGCTATGTAGTAAATATTTAGGCTTTGCAGCCACACTGTCTCTATCACAACTAAGCAATTCTGTTGTAGTGTGAAAGCAGCCGTAAACAATATGGAAATGAATGAGTGTTACATAAGCAAAGAAGAATAAAAAAAAATTTAAAAGGAAACCACACCTTATTTATGGAATGAAATTTGAACTTCATATAAATTTTCATCTGTCATAAAATGTTGCGCTGTGAAATTTTTTCAACCATTTAAAAGTGTAAAAACTATTCTAAATAGACATTCGTATCTCAACACTATCATGTCTCCCATATATTCTCCCAACGGCCAATTTATCTTTCCTAAAAGTCACTTATTTCCTCATAAGTGACTTTTATACACCCTTCCTTTATTAAGACTGTAGGTATATTAAGTCCTAAAATCTAGCTGCCTTTTTGAGCTACATTTTCTGTGAGCTCCTGTATAAATAGGCGAATAGGCTTTGTCTTGCTAATCTGCCTTTTGTCAGTTTAATTCACAGGCCCCCAATTTTTAAACACAGAAAGTAGAGGAAAAGTCCCCACCCCCCTTCCAATCTTCTGTGACAACACCAATCACATCCTCTGATTAGAGATGGCAAACTCAGGGAAGGCATAATTAGGAAGGCATGTAGATCAAGTCTCTCCATGCCAGTTTTGGCATAAAACACTGGTTGCTTTCTGTGACCATTATACAATATGATCAATAAAATTTTCAAGATCGTGGCAGCTTATGCCTCTATGTTTTCTGGTAGTAAGGGGTTTCATATTATCAATCACCCTACATGACAATATTAACCTTCTAACTATGTCTCTGCAATCTAACTCCTCCAACTCTATTTTCTATACTACGGCCATGGTGACCTTTTTAAGAAGCAAACTGTTCTCCTGTTAATGCCTTAAATGGCTCCCACTGCCTGAAGGAAAATATCTGCAATTGCTCATGTGGCTAAGATCCTCCTTGGTCAGGTCCAGCCTTAGAAATGCTATTACAAATGATAATGCATTAAGTAATATTGTGGGTTTTTTGTATTCCTGTTACTAGAGAAAGGGTTCTTGGTAACTATCACAGGAAAGAATTCAAGGACGTACTGAATGAGTCATGTGAACAAAGCCAAGCAATCAGTAGATTTATTAAAAAAGACGAAATAGTACACTCTCAAGATGGCATGAGAGTGGGCAGGCCCAGAAGAAGAACAACTGCACCAAAGAACAAAGAGGCTTAGAATTTTATCAGAATGAGGGTGCAAAATAGTCAAGTTTTAAGAATGGAGTTTCAGGAGATAAAAGTGAACTGGCATCTTAAGATGATTAACTATATTGCTGGGAGTACTATGGGCGGAGCTGGGCCCCTTGTTAACTCTCTATTCCTGACTTCCTGTTAAACTTTGTGGTAACTTCCAGGTGAGTGATTCCTATGTCAATATATATAGAGAGAGACTATCTTAGGGAGGCTCTCTGTTTTTTGCACATGTGCGGCCAGTTGGAGCTCTGTTCAGAAGTGTGCGTGCACACACTCTTGGGGTGGTCTCATTTCTTTTTCTTTTCCCAAATAAACTGCTCTTTTTATGGATTTTCTAGAGAGTTAATTTGGCTAGTCAACACAAGCATTCTCAGAGCCTGTCCTTGCTGTCCTCCTTGACCACTCCTTCCCGACTAGAGGTGGGATTCCCTTGTTTTTTACACGGGTCGTGTAGGAACTGTCATGGCGACACTGGGGGTGGAGAATTTTCCTGCAATGCTCAGAGTGTTATAATCCATTACAATTAGCTGTAGCTGCACCTTTTCTTAAGAATGATCTCATATCCTCTTATTTTTTTTGTTCCCCCCTCCACACACACAAACACACACACACACACACACACACACTTTCTCCTTCCCTTCTTTCCCTGTCTCCTCTCGGTCTTATTTTTTCTGCCTAGGGTAACATTCCTGAGTGTATCTTCAGGGTAGATTTCTAGACATGGGACTGCTGGCTCAAAGAATAAATGTATCTGTAAATTTATGAAATATCACCGAATTCCCTCCACATGGTGCTCTTTCATCAGCAATGTATGAGTGCCTGTTTCTCTACAACTTCACCTTCAGAATATTTTATCCTTTTTTTTTTAATTTTGGTAATTGTATGGGTGAGAAATATTATTTTTTGTAGATTTAATTTGCATTATTGTTATGAGTAAAGTTGAACATTTTTTATCTTTTTGAGTGAGCAGTCTGCTTGTGTCTGTTGCCAATTTTCTATAAGGTTCTTAATCTTATTAATTAAAAAAATTATATATTTCAGGAATTGGTCATTTGTCTTATAAATTTCAATTATTTTTCCCTACTTTGTAATTTGTCATTTGACTTTATGTTGTTTCCAAGCAAAACTTTTTATTCAATGTGTTAAATTTATCAATCTTTTACTTTCTTGCTTCTGGATTTTATTCATAACCAGAAATATCCCTGTACTCTCAGATTATAAAGCAATTCACTTCTATTTTCTTCCAAAACTTGGATTGTTTTGTTTTTGTCATATATGTCTCTGACTCTTTTGGAACATATTCTGTTTATTCTGTGACATAGTAACCAATTTTACATTTTTCCAAATGTTTATTGAGTTTAAAAAAAATTTCTTAAAAGCACAGCATTTTTCTAAGTGCTCTGAGATGCCCCCTTTATGATAAAATAATTTTTCATATGTAGTTGGGTCAATTCAGGACTCTCTTTTCTGTTTCATTAGTCTGTTTATTTTCACACCAATACCAGATTATTGTGATAATCAAGGCTTTATATTATAATTTACTATTTAGTGGGACTCATCCCATTTGCTCTTCTTTTTCAGGATTTCCCTGGGTATCTATGTTTTTTTGTTGTTGTTTGTTTGTTTGTATGTGAACTCTAAAATTAAGTTGTCTAATTCCAGAAAAAATTATCAGTGTTTTTCTCTGGGTCTTGCTAAAATGATATATTAATCAAGAAAGCCATTCTAATACAGGGATGAGGCATGAGGACTATTTTTACAAAAGAAGGAAGTAGGAGGTTGGATTCTAAGCCTGCTATTTACATGCTACCAGACACAGAACTTGGGCAGACGTTAATCAATCACACAGAGAAGACCATCTGAAGCCTACTGAGCAGAGATTCCGTTGTAATGGCTGTTTCAGTAATTAAATCTATTACAAATTAGCCACAGGCTGTACTTTACAAAACTACGACCTGCCCCTATTCTTCTTGTACGTTACTTCTTTCCTCCTTTTCCCCATACCAAGAAGTTTTCCAGAAACAGGAAACAGAAACAGAAAACAGGAAATACATATAAACCCTACCTTGCTTGGAGGAGGGGTTCTCTGTTCTCCTGGTGATTAGAGTAGCCGGTCTGTGGGATGGTCTTTTCTTACTCACTCTGCTAAATAAACTCATTTTCATTTTAAACTCTATATCGCTGCACATTTGAAATCCTTCCTACCTGAAGCCAAGAACATTTTTGGCCTTGGGCTTGAGTCCTCACTTCTGGGGATTTGCCCTACTGGCATCGATTCTATTAAAAACAGGACGTGTTTCCATATCTTCAATATGGAACTGTTTTGTGTTTTTCAATAGTGTTTTTAAGTTTTCCTAATATAGGTTTTACATATTTCTTCTTATGTTTATTCCTAGAATTTAATTTTTTTCTTTTATACATGGGATTTTTGTTTTCATTATATCTTCTGATTAGAGTTTATATATCAGAAGACTAGTGATTTGTGTACATTGACTTAAGATCCTGCTACCTTACTGAATTATTTCAATGTTCATGGCAATTTATTCTTAATGATTCTCTTGGGATTTCCAGGTATACCATTATATTATCTGCATATAGAGATAGTTTTGATGCTTGATACCTCTAATATGAATTAAATAGTGGGGTAGTGATACTGAAAATGTTTCTGGGTTTCCCCATTAAAGATGCTGGCTTCAGGTTGACATAGGTCGGTAGATAGATAGATAGATAGATAGATAGATAGATAGATAGATAGACCTATAGATAGATTTATTTATTCTGAGGTATTATCCATTTGTTGCTATTTTATTAACTTTTCTTTTTTCATAAAGAGCTGTTGTATTATATTAAATCCACTTTTAGTGTTAATGGAGAAAATTAATTCATTTATTCTCCTTAGGTCCACTAATATAATGAATTCTATAATAGATTTCCTCATTTCAAACATCCTTAGATTTCTGGAATATATTCTACTTATTCATCTTATATTTTTGATGTGTTATTGAATTATGTTTGCTAACAATCTATTTCGGATTTTTGCATCAATATTCACAAGTGAAATGTGTCTATTTTCCTTTTATGTGCAATCTATCAGCTTTAGGAGTGAGTTTTACATGATAGAAAGAGACTAATTCTCAGAGATGATTGTAAATGTTACAATGCATAAAGTTCTTTTTTTTCCTTTTTCCTGGATGATACGATATCCTCTCTGAGCTTAACAGGAAAGACACATGCACCCTTTCTCATGGTTACCAGTAAGGCATTATACCAACAATAAAATTATCTACAGTTTTGCAAACCAGAACCACCCATTTCTCTTAATTTCCCTCAGGTCCCAGATGAGCCATCCAGAGTTGTGCTAGCAAGAGAGGTGTGTCTCTCACAAAAAGCATATAATATGACATCCGAGGCTAGAATGAATTTATACACATTTCTATTCTAAGGTGAAAATATACCCAACATCTTGTGCTTAGTTTGCAGTACTAAGGATCTGGTGTTAGCCTTGATCTTCAGATATGCTATGATCGTTGGATCATGTTCCATTCTTGGAACATGGGAATGGAAAAGAAATACTCCTAGGTGTTAACATGTCAGAGCAAATCAAGATATTAGGTTATGGGAAATTAGAGCCTTTTACAAATACACCTAAAGTTGCTACTTTTTCTGAAATTATCATGTTCACTAAATTCCAACTGCCTTCTCATGGCCACTATTTCACATCTATGGATTCCTTTAGGATAATCGCTGATGAACTATATAGCATGTTAAAACCTCATTAGGAACACGTGGATGGTGTTGCGTGACTGGCATACCTAGAGAGGGCATAGAAGCTCCATATCCTTTCCCCATACCTTGCTCTGTGCATCTCCTCCACCTTGCTGTTCCTGTGTTATATTATTTTACAGTAAACCAGTGATCTACTGGAACCATTTTCAAGGAGGCAGCCTTGAGAGAGCAAGGTGTTGTTGAGACCATCTGGATGGAATACAGGACTGAACCCAGGAACTGTACGGACTCCGTTTCTCCAGAGGAAAACCACATTCCATTTCTCACATAGCAGAGACTGAGAATAAATTGCCTTACCGCACAAGGAATGGCGGCAGCAGGGCGCACTTTCTGAGTTCTCCTCCAGATCTTGTTGCAAACGGGAACTATAACCCATCGAGGAAATTTTCGCTCACCACACAATATAGTGGAGAGATTCGTGGATTGCTTGAAGCTAAGAAATTCTTGGGGGTAAGCTAACTGGACGGAGCAAGGAGAGGAGGAGGAGAAGCGGCGTGGGAGCGCCCGGCCGGCAGCGGCGGGAGAGCCCAGCCCCCAGCGGAGCCTCAGCTGGCGGGGGCGAGGACCGAAAACCACAGAGCCGGGCAGGCGCGGGATCTCAGGCGGAGCGGAGAGCGCAGAGACCGGGGGTAGGCCCTTTCCCTGCTCCCACGGCTGATTTCCCCCGCCGGGAAGGCGGCGCGCCCTGCGGCGGTCGGGGGCGCAGTCTCCATACCTGGGCCCCTCCCCCCCTGCCCTGCTCTCCCAATCCTACCCCGCCCTTCCAGAGACTGGGACTGGAAACCGCGGTGCAGCCCCGCTGTGCCGGGCGCGCACAGGGGCCCAGGCGGAGCGGAGAGCGCAGAGACCCGGAGGCGGGCTCTTTCCCTGCGTCCCACGGCTGATTTCTCCCGCCTGGAAGGCGGCGCGCCCTGCGGCGGACGGGGGGCGCAGTCTCCATACCTAGGCCTCTCCCCCCCCCCCCGCCCTGCTCTCCCAATCCTACCCCGCCCTTCCAGAGACTGGGACTGGAAACCGCGGTGCAGCCCCGCTGTGCCGGGCGCGCACAGGAGCCCAGGCGGAGCGGAGAGCGCAGAGACTGGGAGGCGGCTCTTTCCCTGCGTCCCGCGGCTGATTTCTCCAGCCGGGAAGGCGGCGCGCCCTGCGGCGGACGGGGGCGCAGTCTCCATACCTAGGCCCCTCCCCCGCCCCGCTCTTCCAATCTTACCCCGCCCTTCCAGAGACTTAAACCGGCCCCTGAACCGAGAAGTGGTATCTAACGCTCACGCTTTGGGAAGCCTGACGGGCAGCCCTGACCCAGGCAGACTGGGCAGTGTGCGTGATTTTGGCTGCGCTAGGAGAGAAGAGACGCCTCCACCCCCAGCCACCACCTTTTCTGGCCTGCGGGAAGAGGGCGACGCACGGCTGGGCTGGGAGAGTGAAGACCCCTCCATCTCCAGCCCCCACCCTTCCTGGCTTGCCTAGGGTGGGGTGGGTGCAGTGGCCGAGACACACCCGGAGATCAGCAGTGAGGCAGGCGCAGCTCTGGGCTTTCAGCAGATCAGAAATCTCCTGCCCGCACTCACACACACACACTGAAGAGGTGCCTTAAGACTCAAGAGTTTTGGTCACATATCTGGTGGTGCCACTCTCAGTGTGCATTTGTGCAGGCAAGGGCAGAAACTGCACTGATATTGTAAAAACTATCATCCAGACCCCTCAGGCCCACGCTTTTAAGTCTGCAGTCCCAAAGTCTCTCTGGGCACCAGGTGACCGGCTCTGCCTGCGCAATAAGCAGGGGGCTCCTTGGTACAGCAGAGAACAACCTGGACATTGCTTGGTGGGCTTAGGCCGAGACTGTCGCTGCTTTTTGTATTGCTTTGTTTTGTCTTGTTTTGCTTTGTCTTTATATCTTTGATATCTTTGCCTCTGTCGAGTGGGGTTATCAGGTGGTTTTTGCATGTGAACGTATTTGATATTTTTCTTTGTTGTTGTTGTTGTTGTTGTGCTTGGTGATTTGCTTTGTTCTGAAACTGCCCTGCCGGGGCCCAGCTTGTGAGGCACGGTCAGCAGATCAGAAATCTCCCGCCCGCACCCATACACACACACTGAAGGAGTGCCCTAGGACTCACGAGCTCTGGACAAAGGACTGGTGGTGCTCCTCTCGGTGTGCATACGTGCGGACAAGGGCAGAAGCTGCACTGACTTTGTGGAGACTATCATCCAGACCCCTCAGGCCCACGCTTTTAAGTCTGCAGTCCCAAAGTCTCTCTGAGCACCAGGTGACCGGCTCTGCCTGCGCAATAAGCAGGGGGCTCTTTGGTACAGCAGAGGACAACCTGGTCATTGCTTGATGGGCTCAGGCCGAGACGGTCGCTGCTTTTTGTTTTGCTTTGTTTTGCTTTGCTTGGTTTTGTTTTGCTTTATCTTGTATCTTTGATATCTTTGCCTGTGTCGAGCGGGGGTTATCGGCTGTTATTTTTTTTTTTTTTCTTTTTTCCTCTTTGCTGTTGTCGTTGCTGCTGTGCTTGGTGATTTGCCTTGTTCTGGGACTTCCCTGCCGGGGCCCAGCTTGGGTGGCACGGGACTCGGCATATCTGGGGGCCAACTCCAGACCAAATCGGAGTGCAGCCGGGGTTGACCTGCAGGTCACATACCTAGAGGGGTTTCTCGGCAGGCTCTGGAGCCCATAGAGGCCAAATCACATTGGGGTGGTCAACCCTCACGCAGCAGAGTGCCCTGCGAGGGGCAGAGCCAAGTCTCACGGCAGGTCAGCCCAGGAGTTGACCCCACCTGCTCATTAGCGGGAAGCAATTAAAGATCTTCTTGAACGGGACAGTGTACACAACACAAGACTCACCTTTGGAGCACACGCAGAGGAGGACGACGTGGTGCGAGTCAAATATAAAGGACACATACTACACAAGATAACCTAGCAAGAACTAAGAACTCTAGGGGATCTACCTAATATATCAAAATAAACACAGTCAGCCAGAATGGGGAAACAAAGATACACGTCCCAAATAAAAGAACAGAAGAAGCTTCCACAACTGGAACCAAATGAAGCAGACGTATCCAACCTCTCAGAGACAGAGTTCAGAACACTGGTGATAAGAATGTTTAAGGAGCTTAGAGAAGACATAAAGAAGGATGTAGAAATCATAACAAACGAGCTTAGAGAAAACATAAAGAAGGATGTAGAAATCATAACGAAAAACCAGTTGGAACTAAAGAACACAATTACCGAAATTAAGAACTCACTTGAAGGAATTACCAGCAGGCTAGATGAAGCAGAGGATCGAATCAGCGACTTAGAAGACAAGGTAGCAGAGATTACCCAAACGGAACAACAAAAAGAAAAAAGAATAAAAAACAATGAAGATGGCCTAAGAGACCTCTGGGATAACATCAAGCGCAACAACATGCGCATCATAGGAATACCAGAAGGTGAAGAGAGCAAGCAAGGGATTGAGAACATATTTGAAGTAATAATGTCTGAAAACTTCCCCAACCTGATGAAGGAAACCAACATACAAGTCCAGGAAGTGCAGAGAGTTCCAACCAGGATTAACCCAAACAGGTCCACACCAAGACACATTATAGTTAAAATGGCAAAGCTTAAAGACAAAGAGAGAATCCTAAAAGCTGCAAGAGAAAGACGGAGGGTTACATACAAGGGAACTCCCATAAGACTATCAAATGATTTTTCTACAGAAACATTGAAGGCCAGGAGGGAGTGGCAGGAGATACTTAAAGTGATGGAAAACAAAGGCCTACAACCTAGATTGCTTTATCCAGCAAGGCTATCATTTAAAGTTGAGGGAGAGATAAAGAGCTTTCCAGAAAAAAATAAGCTAAAGGAATTTATTACCACCAAGCCAGCATTGCAAGAAATACTAAAAGGTCTTCTGTAAATAGAAGAAAGATCAAAACAACCTAACTACAAATTTAAAAATGGCAATATCTATGTACCTATCAATAATCACTTTAAATGTAAATGGATTAAATGCTCCAATCAAAAGACATAGGGTGGCTGACTGGATAAGACAGCAAGACCCTTGTATATGCTGTATACAAGAGACTCACCTCAGAACAAAAGACACACACAGGCTGAAAGTGAAGGGTTGGAGTAAGATATTTCATGCAAATGGAAACGAGAAAAAAGCTGGAGTTGCAATACTTATTTCTGACAAAATAGACTTTAAAATGAAGAACATACTAAAAGATAAAGATGGGCACTATATAATAATAAAGGGATCGATCCGACAAGAGGACATAACCCTAGTAAACATCTATGCACCCAACATAGGAGCACCTAAATATATAAAACAGGTACTGACTGACATAAAGGCAGAGATCAACAGTAACACTATTATAGTCGGGGACTTCAACACACCTCTGACCACAAGGGACAGGTCTTCCAGACAGAAAATCAATATGGAAACAACAGCCTTAAATGATACATTGGACCACTTGGATTTAATCAATATTTTCAGAACATTTCACCCCAATGCTGCAAAATACACCTTCTTCTCAAGCGCACATGGAACATTTTCCAAGATAGATCATATGTTAGGCCACAAAACAAGTCTTGATAAATTTAAGAAAATTGAAATCATACCAATTGTCTTCTCTGATCACAATGCTATGAAATTAGAAATGAACTACAGGAAAAAAACGGGAAGACACACCAATTCATGGAGGCTGAATAACTTATTACTAAATAATGAATGGGTCAAGCAGGAGATCAAGGAAGAAATCAAAAGATATTTCGAGATAAATGAAAATGAAAAAACGACGACCCAAAATCTTTGGGATGCCGCGAAAGCAGTCCTAAGAGGGAAATTCATAGCTTTGCAGGCCTATCTAAAGAAACAAGAAACATCACTAATCAACAGTTTATCTTCACATTTAAGGGATCTGGAAAAAGAACAGCAAAATAAGCCCAAAGGGAACACAAGGAAGGAGATAATAAAGATCAGAGCAGAATTAAATGAAATAGAAACCAGAAAAACAATACAAAAGATCAATGAATCCAAGAGTTGGTTCTTAGAGAAGATAAACAAAATCGACAAACCATTAGCCAGACTCATTAAAAAAAAGAGAGAGAGGACCCAAATTAATAAAATCAGAAACGAAAGAGGAGAAGTGACAACGGACACTGCAGAAATACAAAGAGTTTTAAGAAGTTACTATGAGCAACTATATGCCAACAAATTTGACAATTTGGAAGAAATGGACAATTTTCTAGAGGCGTACAACCTTCCAAGGCTAACTCAAGAAGAAACAGAAAACCTGAATAGACTGATTACCACCACGGAAATTGAATCAGTAATCAACAGTCTCCCAACAAACAAAAGCCCTGGACCAGATGGCTTTACAGGTGAATTTTACAAAGCGTTCAAAAAAGAATTATCACCAATTCTCCTCAAGCTCTTCCAAAAAATCCAGAAGGAGGGAAGACTCCCAAACACTTTTTAAGAAGCCACTATCACCCTGATCCCAAAATTAGACAAAGACACCACAAAAAAAGAAAACTACAGGCCGATATCTTTAATGAACATAGATGCAAAAATCCTCAACAAAATATTAGCAAACAGAATTCAGCAATACATTAAAAAGATCATTCACCACGATCAAGTGGGATTCATTCCTGGTATGCAGGGGTGGTTCAACATCCGCAAATCTATTAATGTGATACACCACATTAACAAAATGAAAAATAAAAATCACATGATCATATCAATAGATGCAGAAAAAGCATTTGATAAAATCCAACAGCCATTTATGACAAAAACCCTTAAGAAAGTGGGAATAGAGGGATCTTATCTCAACATAATAAAGGCCATATATGACAAACCCACAGCTAACATCATACTCAATGGGGAAAAGCTAAAACCATTCCCCCTAAGATCAGGAACAAGGCAAGGATGCCCATTATCTCCGCTTCTATTCAACATAGTTCTGGAAATTCTTGCCACAGCAATCAGACAAGAAAAAGAAATAAAAGGCATCCAGATTGGTAAGGAGGAAGTAAAGTTATCATTGTATGCAGATGATATGATACTATATATAGAGAACCCTAAAGACTCCACCAAGAAGCTATTAGAGCTGATAGATGAATTTAGTAAAGTGGCAGGATACAAAATTAATATTCAGAAATCAGTTGCATTTGTATATACCAATAATAAAACATCAGAAGGAGAAATTAAAAAAAAATCCCATTTACAATCGCTCCAAAGACTATAAAATACCTGGGAATAAATTTAACCAAAGAAGTAAAAGATCTATACTCAGAAAATTATAAGACACTGATGAAAGGAATGAAGGAAGATATAAATAGATGGAAACACATATCATGTTCATGGATAGGAAGAATTAATATAGTTAAAATGTCCATACTGCCTAAGGCAATATACATATTCAATGCAATTCCTATCAAACTGCCAACGTCGTTTTTCACAGAAATAGAACATATAATCCTAAAATTTATATGGGACCATAAAAGACCCCGAATAGCAAAGGCAATCTTGAGAAATAAGAACAAAGTGGGAGGTATAACAATACCTGACTTCAAATTATACTACAAGGCTACAGTAATCAAAACAGCATGGTACTGGCATAAAAACAGACACATAGATCAATGGAACAGAATAGAGAGTCCAGAAATAAATCCACGCCTATATGGCCATTTAATCTACGACAATGGAAGCAAGAATGTACGATGGAGTAATGACAGTCTATTCAATAAATGGTGCTGGGAAACCTGGACAGACACATGCAAAAAAATGAAGTTGGACCACCTCCTTACACCATATACAAAAATAAATTCAAAATGGCTTAAAGACTTAAATGTAAGGTCTGAAACCATAAAATACCTAGAAGAAAATATAGGAAGAAACTTCTCAGACATTACCCGGAGTAAGATTTTTACTGATATACACCCTCGCGCGAGGGAACTAAGAGAAAGAATAAACATGTGGGATTATATCAAACTAAAAAGTTTTTTCACAGCAAAGGAAACCATCAATAAAACAAGAAGGGATCCTACTGAATGGGAAAAGATATTTGCCAGTGATATATCTGATAAGGGATTAATATCACAAATCTATGGAAAACTTACTCAACCCAACTCCAAAAAAACAAACGATCCAATTAAAAAATGGGCAGAGGACTTGAAGAGACATTTTTCTGAAAAGGACATACAGATGGCAAACAGACATATGAAGAAATGCTCAACCTCACTAACCATCAGAGAAATGCAAATAAAAACCACAATGAGATACCACCTCACCCCAGTCAGAATGGCTATCATCAATAAATCAACAAACAACAAGTGCTGGCGCGGATGTGGAGAAAAGGGAACGCTTGTGCACTGTTGGTGGGATTGCAGACTGGTGCAGCCGCTATGGAAAACAGTATGGAGGTATCTCAAAATTCTGAAAATGGAACTACCTTATGATCCAGTAATTCCACTCCTAGGTATCTATCCGGAGAAATCCAGAACTTCAATTCAAAAATCTCTATGCACTCCTATGTTTATTGCAGCACTATACACAATAGCTAAGACATGGAAACAACCAAAATGCCCATCGGTAGATGACTGGATTAAGAAACTGTGGTACATTTATACAATGGAGTATTATGCAGCCATAAGGAAGAAAGAAATCTTACCATTTGCAACAACATGGATGGATCTAGAGAACATTATGTTAAGTGAAATAAGTCAGACAGAGAAAGATAAGTTCCATATGATCTCACTTATTTGCGGATTCTAAAGAAAAGAATAAGTGAATGAACTAATCAGAAACTGTTTGGGAGACAATGAGGAAAAACTGAGGGTTGCTAGATGGGCGGGGGGAGTGGGGGGTGGGGGGGAGGGTGAGGGGATTGGAGGGCAGTCGGTGACCACAGGATGGCCATGGGGTTTGAAAATTAATCTGGGGAACGTAATTTGGTGGTTACCAGAGCGTAAGGGGGTTGGGGGGTGGGGGACGAGGGTGAGGGGGATCAAATGTACGGTGATGGAAGGGGAGCTGACTCTGGGTGGTGAACACACAGTGTGATTTATGGATGATGTAATTCAGAATTGCACAACTGAAATCTTTGTAATTCTACTAACAATTGTCACCCCAATAAATTAAAAATTAAAAAAAAAAAAAAAAAAAAAAAAAAAAAAAAAAAAAAACCTCATTATACGAGGTCTGACAATTACGTTTGCCAACTCATCCTAGAAAAAGTGCTACATACCTCATTGCTGAATATCACTATGGTCACCTTCGAAGTACTCCTGTTGGGAAGCTATGCATCGACACCAGTGCCTAGTCCACCCTTCAAAGCAATTTTGGAACTCTTTTTCTGGAATGGCCATCAGAGCTATCCTTCTATTACCCTTGATGTCCTAAATGTCAGCAAAATGTTTTCCTTTCAATGTTTCCTTTATCTTCAGGTAAAGAAAGAATTCATTGGGTCCAGATCAGGTGAATAGAGAGGGTGTTCCAATACAGTTATTTGTTTACCGGCTAAAAACTCCCGCACAGACAGTGCTGTGTGAGTTGGTGCATTGTCATCATGCAAGAGCCATGAATTATTAGCAAAAAGTTCAGGTCGTCTAACTTTTTCACGCAGCCTTTTCAGCACTTCCAAATAGTAAACTTGGTTAACTGTTTATCCAGTTGGTACAAATTCATAAAGATAATCCTTCTGATATCAAAAAAGGTTAGCAACAGCATTGCAACAAGTTTATAAACTTAATTGTCAGAACTTGTATTCTAATCATGCATATTTTCATCTTCTTTAAATAATTTAAAAATATAAGCCCCATATATTTTATAAATGGTGTTAATTTTCCCATGCTGAGCTGTTTTCATAAGGATTCCTAGTTTAAAAGCTGGGTTTATGATAATTGACTCATTGTATTTTTGTGCTGGAGAAATAAAATGCAACTTTATTGTTTATACAGAGCTCTTAATCAGCCGTGTTTGCAGTTAATGTCATAATCACTATCTGTAGGACCATCTTATAATAATCAACAATATTTAGTAAGTGTTCAATTTCAAATTGTTTATGTGGTAATAAAGTCAATGAGGTGATTTGAAGAAGCTAAAAGTTGCTACAACACTGTTTCCAAAGTTAGATGATATTGTCCACAAATGGATACCTTTATTTCATCCTCTTAATCTTGGCATATGGTCAGTGAAAACACAATGATTGAACAAATATGAGAGAATAGATAGATATGAATGAGGATAGACTTAGACAGATGCCTCCCGCCTTCCAGGATTGACTTGTGTTACTGTTCAAAATGTATGTAGCCAGGACATCCCAGGGCCATTAAGTGATCCTTAAATGAACTTTATCGTAGGAGAAGAGAGCCAAGACAAAGTGATATATCAAAGGGTGCAAAACCTCTGGCTCCTCACAGAAGCTTAGCCCAGGGAAAGAAGAAGGAACTAGGGCATATGTTACTGATAAAGACTATTGGTTAATGTTAATATTTGTATTACAAGACAGAGGGGTAAAAAAGGATCTAGGTTAATGTCATTAAAAATAAAATCCAGTTATTTTTAAACAAATTTTAGATAGGCTTTCTAGGGATTGTTTACTTCTAATATTAATATTTGTATAAAAACACATTAAAAATATATATGTATAATAATATTGTATTAGTCTCTAATTAAGATACAGGATTTTTTTAAGGTAATGAAAATCATGTTCTATAGCTTAAGAGTTCCTTGCCTCCCTTAATTCTACAGGTACTTGACTCTATCCCAGAAACCCCAAATAACGGGCACTTTCTAAGCCTTGTTTCACCCAGGAAGGTCTTGCAGAAGTGAATATCCCAGCCTCTGTCCTTCCAGCTCTGTTATGCCCTTACTCCTACTGCTGCTATTCTTCCACTTTAATTAGACGTTTAATTTCTTGACCCTTCCATTCTCATCCTGTTGTTTCCCTTTTATCTTCACTCCCTACACCATTTGATCCATCACCTGAACTACACCCTTCCCAACAGTTCTGATTTTCGTTATTTGCTGCTCCTTTCCTAAAACCTGGCCCAGGAAAACACTCCAACCACAGATCAATCCAAACTAGCTGGTGTTCACTTCCACCTGGTCTCTGAGCACCGCTAGAAAATTGTACAATCATAAGATTTGGTGCCATGGAATCCAACGACTCAAATTTTAATTAGGCTTTTCACTCAGCCTATTAATCCTATATTTCCCTACTCAACACTCTCTCCAAAGTGGCAATTTCAAAACTTGTCTCCTCTTTTCGGACACTCTACTTTTATAAACACCGCCTATTTCATGCTACATAGTCTCACTTCATAGCGCCTGCCGCTTATCATTAAATTACATCCACAGCAATCTTTTTCTCCTCTGGGGTCATAATGGAAGAAATAGTGTAATTCCTGCTCCTGTTCTGGGCCTCATACTTTCCCTAACTCCTCAGAGAATTCATTCATCCAATTATACTCCCTCTCATATTTTTTGAAGCTCTCTATTTTCTCTACCCCAAATATCCTCAGGCCTCTCTTGTCTTAAACAATACTTGTGCGACCTGAAGCACACCTCACATATGTCTCTGGTTCTTTCCCTTCCCTTTTCAGTAAAACAGTATCTTTCTCTACACTTCCTTGCTTCGCAGGTACTCAATCTTTTGCATCCACCTTTCTAATGAAGCTTCTTTTGACAAGGAAACTCCTGATTGCCCCGTTGCAAAATCTGCAAAATCTAATAGACAACTTCCTGTACTTTTCTTTTGATTTCTTTATACTAATTCACATCATGGCTCAACTCCTCAAAATACTTTATTTATTTTGCTTCTATAGATCTATATTTTTATAGTTTTCTTTTTATGCCCTGTGTCATTCCGCTTCAATCAGATTTGCTGGTGATTCTTCCTCTACATGTGCTTAAAGTGTGTGTGTGTGTGTGTGTGTGTGTGTGTAGGTGTGTGTATTAGAGTCCTGCCTCCCTCCCTCTAGGATTCTCTTTGTCATGCTAGCTGAGTGCTGCAGTCTGCTGCTGTGTATGTAGTTAATGCTGACATAATATTGACTTACCCATATCTGTATCTTCAACTCAAATATTTCTCCTGAATTCCAGACGAATATATCCAAATATTTACTGAATATTTGCCATAACAGAGATAGCTCAGTTGCCGAAATTGAAGTCATAATTTTTTATCCATCCCCCAAATTGCTGTTACTTTTGTGTCTTACTCGTATAGAAAGATGCCAGTGTCCACCCCAATTGTCCAAGCCAGAAACCCTGGAGTTACTTGATGTCTCCCTTCTCCTACCTTCTCCTATCACGTTCAATTTATCACCATAGACTATTGATATCTACTAGAAATTTCCTGATTTTTTACCATTATTCATTATACCCACTGTCCCCATTTGGTATAGACCCTAATCTTTTTTCATCTGTAGTACAAGAACTTCTTAACTGGTCCCACTGCCACCTGTCATGCCTCCTTTAATCTTATTAAATTCTAAAGTTTAAATGGGATCAGATTTAAAACTGTTTAGTGATTATCTGTTGCTATTGGGATAAAATCCAAGTTTTTTTTAGAATGTAAGGCATTCCCCAAACTACTTATAGTTACCAGATGTGCCATCTTTTGTTTTTTTATTTCTTTTTTTTTGCCTTCAAGTCATTGACATGCCACCTCCTCTGCATGTCAGAAACTAAAACCAATTGACCTAATCATGTCCTTCATTTAGGATTTCATGCACATGCTGCCTCTTTTCGGCAGTCTTTTCTGATCTCCCTATGGCTGGGCTGGATGTCCTTTATATTGCATCACGTGCTACCACAGTATTTTTAAAAGAAGAACATTTCCTTTAATATACAATATGCAAGTTGTCCAAGTTTCCATATGCTAAAATATCCTTTCCAATTTTAGATTCCGCTCCCCAAGTAACTTTCAAGAATCTCCTTGGAAAGCTTACCTGTTTTGTAAGCAGTCCTGGTAATTGCTTGTCACTTCTGCCAGAAGTCTGTCCTCCAAACCAAAGAAATTCTTGCTTTTCTATAAACAGCTTCTTAAAGGTACTCTAAATGGAGACAAAAGCCACTCAATTCCTTTAAAATAGAGTTAAGAATAACTTATGTTTAGCAAACTTTACTAAATAGCTGGGAATTAAAGAAATGCCCTGTCAGAAAGTGACTTACATTGTGTCTTGTTACCCCTGGGAGTCACAGGCCCAGATCCAAACTCAGAGACCTTCTCTGGCATGCAGCTGCTTCTGCAGGGGGGGTGCCAGCTCTTGTCCACCACTGCGGAGCTCTCTGACATTCCTGCCTCAGAGTCCAGGCCCCGTCTTCCCCACATGTCTCCAGAGAAAAGGACCTCCGTCCCTGTCCAAGGCAGAGTCAACTCATTTCCACCCCAATAGGATTACTTTTTTTTCATGTATGATAGAGTCTCCATGGTCCAGATAAGGCAATCTGAGTGGTTAATGGTGCATTTCCAGGAGTTTTTTTTGGGGTTAGTCAATCAGAATTAATTTATTAATTACATATAGCATAGTATTATAGCTTTTTTGTTAGCTTTCCATCTTCTCCATTTTCCTGAGAACATAGCCTGTTATCCTATGTACATTTTCAGTCCTTTTTTGGCTCAAACTATCTTCCATTTTGGCACTCTTGATCATTCTTACTTTGTATTGTTTCCTCCTTTGAATCAGTAATACCACAATACCTTGCTTTTCTTCCTACGTCTCTGCTCACTCCTTCACTGCATCATTTTCAGGCTTCTCTTCTGAAAGAGAAGACCTTTAAGTGTCACTGTCCCCAAGTGTCCCATTCTTCGCCCTCTTCTCATTCTATTCTCTCCCCCAGTATGATTTCCTCCTGTCACTCCTTGCTTATGACTTCTATACAACACCTCTTTTCTGAATTCCAGAAATGTACCCGTTTTCTTTCTAGAAGTCCTGTACTCTTTGGTGAACTGCAGCATCTTTAATACAACTTCTCGGCAACTGAATTCATTATCATCACTTGTATCCCCTCAACTGTTTTTCCCTAAATTCTCTCTCTCAGTGAGATTTATCTGCTGGGACATTGAAAGAAAGAAAAAGAAATAAAACCTGGCATTAAATTTTGGCTTTTACCTCTCTTTCATGATCCCTTAACTTTCTTCCTAACTCTAATCTGCTTTGCCAACTTCCTAAACATTCCTCAAATGTACTTCTGCCTTCTCGCTGCTACCACTTTGTCCATGCCCTCTTCGTTTTTGAGAAATAGAGCAAAATCTTAGTAATGTCCCTCCTTGCTTCAGATGTCACTATTTCTAATCAATTCTTCATCCCTCTGTCACTACAGCTTTTCTAGACCATAAATCTGACAAGGTCATATTCTTTCAAGTGTAATACAAAGTGTTAAGGAAAAAGGCTGGCATGCAAGGCTCATGATTTAGTCTGAATTATACACATTTCAGACATCACATTCCTCTTCAGTACTCCATTCTTCACTCTTCAACTGTACTTCCCCACCCTCCAAAAATATCCACTGTCAAATCACACCAAACTCCTTATCAGCCCCCTAAGAGATCACACT